>NW_017728950.1:47768785-47786173 GCF_001723895.1 Crocodylus porosus
TTAGCTGATGAATATTTACTTCTCCGCCCTGCATACTTAAGTAGTTAATTATACTATACATGCGATGTATGTAGTGATGTAACTTACATGTATGCTTGTATGAAACAGAAGTAAGCTGTAAGAGTTCCTGTTTCTGCACACGTGCCCAGGGGAGAGAGGATAAATTTCGCTTGCGAATACCAATGCTTGGTCAGAGTAATCTGAGTACCTGACTCTGCTCTGACCTTTGTTTGCAAACAAATACCACCTTTGTGCCGTTTAATGTATGTGTGTCTGTGATTTTTGCGGGCCTCCAGAGAAACGAACCGCTTTATGCATCACTCCTTTGGGGTCTTACGCCCTACTCGGGCTTTACTCCCGATACTGCCCTGCTGGGCTGGGGTCGGGATCCCCCACTAGCTCCGGGGCTCTTCACTGCCCCCTTTTAGCTCTGGGGCTGGGCCAACGCACCCCCAAAGCTGAGCCCTCACACTTGCCCTCTCTGGGACGTGTGCCGCGCTGCTCGCGCTACCCTCGCCCTCTCTGGGGCCTGTGCTGCGCTTCCTGCGCTTCTTGCCCTTACTCGGGCTTCTCAAAGTTGGGCTCAGGCGGCCCTTTCCCCACCTGGCCCCAGACCCGCCTTCTCGGGCCTCGCGCATGCGTTGCCCACGCTTGGGGCTCAGGTGGCCGCAGCCATGCCTGGACCCTTGACCCTTTCCTGGGTCGTTTGCCCCACTGGGCAAAATACTGCCCTCACGGGCTGGGGTCTGAAACCCCGCACACTGCGCCTCTCCGGCGCAAACAGCTGTGCCCCACTGGGCACCGGGAACCCCCAGATTATTGGGGAACTCCCATGAGGCCTCCTCACACCCCTACAGCCTCACCCGGTCCTCCGGTTTAAGGATAACGAAACCATCAGCCAGCCGGCTGTAACATAACAATGAGCCTCCTGGCTAAAGCATAGAACCTAGACCCACCTGGCTGTCTTGTAAAGGCCTTCCAGTCAGGGTTCTCTCTCCACCCCATATCATGCCGTAGCTGCTTAGGTGGTCAGGCTGCAACAATCTGCTCTGTCTGCTCCACTCTGTCGCAGAGCTCCTGCTCCTGCAGCTTCCAAAAGGGAACTGCCTGCCTCGGCTGTTTATAAAGGCCCAGCTCTGTTTTCTTCTAGCCAGCTGACCAACATTAGTTGCCCTGGCAACCCTCACCTGTGCTGCCCTACTGATTGGCCACTGTCCTTATTATTGTTGCTAATAGTGAGCACCCTAGTGCTCTGCTACAATGTAAAACAAACTTTGGAACAGGAGGCTCCATTCTTACCTCTCTCTTACCAGTATAAATCAAGTGCATTTCCAGTTCCATGAATGGAGTTATGTTGGATTTCAAAAGCGATACGTTGTCAATTTTCATGATTTGTCATTAGAGTCTTATCACAGGTATTCTTTTCTTTAAAGCCCCAGCTCCTGAAATCATGTTACTAGAGAATGTCATCAAGAAGGAAAAGGAGGAAGGTTCTAACCTTCATGGTTATGGAAAAATAGACTTGCAAACAAGAACTTTAAAGACTTAAAATCCACACGTGATAGGATAATATTTTTTTTTTAAGTTGAAGATAAAGCCAAACTTTATTATTTGGAGAGAGACTTCAGCTTTTGTGATTTACTTTTCAAGGCTAAGTTTTGATCGACGTTAGAAGGAAGCCTTATTTGTTTACAGTACACTGCTTGACATATTCATATAAATCAAAACCACTTAAACTCTGTTTAAGACTCTTTCTGTTTGGAAGACAACATGCCTTAAACATCCTGTTTCTGGGGTCTATCATCTGTAGGGGAGGAAACATCCTCCAAACTGATGCCCTCTAGAAAATTCAGAATCTGAATGAATTTCCCTCACGTTTTCAAGGAAGTCAAAATGAAGGCATTCTACAGAAATATTCCAATTGAGTCACACTTTGTGCTTCACTTCTTAAAAGATGCAGCCTATTGGTAAGAGCCCATGCAAAGCAGGGGCTAACAGGATGTGAAACCATCTTTGTACCTTTTCTGAGACCAGTTAGGAATCCTTCGATGGCTGTCCCATAGACAAGAATAACAAGGTTTAGTCAGTTCCCGCTCCTGTATTTTACCAATCCCTGCCAGACATGCTTTGACTGACCCTTATGAGACATATGTGAGAGGACCATAGGGCTGTCAACATTGGCCAGCCCCGTATCAAAAAATTTCCAAGGATCATAATGCCCCCACAGGGATGATACAAAGGATCTTCTACAAAGGACAAGATCTGCTTCACAATGTACAACTCATAACCATAAAACTGTTGCTGTGTATGGCCAGCATATTTTTTCTTTTTAATTCTACATCTGCAGAAAAGACAAGTTATGCTAGTGTTGCTCCATTCCCCAACTCAGATAGGCATGGGAGTAACTTGCACTGAGCTCAACCCATCAGCCCCAGAACTGCTGTTAGCTTTGGAAGACACATTTCTAGCTGTCAGTTACTTAGAAGAAGTATATAATGGAGGTGAATAAATTGATATGAAAATGACAACTGGCACTGTAAGAATATGCAAAATAGACACAAGTACAACTTTCCTGCCTCTAGCCTTAGTGTCTAGAAGCCCTGAATGTGCAGGACATCATGTTCAGTAGTGTTAAAAAAGTTTGGAGGGTGAAAAGAAGGAAGAATATGACAGTGATGAGGATAGAACAAATAAGGTTATAATGCAAAGTTTGGCAGAAAACATTTTTTCCCATAAACCTGATTGTCAAAAAGATAACTTGACCTCTCTAAAACTTCTGCAAAAAGAAAATCTCCTTGAAATTTTGCTGACAATATCAAATTCCAAGGTAAAGTGTTGTTCTGGAAAGTTTAGGGGAAACGTAACAGGGATTTAATGTTATGTTATCTTGATTTTGATGTCAGCCAAAAATCAGCTGTGCCCTGGGATTTTACCGATGTAAATCTGAACCCAGATTGCAACAGGAACAGTATTTCACACCAATAATTTATTATTCCTTTTATTTAAATAAAGACCTCACAGCAACGGTGTTTCGACAGGAAGCTATATTATGAATCTAGGCAGGTAAAAGTCAGTGGATGTCACGCTAGGTTATATGAAGTAATGACTAGGGGAAGCAATTCTTATGTAATTAAGGGTGGTGCTTTTTGGACATGCCAAAACGTCCTTTAATTGCACTATTAGAACGCTGTGGTTTTGCTTTTTGGAGGTGAAACAACAGACAGCATGCTTATTCTGTAAAAGCAGTTGTACTATGAAGAAGCCCACAAGATTCATACAGCCCAGAACAAGTCACAAGACTGACACAGTCACTTAAGATAAACTTTGCACAATGACAGCAATTTGAGGTGTGTGCCAGGAGAGAGGCAAATACAGAGTCTTTCAAAAACCATTTAACCAGATTGGTAACAGAAATAAAACACACGAGTACAGAAAAGTAGGAAACAGTGCAATATACTAGTATTAGCAGTTTTAAAAGGAAGAACAACTTCAGTGCTCAAACTGCTTTGCTGTCACCTTCTTTACTCAACTATACTACAAAAAAATTGCAAATATAGTTATGGCCTCATGTTCTGGCAGGTTTTTTCTTGGAACCATGCCCTTTTCTAACACATGCTCTTTTTCTAGCCACACAGGAAAGAAAAAACAAAAAACCTGCTGCGATATAATTTACCCCTAAACAGTCTTTACTCCCAGCCTTTAAATACTTTGCATGCGCTTAACCTTAAATTTGAACTTGAGCCATCCCATTGAACTCAACTACTTCCCACAGGGCTCAAGTCTATGCACGCTTGCAAATACTTGCTGAATCAAGGCCTAATTTTAGACAGGATACAATAAGCGGGACTGGGGGTAACAAACAGGGGGAAGGGAAAGGGGTGAGGAAGTGGAGTAGGAATAAATATCAGTACAATGGCAAGGTTATTCAGGGTAGTCATGCACAAGTTATAACGTTAGTGAAACAGGCCCAAAGATACAGACAAAGAACCATCCTTTTCTTTTGTACCGAATTATTGAAGATATATTACCTGTCATTTCAAAAAACCTTGGGCAGGTATCTTCTGGGGAACCACATGGCCAGACCACACATCAGGATCCAAAGAATGGCCAACTCATCTAGCATCTGACCCAAGAAACTGAGGGTGGCATGGAAGTACACTGAGCCAATTCCTGGAGAAGCCAATTAAAAGTCAATTACGGTATTGTATGGACTGAAATGCACTGCTTAGATGGATGGGTTTAATAGCAGATGCTTTGACGTGGAACTTGGTCTGTTTGGAAACTATTCAGGTAGCTTTAAAAAATGATGCTGTAATTCCCAAAAGGGTGATTCAAACCTGTGACAGCCTCGGTGACAGCCCAAACTTATTGCAAAACAAACCATTTATAAAAAAGTGCAGATGTCACCTTTAAATAGCAAAATGGAGCAAATGTGAACACGGGGGTACCAGTATTTACTGAAATAGTTAAATAGCCTAAAAACTTTTCATATTTCTTCTAAAGCTATACACACCATCCTCCCAACCACTGAAGAAGTGAAAGGTAGCCACAGCCAGTAGTTGCAACTCCACAACGAACTCATAGGTAAAACCCTCACACTGCCTCATGGAACCAGACAATGTGTATAGCCGCTCTCTATTTTGTACATATAGTATCTCCACATCTTCTGCTGTCAGTGGCAAAATAATCGTTTATATACAAAGTGGGTGAACATGTCATTGATTTGGGAAGAAATTACCAGTATGTTGCAAACCAAGGGTTTTTGTAGAGTGCTGACATTCTCCTCAGTGTGGTTCAAACACCTTCAACTCGCAATAAAATAAATGGACTTGATGAGGGCCAATGCCATTCAGGATTAAGCCCAAATATAACAGGAGCAGTTACATAAAGGAAAGACAGACAGGAGCTAAGGCCAGAGTTCCAGCCAACCTCTACTGTCACGCTTCCTTTACGAAAGTGCTTATGCTTCAGTGTTAAGCAAGCTGAAGCTAACTTTGATAGATGTCAGGGCCATTTTGGTTTTCCAAAAACAGCAGTTGAGGACAGGAAAATCTAACTTCCTCTCTCTTTCAGTTCACGCATGAACCAAGGCAAAGAAGTTAAATCAACTTACCAACAACAACTAGCAGAGTCCATATTAAATATATTCCACTGTTGAAGCAGGTTGCACATTGACAGAATAAGCACATACATATGGTGGCAAAACAAAAAACAAGATGTTGCTCATCTAGGAAAAAACAATGTAAAATAGAATTTTAAAAAATTCTACAGTTTCTAGACTGTCTAAACCTTCTAGGGAAAATAGCATACAATATGATCTGAGAAAAAACCGCTTGGGCAAAATTGGTGAGGCCTCCAGGTTTGGTGGTGGGAGTCATTGCACTGAGCAACAGTACAAATGTACTGTATACTCCACTGCATCCTTAAATTACTTTGTAAATAGATCTTAGGAGGAACACTGTCGTGATTCAACAATAATTTATACTACTGTAATTCAAAGTCTGTATAATGACAAAATGAGATCAAAAGCAAAGTGATACCCTTTTTCTCTCAATGTTGACCACCTACGCATGGAAAGAAAGTGAAGACTCGAAGCATTCCAGAATCAGCAGTAGAGACATTCATTCAAGTTTTACTAATGACAAGTGATTGCAAGGATGGCTGTCATATTGACAGGACTGAAAAGTAAATCAGAGTAATAAGATGGAAGGAATTTCAAAATGTCATCTAGTCCAATGTCACCCTTCTCAAGACAGAATCATTCCCATCTACATCATTCCAAACAAATGTGTGTCCAGTCTACAGTTAAAAATTTCCAATGATGGAGATCCCATAACTTCTCAAAGTTATATGTTTAAGGTCTCAGCCAGTCTCTTAGAAAATTCTTCCTAATTTCCAACCTAAATCTCCTTTGTTGCAATTTAAGCCTACTACTGCTCGTCCTGCCCCTGCAGATGCAAAGAATAATTAAGCACTACAATCTTTGTAACATCCTTTTATTTATTCAAATACCGTTATCAACTCTCCCTCAGTTTTTCCTTCTCTAAACTAAATGGTCCGCATTTTTCCAACCTTTTGTCTGGAAATTCCTTCTTATCATGCCTTCTAGACCTCTGATTTCAATGTGCTTTCTTCCCAACTCTCTTCATATATTCTTGAAACTGTGTTGCCCCAAACTAGACACCATATTCCTGAGGAAGAGAGAAGAAAAATTACTTCCTGTGAATTGCCTATGAACACGCACTTGTTAATAGAGATCAAATGCAAAATAAATAAATAAATAAATAAAATAGGTTTGGGTTAGTACATCTTTTCTGGGGGAAAAAAATCCCCAAATATTCTGAAACCTTTGAAATTCTTTTTATGCTTGATTTTTTTTTTCCTGGAAGGCTTCATGGAGAACTGGAGAACTGTGGGATTAGGTCAGAATTGGTTATAGGACAATGAAAGATTTCAGAATACACTTATGGGTATATACTGCAAAAGTGTACACAAAGATCATTTTTATGCATGTAATCCTAGGTAAGAGCAGAAGAGAATATATACTAAAAAGTACTAACTCGAGGGCCAGGGATATGTTCTTTTCATACAGCATGTGCATGTAACTCATGAACACAAAAGGACACCATTCACAATTAGAACAGAAACTCCATCCTTGACCCTGTGGGTGAAGTTCTGGGAATGCCAGAATTGTACATTGTCAAAATTAGCTCCCTTGGAAGCTTGGAGAACTGTCCCTATACATATCACCTACTCCTACCTTAAAACAAAGGAGGGCTGCTTTTAGGCTGCACCAAGCTGGTGGATAGCAACTCTACAACTACTTCACTGTGTGGCAAGAGGAAGCATGAGGATTACTCCCCTTGTGTTTCCATTAGTTACCCAAGTGAAAGAAAGCATTGCATCTTCACCAGGCTCCCACCAAAAGGGGGAATTATGACTGCTTTGAGGTATTTCCCAATGGACTTGTGCTGAAAGTAAATGAGAATATAGGTGCATGAAGAATGCAAGATTGAACACTTAATGGGTCTGTTTTCTCCTTCATCTGTGATTATGTCCATTTACTCCTTTGCATGCTGTCCCCACCCTACCTGTGAAGAGAATTCAGGGAGATTACGATTTAAATGTCTCAGTTAAAACAGTAGGAGCAGATTGTGATGTTTCTAGCATTGACAGACATAGACACTAAAGAAGCAGCTTCTATTTGGAAGTGTGGTATGCAAGATGTGTTCAAAATCAAATTAAAGATGACTCTTCACAGAGCTGCATTTTCTTCAAAAGCCTTGGCCTCTGGATTTAAATTATAGTAAAATATTTAGAAAAAGGCAAATCTCCTGCTCAGCTCAAAATAGCATACACGCTACTAGAGACATTGAAAATTGTACTCAGCCCAAGAACTAAAAGATAGCTTTTATCTGGATGAGTTCCCAGCTTTAAAAGGAAAGATTAAACTGAAGACATGGAAGAGTCTGATATTCAACAAAATCCTAACTCCTATCCCCAAAAGTAAAATAGCTCAGCTCATGTAGACTAATGACAAAAAAGAAAAATTCCAAGGTTTATTTAGGACTGGCCTTGAGGATTGTTACAGGCCTTGTCAAAATGGACAGGAAGATTTTAAGCAGGTTAGAAGCGACATGTCATTCTTTTAAAAACATAAATAGAAGAGCAGCCCCTGATGCTACACAAAGGCCTGATGCAGCCATTATTTGGTTTAAGCTGCGTGGCAAATTTGCAACAGACTTCAATAGTACAATCATTTGATTTTGGTCAGCAAAAGACTTCTCCAAGTGAAAATAAAGGTACAGTCTCCAGACTGCCATGTAAATGTACAATGCAATGCTACGAACACATTTGCTACAGAGTGATGAGCTCTCCCACAAGCAGGATTCCACTGTAGCACTACTGCAAAGGAGTCTTTTGTGGGTGCAGGATAATAAACTTCGGCACTTGGCATTTGTCTTACCTCTGTTCTGGTTTGAAATGTTGTTTCCACCTGGATGGCCAATATGAAGACGATAAAAGGCTTATTTGTAGAGGTTTCTCTTGAAACACTATAAAAGAGGGCTACCATACTGGCCAAAGGGCTGTAACATGTTCAAGGGCTATAAATATGTTCAAATTAGCCTATTCATGGGCTAAACGTCTATCCTTAACAGAGAGCACCATTTCACCAACCAGGCTGAAGTGGCACAACCATACTGATTTTTGCCATCTAATTTTAGTATACACCTCCTCTCTAGTCACTCCCTAGGGTGTATTTTAATTTTTTAGCCTTGCTGTTTTCTCTCAGTTAAAACATCTATCCCCCCAATTTGCGATTCAAAATACATCCAGGATAAGTGATTATGGCACAAGACTATGCAGTCAACCTATCCTGTTACTCAATTAGTTCCTGGTAATCAAAAAAGTCAATATGGTTAACTTCAGTGCACTGCAATAAATGGATGCTGAACAGGGTTGACAAGGTAGGAATGGAATGAAGTAGCAGTCCTGGAAACCAAATGCAAACTTTCCAATGGATTAGGGAAAAAGGGGCATCCTTTATATTTACACAATCCCATATTTCTCATCATGCTTCAGATGATCTTTGTCTACTTAATATCTATGGATCTAGCATCTATGGAACATGGATCAGATAACGAAAAAAGACTATAACATTCTCTACTTCCTTGCCAGTCAATAACTTGGGAAGAGGAAAGTGAATTCCTCAAGTGAATCCTCCTTTTAACCTGAAATTGGAAAGAATGGAAACTTCACTTTAACTCAACTTGTAGAACATCATTAATTGACACACACTGGGGAGACCTAATGCAAAACTGCTAAATGCAGGAGGGTACTGGAAGGCATCAACAGAATGTTGGAAAATACAGCAGAACCCTGTATATTTTTTTCAAATGCTTACTCACTGCAGTACCTCTTGAACCCAGTGGTGACACTTTAGTGCATGTCAGGCCTGCATCTATGACCTCATCAGTTTAATTCAAATCAGTTTTAAAAATATGTTAATTAGAACTATGCAAAACTTCTGCGTGGACATTCTTAAAATTGCTTAATGCTGATGTGTACTGACTGATTTTAAATTTCCTTTCTAGCCACGTCAAGCTAAATTTATGTATTCCAAGTTAAAAATCAGTCAGGACTGTGCACAGGGATCTCAACCACTCTTACTAAGCTGAATTTCAAATACCTTTCAGAGAAATTGGTGAAAATTCTTGTTCAAACAAGCCCAAAACAGTGCTGACTTGCCTATGGCCTTGTAACATGCAGATTAGCCAGAGTTGAGTCCACTGCTTCAAAGGATCTGATCCAAAGCTTCCCAAAGACAACTGGAAGTCTTTTAGTGACCTCAGCAAGCTTTGGGTCAGCACCATTGCCAAGTCAGACCAAGTTATAGAATTTTGGAGTGAAATCCCAGATCCAGCAATGTCAATGACTGAAGCAGAATTAGGATTTCACCCATAGATCTGCAAACAGCTGCGTTTTTAGGGGTTTATTTTTATGTACCTGCGTTTTGCAGGATTATGTCATTCCCATCATTTTAAAGCAAATCTGTTCAGGGTGTGCTACCAATCCCCTGTTTGTACCAATCCAAGGCACAGTTGATTTAAGCAAGAAATGTTCCATTTATTCTAAACGTTTCTATCCTTGGTACTAGGTTCTTGGGCAGTGACAACAAAATTGACAGGCTGCTTCCCCAAAAGGTTTCAGAAAGCCATAGGCAGCCACAATGGAGATCCACCCATATATTCTTGGCAATGAACTACGGGGGTGGGCAAGACTTGCAGTGCCAAGCTCAAATTGTTTGATTTTTGTTCTTTTGGGTTTTTTTTTTTAATGCATGGAGCCAGCAAGAAAAGGGACACTGATAAGAATTACATAGTCCTTCACTGGTTTTAGTCCTTGGAGGCCTCAGTGTATAAAAGGGCTTTGGTAACTGAATGCAATACACTTTGTTAGCATGGAATAAACAGAGCCAGAAAAAACAGGAGACAAAAGACACTAAAAGAGTTTTTAGGAGAATGAGGTTAAGGAATAAAAGAGAGGGGGAGTTGAACTCCGATTACAGCTAATGGACTGTCCATCTAAATCAATGGCAGCTATAGGCACAGAGTTTCAGTATCTGACATGGGCTGGGATGGCATGGACAGCAAACCACAAGGTTGACAGCCCAGAGTTCTTCTCAAGTTTCGGGTCATAGCGGGGGGTGGGGGGGGTGCAAAATACAGCCCAGAGGTTGAATCCAGCTCGGCAACAGATTTGATCTGGCCTGTGGGTAGACAGCCATCAACCAATTCCTTGCGAGCAGCCAGCAACTCCAGCCGCTGTTTGGGGTCAGGTGGGCAGGACAGCATCCACCCAGCAGCATTAGCAGTAGACCTGGGCAGGGCTTCTGCCACAGTGAGCAGGCAGCAGCAGCAGCTGTGGATGCTGCTGGTAGGTTCAGGAGCTCAGACACAGAACCTGCCAGCAGCATCCAGAGCTGAAGCCACTGCCCTCCTGGTGCAGTGGAAGCTCCCACCCAGACCCCCGACCCAGAACCTACCAGTGGCATCAGCTGTGGACCCAGGCAGGGGCTGCTGTCACAGCGGGTGGATGACTATGTCAACTATGGGCACAGCCAGCAGGTTCTGCAGCCCCAAACCCAACAGCTTCTGGAAAAAGGGGGAGGAGGGAAGGGCAGAAAGACAGAGAGAAGGGAAAGAGAGACAGACAGGCAGACAGAGAGGAAAAATGAAAGAGCCATTAAGTGACCCTCTAGCCAAAATAATTGCTCACCCCTGCCACAGGAGATGTGCTCATGCCATGGCCTGCAAGATTCCAATGAAATCTTCAAATTGTGATAAATACCTTGTCGCAAGGACACTTTCCTTTTTTGTATCCCATATGGATACTATAACAGGGTGGCCTCTTCTTCAGGTCTCCGCCGGCTGCCCTGCTCCTGTGGTAACCACCTGCTTCGCTTGTCTGCCACTTTGATGGAAAAATATGAGAGTTGTTACTAAGGGCAGGAGGCTCGCCATTACTCGCCCTGCTGACAAGGGCCTAATACCCACTCGGACCCATGCCTTGCAAATGTTACTGTCTATAGACTATGGTGGAGCAAACTGGGCACTCTTTCCTACAGCACTGGAGGGCCACTCACATACCACCCCTCTCTCACCGGGGTCCCACTCACTCCACTGGCTCTCACCCAGCCTCATTCATACTGCCCTCTCTCCTGGGCCACACTCATATCGCCCAGCCTCACCCAGCTTCAGGCTTAGCTCTCCTTGCCTCGGCCAGCCCTAGTGCAGCCTGTTGGGTGTCTCCCACAACCCTCACCTGAGTGTTGACCAAGTGATTCGACAACTGCTGGCCTACTTGGCTCCTAGGTGGGCCACTATGCCCCCAGTGGGCCTCCTCATTTGTCCCCATGCACAGGGCCACTCTGTTCGATGCCTCTCTCACTCAGAATCTCTCTTGCACCCCCAGACTTTCCTGTGCTGCCTGGGCGTGGCCCCAGGTCCCTCTTCTGGCCTGAGCTTTGTCTCTGGGCTCCTTAATGAGCACTGGGCTCCCACTGCTCATTAGAATACCACCAAGAGCTGTGGTTATAAGGCACCCCGACCCACCTTTTACCAGGGAGGTAACTAGCCTGGCATTTCCTGGGGGCTCCTACCCGACTAGGAGCCCCACCAGGGTGCAGTCTTACCCAAGACAAGGGGCCACCTCCACCCCGTAGGCCTTGCCCTGACCTCCCAACTCCGGCCAGAGCAGCCTCTCAGCCTGATATTACCTCCTTTCTTCCTACAGCAAACTGCAGCCCAGCTTACATCCCTGGGTCCAAAATGGCTGCCCTCATCAGGCACCTGGCTGCTACCTGTTTTCTGCCCTTAAAGTGTCAGGCACTCCAGGTGCCCTGCCACAGATACTTACTTTCACAGAAATCTCTGCAGACCCAAACTGCTAGTAAGTCCAATTTATTATCTCCTTATTGCACATATCTGCTTAGTTAACCCTGAGAAGTAATGGGAGAAGAGTTTCAATTTTAAGAAGTTCATGCAAGAATAATATGGCTGAATTGCAGAGCTATTCCCACTCCTTTCAGTTTCTTGGTGTTATTTACATCCATTCCTTCAAACAGCTGGGAGTTTGTGTAGTTCCCTTTAATAATGAATTATCATTTATTGAGAACAGGGGTATTTTTGTATTAGGGTTTCCTCACTCCATTTTTTTTTCCTTTTTTACAATTCTTTCAACAACTGGATTCTGTAACTTGGGGATGTCCATCAGTAAGAGTAATAAATTCATCCCATGAACACATGGTGTTTTGTTCCAATTGGCTGCATATTAATTATAATGCTCCAAACTGTCAATTACTGGGTACCAAACTTTGATGACACCAAACTTTGGGGCAAAGCATCCACGCCAGAAGATAGGCGAGTGATCCAGGCTGACCTGGACAAGCTCAGCAAATGGGCAGACGAGAACCTCATGGTGTTTAACACCGAAAAATGCAAGGTTCTCCACCTTGGGAGGAAAAACCTGCAGCATCCTTATAGGCTCGGCAGTGCTACGCCAGCTAGCACTACAGAAGAAAGAGATTTGGGGGTCATGATTGACCACAAGATAAACATGAGCCTGCAATGTGGTGTTGTGACTAGTAAAGCGAGCAAAACGCTGGCTTGCATCCATAGATATTTCTCAAGCAAACCCCGGGACGTCATTCTCCCCTTGTACTCGGCCTTGGTGAGGCTACAGCTGGAGTACTGTGCTCAGTTTTGGGCTCCACAATTCAAAAAGGATGTGGAGAAGCTTGAGAGTCCAGAGAAGAGCCACGCGTGTGATCAGAGGTCAGGAAAACAGACCTTATGACAACAGGCTGAGAACCATGGGGCTCTTTAGCCTGGGCAAGTGCAGGCTCAGGGGTGATCTGATGGCCACCTATAAGTTTATCAGGAGTGACCACCAGTTTCTGGGGGAACGTCTGTTCACCAGAGCGCCCCAAGGGATGACGAGGTCGAACGGTCACAAACTCCTGCAAGACCATTTCAGGCTGGACAGAGTAAATTGGATGCTTATCTTGCTGGGATCCTGTGACCCCAGCTGACTTCCTGCCCTTTGGGCAGGGGGCTGGACTCGATCTTCCGAGGTCCCTCCCAGCCCTATGTCTATGAAATCTAACTAAGTTTTACGGCCAAATCCTTCTTCCTTTGGACTTTGGCCGTATTCCTCCCTGCATTCCCCTGCCCCACTTTTCACAGGAGATACTTTGTATTCCCAGGGAAAAGGGTGGTAGGGGAATGCAGGGAGGAATACTGACTGCCATTCTGATCTGACAGAATTATGCACCCAATTTATATGGATGTAAATGGCAACAGAAGGGCTGAGAGAGCAGAGAATCCAACTGACTGTATCCAGGTGTTACAAATTGGCATAGCTTCTGTGTACAGAATCCTTTTGGTTTTGTGCCTATGAAATAGTGTCACTATTTTCCACAACTAAAGACAAGCACACAAACTAAGCAGTTGGGGGGAGGGGGAGGAAGCAGCTAACAATGGAGGCATAAGTGTTCATGGTCACCATGTTATTTTAAAAAATCCCCAATTTTTTTGGTTTTAAAAAAGTAACCCCAAATCCACATTTTTCCATAATTAAAATGAAACACACACACACACACACACACATTAGTGGTGTTTCATTTAAATCACATAAAAATGTGGATTTGGTGTTACTATTTTTAATTGAAAATCGAGGGGTTTTAAATCAGAGAAAAGCAGAATCCCTGGTTATAAGGAATCATATAATTAGGGTTACCTCATATGAAATCATTGTAAGAACAAGTGAAAGTTGGTCTTTATTAGAGAACTTGCAACAGGGCTAAATAAACATCAATTTAGTTATACTAGTTGTAGGGGCCTGGGAAGCGAGCTTATTAAGAAAGCCTAAAAGAACTACAATTATTTAGTCTGGCAAAGAGGAAACTGAGGGGGGATTTGATAACATGTCTTCAAATACCTGAAGGCAAGTATAGAGAGGATAAAGATGTGCTTTTCTCTGTGGCTACAGAGGATAGGACTAGGAGCAGTGGCCTCAAGCAGAAGCAGAGGAAATTTAGACTGGAAACCGGGAGGAACTTTCTGACTATGAGGGTGGTCACACTAAAACAGGCTGCCTAGAGAAATAGCGAAATCCTCATCCTTAGAAAGTTTCAAGAGCAGATGGGACAAACACTCGGCTGGGATGGTTTTTGTCAGGGATGATCCTGTTTGGAGCTGGACTACACGTCCTTGCGAAGTTCCTTCCAACCCTATTTTTCTATGATCCTATAATGGTTTAAAATCTAAATAACTTGTTTAGTTGTAATAATTGCAGTAAAACATTCTACTTAAAGCAGAACTGCCCCCCCCGCACATGCGCGCGCGCACACACACACACACAAGGTTGGCACAGTTATACTACTATAAGGATGGTTTCCTATTGGATTATCTACTCCCAGTGACGAAGGGAAATAAATCGTGTCTGTACAAGTCATCTTCAGACCAGTATAACTGCATCTACAGTAAGGTTACACCACTACAACTACCACTATTTTAATTAAGATTATTACACCCTACTATAGTTGAATTAGTCCAAAACCTGTGTGCAGATCAGATGTACATAGATACACTTAAACCAGTTCATCTTGATCTAGAAATTTACTGAATTAAGTTTTCTAAAACAGACAAACCAGCCCCTAAATTTTGCAGATGAAAAACCTGCTGCTGCAGAATTTAAGGTAGTTACCTGATTCAGTGGAAGAAAACCTTCTTTTAACAGTCACAACATCTAGTTTTTCCATGTGTAACCATGAAGCCTAAAGCTACAGGGAACTAAAACCACTTTAATTCTGAATGAGAGCTTCTGGGCAAGGGCTTAACACGTTAACTTAGGCACAATAACATCAAGCCTTTTGTTATTTTGCCTTAAAATTTTCTGCTTCAGTACAAAGGCTATTAGCCCAGGCATATTGCTCACAAGCATTATATAGACAAGATTTTCCCGGAAAGTAGAAATTTCCCAGAAATTAGAATCCGGGAGGATGAGGGCAGCATTGTCCCATCCATAATAAGCAAAGGCATTTCATTGGGAATGGGGTGAAGGAAGACTAAGGCCCCTGCCACATGTTACATGTAGGACTAATCATGCAATAAAATTTAGACTGGTCACATGTGTGAAGTAATTATCACACAATTAACTGGTTGTGTAAGACATTTAGACTGGCCACCCATACAAAGTCATGATCTCACTTTGAAAACGACTATCCAGCTATAAAAAGAGCCAATGAGCTAGTTCTCAGAGAAATCTGGTCTTGAAACCACTGAAAGCAACAATATCACACAGGTGCAAAGCCAGAAGGAGCCTGGTCCCTTTCCATTGCCTGTGGATTTCAACAGGGATGGGCAGAGACCAGAGCTTGGAAAGAATCAACAGAGCAGATGCCTCTTGGCCACCTCCCACTTATGCCTCTTCCTATTTCAGAATGGATAATCTTAAAAGCTCAATTAAAATAAAACCCTGGAAACCCTGGAAGAAGCGTGTGAAATCTGACCATGCAACTGGATAGCAGGAGAACAACCCTCCCCCACCCCCGCTTAGCCCAGCATAGCCACATGCAGGACCTCATCTAGCCAACTAGGCAAAAGGCAAGGGCCAGCTGAACAATGCCAGAGCCAGGCTGGGTGGCAGGACAAGGCGATGGGGGCAAGCAAGGCAGGGAAGGGACCTGCTAAAGGCAGCTGGGGCTGTCATACTACCTGCAAGGTGCAGCCCCAGCCGCCCGCATTCACTGCTGCTGTGCCATTAGCCTGCCCCAGGAGCTGGGCTGCTGGCTGGCAGGGGTGCCCGGGCCGGTGGGCACACACTGTGTTGTAGACCTCGGCGCAATGGTGTAGTTGTCCTCGCACCAATCTACCTCAGAGCTGCTGGCGCGCAGCTGCTCCCACAGCTGGAGGATGCCCATAGCTGGGCAGGCACAGCAGCCGCTGCTCCTGCTGCCTCTTTCCGGCCGGATATGAAGCGCCTACCGCTGCTTTGTTGCTCCCAGCCTGTTGGGCACGAGCCACCTCCACCTGCTTCCTGCTCGGCACCTGCCCGCCCTCCCTCCGGGTACTAGTCCCAGCAGCCACACAGCAGACCCACCCATGTCATCTTAGCAATGAATGTGGGGGGGGGCACAGGACTTGCAGTGGCAGGCCCAAGTAGTTCAGGGGCAATGGTGTTGGTCTGGTCTGGTTTTAATGCATGGAGCCAGCCAGAAAAGGGATCCTGACAACAATTCTGTAGTCCTTTACTGGTTTTGGTCTCTGGAGGCCTCCATGTGTAAAAGGGCTTCTGTACCTGCTACCAGGTGTTACTAACAAGGAAAAGAAGAGAGAGATGGGGGGGAAAAAAGGAAAAAAAGGAGACTAAGGACAGACTCAAAAAGTTTTTAGGAGGATGGCATTGAGGAAGAAAAGAGTAGAGAGGGGAAGAGTTAGACAAACTTAGGGTACTGGTCCCAGCACCCTTTCACCAATGTCCATCCAAATCAATGGCAAATCAATGGCAGCTCCAGGCATGAGGTTTCAATGTCCCATATGACACCAACTTCCTAATATTTGGCCAACATCCTGCTGCTGCAGAAGTGGCCAAAATAGGCAGAGAAATGGTAAACTATTTTGTTAAATAATTGGAACTGTTACTCTTGAAAGCTGCTTTCAGATCATCATCACCCTACAGTGATGTTGTGATGTGCTATGCTGTTGTACAGTGCGCTATGGCAACATAACCATCATGTGGGTCTACCCATGAGTGCTAGCTACATTACCATAGTGGCATGTTCCCCGCTCATAGCATGCCACTACAGTGACGTAGTGGGGAAATTTAAGCATGCACGGCACATACAGCACACTATGGGCAGTTACTGCTCCATGTACTTTAGCACGGCACAGTAACAATGTTGCGGTACAGCAACATTTGTTAAATAATTGGGAGTACCTTGTCTATATAAGTAGACATGCCCGGTGACTAGGACTCTTTACAACAGGAATATAGCCATTCAGTCAGCGTGGAAACTAACACAGGAGGAAGTTGTTCAGGTCTGTCAATGTATAAACAAACAAATTAGATCAAGCTTGTCCAACATACAGCCTACGGGACGCCATGCAGCCTGCCAAGCCATTTTATCTGGCCCAAGGCACCTGCTCCGTGCTCCATGGTGGCGGCGAGGCAGCGGTGAGGCGAGGCGGGCAGGGCCAGCCCACAGGCCCCAGCTGGCAGCAGCGGGAGGGGAGCTGCTTACCCCCGCGGGGCCAGGCTCACCACGTGAGCTGGGTCCCGCCGCCACTGCCCTGAGGGCTGCCTGGCGCGGGGCTACCCCAGCCA
>NW_017728950.1:47786273-47807366 GCF_001723895.1 Crocodylus porosus
TGGCTCCTACCCTGGGGGTCTTTAAGAGGAGGCTTGATGCCTACCTGGCTGGAATCATTTGAGCCCAGTTTTTTCTCCTGCCCAGGCAGGGGGTCAGACTTGAAGATCTACAAGGTCCCTTCCGACCCTACTTCTATGATGCTGACAAGCCTTTCTGATGTTGCTATTTAAATTATGGTCAACATTTAAAACCAGGGTGTTATTATGTAACCTTTAGTCATAACTAGTTATTAATTCAATAAAAGTAAAACTTCTTGAAGATTCATTCATTGGGAAGTGAGTAGAAGTGAAAGTGTTTATTTTAGTCAAGTGTTTGGCATTATTTCATTCTTGCCTTTATATTGTTTTTATTTTGGATTTTAAACCACATTTCCAGACCCATTTCATTGTCACTTCCTGCAACTTCATTGGTGTCAAAGGTCACGTGACATCACTTCCTGATGTGATACCACTTCCTGTGAGGTCTTTGAATATGGCTCACCGGCCCACTGGGTGATAAAAAGTTTGTGATCCGGCCCCACATTCAAAAAGGTTGGACATCCCTGAATTAGATCAATGCAAATAGTAGCAGTACATTCTGTTACCAGTTACTGTGCCATAAAAATGGAGAGACAAGTGTTTGCTGTAGGTAGGTCAAATGCTAGGCTGATATACTGTATCAAGACTTGCTACATTTCCATGGATTAATCACATACTTCTGTTATAGACAAAAGTATCTTTACTTGTGCAGCTAGAAATAGAAGGTGCAAATGTCAAAATACACAAACCATGTAGAGATTATTCAAACAAGTTTGCAAGAATTTAACTCAAAGACTAGTGTAATAGCAGAGTGTAAGGACAATTTGCACACTTTTTCTTGCACCATTTCTCACGTCTTATACCAGAGATTTAGGTATAATAGTCCTCAATCACTTTCATTTAAGGGGGGGGGGGGTGTCTCAGTTATCCTAGGTGCCCTCCAAATGAATCTCTGAACCACAGTCTCTGCATTTTCATAATTCCTATCTTTTGGGTTTATCATGTTGCCATTTAAAATGGGTGTCAAATTCATTTACATCTCTCTACATGCCAACCTAAGAGGGACACTTCCATCACAGCTGCAATCCCTCTCAGAGACAGGCTCAGAGAATGACATGCAAGGCATTTCAAGTAATTTGGTGCTAGTATCTCTTGTAGGGGTTTGTTTGCTCTCTCACTGGTCCTTCTTCCTTGGAAGATGCCGATTCCTGCTAAAGGACCCCGATATGGCCAGCTCATAGTTTTATTGCAAACGTTGGCTGCATTTTTTTAAAACCCTGCTTCCTAGAATTATATGATTACATGACAGACTCAGCGTTAATTAAAAAAAATTCGTCTTAATGACAGCAGAGACAAGCTTGAATGTTTCCCACATACATCCTGAAGGCTCAAAACTGTAAGGCCAGTTAAAAGCACCCAACATTAATAATTGGTAATCTTATGATTTTGGGCATCTGACCTCTGCTCTCCACCTTTCCCAAATTCCCAGCTCCACTTGCTTTCATTCTGAACATAAGAATTGCCATTTACTGGGTCCGTCCATCTATCTATCTTGCCCCGTATCCTGTGTCACAGTGGCAGGAAGTGGATGCTGAAAGGGAGAATGAACCAGTTATGACTAGGGTTTTTTCCCACTGTTCCTCTCTCACTTGCAGCCTCCAGCATTTAAGGTGTAGGAAAATTCTAATTCAGAGGCTGTATCCCTAACTTCTATGCTTAATATCTACCTGTGCCTCTTTCCTCCAAGAATTTATGCAATCCTTTTTTGAATCTGGCTAAATTGTCAGCTTCCACAACATCTGGTGGCAATTAGTTCCACGCTTTAATTACATGCTGTATGAAAAATAACTTCCTGTTAGGTACAAAAATAGCTTGAAATGAAACTTTTATACCTCTGACCCTTGCCATGTGATTGAGGCCAGGAAATAAATATCCAACAGAAGTCCAGTGTTTCCCACTTACATTATAGAATTCTGAGGCCTGCAGCTCTGGGAAGGTCTGCTGTTTCAGAAGGCTATTCATGGTACATGCTATGCACAGTGGGGAATAAATAATGGAAAGTTCCCCAGCAGAATAATGAGCAAGTGACAACAAATGGTACTCCATGGGGTTTCCTACCTCCTCCTATGCGAGATAAAAGATCTCTTCCTGTCTTAGGCTGATCTATTAAGTCATCAAGTCCAGCCTCCTGCCATAACATGCACTGAGTCACAGAATCCCTTTCATAAATTTATTAGGCTTCATCCTAGAATTGATAGCTTTGCTACTCTCCACTCTGCTGGACCGCTGCTAAAAAAAAAAAGAAAGAAATCTCACTCTAATTGCTAGGACCTGTTGTCTAATTTTCAGGCCACTTAGATTCCTGGTTAGTTTATACCCATTTGTTCTTGTGCCAAAACTGTTTGTTAACTTAAATGGTTTTCTTCTCTCCCAGCTGTTTGCCCCTCTGGTGACGGCAATCATTTCCCCCTCAGCCAACATCTTCTACCTCCTTTGCAAGATAGATTCCTCATTCACTTATTAGCCCTTCTCCAGACATGTTCCAGTTTGAGTTAATCTTTTTGAACATGAGTGATGAAGTTTGGACACAATACTCCAGATGTCACTAGGGCTTTGTAGCACTCATAGGCAGAGGGAGAAAAAAATTATTGGGGGCGGGGTCAGAATGCACAAACCCTACCCACCCCCGCCCAGCAGGTAAGGCTATGGGGGAAAGGAAGTGGGGGTCAGATCAAGGCCCCCATGATGAGGGAGGAAGTGGGGCAGAGGCAGGGGTGAATAAGCCCCTAGCTGGGCAGGGTGGTGGGACAATCAGAGCCCAGGCAGCTCATCCAGGGACGGGGGAAAAGCGGGGTGGTTCCCGCCCCTCTGCGCACGCCGACAGAGACCAGGGTGGGAGTAGAGGGGATGGGCATGGATCCCCCAGGCTGTGATTGGAGTGAAGTGGAGCGGAGGCAGCTTCCACAGCGCGCTGGGCTTTGTGTGCTGCTGCCGGCACAGTTGCCCCAGGAGTGGTGCGATGCCAAGTGTGTCCCCCCCACTGCTGAGCTGCACTGCGCCGCCTGCCTGCCCGGTTCCCGGTTCTCCTGAGCCTAGGTATGCAGCTCCAACCACCCCTGTACTGCACCTCAAGCCTCGCAGGTGACCTATTGTTTAGTCACCGGCTCAAGGCACATGGCTGTGTATCTCACACTGCTGTGCCACAGGCCACATTCATACCACCCCTCTCACACCAGGGCCTCTTACACTCCAGCATCTCTCACCTGGTCTCTTGCATACTGCCCCACTTATCCCACCCTACTTCATGAGATCCTTGGGTTTAACTCTCCACTCATCTCCTGCTACCTCACTGTGTGTTGACTGAGTGATCGCTCAACTGTGGGCTTACTTTAGCCTTAGCCCCATACCAGAACATAATGCCCGTTCCTTGGGCCCCTACTCATGCCCCTCACTCTCAAAACCTGTCCTCAGCCTACAGCCCACATTTGGCCTCAGGCCCCCTTCCTCTCCAGGCCTCACCTCACTTGGCAGGGTTCTACACTGCACTGGGGCTCAAGTCCCCCTCTGGGCACACCTGGCCCCACCACCCATTCTCTGGGACTTCTGCCCCAGTGAGGTCATGTACCTGGCCCTGCCTGGCCCTCCACTGTCTCTGGTGTTAAATAAACCTGCCCAAAGGCAGGGGCTGGGGTTAAGGCATCCCTCACCTTTTACCAGGGAGGCAAGTAGCCTAGCATTTCCTGGGGGCTCCCTCACCACTAGAAGCCCCACCAGGCCCCCCCTCCCCAGCAGGGTGCAGTTTCAAGTCATGCTCAGGACTGAGAGCCTCCTAGCCTTCCCCATATGCTCTTGCCCTTACCTTCTAGTGTTACCAGAGCAGCAGCTCTACCAAGAGATGTTTCCTTGGTGCCAGGCATCAGATTGCTACCTCCAGCTCTGCTAGCCTGAATCCTAAAATGGCTGCAAGTAGGAGACACCAAAGGTGCTCAGCCACACAGTCCTCAAAGTCCTTCATTTCTTTTAATACAATATCCTGACCGTCCTCTGTACTGACAATGCCTGTTCTCCCACAACCCACTTTTGTATCAGCAGTACATTTCATGAGCACACTCCTCATATTTGTATAAGATCATTAATTAAAGCACTGAAGATCAGTCTCAAGATCAATCCTACTGAAACTCCATTGTTAACCTCCTTGTAGCTTGTCACTTCCCCTTTCAAGAATACTCTGCAGATCCTACATATAGGAAAATATGACTCATTACAGTTATGACGCATTGTTAGGGTTATGAGGTTGCAGATGCTAACAAAGCACTTTGCAACCTTACTTTCAATAAAAAAGGGTCATCACCAAACATTTCTTGAAGTGCAGTATTCTACATGACAAAGTAGTCATGTCATTAGTAAATCTTTGCTATGGTTGTTAGAAGTTGCATTCAGGAAATAAATCTTAGCATTCTTCACAGCATACCATCAACAGAAACAACAAGAAACCCTCCATGGTTTTGGATTAATGTGGAGAAGACCATAGCATTTTGCAAATCTGGCCCTGAAGAACCTGAATGGCTGTAGCTCCTGCAACTTTATTACAGCTAACATCCAGTAACATCTGGAATGCCGTTCAGCACTGGATGCACGTTTAGCAAGATGTACAATGTCCATTGTCACCATGGACAGAGCCCTTCTAAATCTCGTAACCAACAATTCTAATCAAAGGCCAAAAAGTAAAGCAAGCAAAGTAAAACCCGAAGCAGAGTCCCATCAAGAAACTCCAAATGGCCTTGGTGTTTTGTTGCCTTTTACTCACCTATCACTGGTACGTCAAGACAAGCCTAGCTGTGCAACCTAGAAACCCAGCGGCAGCCTAGCTGCGTAGTGGGGACACACACGTAGACAGTGACACCTGAAACAGACTTGATTCTAATCCGTGGCAGAAAATTAAAAACAGTGAATCCAAATGACAGTTGGAGGCAGTGGTTCTCACCCTTTTTTTGCTTCAAGGCAGCACTTTGATGGGCTTCCAAGAAGACCAGCTCTGAACTTGCACTTGATTTGTGACTATAGAGAAGAACTAGAGCAATTCTTCTGTGGGCAGGTTTATCTTGCAAATTATGCTTGCACACCAAACAGCACTGCCAGCAGCACCCCTGAAAGGACCCTTTTTTTGTTTTTGTTTTTTTAAAGACAGTGTTTCATGTCCCAGGTCAAATCAGATCAGGTCCAAGTCCATTTGAATCGTCCAAGAACCACGAGCAGCCCTACTACTGGCAAGTATCCTCCACCCCAGCCTGCGATTTCAGATACTTCCAAATCCTTTGGCAGGCATCCTACTTGCAGGCCCAAGCCCAGATAAGTGGGGTTCAGATGTCCCCAAGTTGTGCTCGCCCTCAGTCATATGACTGAGAGGTCTCCCATTTCCATAAAATTGGCATGTAGCTGAGATCTTCCCACTGGAAGCAGGCCAGTGGGAACTTAACTATAACAATGTTCTCAGAGGGAGTCCTGTCCGCAAGCAGACAAGGGTGCAACCCTCCACTACACACTGCCATTTTAATTGTGTTACTTCAGCCAGGGTACTTCTCCTGCCACCATTGTGGGCATGGTCTTTCCCCAAGGACCTCAAGGGCCCCCACTTGAGAACCACCAGCTTGATTTTAATCATGCAACTGGCTCAAGCAAACGTGATGCCCACAGGTGGAAGCTTGCTCACTCGCTTGCAGCAACATCTCTGGCATGTGGGTTTTTTTTCCAGCCTGCATCCGATCCTATTTGGGGAGCTGCTGCTATAGGGCCAGGCTGGGCCTGGTCTACACCCACCTTGAGCAGTGGTAAGGACCCAGGTTCCTGTGCCAGGTTCACTATGCTCTGAATGGTGTGGGCTACCTGGATTTCACCCCCCGCCTGGAATAGGCAGGGCTCACATACACCCCCACCGGTTGGCTCCCAGGCAGTGCTGTGCTACTGCTGCCGGGGTGAGGGGACTCTACAACCTTTTCCCACCATAGAGAACGCGGCGGAATCCGCCAAAAGCTAGAGAGGCCAGAAAGAGACACTCTAACCCGGCGGCGAACAAGTGAGTAGAACGCCTCTTCACAACTGGCTAACGTCGGTCACGTGGCACCCACCTCTTTCTTCCTTCCCGTCTCGCGTTGGGTGCTGCAGCCTCTCGCGAGATCTCCGCGCGCCTATGTCAGCAGGGCTGGGCGGAAGTCTGTCCTTTTTACCCGTGGTGGAGCCGAGAGAGCCTGTGTGGCCAGGATGAAGGTGGGCGCTTCGGGGCCGGGTCCTGGCGCCAACCGCAGCTCCCGCCCTCAAATAGCTTCGGCGTTGGGTGCGGGGCCGCTTGTGGGACGCGATGGCGCCGGGGCCGGGCGGGAGAGCGCAGTTGCGGCGTGGATGGAAGCGGATTCCTGGCGGTGGCCGGGATGGAACGTGGTGGTGGCCTCGCGTTGGGGCTGCGCGCGCAGGATGGAACCCTCGCGGTCAGACGCGCGCTGCGGGATCAGGGGGATGGAACCTTGCAGGGCTAGGGGGAGGGGGCTGGGCTGGAGTTTTAGTGCCCCTTTTGGAAGGGCAGCAAGTGAGTGCGCCTGGTTTTGCACCAGGCCAAGGGAGGAGTAAGAAGAAACATCCTGCCTTTGGTTGCACTGTCTTTCAAATGGGTGCATTGAAGCACGACCACCAGGCTGTTGTCAGCACTAGGATCAGTGCTAGCGTTGCATTCACGCATGAAAGCATTAACGGGTCCAGGCTGGAAGAGGACATCAGTCAGCAAAATCTGGCAGATGTAGGCTGTATGTTCAGTTTGGGAGCCTCTTGGGCTGTGCGTCTTTAAGGGAGCTGAGCAGGAATTTGAAGAGATCCTCTTGAGATGAGGAGCTGGAACTGGGCAATGGGGACCAGGCTTTGCCCTGGAAAAAGTGATCTGGGTTTAATGAGGTTCCTCTTTTATGTTCCTAGCTCAACATCTCTTTCCCAGCCACTGGCTGCCAGAAACTCATTGAAGTGGACGATGAGCGAAAACTGCGCACCTTCTATGAGAAGCGTATGGCTACTGAAGTTGCTGCTGATTCACTTGGTGAGGAATGGAAGGTAAGAATTTGGCTAATGTAATGCCAGCTTTTCTTTGGCATGTGCTGGGCAAGGCAGGGGAGTGGGCAGTGTAAAACACTGGCATAAGTATTCACGTAAGATGTACAGAACTGGTGTAATGATGCCTTGAGAAGACCTTTTCCTAACTTAGTGTAGTTTGGGTGCTGATTGTTGACCTTTTCTTAGGTGTAATAAGACATATCTTTTCACACAGATTGCTGCCCCTGGCCTGACTGTTGTGGTTCAGCAGTTTAAAAAGAAGTAAAAACTGTTCTACCACAGGAATAAGCCTTTGTAAAGAATAGACTTAGTGGCCTTCCTAGATATAGGGTTCCTTCCTTTTGTGATGACTGTCTTCCCTTAAATATAAGCCACTCCTGGTAGTTGGAGAGGAGGTATGTAGGTTAGCTTGAGCTGGGGAAGAGCTGATGATTCATCCTCTACAGTGGGGGGGTGGAAAAAAATAGGTCTGGACATATGCTTTTAGGGGTTAAAAAACAGACAAACCTGTGCTTCTATAACTGTCTACTGCTGACTGCTTAGGCGGGGTCTGAAAAATGTCCAACTAGTTTACAAAGCCTCTTTTTTTTCCATTGGCGTACTTTGAAACTTGAATTTAAATTGGTGGGACAGAACCATTTTAGATGCATTTAGCTCTGTTCACACTAGGTATGGGGGCTTGTCCTTAGCTACTCTCCTCAGCTGCTTTGTGCATGATTCACACTGGTGCTGTGCTGGCCTCCTAGAGCTCCCAAAAGTGATAGATCAGTGGCTCTCAACTTTGATAGACTCAAGGAGTTTTCACTTCTGTTTTAACTACAAAAAAGGAACAAAGCAATTCTTCTGTTCAGGGAACGCAGAAAGATCACAACAAGTCAACATGCTTTTGATGCCATGGGTTCTTGTATGAAATTTCTGGGTCGATCTTGTGAATTGTGTTTGCACACCTAACGGTGCTAACACTGCATGGTACCCTGCAGCACCCTTGAAAAGATCTACAGGCAACCCAGGATGCCACAACACCCTGGTTTGAGAATCACTAATGGATTCTGTGCGACTTTGAAGAGCAAGACTCTTTGAACCTTTTCTGCCAATTACGCCTACATTGAAATACAGTCACTAAAATAGTAACTTACACACATCTAGTCCAGTAGTGTTTGAGTTGCATGCAAATTGTTGGATGCCTGCTGTATTACAAATGAGGTACAGACGTTAAATTTCAAACTTTAAAAGAATACAGATATAGTGACTGTATCCACAAGCAACATTTAATTAAAAAGTGCATTGTCCCTCTGCTGATCTTTTTCTTAACAGGGCTACGTTGTCCGCATCAGTGGTGGCAATGACAAACAAGGCTTCCCCATGAAACAAGGTGTCCTGACTCATGGACGTGTGCGCCTGCTGCTTAGCAAGGGCCACTCCTGCTATCGCCCAAGAAGAACTGGAGAACGAAAACGCAAGTCTGTCAGGGGCTGTATTGTTGATGCCAATTTAAGTGTCCTGAATTTGGTCATTGTAAAGAAAGGTAAGACTCTGTGGGCATGGGTATTAAGTCTCTGCAATAGGCAAAGGCCTTAAAACAAATGCTTCAATGAATATTACTTAATGCTGACATCTCTGGTTAGAAACTTTCATTATTTATGAAACGTGACTTAAAAGAGCCTGTCCCCACTGGAGACCTCCATTAAGATGGAGTGATCATGTCAGATTCATATTAGTAACTGATGCTTATTCGCATACTCTTACTTAAGAAATTAAAAAAAAGAGAGGAAATAAACTAATTAGTTAGGTCATAGCCATGCTGCACTTAGGCAGCTGGAGGTCCATGTATCCAGCATTATGATATTCTTGATGCACTGTTTTTTGGTTGTTTTTGTCCTAAACAAGTGAAAATGTCTTAAACTGTGGGCATCAGAGAGATGGGTGGTAGAGCCATGTCATTTAGCCCATGGGCTCCTTGAGGGGCTAAATATGTGCTTTAAAGGTACTTTATATCTTGCAGCACTTGAAAGATAATGTGTCTTAAATAGAGTGAGCTAGTCTATTGACTAGTTGAAATGCTCTTATTAGAGGAAGCAATGCAGTATGAAATTTGGAATGGTAGGTGTGCCCTAAAAACTACCAAGCCTTTATTTTGACACTAGCAGAGTCATGTCAAGGCAGTATATTTGTAATGGAATTTTTAGCAACTGCTCAAATAACTGATTTCAAGGAGGCCTGGATTCATGTCAGTGCAACTAATCTTAACAATTTACCTAAAGGTGAGAGAGATATTCCTGGACTGACAGACACCACTGTGCCTCGTCGACTTGGTCCCAAGAGAGCAAGCAGAATCCGCAAGCTGTTTAACCTTTCCAAAGAAGATGATGTTCGTCAGTATGTAGTAAGAAAACCCCTGAACAAAGAGGGTAAGATTCTCTGCTTCTCTGTTGTATTTCAGTGATTGGGAGACATCCATCTAAGCTTCTGGGGAGAATTGATTCCTCATATCTAAATGGTGCTAAGTGCCACCTAAATTTGATTGTCAGTTGCTGCTGACAATCTGTAGATAAGCAGCCTTTCCTACTATTTCCATGGAGCTCATGGGGAGGGGAAAAATTCAGTGTCACTTCTGCATGTACTTGCTGGTGAAATGGTTTGAATATAAAATTTTATGCTTTTCCTGATAGTGAGAGCAAATATTTAATACTTCTGGCATCAAAATGCTTTAAACTCAGCCTTTTCTTTTAATTCAGACTTACTTTTTTGTTTCTGACATCAGTCCCTAAAATGTAATACTTTTAAACCACTGCTTGTCTGGGATATTTACTTCTCCCCTGTCTGCTGTTCTGCATCCTACCTCTGCAGTAGTTAAAGGAAGGACAGATAGGGAAACTAAACTTTAGCTAGTGCAGTGGTTCTCAACCATTTTAGATTCAAGGCATCCCTCCATAACTTCTGGGAATTAAGAGGTACCCAATTTAAAAAAAAACAACAACTGAACTTATAGATTACGGTGCTTACCTCCTTGAAGAGGGGTCCTGCTCTTACCTGCTTAGTTTAGCTGTATATTTCCTAATGCCTCAGGGCAGCTTTCAGAACATCAAATGTTAAAGGCTGGTGCTAAAAATAAGGCACTCCATGGAACTTGAAACTTGTGAAAGACTACTAACTTGCTTGGTTAAAGGGCTTTAAAGTAAGGACAGCATCTCCAAAGATTTGGCTTCACATTTATAGTTCTCTTGCAGTTCACCTGAGGCCCGAAGCTAGAGCAGTGCTGGCCCTGCCTGAACTTCCCTGTGGAGCTAGGCTGTACTAGCTCTAGCTTGGAAAGTAGTATAGTAGCTTCACTGTGGGTTGGATTTCTAACAATTAAGTCAAGCTCCTTGACAGAGGGGTGTCAGACTCACCCTGTGACTTGGGCTGGCTGTGAGGTGAACAGTATAGCCCTGGCTTGCCCTTCTGCCACTACCCATGTCCAGCAGGGCCTGAGGTTTGTAGCAGGCACCTGCCCTTTGTTAACTAAATACCCTGGCTCGGTGGGCTGGATAGAGCAGCAGTACTGCCTGTACGTTTGATACCCCTGCCTTAGGAATTTGAATGGTAAAACTTAAGTGCCATGTACTCCCACTCTATTCATGTGTGATGTAGACTCTGGCTGTTCAGTTTCTGTAGCCTTAAAGCATACATGAATTCACATGGAATTTTAAGTAGGAAGAAAAACTTGAAAGAGCTGTGAGAATTAGTTTCTTTCACCACAATTTTTTCTAGATTTTTTTGAGGTAGATTCTCTGATCACCAGCTAACTGAGCTGGCGTTACAACATGCTTGAGATCTTTTAAGATTGTAAAAGATGACAGTAATCCAACTACAACATCTAGGACATAGTTTATCTTGCTTTTGACAGCCCTTCTACCAAGTTTGTTGCAACTTCAGTCAAACATTTGTAGAAATGAAGCATGTAGCTTAATATTGATTAGGGTGAAGCCATATGCCTCTTCAGCTGGATGTACAACAGATGGGACTCCTCTGTGAGGGGGGACATACTTGAAGCTTTTGGGAACAGTTGGTTCTCTTATGAAAAAGGAATTGGAACATAATCCTTGCTTACTTTACAAGACATTCTGCTAGAATGTTCTCGAAAATCCCTGTCCTTCCCTACTACAGGAGAGGGAAGACTGAGTATATTACCATGTTGGGTGTCTCAAATTGGAAAACTGTTGTGAAGTTGTTTGTTTGGGTTTTTTTGCAGTAAATTATAAAAAAACTAAATAACGTGACGTTACCTAGTTAAGAAACGAACTTGTTCAGCATTTACAGAAGGTAACACATGCTTTCCTAATCTTAGGCAAGAAACCCAGAACCAAGGCTCCTAAGATTCAACGATTGGTGACTCCCCGAGTCCTGCAACATAAGCGTAGACGTATTGCTCTGAAGAAGCAGCGTACACAGAAGAACAAGGAGGAAGCAGCGGAATATGCCAAGCTTTTGGCCAAGAGAATGAAGGTATGTCTCAAAGTATTCAGTGTTTCATTTCAGTATGCATTTATTGCAGGTAATTAGACAAGTTAGCTCTAAATAGGATTTTGTCTACACAACTTGACTTAAATTACCTTCTAATGAGGGTGTTACAAAACTGCTTGCATGTCTGTACTCTCGGCTGTTAGTGCAACTGTTTCCTGGTGCAGCCATTTCTTGCAAGCACTCTTCCTTCCCCTCCTGCCCTTTTCACTTCAGCCAGTTTTTAAACAGTTTTGAAAACTCTTGTAGCCTAGGGCTCCATTATTAAACTCACTTCCTTTACAACCTAAAGCTCAGCATGGGTACAGTTGAAGGCCCAACCTCTGCTAGGTGTGAGAATTACTTGAGTTGCTTTTGTCTAAATGAAAAATGATTAACTGTACTGCATACATATCAAAGTGTATTTCTCCCACCTAGTACAGTATTCCACCCTACATCATGTACTGAGGCAAGGATAGAACTGTCTTGCCACTAGAAGATGCTCATACTTTCTGTCCTAGATCAAACTTCGGCAGCTCTGATTTATTCTCCATTCGAGTTAAACTGCTTAAGATTTTTCTAGCTTTAATTTCTCTCAGATTCAGAGCATAGGGTATTCCGGTGAGCTGATCAGTCGCACACATGCATTGCTGCTTTTTTCTCTCTCGCAGGAGGCAAAGGAAAAACGTCAGGAGCAGATAGCAAAGAGGCGCAGACTTTCCTCATTGAGAGCTTCCACATCTAAATCCGAGTCGAGTCAGAAGTAAAGATGTACGTGATATTAAAATAAAACCTTTTGAACTGAATATTCCTCATAGCTTTTCTTAAAGATATTTTCTTTGACTGCCATAATTGCCATGTTTTAAGATGTTTTTATGACTGAACATCTCACATTTGTCATTTTTTTAAATTTATCTAGGATTATTTAATTTACAACTCATGGCTTCATAATCTATTAAAAGTGAACCATTATACTGTTTTCTTTCCTCTTCCCCACGTGCACTTACTCAAAAAGACAAACTAAGATTAAGGCTAGCCAGAAGCTATGGAATATTTCTTGTATCAAGCCTGTAACTTCTGGTAAGCTTATCCCAGACAGCAGTGAACCACATTGGAGTACTGTTGTTTCTGGTTATTCAGCTACCTAAGCTATTTATGAGCTGTACCACAAAAAGATACACTAGGTGTGGTGCTAACCACTATCATGCAGAAGCTGTCCTACTTGCACAGAAGACATCCCAATACTATACTACACCATAAAGTAGTGCAGGATTAGTGATTTAGGTTGTTTGCTTTACTTCTCATTTGGAGCCTCTTATTCTTCTAGTGTGTTCATTATTCAACTGAGCATTTACCGTAATGTTTGAAGTATTTACACAATTACAAGTTTCATTACACTGTCTTGGTTGCAAGACAAGCATTTTAGTTTCTTAGGGAATTAAGTCAAGACTGTCCAACTAATGGTCCTCCAGCACAGCCTTGCATGGTGCTGTAGGGAAGAGCTGTGCCTGCGGTATGTGGCCTGTGGCTATGTTGAAGCTAGACAGCTCTGCTTCCTAGGAAATAAACTTGTGGATCAGAGGCTCTGTTCAAAGTATACAAAATTATCTTACTCTAAAAACATTATCTTAAGATGGTGATGAAACTAATACAGTAATAAAGTCAGATTTTGGCACCTAAGAATTCAAGCTTGCTTGTACAGGTACTGAATTCTGCTGTAAAGACAAAGTTGTATATACATAGAGGCAAGAAATTGAGATACCATTAAAAATCACACCATGCATGTCTTATTTCCACACACAGCACCTTTAGGAATAAAGCAGAGTAGATTGTTTTAAGTCATGGAGAGAGAACCCTGATTTAAATCATTGACTCTTAAATCCAGTTTCCACTGATGCTTCTTCACACGTTTTTTAAACAACGGTGCAAGTCTGATCACTAAAATGTTAATTTACAACTCAATACAACATTTTAAAACATCTGTCCTTTTAATTTTTTTTTTTTTTTAATTTTCAAATTTTATCAACAAACAAGTCAAAACACTGCCAAGTTTTCATTTTAAAATGGGCATGAGACAAAACTGCAGTTTTATGGCTGGGCTCTCTTACTGCAATAATGAAAATTCAATTAGTAGCAAATATCTGTGCTATACTGAACACTGAAGAAGTTATTGAAGCTCAAATGCATACAGTAATACATAACATTACACTTGCAGCAGGGAAGGCTATAATTTAAATTACCTGAGAACTTAAAAAAAATTTCGGCAAGGACTCTTGATGAAATGAGAGGTGTTTGAGCTTTACAAAGAAGTGTCAGTACACTATACCTTGTCATGAGCTGAACCCACAGTTGACATTTGCTTTTTAAGAACTTTGATAAAAATAAAACCAAGAAGTTACAGATGGCATTGTATAAATTTTATTTTGAGAAATACATTAACAAGTTATTTCTTAATAGTCTAGGATACCTATACAAAATTCAGAATACACATAGCGCCTTTTTCAACTTGAGAAACATCTGATAAATGTACAAAAAAACCCATTACGGAGAACATTTGTTAGAGCAAAGCACAGTACATGGATGCCATTTTAGAACAGTTTGCAAACAGTCTCCCAGTGCAAATTTACTTGCATTATTAATAGAAAACTTGTCAGCTAATTTAATAAATTGATAATATATTCACACTACTTCCTTTTATCCTCATTAACATACACAGTTTATTTTCAAGCTCCTGAAAAGGAGCTCAATGTACTTGTAAAAACAGGAAATATAATCCCTTTTATTTGCACTGCTGATTGATGTGGAATGAAAGACAAAAAAATCAATTACTGTCTTTGCTATTATGCATCACAAAATATAGCACAGCAACAGAATGTTCCCAATTCAACTGCTCCATGTCAGCACTTAAAATTTACAAGGTTGTTGATTTTGTTTTTAAAAAGATTGAGGAGAAGCTGGTCTACAAAAGGCACGTTAAGGTTTCAACTTAAGTGAAAAACTGCTTTATTAAAGGGCACAAATAAAATTGAATTAACTGATTTAAAGAGATGCAATTATTTGCAGTGAAGAAACATTAATAGTTTAAGAAGATTTCAACATTTCAGCTGGATTTATCCAAGTTTTTAAATAGTTGTTACAAAAATATAAATTTCTATAGTTGAATTCATACATACTTTAATAATATAGTCAATGTGAAGGTAGTTGCAGGAAAATAGAACTCTCAAACTAAAGTCTGGATTTTCTTTTCTACTGAGGCAGTACAGAAAAAATATTCAGGGTTAGGATGGAATAAAACCTAGTACTTTATTAGCGCAGTGTGAATTCAGAATTTAGCAAACATGAAATCTATGAAGACTAATTTATTTATAAGATGTAATAATTTAGTTTCACGTATTTATTAAATCAATGTTTTCCCTCATTACAATATCACTGTCTGAACCCACATTAGTCAAACCCAGTAAGGTCCAGCTATGAGCAATACCCAGAGTTCTAGTGTTGTGGTATGCAGCTAGAATCTATCCCAATTACAGCCTTTTCATTCAGTTTCCTAGTCTTTGCACATCAGTTTTTTGGAATCCATTGGGTTTTCATTTACAGTAAATTACATCTTTGTAATGACCTAGAATTCTCTTACTCACCGCAAAAACAAACAAATCCCAACCTCAAACCTTATGAAGTTATTTACACTATGAAACTGAAACAAGGCATAGCTGGTGGATTTAAGAAATTAGAAAAACATGGCAAAATGCATCCTCTCCACACAGTTCACTGATGATTCAAATTTTCAGGCCAGTAATTCAAAGTTTGTTCCTCTTGTTTGTTATTTGTGTTAATTAAAAAAATCCTTTTAACATTTCACAAGTTCATTCAAAATACCATAAACCCCCTCAGTTTCCTTAAAGTGATTGTTTCTAGCACTTTTGATTTATTTGTCCAGCTCTGTAGCAGGCTTTCCAGGCAACATCTGTCTACCACCATCATCTTTATGGCTTACGAACTGGGTTCCAAAATACATGTACAGACGGAGCACCTCCATATCAACCTTGGCTGGGTTTTTTGTTTCTTTTTACACGCCAGCTAGAATTGACTTGCTTCTCTAGACAAGAGGTTCCCAGGTAACATAGCCATTTTCTACCTTTAACAGGGAGAGAGAGTAGCTGGGGAATAACCATTTATATTCTACTTTTCTGACTTCTGGGTAAAGCTCACTCCTATATTTAGTGTCACTGGAACAACAGTTAATAGGAGAGAAAAAGAATCCAGTTTCAGTCAGTCCTCTGTGGCCCACAGAAGTTATTGATTTGCAGAAAATCACTTATTATTTTGCTATTGCCTGGATTGGGAAAGGAGAAAAAGCCACAAAGTTTTCAAAGGTTGGTTTCCTTCCTTCTGGGCCAGACTTTCAAGCATATGGGTATTATTAAATATGCAGCAGCTAGTTGTGTGTCGTGTCTGTTTTCCAAGTACAGTCTTGGTATTTGACATATTCAGATTTAGTCAGTACAAATATCTGAAAAATCCTCTCCAAAACAACTTGCATCAATCCCTGCCGGTTGTAGCTAATTACTCCAGAGTCAGTGGAGAAGGGAATTGGATGCTATCATTTTTTGGAAGGGGAAGTAGCCACCAAAAGGTGCTTTCAGTTTTTTTCTTTAGTCCATAAAAAATGCTCCTTATAGCAAATTGCTTCTATAATCCTTACTCTCAGAGGATGCAATCTAGGGTCAGCTAGTTAATCACCTAGTATAAACCAAGAAGTTAACTGGACCTCAGTAACAAAATCCTGCATTCTAGATTGGAAAGTACATTTCAGTAGACTTAAATGGATTCATTTAGATTTGCACAGTACTTTCAGCTCTCTGGAATTCAGGTATGTGCAAGAATGATCAAAGGGATCCTTTCAAGTCAATCTTTGAATGTGTTGGAGGAGTGGGTGGGGGGAGGCTACTATGCATTCCAGGGAAGAAGGTTTAACAGCTTTTTAGGGTTTAACAGCTATTTAGTACCATAATAAACAAGCTACTGGCAGTTTACAGTAGTGTTTCTCAACTTAAGTAGCAAGTACCCCCTAACTCAGGGGCAGGCAATTATTTTGGGCAGAGGGCACTTCCTGAGTTTTGGCAAGCCATTGAGGGCTGCATGACAGGCAGCCCAGGGCAGGTTAATAGAAAAAAAATTTAGAAAATTAATATTTACAGACTAATGTGTCCCATATGTTGGAAGGAGGGCTGTGTATATAAGGACGTGATATGACATGACAGATGTCTGATCTGGTGTGGGTGGAGTTGCCACCTTTTACACCAGGGGTGCACAACTCAAGTATGCACCTGGGCTAAAGATGAAGTTGGGCAAAGCTAGGAGGGCTGAACCCAGTGTTGCGCAAAGTGTGGCATGCCAAATTATTACTGGGGAATTTAAAGCACTACGCAATGCGTGGCACACCAAATTTTTTTGCCATAGGTTTGAGGAGGAAGGAGAGAGAGAGAGGAAAAGAGGGTGAGAGAGTGTGTTGGGGAACCCGCATACCCCCTGCCTGTCTCGTGTACCCCCAGGGGTGTGCATACCACAGGTTGAGAAACTGATCTACAGAAGTCCAGGGTCATATTCAATTTTTTTAATAATGGATGACGTGAGTCACTACACAAAAGGTGCTTTGATGATAGATCCTAATCTCTGATGGTTACAGGATAGAAAGAAATCTAGCTGCTACCTCTCAAAAGTCTTTAGCATACCGTTTTAACCTATATAGTTTACAGAACTGGATCAGCATAAGTGTACTCAAAATGTATTGTCATTTAAATTGCTCTAAGTAGCCACATGGTTTAGTTGCTTATTCAGGGTTACCAGTGGAATATGCTAAATTAGTTTCGGGGGCTTTACAGGTTGTGCTGAAGTATAAGGCACAATCTTTGCTATTCTTATTTGTTTAATCAATACTATAATGCTAGTATAAAAATGCTTGAGAGAGTACTTTGTAGGAATTTTTATTTAGTTCAAAATAAAAAATTGTTTGCACATGTCTTATATTGTTGGGAAGAAAGATAAAAATTGAACACGATTAGAACACGAGTTTAACAAGCGGCATGGTTTTGTTGTTCCTACATCTGTGAACAATTAGCCTCCAAAGGCTAAAGTAAAAAAAAAAAGTTCCTTTTTTTACCCCTCTGTTTCTAAGTAGTAACAATGCATATGTTTTAATGTGGAGAAATGTTTCCATCTCTACTTAACCCACTAACATAGTTAAGGATCAGCCATTTTTTACTTTAAAAACAATAGATCCAGCCTACAAAGCAAAAAAGTTTGCTACAAATAGTTTAAAAACCATTGCTTGAAGGGATATGTCAGCAACTTGTTGAAAGCGCTGTTTTTGAGGAGGGATTTCAGCTACCTTAAAAAAGATCCTCATGCCCCGATTGTTTTTAAAAGTCAAAATCCTGGAGTGTGGGATACTAGTAAAGTAAGGCAGCAGTCTGAACAGAATACATGCAAGCTTAGAGTGCGATTGTGCTTTTTTAGTTATGCTCCTAATAATCCATGAATCCCTTCTTGCTGTTTCTCTCATGAGTGAAGTTACTGGTAAAATATAGACATGCGCTGATGCAATTTCTCCTATGATTTCAACAGAAACAGCACCACAAATGTTGCCATGTGTCTACCTTTGGACACATTAAAAATCCCAAATCAGTGTTTGACTGCAGGTTGCCAAGGGCATGCGTAGTGTTATCATTAAGTAGGAATAGGAGGTGAACAAGTTCTCATCTACCAGCAAGAAACTAAAGAGGGTTTTAACTCTTAATACCATTCACTTTAGCTCTTGAATTGTTCTCTGCATACACAACTTGAAGAACACATTTATTAATATGTGTAATAAAAATACTGAATTTGGACATAACAGTGCAAAGTAATTTTCCCACAGGTTTAAAAAAAAGAGATCAAGACCCCGGAGGGGGGCAGTTATCTGAAGCTCCAAATTCACCCTAAGGGATACTTTTTTGTTTTGAAACATACTCTAAAAAGCTTAATTTCTGGACAATTTTTGATTTTGTTAATCCCTTTGGGGACCACTCTTAATTACCTCCCTGACTTACAGAAAAACACCCTTCTCCAAACCACTCAGGAAAGCAGCTCATCATTGTTTGGAAGAATAGAGTCATATATTCACAGTTATCGCCAAATTCACAGAGCAGGACACTATGAGTAGAGAAACTAAACACCTTTTAAATGCAGTCAAAGCAGAGGGTTAAAGTCTGTCAACTGATGTTTTTGATCAACCTGGACAGGGAAATCCATCAAAACAGTTGCATCTAACTAACTGTTTGGTATAATGACCATTGTCTAAGGCAAATGTATGGCAACTTGCAGTCCAAGTGTTCCAATACATACACGCTGAACACATATACAACAGATCCCTCTCTTTACCTTATGGTCAGTCCATAGGAGTACTGTCACACTTAAGCTGGTGCACTAGAAAGGTATTTCAATAAAATATTTTAGTACTGATGGACCTTAAGGCAGCCGCCAATTAAATGCTCTTATTTATCTCCTCCCTCTATGCAACTGGAGATAGGGGTTGAGAAGGAAGAAAAACATATATACAAACAAGTAGTAAAAGGCAGATCAGTGACTGAAGAGTGGAATAACCCTAGCTATAAACAAGGTCAAAGGTATTTTAGAATATTTTACACTATTGCATGAGATGACAAATAAAATGCAAAGGTTGGCCACAAGAGATTTAACACCAGCTCGCTGTTTTGCATCAGCTTTTGGGAACTGAAATCCACATTTGTATGCTCCCAGTTTTGTCCCACCTCTGCTTTGTCTTGTGAAAGTTCTGTGGTATTTCTCCTTACTTTTAAATGAGAGGGGCTCCAAAACATTTTCTGCACCACTCCACCCTGCTGCCTGGAGGTGCATCTATTTTCTGCATCTTTTCAAGCACTTCTGAAGCTAGACCTTTATATGCAATTCTGTACTCACTGTCAAAGGCCTCTGGAATGGAAAGAACATAATTTAAGTCATTTACATAGAAAGTTCAAGTGCAAATTTAATTTTTCCTGCAAAAATAGGGTTGCCATATAAATCACTCTGCAAGTTCCAACAATTATTTTAAATGCAAAGCAACCATCACATGAGTCATACTTATAAAAAGCTAGTATTCATTATTTACACTTGAAGTAAGGATGCTTGCCAATTCAACAGCTGCATGGACACCTCGAGGCATAAAACTAATTTTCTGACTAGTTGCAAGCCAATTCATATGCCCCAACTCTTTATTTTAATGTGCATGTACAAATGAATAATTGTGCATGTTATATTATTTTAACTCACCAATGTCAATGTTCTCTCTGCCAAGGGACACCAAAGACAGGAACAGGATTTCTCGGTAAAAACTTCTGTAAAATATTTTAAAGATGAGTTAAGAGTACAAACTAGTCTCAAAAAAAAAAAAAAAAAGCCTGTACTGAAAGTATGTTTGTGTTCTATAATGCAGCTTTATGTAAGCATAATCTTATTTGTACTGTAAACATTTTTTTCCAGTACTGGTAGCTTATGATTTTGCTAGCTGTGTAAATTTCAGCGTTTTTGTTTAAGCCCCAACTCTAGAAACAAGAGATTTCTCCATTAAAAATGTTTTTTTGGTGTCAGTTATGGAAGAAAGGTAGAAAACTGGCCTTATTGCTATAAAAACCTACAAGGCAAATAAACCCATACATTTATTTTTAATTAATTTATTTTTTTTAAATTGAGGCCCAATTCATGAATTAATATTTGGAATTAGCATTTTAGTTTTAGAACATTTTATTACTTTTATTAGAATTGAACAATATTCAGAAAATGATCAAGATGGATCTTGAGGTTGACACTTGCCTATGCTTTTTCCATGGTGATGAGTGCTTGAAATGCCAGTCAAAAAGGACCAAGTTACTTGTAATGGTATTGTTATGTCGATGTTATAATTCACTAAGGTCGTATCATATTTCTACGGCATGGAATACGATACTCTTAAATACAATACTTGTGTATGTAATAGAAGTGGCCAGATGTATGAAAGGACTGTTCAACCGGTGGCCCGTGGGCTGCCCATGGCCTGCACAGAGTTAAGCTGCAGGTCCCCAGATTCCTGCATAGCTGTAGTTCACCCTATCATTTGCCACAACTCTGGGCTCTCCCTCCTCCAGTTTCTACTCCTGCCCCACAGTGTGGCACAAGGTGAGGCCAGATGTGCAGTGCAGGGGCTGGACGTATTCAAGTCAGCCGGTCCGGACAATCTCCACCCTAGACTTCTAAAGGAATTGGTCGAGGTCATTGCAGGACCCCTGGCACAGCTTTACGAGCATTCGCGGTGCTCTGGAGTGGTGCCGGAGGACTGGAAGAGGTCCAACGTGGTTCCCATCTTCAAAAAAGGGAGGAAGGAGGACCCGGAAAACTATAGGCCAGTTAGTCTTACCTCAATCCTAGGCAAGCTGTTCGAGAAAATTATTCTGGCACACATCCAGGAGGGGC
>NW_017728950.1:47808370-47814804 GCF_001723895.1 Crocodylus porosus
CGGACTAGATGATCTGCTCCGGTCCCTTCCGACCCTAGAAACTATGAAACTATGAAACATTCATGCTGCGTGCAGCCGCCCCACAGGGTGGCACAAGGTGAAGCCAGATGTGCAGTGCAGGGGCTGAACATTGATGCTGCGTGCAGCCCAATGGGCCCATGGCTCACCCTGGTGCAGCTCCAGTGGATGCAGACTGCAGGGAATACAGCCCTTCACTCCTTAGAAGCTGGACAGGCATGATGTATGATATCCTCCAGAGGTCTGCTTTTATTTTTAATTAAATTGCTCAACATGTTTCTTCTTCCTACCATGTGGAACCTGGCTACATTTATATCACTGAATATGATGCATCTTTGTTAGATTTACAGTGAGGGACAAAGACACTGCATATTACATATCTACTTTTGCATAAATGGATGTTTAGCCTTCTAATCTGGACATCATTGCAACAACTGCATTTGCGAATCCATACAGACCTCTAAGTACTGTCACAAAAAATTGCTCCCAAGTATCTGGATACAGAACAGGAGAAGTACATAAGAAGCCTGGAAATTTCAGGTAGGGCTAACCGTTCTCTAAACTACTACCATATAAAGGCCTTTATTACGGATCTATTTATTTTGCGATTTTATGATTTTCACGGAAACTGCAAAAACTGATTTTCTCCAAGATCTTGTGTGGAATTGCTGGAAAAAAAAACTTACTAAAAATAAAATGCTGGCTCCCCAGTAGAGCCAGTGGCCACTGTGGCCAAACTTTGCAACCAACTGGGGAGAGGGAGGTGGGGGAATGCATAGGCATGAAGGGGAGCAGCCAAGGTTGTGGCTGCTCTCTCCTCCCTGAGGAGTAGAGAGGGCTGCCTTTTGTGTGGCCTTGTCCGCAAATCAGTGGCAAGGGGCGAGGCAGCATGACGGAGAGCCCTCTCAGCCAATCAGCAGTGAGGGACAGGGCCACTAGGGCCCAATGGCCAATCAGTGGCAAAGGAGGGGGGTGCACACTGCAAAAAGACCATGAAAATGGTGTTGGGCACCACAAATGGCCAGTAATTTTTATTTCACTTCCACACACTTTAAGTAGATCCCTACTTAAAATCCTTAAGTGTAATTTTACGTAAATTTTAATGTAGAGCTGGGCAGGGGGTTGAAGAAGAGACACAGAATCTTTGTACCTTTGTCGTTTGACACCTGGTTGAACTTTCTGCAGAAGGAAGTTGATTGGTTTAAGAACATTATTGTTTTGAATACTTAGTTTGATGTTCTCTAACAAAGTGCTTATTGCCTGCTGGTCTTCTGAAGTTGTGGATGGTTTCTTCTCTGCTGAGTCTGGATGAAAAAAAAAAAACACAGCAATTCAGACCTTTTGTAACTAATAATATTTTTTTCTCACTAGTGAGAAATGCAGTGAGGGTGAGAAATTTATTTGCCCACATTTGCATGTAGAGTATACTTTTACACCCTCTTCTATACAGAAATTTCTACAACAGAGTAGTTTGGCTTATTTACACAATTTTTGCCACGCACCAAGATTAGCAGGACACAAACTACATCCACAAACAACACCCAAGGCATTTCATAACACAGGAGCACAAGAAAAAAAAAAAACTGTTTTCACTTATTGAAGTATATTCTTGCCACAATATCTCTATAAAACAAAGCAGTTTTTTCAAGCTGCAATATATTAATACTAAATTTAGATTTCAAAAGTTTGCCACCATAGAAGAGTTAGTGTTATATCTGGTTAAAAAACACAAGTCCCATGTAAGCAATGCTGAAGGCCACCATATTTCAGCCAAATAGCATTAGTTTATAGGCTTGAAGTGATGCAAAAAAATTAAGAAACTAAAATTGGTAACATTTATGCTATGCCTCCATCTTTGGAAGCAACACAGAAAGGAAGAAAAAAAATAAGCAGCAAGGAGAAAAGGAAACGCATTTACATTTTTGGGGAAATAATTTGTGAAGGCAACTTATAACCACTGTATAAAATATAACCACAGAGCAGGTGTCATGAAGTTGGAGCAGAAGCCAGCTGAGCATCACTTACAGGATGTTCTGCTGCACTGTTGGTTTTGGAGTGACTGAGTTGAAGAAGGTCACTGAATGAAAACCAGAACATCCAGAAGAAGCCAACAAGTTCTGCTGCAGGCAGAATCAAGGCATGTCAAAGCTATGTAGTAAAGGGCAAGGAAGTGCTTTTTTGTTAATGAAAGTCAATTCAGACCCAGTAGTTGCTAATTAATTTGATAGAACGTGACTATATAGAAACAAAACAAAACAAAAAAACAAAACCAAACCAGCCCTCACCATTCACTACAGCTTGTCAACAGGTTTAACAGATATTTTCTGAACCTACTGCAGGTTTGGTCAGTGACATAAATTTGACTATTTTTCAGCACATTTGTAACAAGCTTTACTCCTTCATGTATATTCCAGAGTGTGTGTTGGTGTCTATACCTTTAAATTAGCACCCTGCAGACAATGCACATGAATAAGCTCTTTTGAAAAGCAAAACATGTTACATTGGTGTTAGAAATGGAGTATTGTTAGAAATGCACAGCTTGCATCTTGCACCTGATAAGAAAGAAATACTGCCCAAGGCTCCTTGCTCCCCTGGTCTCTCCCTAGCCTCTCTCATGCAGATTACAGAAGCTGGAATTCAACTGACTGTGTCCCTGAAAGGGGGGGGTTTAAACTCTTGGTGACCTATAGTACTTTCTGAGCATGCTCAATTAGCTGATGCATATTTACCTCTCTGCCCTGCATACTTAAGTAGTTAATTATAATATACATGCGATGGATGTAGTGATGTAACCACATGTATGTTTGTATGAAACGGAAGTGAGCTGTAAGAGTTCCTGTTTCTGCACACGTGCCCAGGAGGAAAAAGATAAATACAGCCTGCAAAAATTCCTTGGTGGGTTCAGAGTAATCTGAGTTTTTGACTCTGCTCTGACCCTATTTGCAAATACACCTTTTGTGCCATCTAATGTATGTGTGTCTGTGATTTTAGTGGCCTCCAAGAAACGGACCGCAATTTTTTGCATCATTGGCACCATTCTTTGACCTTCCCTTTGCCTTTTTTTAGTCAACCTGTCTGCTTAGATTTAAGCTACTCCCAGGGGCTGACTTTTCTTCCATCATGTGTTACACAGGTTTCCTAACAAATTCCTACAAGCAGCTTAAGTCCTACAAGAATGTGTTTAGGTTTCTTTTTGCTCTACACCCAGCTCTCACCTGGGTTAGGCTGCTTTTAATACTTAAAAACTACAATTGGTTTTGAGGGAAGAAAGAAATAAAATATCCACCAAGAATGTTTCAAATTCCTCCCAGAATTCAAGCCAGGTGAATTGAAACTGCTAGCATATGATGGTACAGCTACAAGTGGTAAAAGGCAGCTACAGAAATGTGACAGCTTTTTTTAAGAAAAGAAAGGAACTTTCTTATTTTAGAAAGAATCTTCTTTGTATCAGTTCTTCCCTTTCCTGGCTACCTGATAAGGACTGTAACATAACAAGAAAGATCAGATACTGAAATCTATGTACAGGGTACAATAGGATCAAATCCCTTCCCAGTTTAGAAGCAAAAAAATCTACACAGAGAAAACTGTCATTTGTATACAAAATACAACAACAAATGTTTTCCCACAGAGAATTTCACATGCTTTCCAAACATGGGAAAAATTGTTCCTAAGAGGTACATCAACTTCAGAGGCAGAAAAATAAAACAAGTCAATGACTCCTTCCCCTTTGCAAGCCCTGTTCCCTCTAGCATGCATTTCACTTACTCAGATTTCTCCAGGATATATACAGAGGCTCTCCTGGCTCCTGATAGAGATTGATGTTGTCCCACAGTAGCTGGATATACACTAACTTGCTGTCTTGTGACAGAGATGACAGAGGAAGCTAGAATGAGAAGAAAGTAATGTTTTAAAAAATTAACCGCCCAAGGACTGCTATTTTTTACATGCTGCAGACAAAATCTTCGTACTATTCATTTTGAGTCTAACAAAATGGACAGGTGCTGTTACAGAGTTGTTTTCAAGTTTTTTTGTGGGAGCAAAATCTGAATTGAGGTATCAGAAGGGGCTCTTTTAAATTATTTTCCAAGAAATGCAAGATTAAATTGAGGAAAACCCAGCCTTAGCCTGGAAAAAATATCTATATAGGAGTTATATCACTATACAATCATCCTCCTATTGAGGAACTGCTGACAATATCTATTTAACTGTATCATTGCTGTTTGTACTTCAATATTTCCTGGCAGCCTCAGTCACCCCAAGGCCTCAATATGGTATGCACTGTACAGTGAACAGAAAGATGGCAATGCCCCAAACAGCATAAGATGTCAGAGTTTCCCTGAAACACCCCAACTATCTTTGGCAGATGATGGTCTTGCTGGAAAAGACTGCAGCATAGCTTTCTGTTCATTTCCAGATTTTAGGTAAGGGGAGCATTTTGACTTAAATACGTATTAGTTAAACAAGTAGGAAAGGCAGCTGCTCATAAAATATTTACGGAAAACACAAAAATCACAGTAGCAAACCTGCTGAGTGTGAATATCAATGACAAATCTCAATTACAGCTCAGCTCTTATAGTTGATTCACAAGCTAGAAACAGTGCCCTTGCTATATAAATCAGAAGGTAAGGGAAAGAAGAGGAAGAATGTTAGTCCATCCCTAGCTATGGTACTGACTTTACTGTGTCTCACCTTCCACCATGCAGCTTTAAAAAATTTTCAGGTGATGTCAATTTAGCCACATCTCTTGGTAAACTATTCTAGGACATGCACTTTGCTCTTGAAAAGAGATGGACAGAATTTCAAGGGTAGGTGCACACAGACAAAAGATGTGGAAGTACCAACTCGTCACATACATCATGCAAGAATGCCTGGTGACATCTGGTCTATATATCTGGCATATCCCACAAATCTGTAAACCTTACCAAAAAAAATCTAGCCCTTAAAGTCAATTCCCCAAACATAGCCAATTCTCTATTGTTTAACCCCATTTTTATACTGACACAACTCAAAGGGAGATATGCTGATATAAACCTAGTAGACTGAAGAAGAGAATCCATCCCAGATTTCATAGCCAGGTTGGGACTTCACCCTGCTGTATGTTAGAGATCCCGTTCGTGAATCCCTAGAAATCTCCCTAAATTCTTTCCACCCCCTTCCAGCAGTCCTCTAGGAAAACTTCACTTACTTGCTGCCAAACATTTATTCAAAATACTTTTTTAGAGCTAGAAAATAACCTGCTCAGCATTCAGGTGTTGGTTGCACTCTCACTCATGAACATTCATACAAAAAGACAGTAATGTATTTCCTAGTATTAGAAGCAAAAACCTACAATTTGTTATTCGGGCCAGATTTTTATTAAATGCTACCAACCAAGGATTTGTTTACCTTTTCTATGAGCAAAAATAAAACTTATTCAACATGCTGCAACATCTGCATATTACCAACTGCTCAGAAGACACTTACCTGCACTCCCTCGTTACAATGTTCTGAGGTTAAAATGAGCCCAGGCAAGTTGCTAGGTAGATCCAAGCGCCGGAAATACCAAACCAAGTTCCAGAAAATGATGGGGTGCTGGTTGATGAATGTGGATGTATGTATCACTTGTTCCCCCTCATTCTCCAACAAGGATTCAAGCTCTTTACGCAGCACCAGAGGACTCAAATAAGGTACGGAGACAGGAAGAGGATTGGGCCTTTTTCTTAAGGGATCCTAAAAGCAGCAGTAGTTGTTACTATATAAACAACAAGCACTTTTGCTCCCAGAAATACTTTATGATAGTGATTCTCAACCTTTTTTGTACCAGGACCCCATGCCCTTCACTCCTGACCCGCTGTCCCCACTCCCAGGTCCCAGCCCTTCAGTGTGTGGGGCAGGGGCTGGGTGTGTGGGGTAGGAGGACCCCAGCAGCCCCTTGCAGATTGTAACCTTGTCAGCCTGCAAGGGACAAGCGAGTTTCCCACATTTTTCTTCTTTAAAGGAGAATCCATTTTTAAAGTTTCTTTGTGACCCTTTTATAAATTCTTGTGACCCACTTTTGGGTCACAACCCACCGGTTGAGAAACACCGCTTTATGAGATCATTTCTCTTGACAATAGAGAGACTGGCAGCACATTGCACTGCTGCCAGTGAACATTTCTACGCATCTAGTAGCAGTGTACACACATTAGCTTTAGCAAGACAGTCAATTTTGATTGCTGAGCTTTTTTTCCTTCTCATTTTCAAAAAATACAAAAGCAAAATTAGTTACAGCAACTGTTCTGCTAAGAATCAGCATTTCAATATAATAACCAGAAGTTCTCTAGTGGAAAACAGCCTTCAACAATAGGCAGCAGCAGCTTTATGCTCATCAGGTGGAGAGACTTTATTGCACAAACATGGACCTAAAGTAATAAAAGGATATTTTCTTCCCTCCTCCT
>NW_017728950.1:47815354-47818027 GCF_001723895.1 Crocodylus porosus
GGAAAACTGATTTTCCATAATAAAAAACCCCAAAAATCAAATACCAACTTTTATAGGTACTTTGAATTTATTTTATTATGGTGACTGAGGCACTGGTAGGCTTGCAAGTTGCTTTAAAATTGCAAACATCTCAATAAATAGATATAGATATAGATATCAGTTGAACACAATATCTATATAGTGGTCCTTCATTTTAATAATGGAAAAACATGGATCTGGAGGGTTTTAATCAGATAATTTTGGCTGTTGTTGTTGTTTTTTTACATAGGAGAACTCCGGGATCCCTACTTATCACCCTACACTTACAAAACTACATATATTGAACATCCTTTTTTTTTTTTTTTAAAACTAAGACTTCATGGAACAGAAACAGCTACATATCAAAAATATACAGCTACATAGATTAAACCCTTAAACAACATACATCAACTTCCCAGAGAACCCCCCCCCGACAAACCTTTACAAAAATCTCTCTCTTCATATAGAACCCCATGAAAAAACTGTTACCTCAGTAAGGACCTGAAACACTCCATCCCTCCCACTGGTCCTGTTTTTTGGTTTAGTGAAACAAGCATGTCCAGTCCTTTTTTCTCCACTTCTTCTCTGCCTCTTCCCCTCCAATATCTTCCTTGTTCCAATAGATGTAGTATTTCAGTTCATGCAGCCACTTCAGTCACTCTTTCAGTAAAAGCCAACCCTTTAAACACCCAGAGCTTTCTTACTTTCCATAAATTAGTTTTAGCACACACTAATAAAGTCCTTGATAACGTTTCCTCCAGTCCCTTTGGTATGAGTCCATCTTCCACCATCTCCAATGACAAGTTTATTTTGGTGACACTCAGACAGCAGTGGACTCTTTTGCACACCCCCTTTGCATATGTACACTCCCAAAACACATGCTACTGTTTCTTCTTCCTGTATCTCTTTGACACCTTGATGAACTCATCAAGCCCCATCTCTGTTGCACTTCTCTCACCAGCAAGATATTGTTTTAAAACAAGTGCACCTGTTCCATCTGTGCTACTGTTCAGGGTGGTTGACCTCTCTTCCCTCCCTCCCCTTCCTGTAGCCTTTGCAAGCTGAGAGATCATTTTTGCATTTAGGAAAATTTGCATATTTCCACCTCTCCACCATTTTCCATTTCTCCTGGTCTCCACTCCAGGCTGGAACCCAGAGGCATTAGTGGCAGAAAACTGGTCTCTGGCTCTCTCTCTGACTCACCTCCTCCATTATCAGGTTTCTTCTTCCTGATCTTCAGCCCCTGCATTTTCTTTTCCCAGCCTGTCTCTCTGGTTCTCTCTCTTGCTGTTTCCACTTCTGTTATCTATTCTTTCTTCCCTACCTCCACGTCTGAGCTGTTTGCTGTACCCACCACATGTATACCAATCTCCTATCCCCTCCTGTTCTGCCTTAATCACAGAAATTTTGCCCCCCTCCTTCTCTGTTTCACTCTTCTGTGGAGTTTCTTCCACTATTTCCATCTCAGTGTCCAACTTGTCTCCTCTGCTCTCCTTCTCCAGGTTTTGCTGTTCCACAGGGGGTCTGACTATACTTGCAAAGGCTTTGGGGCACCTACAAAACAAGTGTCCCACTCTCCTACAAAATGCATTTTATGGACTCCTGGTACTCTGCTGCTTTCTGCCCCATTCCTTCACATCTGTAGCACGCTGTAAGAGGACAGTGTGCAGACAGGTGCCCCACTTTTCTGCATTTGCGGCAACTTTTTAGTTGCCTGTGGTACACTATAAAACTCCAGCATGCCCCAATCTGGATCACTTGACAGGAGGTGCAGCACCCCACCTGGGCTCCACTCATGTGCTTATAACACTATTCATGCCCTCCAAGTCCCCATCCAGATGCCATATTTGTCCCTTACTTTCTCTAATGACATAGTCCTTTGGACATACTTTTCTATCCATCTTTCTATGTCTTCTGGTTCTATTAAATCCATGTACATTCAGATTATAAATCACTTTTTCTCTTGACTTTTCCCCTGCTATGAACTAAATCTATTCCACTTAATTCCTCCCTCCCACAATTCTCTGCATATTTCTTTCAAAAGTTCTCATACTCTTTTCCGTCCCCAATAAGTCAATTCCCAAGTATTTTGGTTTGATAAAGCAGTCAGGCTGGTGAGATGCTCTGCCTACACCTCCAAAAAATCTCAAACCATACCCTTTTCAGGAAATCATATTTGTCCATCATCAATCCCATATGCCTCCTGTCACCAGTTAAAGTTGCCTTTATCTGCAGCCTCTGTTCCTCTGGCTTCTCTTAGTGCCTCTTCTATGTTTTTCCAGTGGGCCACTTCTGGTGGGCTGGCCTGGTAGGCTGTTGTGTTCCCACGATCCTCTGCTTCTCACCTGATGTATCTTCTCCGGCTCTGTCTTTCACTCTCCTCTGCTCCTTTCTGCCTTTTGGCATCACCTCTTTCATCATTGCTGCCTCCACCACTGTTCCTGCTGTCATCTTTTTTCCTTTCATCTCCAACTTTGTCCACCCTCCATCTGTCTCCAGATCTTCATTTCCACTCTTCAAGTTTTTCCACTTCATGCTTATCTCATGCTTACCACTGCCATTGTTTTGAGCTTTAAGTCTCCCTCCTCCACTCTTTACACCCTGATGCTCTGTTGATCCTTTTTTCTGCCTTTAAGGCATAAATCTGTTTCAATG
>NW_017728950.1:47819162-47823198 GCF_001723895.1 Crocodylus porosus
GAACCCATGCTGGTTACCCCTCAACATCACTTCCCCTGCAGGGCTCTCACAAATGTGGCCCTTGATAATTTTTTCAAAGACCTTCCCCAGGATAGAAGTGAGGCTGACTGGCCTGTAGTGGCCAGGCTCCTCCTTCCTCCCCTTTCTGAACATAGGGACCACACTGGCCCTTTTCCAGTCCTCAGGGACTTGGTTTGAGTAAATATAGTATTTCAAACCAAGCAGTACTGTTCAAAATGCCTGGAGACAAGGGGAAATACGCTTCTCTTATTAGAAGATGATATTTCACTTTCCAGGCAGTAAATAGAAGGATGTTCCCCATGAAAATGAGGGAATACATTTGAGGTTGACAGGACCCCAAGCAATGAAGAACGGCAAGTTACAGTTAGACTCAGAAAATGCTGTTTATACTACAGTTCACTAACTTACATCAGTCATCAAGGGTATTATTAGCAAACATACCACAACTTCTTGCAAACTGTTTGGAAGGCTAACTGTTGAAATTCCATGAGATGGTCTCTGTGACAGATCAATATTTTGCAGGGGGCCCCCCACACTATGGCTCCGAGTCAAAGACGCTCCTCGTTTTTGTGGATTGTTGCCAGATGTTGTCACTGCTCTGGGGCCCTTACTCTGTTCTTCAGGCTTATTACTGTTTAAATTTCAGAAAAGAACATGTCAATATATTACTTTTCAGCAACAGCTGGTGATAGGAGCTGGAGGAAGACTATCAGTTAGGCATCCCCAAACTATTTTCATCTACTGAAAGGAAAAAATCCAGTCATTTGGGTGAATGCAACACAAAACCTCAGCACAGTATGAAGTAACCCAAAACACATGGGAAAATATGCATGTAAAAACAGAAAAAGGAACAGGGGATATTTTACTTTCATTTTAACTCTTAAAATTTACTATTATGGAGCCTCTATCTTGTCTAAATATTTGGCACAGGAATGGATCCAGGCAAAGACTGGAAGATGCTCTTTTGTCAGCTCAAACAAAAAAAAAACCCCACTTGAACACGTTTCATATCCTTTGACATCCATCTAATCAGTAAACTAAAGCAAGTTCTTGAATTGACTAATCATAACTAATGAGTGCAACTCATACAGTAAATAGCACATTATGAACACTCTCAGGACTGTCTGTAGGCGATGCATTTAAAACTTGAATTATTTTAAAAAATTCAATTGCAGAACAAGAAGCCTGCTCTGAGATGAAGTGCAAGTAAGAAAGGCAAAATCCATAGCATAATATTTTAGATGCAAATACAATGCTTGGGTCTCTTTGAGAGACACGTGACACAAGAGTTTGGCAAGAAGAACAGATCAAAATTGGTTTATTACATTGTGTAATATACCTGGTCTTGGGGCTCAATAACAAGAATGACTCCTGTGCCCTCTCTTACAGGGTATCATTTAACATGCAGTGGGATAAGGCTATGCCAAGTGTACATTTTTAAAGAAATAAAACAGTTTTGAAAATGCTGATAAGTTTCTAAATTAAACCAAGAACACCTGTATCCCTTTTTCTTCCTTACCGCTGCTCAGGTGTAGAGCTTGTTTCTTCAACTATGGTCTGGTTGGAGCTTGGATGATCTGAAAAACTTATCAAATCAGCAACAGCAGAGCTGGATGCAGGTTTCAGCTCCAGAGGATCAGTAGTTATTGGAATGTTACCACTGTGTAAACTATCTCCAGAGGTACTTGGTTTCAGAAAAAAGCTAAATGATAATAAGGGAAGATTAAGAAAATGGTGAGGAGGAAGGTTAATGTTATACAAGTATATAAACACTGAACTGACTTTCCAAATACCTGCAATAGAAATTACACAAGGGAAAAGAAAAAACTGGAGTTCTATACAAAGAAACACAAATCCAATATTAAAACTTGGGGTAAGCTCTAGAATACAAATAAAATGCTACTCCTCACTACCAGAATACATCAAAGAACAACTAAAATTAGTCAACAGAATATTCTGTCTTGGTGATTACATAGATCGCCAAACAAGAAAAAGATTTAACCAAAATACTGTTGAGGATGGGTATTTTAAATTAATAATAAGATTGTAAAAATAGAAAGATGACATATTAAGGGTCCAATACATTAGGAATGGATCTGATTTTCCAAAGATCTTTTAAGCGTAAGTTTTATCTATATTTTGGCTTTTCTGGCCTGCTGACAGACACAGATGCAAAAATGAATGCTACCTGATAGCATTAAGATGTGCCAACAAAAGTCACAATTATCTTAAGAGCAATGACAAGTTATTGAGACAGAACACAAAAATGCTGGTGACATTATAGGCAAATAGGCTCTTCACTGTCATTTGGTCCTTCAAACTGGCCAAACTAGGCAGTGACTTATCATGAACCCATGCAGTAACATGACCTTCTTAAACCTGGTCATGGAAGAAACCTTATTTGCTGAAGTTTAGACAAGCATTCCAACAATAGAGCAAAAATTTCTTCAATTTTTGTTTATTTTAAAATCATTATACATTAGTGTAAGTTTTTCTGTTTGTTTTTTAAAGGAGATACAATCTTCCAAACAGCAACATTTATGAGGGAAATGCTTCAGAAAATGAGACATTTGAAGGCATAATCAAGTATTTGCCTTGATTATGCCTTAGGCCAGCCCAAGTATTTATTGTTTTCTGGTTACTATACCATAAGGCTCAGTGGTTCAGGATCTTTTTAAATTTGCTTTTCCTGTTTGTACAACCACAACCGGGAAAACAGCTAGTGATTTGTAATGGCTGCACATGCAGTAAAAAGTATCTTTATTTTTCCAAGTTCCCTAATAAGTCCTCATTACCAAAACAGACAAAATGAATGTGCAAAATCCATGTGCAGAATTTAATGGAAAAAGGCAACAAACTTAGAAAAATCTACCAACCTAGCAGAGCCACGCAAGTCTTTAAATTCCACATTAAGAAGAGGTAAGAAAGTGCTTTTACAGAAGGGACAAGTGGTGTTCAAATTAGAATCATCTGCAGTCCATCCAGCCATAATTTCTTCATCGTAAACTAAAGCTTCACATGCTCTACATTGTGAGCAACTTGACATCAAAACCTGCAACAGAAAACAAGGAACGTAAATACTTCAAAGCCTTTTAAAACCCAGCTGTGTCAGTATAATGCCCACCCTGTCCCGACAAAGAAGTGTTAGAACAGTCTGGAGGACCTTGGTTTTATTTTCATCACTGTCACCTTAAAATGCTGCTCAAGGTTACACGTTATCCTTTTTTGTGCATCTCTTGCCTATAAAATGGTAGTAATGATGATCACCATATATTAACTGCACTGATCTTTATGAAAAGCATGCAAGTGCTAAATACATTTTTAGTAGTTACATACCACTTTAAAGCTTTTAAAGTACATGATGCATAAAAACATTAACCCCTGAAATACATCTCCTGCATGCATACTATAAAACTGTACACTTCTGCTTTTACTAAAAAGCCTTTATCGGAAAGAATACATTTTCCTACTATTCCCCGGTAGAAGCGCCATGCTTTGATTGTTTTGAAACTGGACTAGAGAAAGTGCTGGAACATCCTGACAGGCTCCAGGAGCGGTGCGAGACATGTGGGTGCAAGCCCGCTGCACCCCCACTCCCCCAAAGGCCTCAGCAACACCCAACTGGTGTGGAGTGCCCCCGCCGACCCCCAGCAGCAGCTGGAGGTAAGCGGGGCCCCTGGTGGGAGGGACTAGCCCCAGCCTAGCCACAGGGAGGCGGCTAAGCCGGAGCTGAGGTGGGTCTCGCCCCGCCACAGTCCCTACTTCGCCCAGCACCTCAAGGAACCTTGCAAACAGGCCGTGCAAACAGGCATGCTCATCTGCCCAGCACAAGTTAGTGTGGAATTTGCACAGGATGGCGAACGGGAGAGCCCGCAGCCCTGCTTGTGTGTCCCCGCCCTAGGGAAGCCAGTCCCAGCTGTAGCCAGCCCACCAGCGGCATGACACGGATGGGCATGCGCCGCAACCCAAGGGTCCCCTTGAGGCCTGCGGCCCCCACATCTGGCACCTCAGAGAC
>NW_017728950.1:47823383-47824413 GCF_001723895.1 Crocodylus porosus
GTCTGCTCCCTACTGGGGTCTCTGGCGCGCCAGCTGGAGGAGCTCCAGGCCACAGTCCAGAGACTGCATGCCATCAGGGACTGCGAGCAGGAGATTGACTCGTACTGCCAGGCCCTTCTCCCTCCCCACAGTCTCCCTCCAGCCCAGGGGTTGGACCAAGGTGGTCAAGGGCCCCAAGGCCCAACACGCCAAGGCCCCTCCCCCGCTGGTACAAACCTCTTGCAGCCCCAGTAGAGCCTGCTGAGTTGCCAGCTCCCGCAGGCAACACGGGCACTACTGTAGCTACCGCCCCCGCTCTCCCCAAGACAAAATGCAAACTGTTTGTCATGGCAGACTCCATCCTGAGGGGGACTGAGGGGGCAATCTGCCACTCCAACCCCTTACCCTGGGAAGTCTGCTGCTTCCCAGGAGCCTGTATCCAAGACATTGCAGAGAAGATTCTTAAACTCCTCCAGCTCACTGAACAGTATCCCATGCTCCTTATCCATGTGGGCACCGATGACACAGCTCAGAGAGCTCCCAGCCAGGTCATGAGGCGCTACAGGGATTTGGGAGCAGGGCTAAAGGGTCTGGAGGCACAGGTGGTGTTTTCTTCAATCCTCCCAGTGTCAGGCTACGGGCTGAGGAGGGAGAGGAGGATCCAGGTAGTCAACCAAAGACCGCGGCGCTGGTGTCATCGGGAAGGCTTTGGCTTCCATGACCACAGCCCGCTCTTTGGTGAGAGAGGCAGCGAGCTGCTGGGAAGGGACGGCCTCCACTTCTCTCCGCTGGGGAGGAGGCTCTTCTCAGCCAGACTGGCTGACCTGCTCCACCGGCCTTTAAACTAAGCCCGCTGAGCATCCCTTGCAAAGCCAGCAGGCCAAGGCACTTAAGGGAGCCCACCCATGCCCCAGCCCTGGAACAACCAGTAGGCAAGGCAGGGGCCCCCAAAGGGACACTTGGCCTGCCTGTACACAAATGCCAGGAGCTTGGGGAATAAACAGGAGGAGCTTCTCCTCCTGCTTAGCGCAAAAAAATTACGATGTCATAG
>NW_017728950.1:47825408-47826573 GCF_001723895.1 Crocodylus porosus
CCCCTTGGCTCTCCAGGGAACTAGCGGACTTCCTACAGCAAAAAAGAAAGGCCTACAAAGGATGGAAGACAGGATCCACCTCCAAGGAGGAATAATCCGCACTGGTCCAGTCCTGCAGGGAGCGAACCAGGAAGGCCAAGGCTGCGATAGAACTCCAACTAGCTACAAGTATCAAGGACAATAAAAAGTCCTTTTTTAGATATGTGGGGAGCCAGAGGAAAAGCAAGGACAACATTGGACCCCTGCACAGGGCAACACTGGACAACTGATAACTGACGCCCAGGAAAAAGCCAACCTATTAAACGGGTACTTTGCATCGGTCTTTCATCAGTCCCACAGGATGCCCCTGCCCACTATGGGACAGGGAGCCTGGGCGAGGGAGATTCCCTGCCCTCCATCAATGCTGACCTCATGACAGAGCACCTTAAGAGGCTGGACACCTTCAAGTCAGCTGGCCCTGACAATCTACACCCCAGGGTACTCAAGGAGCTGAGTCATAGATCCATGCCAGGGGCTGGGCTTCAAGAACTTCTGACGCTCTGAAGTGCCTGAAGATTGGAAGAAGACCAATGTGGTGCCTATCTTCAAGAAAGGGAGGAAAATGGATCCGGCAAACTACCGGCCCATCAGCCTGACCTCTATCCCGGGGAAGGTCTTAGAAAAGATTATTAAAAGAAGCCACTCTCAACAGACAGGCCAATGGCAACTTCCTGAGGAATAGCCAGCACAGGTCTGTTGTGGGTAGGTCTTGTTTGACCACTCTTATCTCCTTCTATGACCAGGTGATCTATCACCTGGACAAGGGAGAGGAGATTGATGTCATATATCTTGACTTCAAAAATGCCTTTGATCTGGTATCCCATGATCACCTCTTGGGAAAACTGGCCAACTGCGGTCTCGGGCTGGAGAATTGGCTCTGGTGTCTCAGAGTGCCCAAAGGGATGACAAGGTCGAATGGTTATAAACTTCAGCAAGACTGTTTCAGGCTGGACCTAAGAAAGAATTTCTTCACTGTCTGAGCCCCCAAGGTCTGGAATAGCCTGCCACCAGAGGTGGTTCATGCACCTACACTGAATGCCTTCAAGAGAAATTTGGATGCTTATCTTGCTGGGATCCTATGACCCCAGCTGACTTCCTGCCCTTTGGGCAGGGGGCTCGACTCAAT
>NW_017728950.1:47827804-47830263 GCF_001723895.1 Crocodylus porosus
ACATAGATCTTAAACTGGATTCTGATATTACATAAGTTTATCTTAAACTGGAGTCTGCAATTTTTAGACCAGTTTGTGTGCATGGAACTTCTGTACCTGTAACTGTACAGAAGTTAAGTGTAAGGATGTCAGTCACTGAGACCGAGTCTGTAAGTGTAAGGTTGGCACCAGGATGAGCTAAGTTTAAATTGGAAGGCCATTTTGAACCCAGTTTAACTTCCTCAAATGTTTAACTTTCCCTATACTTAGCTTGTGGGATCAACAGGTTACTTGCTCCCCTGTCACCTGGTGAGGGACTATATGGACTACTTACTGCATGAGCTGCACATCTGTACTATCTCAATACTGGTGCAACTAATGACATTCATGTATTATTCATGTACATCTATCCACACCCCAAGTAACCTTAGGTCTTTCCATCAATATTTTCTGTAACTCACTTCACTTGCCTTTTCAAGTTCACAACCAAAGAATGCAAGAGGTCTCATTCTAAAGTATTTTCTTTTACCATTACTGTCTCCTCACATCTCATGATAAAAGGAAGACTGGGGAGTCTACATAACAAAAATATTAAGAAGAATATTTAGAAGATAAATATTTGGGTCCTAGATACCCAAACTGAAACAACTGTAAAACTGCTATTTTGATGCAAAAGCCGTTTTTGCTTTGGTCACAAAGCCAATACCAGAAGTCTAAAAGCACCAACTGGCAGCCAGAAAAAGGAGCATGATAACTCAATTATCAATTAAAAAGCAATTTTTCAAGGAAACATGCTTGAGAGGACTTTGTCTTGTCCATGATGTTCTGCTACCTCCCCGTGCACTACATGGTCTGAGTTACTATTCTGTTCCTTCCAAGATTATGATAACTACTGAAATAAAAATAAATAAAAGCACTTTGTACTAGGGCTGCGTGAAATGGCTATGTTTCATTTCAGTTTCAGATTTAGCGTTTCAGAGGGACAGTGATTCATTTCAGTGTTTCAGTTCACGGTCCCATTTCAATTCGCCTGAATCTGTTTCAGAGTTTTGATGGTGTTTCGGCCATAGGCTACAATGGGAATCACAAAACTGCCTATAATTTTGTCATTTCTTTCCTGATTCAAATGAAAATTGCAGAGATAGTAGCCCCTTCTAAGGGCATGAAACCTGCCAATTTTCAAGGAGATAGGTGCAGGGGACTTTGTGAAACTACACCTCAAATTGTTAAAAGCAAAACTTGTATCACTTGCCGGCAGCAGCAGCATGCCGGCATCCTGTACAGAGATCTGGGGGCCTACACCAGACTCCTCCCAGGGGGTATGGACCCCTGGACCTTTGCACAGGATGACAGCAGGCTGCTGTTCCACCCTCAGAGCACTGGGATTGGAAGGGACCTCAGGGACAGATCACAGACACTGGCCAGCTACAGATGTCAATCAAAGCATATAACCACACCTTTTTCTCCAAAACCAGCTAAAGGAAATTGGAATGCTCACTGTATGCAAGGAAAAGGGACCCTCACAAACCCAGAAATTTGGTGCGGGGAGGAGCAGTAGCAGTGTTAATTACCATGGCTTTGGGAGCCATGGCCACTAACATAGCTCTGAACTTAAGGGACAGGTCAGGCCTAGCATGTCATGTCTGGGACCATGTGCTGGGTCAGACCCAGCACGTGGCTGCAGAGGCAGTACCTGGTCCTGGACTTGGCATGTAGCTCTAAAGCCAGCATGTGAGGTTGGACCCAACACACTGGGTCTGGGGTCACATGCCATGTACGAGGTCAGAAATGGCACATGGATCGAGTCCCACCACGTCAGGTCATATCCATCATATGGCCCCTGACCCAGCACAGTGCAGAGCCCCAGACCCAGATACAGTACACATGCAGGGTCATTCCATGCCCAGACCTGGCCCACGCCTGCGCCAGGAGAAAAGAAAGGTTTGCAGGGGAAGTGATTGGAGCCAAACAACAGCTGCCACTACCTGCCTCTCCCCAGGACCTGCACCTGCACAGCCAAAGAGACAGTGGCAGAAAGAGAAGCGTGCAGCCCCAGACTGCAAGTGAGTGTCTGCCTCAGATCACCCCATAGCTACAGGCTGCTTCTGTTTACACATTCATGAAGGAGTGGGGAGACAAGAGTGGCTGCTCCTTCCAGCTGTGCTGCTGCGCAGCAACTTCCCAGATGCTGTCTGGAAAATTTCAGAGGAAACCTCCTACCCACCCCCCGTCTTTTCCCCACCTGCTGCTACTTAGTTACTTAATTAAGGTAAGACCTTTTTCCTTCATGTTACTGTTCTAAAACAGAGTGCATGTTATATTTGGGATGTTTTGCATGCAAGAAAATATGGATCTGGTATGCCCAAAGGTACGGAGGGCCCCATCTGTCGCCAGGATCCCTCAGCACGGGAGGTCTACTGCCTGCCCGGAGCGAAGATTCAGGATGTGAAGGGGATGCTCCAGTCCATCATCCAGCCCAC
>NW_017728950.1:47830274-47832875 GCF_001723895.1 Crocodylus porosus
ACTATGAAACTATGAAAAAGCATTTATATCTTACCAGTGTATAAGTGTATTGGTCTTACCTCCATTGCACAGTTCTGGAAGATGCTAGATAAACTCGTATTGTGGGAGGAGCCATGTTCTGACTTCTCAGAATCCAGACCTTTCATGCTTCTTGGGAAAGAAATTTCACCTGCAGCAGAGTGGAGAGACCCTTTACTCAATGTATGAGCAATTTGATGCTGTTATTCTAAGTGACGTCAACAGTACAGAAGAATTTCAAGATTACACATAAATATATAATGTTTATGGGATATTACTGATGCAACATAAAAATTCCTGTATTTTTGGTCAATGTTTTCAAGTAGTTTCTGTATCTTCATTTATGATACTGATACAATGAAACTGGGGGAAAAAATGATAAGGAGGTAGTGTAGTACTGATATATTTTACACAGTTCAAAGAAAAGATAAAGTAAAAGAGGGTAGTAATGAGAACAAAAGGAATCACTTAGCTACCTATTCTAGGACAATACCTAGTTCTCTGCAATCATGCTACAGAACTCCACAAAGAAGAAGAAAACAAAAGATGAGAACACTACAAATGCAAGTGTTATGTTAGAATGCTCTCTGGCCAGGGCTTAGCCCAAAACAGGGATAAAGTTGTGATTGATGTTGGGAACGGGGAAATCTAGCTTTTATCTAACAAAAATGAAAAAAAAACCCCACAAAGTACTATTGCTAGGATATAATACAGTTTGGGCTGGTTCCATAACATAAAAACCTGTATGTTCAATTTCCTCAAGAGTCCTAGTCATCCTCTCACACTCACAAGTGGTCAATTGACAGAGTCCTTCTCAGAGGCTTAGAAGGAATGCAAATTTCCTTCTAAGAACATCCATTCCTCTCATCAGGGTAGATGCACTCTAAGCCAAACTCCTCCCGTTCACTTACTATTCCCCTCTAGCTTAAACTGGGCTAGGAGTCCCCAGGATGGATTTTAACTCTTTCCCACCCTGACAGAGTACAAGGTTAGCATTCCTTAGCTATTAAGATTAATTTGGTTTTAGAATTGAGAAGACACCAACAATTTATGTATGGTTTTCTATCAACCACTTACTTCCTCACACAAAACAGTTCAGCACAGTTCCTATTTATTCTAAATAGGTACTGTGTACTGGTCACTTCATTTAAGTGGCTCATTGGGAGTTCTTTTGAAAATCTGCTTGCTCTGTTATGGATGATAGCTGTTGAACAGAACGTTTGGAGATGTTTCCTCTGGCATCTCTAAACCAATAATGGTGGATGCTGGGAGAGTAACTGATATGGGACAGATCACTTTAGTTCTATCCAGTTCAATGCTCTCCCTCTAATATCCATTTCTGCCATTGCTGGAAACAGGATACTGGGCTAGATGTACTGGCCTGGTATGGCACTTATGTTCTTTTGTTCATTTTCAGTTTTAAAATTTTAAAGAGACTTGTTTATAGGCAGCTGATATTACATGAATAGGCAACTCTGCATAACTGTAAGAACTAAATAAAAGAGTAAGCTATGGCACTTGGATGGAAGAATTCCTTTTCTACCTGATCATCTTGTGCCAAGGATGTAGAATAATCAAGTGATGCAGATAATCAAGAAATGCAATCATTATATTACACTTAGCCTTAGTATTGACTCACGCTTGCACAAATTCTGAACTTTTTTAGTGCCAATAGCACCATTCCATCAAGCTACTTAAAGGTTGTAGCAATGGAGAGTAGTATTTTCATTTAATTATATCCCCAAACAACAATTAATTATGAAGGAAAAATCCACACCTGTTGGGTATTGTGGTTTTCCTACATCTCCACTGCTGTTGCTGCTACCTAGACTGGTAGTGCTCTGTGTGAGCTCACTGGTTACCAGCCCCAGGATTCCTGTTTTTGGCGACAGGTTGTCTCCTAAAAGGTGGTCTTCTAATCCAGTGGAAAAGGGGAAGTCTTGTTGATGAGTTTCTTCCTTTAACACAAAAAGGAAAACTTAAGACTTTTGAGTATTTCCAGATCCATTTTTGTTTTTGCTGTTTAATCTTTACTGCTAAAAATCATTTAGGAAGAACCTTGTATTTACTGTTTTAACAAATAGATAAAGACTTAGATTGTACACTGTTTGGGTCAGGGCTAGGTAAAAGAAGAAAAGATGCTGAACAAGAGGTCCCAAACTATTAAAATAAAAAAGGATCAAAGCGCCCACTGACAGTAAAGGTAAACTGGTGGGACAGGGTTTTAAAGAAGGGGGTTTGAAGGAAGAAAGTATTTTTGGCAGAACAGAACAAGGTGTTGGGATTTTTGGGGAAAAAATAATGGGCAAAGCTGAAAGTAAGAAACAATGGAAGCATTAAGAGAAAAGGCAGGAGCAGAAGAAGTGGGAACAGCAGTTTGAGTAGAGACAAAATGGATTATAAAAATAAACTAGCTAAAGGATCCAAAAATTAAGATGACAAAGTTTAGAACAGCAGACAATTATATCAGCTGTAGAAATTTTCTAACAAGATCATAGATAATACTGTAGAAATCATCTACAAAGCAAGACTCAGCATTTCACAAACACAGCCTGATAAAACTCTGGAATGACTAAACCTTAG
>NW_017728950.1:47833212-47838603 GCF_001723895.1 Crocodylus porosus
TCTGTGTCTTTGGGAAGAGCTCCGCAAGGGGTCATGAACTCCTCAACACAGCAATTTCAGTGTAAATAGACTAGAGCAGGGGTGGGCAAAATGTGGCCTGGGGGCCGGATGAGGCCTGTGGGGCCCCTAAAAAATTTAGAAAATTAATAATTATCTGCCCTAGGCTGCCTGTCATGTGGCCCTTGATGGCTTGCCAAAACTCAGTAAGTGGCCCTCTGCCCAAAATAATTGCCTGCCCCTGGACTAGAGGGAAGAGAGATAACCAGGAAAGTGAAACTTTAGGTAGCCAGTTGACACAGAACACAACATGGTGAACAAAGGTTTTAGAGCTATGAGATATTTAGAAAAAAAGTCACCAAATTCTGTAAGAAAGGAGTAAGTAGGGAGTTAGTAGAATATTGGACACAGGGGAAGTCAGATATAAGGCACAATTCAACAGAAAAGCGGAGCTGTTAACCAACAGACAAACATGGTTGAGGCAAGGGAGGAGCCAGAATGGGGTGGGAAAAAGAGAGAGAAGAAGTTCAAAGAGTGTACATAACTGCATAACTCAGAGAAAGACCCAAGCTAGAGTGGAACAAAAAGAGGCTCTTTTCAAGAAGAAACAAACATTTAGAAGGCATAAACTATGCATATGGCAGGAGAGAGATTAGAAAGTTCTTTCCATCCCTCCCCCTTCGAATCATCCCTCCCCCTTCAAATATTTGTTTTCCCTCTTAGCAAAAAAGTTCCCTTGATCTGGTTTCCACACCTAATCTTCCTCTAAATCTTAGGTCACAATTCCGGAGTCCACCCTGTCCTCACGTTTCTGGACTCCTTCTTCTAGTTTTGAATACAACTGTCATTAGCCTGGCTTCTTTAAGATTGTGGAATTCACTTTTTATAAGTCATATACAGGTTTCCCTCGGCTTATGCAGTACATGCGTTCCTGGAGAATGGTGCATAAATTGAATTTGCCTAAAGCAAACCACCTTTACAATGTAACAAATAGGGATAGGTCCCATGGCGTAAGGGAGGGAGGGAGTGAGGCTAGAACTAGGGAAGGGGTGGGGGGAAGGGTGCCTCTCCTGGAGTTGCACAAGGCAGCAAAGCAGATGGATCAGAGTGGCACTTAACCCAGCCCTGGCTGCAGCAGCCCTGGGAGCAGTTGACACCAGCTGCCTGCAGCTGCTAGGCTGCATCATTCCCCAAGCCACACAGCGCTCTGCCTATCCTTACTCACCCTAGCTCCTGCTGTAGTAGCCCAGGGAGTGGCTGATGTCAGCTGCCTGTAGCTGCTAGGCTGCACCGTGCCCTGGTTCAGGCAGCTGGTGTCAGCCACTCCCAGGGCTGCTGCAGCCAGGGCTAAGGCGAGTGCCATGCCCTGCACCACGCGGGGCTCCGCTTGCTCGTACTCAACCCAGCCCATGCTGAAGTGGCCCTAGGAGCACCCGACACCAGCTGCCTGCACCAGGGCACAGTGCAGCTCAGTGGCTACTGGCAGCTGGCATCAACCACTCATGGGGCTGCTCCAGCACAGGCTGGGGTGAGTATGGACAAGAGGAGCCCTAGGCAGCACGGGGCACAGCATTCACCCCAGCCCTGGCTGCAGCGGCCCTGGAAGCGGCCAACACCAGCAGCCTGTAGCTGCTGGGCTGCACCGTGCCTCAAACCCCCTGAGGCTCTGCCTGTCATCATTCACCCCATCTCCTGCTGCAACAACCCCGGGAGTGGCTGATGCCAGCTGCCTGTAGCCACTGGGCTGCACTGTGCCCTGGTGCAGGCAGCTGGTGTCGGCTGCTCCCAGGGCTGTTGTAGCCAGGGCTGTGTGAGTGCCACACCTCATGCTGCCCGGGGCTCTGCTCGTCCGCACTCACCCCAGCCCATGTTGGGGTGGCCCCAGGTCAGCTGCCTGCACCAGGGCATGGTGCAGCCCAGGAGCAGAGGTAAGTGTGGACAAGCGGAGCCCAGGCATGGGGGGGAGGGGGGGGCAGGTGGAGCACAATGCAGCTCAGCAGCTGCAGGCAGCTAGCACCGGCCACTCAGACGGCTGCTGCAGCCGGGGCTGGGGTGAGTGGGGCCATGGCCCTTTCCCCTCCCCCCACAGACTTACCTGCTGGGGGGGGCATCTGTGCTGATTGATTAAGAGCAAATTTACCTTGCATATAATGAATTATGGGTCTTAATATGCTCACTGCATAAGAGCAAATTCCAATATAAAGAACCCGCATAAATTGAGGGAAACCTGTACTGTATCAAGTAAACTTCTAATATAGTTTGTGCTCTGGTGTCATGATGCTTTCTGATAAGTGATACAAGTTAAATATTACTAACAGTGGCTGAAGATAAACCAAAACATTCTCTCAGTTGTTTAAGAACATAAAACACATTTTCACTAAATCAGAAACAAGCAAACAACCCCCGCCAAACCCAAGCAAATACAAAAAACAGCCCCCTAAATGAGAGCCATAACACAAAAAAATATACAAGAAATAAAAAGGACAGCCCCCCATCTACAACAATATAACATAAGAAAATATACTTGCCTCATCTTCTGAATAGTTGTAGGCTGAGGCTACAGCTCCCCACATCTTACTGGCTACATTAGCTGCTTGTTTCATGCCTGACTTCAGAACGTCTATTTTCGGTCCAGAAAGTATATTATCTAACTTCAGACTGGATAAAGTCGTAACCACAGACCCCAGTGAGGCATGCTGAGGAGAATGACCCAGCCCCGTTACAGATGAAGACCGTTCCTTCTGCGCTCGTGAACGGGACGGTTGTTTTGGTCGCCCAGCAAAGGTTTTGGACCTGGAAACTGAAGGGCTCTTCCTACTTTCATGTTGCTCTGGAACTGGTGGAATGGAATCTGAAGGTAGGCTTGATCTCTTGTCTTGGGAGTGATCAAGTGTACTAGATACTGTTCTTCTCTCTTCCTTGTGTAACTCCATGCTGGGAAATTTGCTACCAACAGGGCTTTTAAGGTTCATGTAGCTTTCTATTTCATCAGCCAGATAACGCGATACAACTGGTGTTGCCTTTTCCTCAGTCTCTGAGCATTTTGGCTCTATGCTTTCAGTAGCCAGCAGAGATAAAGGATCTGAGCCCACTTCAACATCTTCCCTTTCTACAGGCTTAACAACTCCATACAAGCTATTCCTTTTATTCACTGCGTCTTTGGGTTCCATTTTCCCATTTGTGGACTGATTACCAGCCAGCAGTTTGGTAAGGTGGTTTTCTGCTTTGTCTGCATTGTCATCACTTCCATTCTCAAGGTGTTCTGGCCCTTCCTCAGGCTCCTCCATCACTGGTGATGACCTATGTTCCAATTCCCAAGTACCTTTACTCATGTGAGTCCTATTACCACTCAGCCCAGGGACCTGCTGGTCACCCATACTGTCAAAGTTAAGGGATTTAACAGTATGTGTAGGTGATGTTTTGGTCCCAGATAAAGCAGCTGTGAGAATCTTAGCATCTGCTCCCATCATTATTGCAATTTCACTAGAAATCAAGTCCAAACTGCCTTTCTTCAACAGCATACCTGCTCTGCTTTCACTGCTAAAACTGCAGCTCCTCTCTGAAAAAAGTTTCTGTCTCTTCTGTCCTTTTTCACTTGTTTTCTTGGGAGAACCATCATCAAAGACTGAATCTTCAATGGAATCCTGAGCCATGAAGAGTGGGGTAGATGCAGTTCCTAAAAAGAAAGCAGGTGGCTATTAACATGATATCCCATTACCACCAACACAGACTGAGACTAGTCCTCTAAGGCCCTTGCCAGATTTGCAGGTAAAGGCACAACAGGATCTAATGCACAATCCATACACTCATGCTTCCTGCCATGACACATGTGCATGGCAGGAAGTGTGATGGACTACACATTAGATCTCATCATTCCATTTTGCCAGTGCATGGTGTACCCCCGCAGCTGGGAGCCCAGATCAGCTGATGGGGCTTCCAGCCATGGAAGGACATGCTGTGCCCCCATGCTGGGAAGCACATCAGCTGCAGGCTCCCAACCTCAGTGGTGCATGGTCTGTCTCCATGGTTGGGAGCTCCCAGCTGTAGGGGTGGTGCACCTGGCCACAATTTTGATTAATGGTGCCATAGGAACCAGTCACAAAGTTATTATACATTTTTTGTGGAACAACATTGTGGCTTATTCCTTGCTTTATGATGCCATTAACTGCTTTAATGTGTGGCCAGGTTACAACTTAAGGTGTGACACTTCAAGTGTAACATGTGGCAGGGGCCCAAGTAAAAGTCAGATGGTCTGCACTATTTTCAACATTTTACAAGTTTCCTAATGAAAAAGCAGTTAAGTCTACTTGACAGCAACCCTGCAAAGATGATGTTGAGTCATAAGATATCTGTGGAAAGATTAAAATTATTGCTTTGTTTAGTATTAGTCTGAATAGCACCCTCAGACCCAGAGCAAAGATGGGAATTTGTCACTCTCTCCCCCAATCAAATTCAAGAACCCATTTCATGCTCCTTGGATATTTTTCCCCACAAACAAGATCATCCTTCTGCTCAGTTTTTTGCCAACCTCTACACTTTTTTTGTATTTCCTGTGGCACTGCTTCTAGGACAGCACTGTACAGCTATAGCAACAGTTCTGTGGTACATTTAAGTTCTATATGTGCTCAGTGCATGTCAGCAAGAGCAGAATGCACATCTGTACAGACTAGCCTGTCATATCTACAGGGTGATACTTCAGGATTGGCCTGTCAGATACTAATAATGAGATTCCCAAAGCCATTCCAGTTCCTCCTAGGGCAGCCCTTGGTTTAGTTTATGCCTGAAGCTACTTTTGCAATGCAAGCACCAAGTCTGAACATTGCTAAAGTACATTCTATCTAAATTGTGATATCCACAAATACTACTTATCACTCAAATCATCTTATCATTGCTTAACAAACTGTAATTTTGTTTCATCAGGATTCCATCAGGTGACAAAACTGTTTAAATCTGAGTGTCTCAGTCTCGCACTGGGTCCATCCTCTTTTCTAGAAGTCACCAGTTTCCTTACTCATCACATGAGGTAAGAGTGCAGCAGCAGAAGGTAGTAAGACTATATGAGATAATATGCTTGGTGCCTCCTCTGGCAGGCTTTAAATTAGGCTCGTCGGGGGAAGGGGAAGATGAGGGCGGAGAAAACATCAGACTGCCAGACCAAACAGCACCCACAACTACAGCCCAGCCCAGCCCAACGAGCGAAGTGAATAAACAGGTAAGTGACAGGGGCCAGGGTAACGCTGGGACTAGGGGGGTCAGTACCCACACCCACAGGAGGCCTCAAATGCCTCTACACAAACGCTCGTAGTATGGGCAACAAGGAGGAGGAAGCTGCCCTCCTGCTGGCTGACACCAGCCCGGACATAGTGGGGATTACGGAAACGTGGTGGGACTCAA
>NW_017728950.1:47838614-47846840 GCF_001723895.1 Crocodylus porosus
CGGACTAGATGATCTGCTCAGGTGCCTTCCGACCCTAGAAACTATGAAACTACATAGTGATTTCTAGGCATAAAATTTCCTAATTAACAAGGAAAATCAAATATGTACTCCATTCTATACAGCCAATCAGTGGCAGAACCAGTAATCCCTTTGAATTCTGACTGCACCTTGTCAGGTTTCAAGTACGTTGTATATCTCATGGAAAACATCTGCAAGCAACAAGAATCATTATGAACAATACACTCCAGTGACTTACCACCACTGCTTTTTCTGCCAGTGCCATCAAAAATGCCAGATGGAACTTTCACAATACTGTTTCCCCACATGGGTGGCTCTGTCATACTGTGAGGTTCTGTATTCAGCTGCTGCTTTTCACCAGAGTCATCCGCAACACAGACCTCTAAGAAATGAAAAGCTCAGTTTTCATTATTCTGCCTAAGCAAATGGCTTGATCTGTACTGATTGGGGTGATACACTTTAGACAAACTGTTCCCTCCCTAACACACTACCTATGAATTCAGTCTTGTTCACGAAAGATGCTGACACTCAGCACTATACTGGAAGTGCTCAGCAGCCTACAGGACTGGGTTCTATAAAAGCCGTTTTTTAATCATAATTTTCTGCATGTGAAAGAAATACTACAGGACACTAGGTGCATAAACATTTTCACACTTTTGTGCATGGATTATTTAAATGGGTACATGTTAAAAATGGTACTGGCTGCTTCACAGCCAAGAATGCACACAAGTTTTGGACCACTTACATTCTATGCACTGGATCAAAGAAAAAAGTTAAGATGTTTCTTCCCGGAGAATTTCTAAAGTAAACTACTAACAGGACCCATAAAAATAATGAACACACAAAGTATTTAGGGTTTTCTCTCATTATTGTCCTTTGGTATTACTGCTCATAGCTTAGGCAAGATCAACCATGATTCAAAGGAACAATGATACAACTCAGCTAAAATATCCAAGTGTGACATGAAAACACTACTACCACTAAGCCAATCATGGTAGGCTTCAACCAGATACACAAACTTATGCACAAGAGAAGAAGCTAGTGAGAGTAGCATTATAAGACAAGGAGCTAGTGAGGAGCATTATCACAATTAATCACTAAGTCACTTTGTAGTAGCTTTGTTATTTATATTATGACAACACTACATCTTCCAAGGGAGATTTAGGCTCACAAAGAGATACATATTAAGAGGCAGGCTCTGCACTTACAAAGCTAAATCTAAATGAACTAGGCTGACAAGGGATATGAAGAACAAGAAAAAGCGAGTGTGTACAGATGTACTAAGGTGACTTAAAATAAGGAGTGCCTATACACGAGCAGGAAAGCTGCTCCTGAAGCACTGGAATTCCAGCACGTTGAAGCAGGCTCAATTAATCCAATCTGCTGGCAATTACTGTGCTCCAGCAGCCTCCTGTGTCTTGTGTTTCAGCATCCTCATGCTTAAAAATGGCAACGAGGACACTTGAACTAAAGCTTGTCAAATGAGCTTTAGTTCAAGTGCCCCTCCACCATTTTTAAGAGTGAGGACATTGATAAATGAGATGCACTGGTGCTTTAATTAGACTGGCTTTCGGAGCCGCTCTAATTCAAGCACAGCCCCCCACACCCCTGAAGCATGTGTAAAAGTGCCCAAGGAGACTTACAATAAGCCACACTGGAGCACACACATGTACACCTCTATGCTTGTAGCCATCTTGTGAGCTAAGTCAACTTAACTAATGTGACTCAAATAATGCACTTTATTATCTTGCGCCGCATTTAAGTTTACTCTGCTACACATACGTGTGTATGCTCCAACCGTTCAATCGGCTTAACTGTCAGAAAGATAGTATGTGTGTATGCACCCAGTGAGCCAAGAAACAACAGTTTGTAAACCACAATGGTAACTGTGTGGCAACCAGTCTAGGGAATTTTAAGTGATTATATGGCTTTGTAAAAGGTAAAAGAAACCTTAAGTAAGAAACTAAACACTTAACCTTCTGTCAAGTCTTCAGTTTTAGAAAATTTTTTTCCCGTTACTGTCCCATTTGTATGAAGCCTATATCCATCCTCCCGTACAAGTTCATCCTTGGATCCATACCCCTGGTCTGACTGACCACCTGGGAAAGGAATACAAATAATCTAACAGGTTTCCATTTTTAAATTTGCAGATCTGTTGCACACAGTATTATTTTAGAAAATAATAGAAAATTTAGAAAATTTTAGAGCAAGTCTACAACAAGGTTGGAAAAAAGTTTCAGATTAAGAAGATCATCTAATACACATGCAGAATATTAAACTTTGCAATAGTGAAAGAATGACAGTAGAGACAGAAATACAAAAACCTACTTTAACAGTCTAATTGCAATATTACACTACAATTCATCCCCACTGGTAGCCTTTGGTAGGCACAGTCTCAATGGATGAGGGACTAAATTTCACATAAACCAGGAAAATGACTACTGAATTCCCTCTGCTCATTCATCTTTCTTCTCTCCTGGGAAAAAGTAATATTTCATACCATTGTTAGGTAAGATATTTGCATAAATTCAGAAATACTATACTGTTAACTTCCATTAGTGAATGTACCTCTTAATCTGCCTAAGCTACTTTGAATTTTTTTGCTCCACTGATCTAGTTTAAACAACTTGACATAACAAAGAAAACATACTTTCAAGTAGAATAAAAAGAAGCCTTTTATCTCTCTCACACAATTCCCGTTTTATTACTTAATTGGTTATTAACGATAAGCTAGTGAACATAGACAAATTGGTAACTCACTCAACCTTCTGACTCCATAAAGAATCTGTACTCTGTCAGAACATAAACCATGATAAAAGATCATATATGGGGCTTAGTCCACACAGCAGTATACAGCATGCTAAGACCCATTTCCTCTATCTACCGAAAATTCTCTCTTTAAGTATGAAAAAAAATGGAAATGCAATGTAACCACTGTCAAGTACCAAACCTAATAAGTTTAATATCACTTCCCAAAAGTTAAAGCCAAATGATAAATGTTTTGCACCCTAAATGAGAGAGAGTTACCTGGGCAGATATAAAAGACTACAGCTATCTCTTTATCTCCTTAGAGTATACATGCAAAGTTAAGACTAAATTAGATAGAGATGCTTAACCAGTTAACAATGCATTTGGTTACAGCTGTAAGCAATTTATTGTTTAAAAACATTTTGACAAAACATTTGACCCTTATTTTCTCCTATCATTACTTTAACTGTGTAGAAGCCTCTCCCCCTCCTTTGACCAATAGTGAAAATACCCTATCAAAAAATGGAAATTTACCTGCATCAGTAACATTCAAGGGCAGTATTAATGCACGCGTGTATCGAAGGCTTCCCGCCATAAAAGTCTGCACCCCACACCATGATAGCCAAGGACAAATGCAGCACCAAGAGACAGCAGAGAGCAAGAAGCAAAGTAAAAGAGCAGGAAGAAGGAAAGTTCAGTCATCTAGACAAGCATATCAGATGAAACAGGAATTAGACTTACAGTTCTCTTTAAAAGCAGCACTCAAGATATTAAAGTGAAAGGTATGCAACAACCACTGACTTCATAAGATTTGTGGTGCATGAATATATGGGAAGTTTAGTTGAGAAACTGTACACAAGTGGAATATAATCAGATCTACAGTAGATAAGAACAGTGAACTCCTTCCTAACACCTCTAACAATTTCTTTGACTATTTTACTCAGTTTTTAAGAGTGCAATTTCGGTGCAGACCTAGTCAATCATTTTTCCATTATCAGTGGTACAATTACAAAAAAATGTTCTAAAAGTTAGTGTTTTTGCCATGGTTTGTTCTACACTAAGGATGGACCACAGAAATGTAAGGAAAGTATCATTCAGCAATAGTACATTTTTTCTTCTTCTTCAAGTATATTACTTCATCAACAGTAAAGCGATTCAGACATTCATAATATCACACCACCTCAGAAGGAAGGAGAAAATGTTTAAAGGACGAAAAACACAGCAGGAGATTGGAGAAGAGTTTGTTGATGGTGGGATTGCTAGTAGTCAATTCCAACATAATCTAGTACCTGTGCTACAGTGATTATCAATGGAATCAAGCCTGACTAAGTTTCTGACGAAGAGTGTGTGCTCCCCGCTGTTAGCATCATTAGAACTATCCACGCTACCATGGCTCACCGTGTCCCCATCACTTCCACCCATGGCATTCCGTGGAGCTAGAGACATGAAAGAAAGCTGGTCAGTAGGGGAGCATTTGAAAACTCATGAAACTTGAAATAAACCTAACCTCTTCAGACCACTAATTACTTAGTCACATGAACACAACATAGATATGAAGTAAGTCAAGACATTTTAGTCTTTAGTTTTCAATCCTCATGACACCTTAGATATCAATTTAGGAACAGGCCATTTTTCATGCACTTCAGCCCAGCTCTCATTTGAGAGAATTTAGAAAATGCATACATCCAGTATCATATATTGCTGGCTGCCATCAACTTAGCACATGCCTTACTCTAGTTCTGCAGAAGTGGCCCATTTCAATCACTATGCATATATATTACCTGGTATCACCGGGACCTGTGAACTCCGTGTTGTTTTTTTTAGGCACTGCCTAAATCGTGCCACGCCACGGACCACATTCCGTACCTTTGTCCACAGAAATATACCACTGCGGTTACTGCTGGGCCATGGGCTCTCCAGAACTGCCTACAGAAAGAAAGGCATTGTGGTAACAACTGCTTTGCCAACACATTTTCCTTTTTAATCTCCAAAATGAAAACAGTAGTGATTTAAGAGGAAAAGAAGAAACATTCAGGCTTGCTTTTGTTTTTTCCTTTTTAGGAGCCCATGACCCTGAAAAGTACCGTTTAAATTACATTTTAAGATAAATGTTTCTTATTTATAATTTTTGGGGGAAAGGGGTAGGAGAAGAGGGTTCCAGTAAAATCTCTGCTCCCATTAGCATTAGTTGGAGGAGTTTAGCTGTACGTGGCAATTCCCTCTGAGCTTGTGTGCAGCTTTTGAAGTCTCATATCTGTGCCCTTTAGATTAACAAAGATTAGTAATTTAAATTGCTTGCCACAAAGTTCAGTCAGCAGACTGATGTCTATAAAACTGCAAACCAATTTTACACCGTAATGTTACGAGGAAAGGGGAGGGAGATTACTCCACCATACCTTAATCCCACCTTCTTTAATGTTTTCATTCTTTTATTTACTGCCATACCCCCTACACACACACACACACACTCTGTTGTAAAGGACTGAAGTTGCACATTTTACTAGAATAAACTAGACAGAGAAATGTAAAACATATTTACATACAAATACAGAATGTTCTTCAAATTAAAAATGTATGATGCTGTGGAAATAAACTAAGTGCATCCAGCAGATATTTTTGAGGTAGCCAGACAATGAACAGAACAACAACAAAAAATCTAAATGAAGATTTCTCAAAACCTACCTCCAGGATGCACTACAGGAAGAGAAGGCAGCAGCAACTAAGTCTGCTTATATCCTTTCCATCAAGAGTTCCCTTACCTTGTTATAATAACCATAGGTGATGGCATTTGGTTGTATTCCAGCATTTTTCATTTCAAAAAGGACTCTCACTGCCTGAACAGGATGGCCCCAAAATCCACACAGCTGCATTACAACTCTATAGCATACCTGGTAAGATTGAGAAATCCATTACCTGATCAATTTTGAGGGGCATTTTAAGGAAATTACCCCCTCCCCCCCCAATGAACTAGGTAACAATTGTTAAAATCTGAGAGAGAGGGGGAAAAAGCAGGCAAGCTGCTACTCGGTGCATAATCCTCAACAGCCAGGAGAGGGAGCACAAGGTAATGAGTAGAATGCAAAATCTCACTGATATGAAGATTCACATTGTTAAGGAAAAGCAACATGTGTTCCACTAGGTTAACCAGTCCGATAAACAAAAAACACAAGTTTCAGTATATTTCCAAGTTAAGGCTACAACTGAAACACAAGAGAGTAACACACATGCACAATTACTTAACTGCTCATCCTTTACTTCAGTACAGCTTCCAACTTAATATAATGCATCTTTTTTCATTTTTTGTGTGTTACCCGTCTTCCTGAAATTTAACACCTTTACAATACATGGGCAAAAAAGCCATTTTTTAGCCCACAGACTCAACCCAATCAATAAGAGTCACATCCTAAAAGCATGTCCCTTCACTAAAATGATGTACAGAAGCTATTCTGGAACACTGCTAATTCTTGCTAAAAGGTACAGATTACCAAGCAGTGTTACAGAGCCACCGAGTTGTAAGGCAGGATAGATTTAGTGACCTCAGAGAAATCAGTAAAAATAGAAGCTTTAAAAACACCAGCACTTACTTGGGGTAAGTACAACCTAACAAAACCCTCATTGCATAAAAAACGTGCAAAACACAAAACAAAATAAAACCAATGAGACTAATTTTCAGAGAAAAAGTAGTCTGAAAGGTGAAGGAGGTTCATATTTGCATTGAATGTCAAACAAGGAGTGAAAATAGAGCAAACTTAGCACACGCCCCACTCTAGTTCTGGCAAGGTAAGATAATAAATTGAGAGCAGTAGAGACTGAAGCCCTCCACATAGTGCAAATTTTCCCACATTGCCAGAAGAGTATTTCAACCTAATCTGTAGAATGAGAAGTCCAGTCCCATCCACTATTTGGTTCATTTTAGGAGGCACAAGTGAGGTGGCTAGTAAACATCACTATATGAATAATTTTGGGGAATACAGACACTTTCCTCACGGGAACTGTATTGAGATGGTTACTCATTTCATATTGAACAAAACAGTAGTAGATGACAATGGTGCTATTGAGCCAAGCTGAATCAGAAACAGATCTACAGATGAAAGGCTTTAAACAAGGGTAATTTTCAATACATTCAAAATATGTACTTTGACAATTTTATAGCCATGTCTGCTACATGCCTGGTTCACTCTTCCCTTTATTTATTGGGGAAGAAAAAATGCAACATTTATGTTTACTGAGAAGAACTCAATAGAAACAAGGTTGAAATAATCTTGTTTTAAAAAGGTACCTCAAACATTCTGGGGATAAATTTAGAAAACCCTTAATTATATAAGCAGTACAGCAGAGTTGCCCCAAAAGGAGTTTGAGATGCTGCAAGATGCGCGCTGGGATCATAAAAATGTTCCCTGTGGTGCATATTTGCAGTGCAGGCTCAAAATTTGATACCTGGATATCCAGGTATCAAAATAAAACATGGGGAAAAAAAAACAGGGCAGGGCATGGCATGGTCCCTAACCATACCAGTACTGCAGAGAGATGCTCTGGCTTCTGGCCAGAGTGTCTCTATGGTGCTCCTCCTGATGTCCCAGCACATGGGGCATTAACCCTTAGCATGCTGGGTAAGCAGAAGTGTGGGAAGGATCACGACCTGGCCACTGTCATGCGTAAGTAGGGACATGGGTAAGTTTATGGGTGTGGGTGGTTGCAAGGAGTGGCGGGGGGGGGAATGAGGGATGTGAGGAGTGATGGGCTGATGTGCAGTCTATGGGTGGGTTTGTGGAGGGGCTCGAGCAGGGGCTGCCACACAAATTCCCCCCCCACTCAAAACCCTCCACAAATCACATGGCAGGACCGGGTCTGGTGAGGCCCACTAATGTGCCTTGCACAGGACCAGGAGGTGTGGCTCCTATGCGAAGGAGCATGAGCTACGCAGCCTGGGCCAGGCCATGTTGGCCAGATACATTTTCCACAAGGCTCAGGCAATGATGCACAGCTGTGGCACAACAGGCCAGAGCCCATTGCCATTTGAGCCTCATGGAAAACACGCCCAGCTGGCTCAGCCTGTCCTGAGCCACGCAGCTAGCACTCCTATGCATAGGAGCCGCATGTCCTAGTCCTGTGCGAAGACATGCTAACGGGACATGCTGGGTTGGGTCCCGCTGCATGCTTTCTCCCCGCACACAGCGGGTCTGGCAGTGCTGCGGCTGGAGACAGGACCTGGCCTGGCACAACACCCAGTCCTTATGAGTGACCCAGGACTACCTGAAGGCACAGAGTGCCATGCCAGGCCTGTGCAATGTAGCACAGGCAGCGCTGGGTACCAGGCGGCCAGGGCTAAGCCGTGCTGCCCTATGTCACATATGCGGGCTGTGCCAGAAAGCCCCAAGTACCCTGATGGCTGCTGTCGGTGAGCTGTGGGCCATGTGGGGGAGCTGTGTTCCTCCAGGGGGGGCTGTGGCCCTGTGGGGC
>NW_017728950.1:47847070-47858531 GCF_001723895.1 Crocodylus porosus
AACCTCAAATCCCCCCCATCACAGACCCATTGTGCCCAGCTGCCAGACAGGATGAGACCTGCTGGCAGGAGCTGTGGCTGCAGGGGCAGCTGTCCCCACACCTTGGTTAGTGAAGGGGTCATGGGGAACTCTAACTGTTCTATGATAAGAAAACCAAAAGCAAACATCAAAATACACAGATATTATGATGATAGAGACACTTGTCGCTTCCAAATTGCTTTAAAATTCTAAATAGATCAATAAAACATTGCCCAACTGATCTCTCCCTCTCAGTCTCTTGTGGTCTTTTGTTTTAATTGTGGAAGAACATGGATTTTGGAGTATTTTAAAGAGTGAATTTGGGATTTTTTTTTTATCAGAGATTCCGCAGTTTTTAAAATAGGGAACACCAGAATTCCTGCTGGTAGTGAGGCAAGTGGCAGGACCCAGGCAGAGGAGCCTGCTCAGGGCTGGCATCGGGGACCCAGCTGGAGGTGGATGACCTCCTAGCCCCAGGAGGACATGCTTTGTCAGTTCAAAGCAGACCACCACACTGGGAACATCTTCCAGGCGATAGATGTCCACATGGCAGGGCACAGCACACATGATAGTAGTGCTGCACAAAGGCCAACTGTGCCAGCCCACTGGCAGCTGGCCAAGAGGTGCAGATGCCTCTGCTGCAGCTGTGCAGTCCCCATCCAGGTCTGGCAGGAGTGCAACTTTAGGGCTGCATGCTGTCACAGGTGGCAGCAGGTCATAGCCAGGCAGCAGCGGGTAGAGGGTGCAGGGAACTTTTGGTTAGGGCTGCTTCAGCAGTATAGGGGGCACAAGGGGCTAGTGTCCCCAGATACCAATTGGCTGGGCTCCAGAAGCTCCTGAGAGCAAGTAGCCCTGAGCTGCTCACCAGGGCAGGTTTTCATACTGCTGGGGATAGCACAGGTGCTGGCCCCAGGCTCTACCTCCCCCTGGCTGAAGATCTGGGAGGAGCTGGGCAGGGTTATTTTGCCAAGCGGCTTAACTTGCCCCACACATAAGTACATGTCCAGGCATGTGCACCGAGGCAAAAATCCCTGGCTCAAATTTGTGCCGCTCCTATGTGAGCTGCTGCAGGCGCACATGCCTACATGTGTGGATGTGCCCACAAAATCCAAAATCAATTAATTGACAGTATACAGTGACCAAGGCATAACAACAATATAGTTATGAATCTCAGAGACAAAAGAGTTGCATGATGTTATTTGCAAAATGTAGACAAAATTAGCATGCCTAAAATTCTTATTAGGCAGCATTTTTTCTGCAAAAAATTTCACACTGGCATTTGAAATCAAACTCTGTGAATAAGGGGATTTTCTCAGCCTCATCTCCCTTTTCAGTAGGTCAGTTTGGTAGAAATGGTGCAACATTACTAGTAGGATACAATTACTTTCTAGCTTACCGAACCTGATCTGAACTAAATGCCACAGCAATACATGTTCAAATTTGAACCATGGCATCTCAGCAAAAAGGACCTCCCACTTCGCATTGGAAAGGTTTAGTGCAAAACATAGAAGAGGAATTGAATCTATCACTAAGGGTGCATCCACAATCCCATTATATTCCAAACATAGGAAAGAACATTACTTTAGTCAAACTTCTCCAATATACAGGGGAGAGTTGTGTTGCACTCTTTGAAATGAGCTTCCCTTTTCTGTTAAAGCAATTTTTAAATTGATCAATTTTAAAGGTAAGTGTTAAAGAACAACAGCTTATCACTTAGATTTTTAAATTAAAAAGCAGAAGGGCTCTAAGTTTGCTCCTGGTAAAAGTTGGGATGCAGGCCCTGACACAAAGATTATAATGGCATTTGACCCCCATGTAATATACCCTGCTGTGAAGGAAGGAAGTCTGTAGCTGGCCAAGAGCTCCAGAAATGAGGGATCCAGCCAGGGCACCTGGAAATGCACCAATTCAGTAAGTCTTTTGGGCTGCTTCTGGAGTTGTTTCTCTTTGGCATAAGCCTAAGAGGAAGACTAGTTGTGGAGACAGAGTCAACCTCTGTGGGAGTGTAACATACGTCCCATGGCATAGCATTATCCTCTGACAAAGGCACTGGTGAAAAAAGAATTTAATTTCCAGTTTTCCTAACCAACTGGACAGCTTTAAACACACTTCAGAAATGCCCTGAAACAAAAGCTGGGAGCTAAACACAGACTTGACATGTAATGAAATATCAGCAGTTGGCAACTGGATGTCTTTCTAACTTAGTTCCCCATTCTGGAAAGAGGTTTTTTGTACTTGCCTCATCAAGTGGTTCCACGTCAGTTTTTCTCATTTTAATGAGAACATCATATGCCTGCTGCAGTGCTTTGACCTTAAGATGGGCAACTCTGACATAGGCTGGCAGACAAATAAACCATAGACTGTAACAATGACTGAAGAGACACTTGGCCCACTGTGGGGGGTTTGTGTAATACCTCTTGGCTAATTTATGGGCTGTTTTTATCTCCTGTTAAGGTAGAAACAATGACAAAAAAAAAAAAGATATGAAGACACACACAAACACCATCCTGAATTTGAAGATTTATTAAAACACATATTAAAAATGGGATGCTGGGATCTTTATGAATCATCCTGGAGAATGCCACATAGACATGACCATAACAGCTCTTTGTAAGTTAAGTCTGGAATTACAATAAACTCTTTCCCACTTCAGAATGCATTAAAGTCTCCTTTGTTTTATTTGTTACACAAATACCAAAGATTGGACTTAAACATAACTTTGAGACAGGAAATAACTGTTACAAATTCATATTTTTTTGCTTTTATTCCTCAGTACCACCACATGTGTAGCATGGGTTTCACAAAGGTACTAATACCTATTCTTTAACCACCACAGAGCCCATCACATAAACAAATGGAACAGTTCTACCCCGTACCATACACTTCTAATTACACAACATTTTATATAGAAACAGCAACTGTTAATCTTACCTGTTTTGTTCTTTTTGCCATGAGTGCTGGGCTATTTGAAATGCTGCCTCCAGCTGGGTGTCTGTTGAAAGAAAGTTTGAGCTCCTGTGGCCTGTCAAATATCTTCAAGTCTAGTTTTGGGAAGTTTTTATAGCTATATATAAAATAAAAAAAAAAAAATCATCAGGTGTCATATTTACGAGTCTTTACTTAGCTGTTTTGCTCTATTTTTTCAACTTGGTACAATGGCCTCTTATTGTCAACCTAAAACACACTACAGTTAGACAGCATATTTGTAAAGAACACTATAAAATGAGAGAAAAGAGTGCATAAAAAGGAAGGGAAGGGGATGGGAAGGCCCTTCTACTCTCTCTTTCTACTGAGAGGAACTTGGGAGGAGGCTGCAGAAGGGCTCTACTTCAGTCCATGAGCCCAGAGAGTCAGTAAATCCTCCATACCTCAAAGGCTGGTGCAGCCAGGAGATGATCAGTGAAGAGAACAGCTGAACGCAAATCCCCTAATACCTCCAGAACTTCCACAGAGGTGGAAAGATAACATGAGTTAGAAGGGAAAGCATCCTGTACTCATGGACAGACCATTCCCTATGACTACACAAAGCTGAATGAGTGGAGTCAGAATACTGCAGCAGGCTCCCCCAACCTTTGGACCCAAGGAATGGAAATGCATACCACGAGTACCCACCAACAATATACAGCCTAGTAGTGTGTTACAATATTTCAGTGCTCCTACTGCATTCATTCATTAATTCTCTAGCAAACCAAGCACACATCACTGCAGATGGTGCAACAGAAGAGACAGAAACTAGATAGGTAGGTAAGCAGGTAGAAAAATATGTGATCAGAAGAAAGCATTATTAGTGGTAGTAATGAGTGCCTAGCTTCATTTAAAAAAAAAAAAATATTGGCTCTAGGAAAATTCCATGAGCAGACCACAACTGAAACTGAAAGAGTCCTTTTATACACCGGTAAAAAAAGTATTGACAAGAAGTTGCAGTATGGTGCAACACCTGCATGTTTTGTTGTTATTTAAAGTGTCAAGTTCCCAATCCATCCTGTTTACTAATTTAAGTATTCAAGTGTACTTGCATTTTGCATTATACCTGTACTTAGGGGCCCGGTCCTGTCCATCTTCAGGGGGAGGTTCTGGAGGCATTATAAACACAGTGTGTTCACTCTTCTGTGACTCATCAAGCTCAATCAACCGTGTGTCCTCTGCAGAGTCAACATCAACCTGCCAACACCATTTGTGCACTTAGTTTTGGTACAAGACACTGGTTTTGAGACTAGTGGTGGCACTGTACATTTTAAAACACCCATGCCCTAGGTTTTTTATTCTAGTTTTCAGGCACCTCCACAAACAATGAGGAGACACAAAATACCTTTTCTCCTTTTTCTGTTCCCTTGTCAGGAAAAAGCTGGGAAAAGGAAAAAGTGAAAGTTAGAGCTGCTTACAAACTAAAATGATAAAACATTTACACATTCACATATTTTCAGTAAAGATTGTCTCTGTGGCTCAGCAAATGAACCATCAGATTACCCTATCATGTTACTTGGAACGCAACTCATTTCTGTAGTTCTATTCTACAGTTAAGCAAGCTACAGAAAAAATAGTTTTATCCCACTGAGACACATTAATGGCCTGAAACAGTCGAATTACTGTGTATATATACAGCAAACAAAAGGAAAAACATATCAAACAACTTTTTTTTTTCTCCTCAAATGTTGCATAATGAGTTGCTTCAGTACTCATTAGGAATGCAAGATGCACTCCAGTAGCCTAATAAATGAACAAAAACTGAAGAACCATACTTACACAAGTAAAAGGGAGATACATTCCTTAAAAATCCTATGTCAGCTCTAACTGTACAAATTACAGATTAAGTTATAACCAACTCACTCTCTGTCAGGAGTGAAACTTCACTATGAAAATGAATTACATATTGAAAATATGGATGATATTTGGTCTTTTTATCTAGAATTCGATATACATGTCACCACTGATGTATGTTTTGCATTTAGAGATGAGACAAAAATTTTATCTATGCAGGTGCACAATTTAAAAAGCTTGTAGCTTCTGTGTTTAGCAAGCATCTTGCTATTTTAAGTCCCAATAAGTATACTTACATTGCAATGACAGCTAAATTAAAACAAAGGAAGAGGGGAATGAGCCTGCCAAGTAAGACGGACAATGAGGAATTAGAGAATGACTGAGACTGGTAACCATTCAGAAGGCATTTGGTGGAAACTGGCATATTATATACAGAGCCATCTCCACCGTGCTCGCTATAGGAAACTTCACAGACTAACCTACAGATTAAGTTATGGGGGCCCCACAGAAAGTTTCCTCAATTTCCACAAAAGTTAGAGGAAACATGAAAAGTGACTAAGTGATAACTACTAAACACTATCTCACTACAACAGCTGCTCCACTGAGAAAGTCTCCCTTTTATAACTAAAAGCAACAGTCACCAATGCACATTTAACAGAAGCGCATTACATCTCTTTTAAAAAAGTAAAGTATTTTTCACCTTTTCTGTGCAGTCATCAAAAAATGCCAAGCCAGTGTCCTTGTCGCTCACAAAACTGCACTCCTCTATGAAGCGGCTAAATATCTGTGTTTTCGTTAGAAGTGCATAAAATTTTGTGTAGGCACGGTCTCTACTTTTTAAAAACCCTGGTCAAAAAAACAAGCACAACTAAATACCACATTTAAGGCAAAGTTCCATGAAAAATTAACATGAAAGTTAACATTTAAAAATAAAAATCAATCAATCAATCAATCGCATTTTAAATAAAAGTCTTGCTTTTAATGCAATTATAAATACCTAGCATTTTTAACATTTGAAACATTAGAAGAGCCACTACTTTATTTTCTGAGTTTGCTTACGTAACATTTTTCAATACTTTGGGAACAGTCATTTCCCCTTCCACGTAACCATTTTCCTGGGATTGTATGCTCCCTGTCTTTGCAAAAAAGAGGACATACAAAACTTAAGGAAAGAGTCCCCATAAAAAAATCACAAAAATTGATAAGACTCTCAGAGATAAGCGTAGAATCTGAACATACTTCAGTTATTTTCCAAATTAACAAATGTGCCTTTATTACCTGTTCTCAACTCTCTCTGTCTCTCTCTCAAATGCTCCTGACGGATGTCAAAGTAAAGTAAAATAAAGACACAATAGGATTTCATGCAAGATCCCACATTTGCACCTCCTGCCTGTGCGAATGGCAAAAGGCATGAACATGGCATCCTGAATTAGATCCCATTGTGCCATATTGCTGGAGCAGGGGAAGCTCTGCACTGGCAAACAGCAAGTTTGTCTTCGAGCTGGATGAGCACACCCTCTGCTCCTGAGGCCCATCAGCTGATCGGAGCTCCCAGCTGGGGCACCATGTAGTATAATCCCCCAGCTGAGCACCCCAATCAACTGAGGTGCCTCCCAGTCTTTGGAGCACACAGGAGTCCTGAAAGGCAACCAATTAAATGTGTGATAGGAACCAGACACAAAAAAGTTATTGCACATATTTTTATAATAACTTTTATTCATTTTATCATGCCATTAATTGATTGAATGTGTGGTTAGGTCACTGCTTAAGATTGCAATTAACCAGTTAATCACCATCTTAAGTGTTTGTCAGGGGCCAAAAAAGCAGCAGATATGAAATGTCTGCAAACTAGAATGAACTGAAGGGGGCCAAATGATGTTTCTCTTCTCCTCAATTTTCTATCTTTATTCTAAACAGAATTAAGAATACTTTACTTTGCTCCTTGTAATCAGGTGACTGATTACTATTTATTCTCAATATAAATAGTAATGTTTCTTAAACCCCAGAGTTATCTTAACCAGAAATAGTATCACGTTATTGTAAGACAATATGTCACACTACAATCCCTGTGGCAAAGCGTGCAGTTACGTTAGTGGAATATCCATGTTTTAATCAATACTAAACATCTTTATTCATCTTATTTTATCAGATTAAAATTTCTAAAAGATTCAAAGGAAATTTAAATGATTAGAATACTCTCGGGTGTGAAGTACATGTGAGCCATACTATTAACTCATAAGTTAGCTCTTCAAATCATGGACTGCATCTACTTGCATGCTTTTGAACTGCACCCTGTACAATGCTGCCCTCACCCCAACTTGGCTGTTGGGCCTGATTTCACATATTACATCATAAAGATAAACACAGTTTGTATGGGGCCAAAAACATCCTCACCTTGATGGTCAAACAAGGAATCAGCAGCAGTAGCTTTATTTGAAGGTGCCTGTGTGATCGGCTTGAGGAATGGTCTGTATCCCTTTAAAACAGATGCCATGAAGCGTAGGAAAGCCTCCTGGATTTCCATCTCAAGTTCTGTCATCTTCTTCTGCCAAGAGAAATCTGCCTCTATAGGAGTCATTTCCACTGCAGAACCTTCTTGTGTCTTTCTGTGAACTGGAAGAGACATAGGGAGAGTGATCTTCATTAGGATGACATCATAACAGACTGTCCTAAGAATATATTTCGACTGTAGGCAATCTGGAAGTTTTCATAAATGTTAACACTAGAAAATGATTTTCCTGCATTTCCTGACCCCCCACAACTTACTTCACGTAGCTCAGAAGAACCACTTAAATGACACTAACTTCCATTCGCTATTGAGGTGAGATGCACCACATTCAGTGACTTAAAAGGGACATTCCGTCACTTTTCTCTCCCCATCCATCTAGTTGCCCAGGTTCTTAGCTAATTACAATGGGTTCTTTTACACCAACTCCTGTCACCTACTAGACCCAATGTGGTCATTCAACAATGGAAGTCTATGAGGTGTATACCAGACCTTCCCATTATGTGTGCAAGATATGTGTAGGCAAACAGCTGCACAGAGCATAAGAAATCTAAAAACTGTGTCTGGTGAAGGTTAGAGACAGTCAGGTGGGCTGCACACAGAGTGAGTGGGTACATACATGTGCTTTCACAATTTTGTAAAAACACAAGTATTTGCACATGCTGAAAAATATGCCAGATGCATTTAAAATTTTATCCTTAAACAGAGGCTCTTCGTTTTGGAGGTCAAAAACCTCTTGCTACAAATTGAACTATCAATGTCAGCCTCATTTTCTCAGTTTATTCTAAGATGCTTGTGAGGTTTGAGGAATTAAAAAGTTAACTTAAGACACTTGTCTCTGTTTTGCTTAATATTGCTATTTTGGTGTGCTGCATTGGGAAGGGACTCTAAACTGAGCATAGTTACCTTTTACTTTTTTCCATCCACATGAAACAAAAGTAGTCATTTTTTATTGCCTTTTCCTCAGTGGCTAAGCACAGACAGTCAAAAAGCTCAAGGTTGAATCAATTCAGTCTTTGCAGGTTAGCCTAAGCTGCAGAGATTAAACTGAGAAGCAAGTGAACAGACATTCACTTTTGATTCAGGAAATCCAGCCACATGCCTAGTGGCTTGGAGGATGCTACAGCACACCTCCCTGCTTGCCAGCCACTGCCAAAGGAAAGGGGACTGAAGGTCCAAGGCATCCTCCCGTCCCGTCCCCCCCAGCTCGACTGAAGCGGGTGTGGCCACATACTGTTCTCTGCTCAAACAGGGAGTGAGGTGGGCAGGGGTAACAGCTTGAGGGAGCTGTCCCCAGCCAGGCAATCCCAGGCTGGGGTCCAGGGCCAGGGAGGGGGTTTAAACCGCCCTTCCCTGGCTCAGTGTGCTGGGTTTGGGATGGGGCATGGCTATGTCGTCTGCTCCCAGCTAAGTGCATGTGCTCTGGTAAATCTGATACTGCTGAGGAGCTGGAGCCTTTGCAACGTGCCAGTCCCTTTGAAGGGGAAAGCTGCCATATGATAACCGTAGGTAACCTGTCATAGACAAGGTTCTTTGGATAGATGTGATATCTCTTTTATTAGACCAACCAAATAGTTGGAAAAATTGTTCACTGTAAGCTTTCAGGCACAAATGCCCTTCTTCAGGCATAGAGTCTGTTGGTGTTTGTGTGTTCTCCTGGGTAGAATAGAAGCCAAATACAGGTCTGTGAAAATGCAAATGTGTGTCAGGAACAATAGGTGTGAAAACGCAGTTGTGGGGAGGTAGGGAAGAGGGGAGAAGGTGATAAAATGTAGCTGGAAAAGGCAGACAGGTTACCTGGGGTTATCAGATGGCAGGCAGGTTATAATGCGCCACAAATGCAATGTTTATATTTAGTACATGATTTTTCTGTATCTAGTAGATTTATGAAGTGAAATTTGTAGGCTTGACTATGAGAGGTGCTTTGTAAATTTCCTTTGAGGATTAGAACTGAGAGATTGGAGAGACAGTGGTCATCTTGTAAGAAGTGTGAACCCACAGGTAATTGGCTATTTTTTTTCTTTGATAGATTTTTGGTGAGAGTTTATTCTGGTACACAGTTGTTTGGTTTCTCCTTATATATATATTCCATCAGGGTATTTAGTGCACTGCATGATATATTATATTTCTAGAGGTGCTGGTTTAAGATCTAGGAATGGTGATGACTCTGTTGTGGGGTGTAATTAGTTGTGGGGGTGGTGGAGATGTGTTGGAAGGTTTTTACATTTCTTGTCCTGGCTTGGTCGGGATCTATTCGGTGCATTTTGGGCCATAGGAAGCTTGCTCCTGGTGATGAGGTTGGCAAGGTTCAGTGCCTGTTTAAAGGCTAGGATAAGTGGTTCTGTAAAGATCTCTTAAAGAATTGGGTTTTCTTCTAGTATGGGTTGCAATTGTTTGAGGACTTTCCATATAGGTTGCAGGGAGGGAAGGTATGTCATAAGCAATGGTGTGTGATTCATGGGAATTGTCTTTTTGTACTGCAGCAATTCATGTGGTATCCGGGTGGCTCTTTCAAAATTACGATCCATTTCTCTGGACCAGTGTCCTTGTTGGGTGAAAGCCTTTCTGAGATTTGCATAGTGACAATCATAGGTATTCTCAGTGCAAATTCAATGAGATCTTTCCAGAACCACCCATCTTAGCCTTTAAACAGGCACCAAACTTCCCCAGCCTCATTACCAGAAGTGAACTTCCTATGGCCCAAACCACACCAAATAGATCCAAAACATGTAAAAACCTGCCAACACATTTCCACCACTCCCACAATAACTACGTCCCACAACAGAACCATCACCATTCCTCCATCTTACACCTGCACCTCCAGAACTGTAATACATCTCATCCAGTGGACCAATGCCCTGATGGAAAATATGTAGGAGAAACCAGCAAACAACCGTGTACCAGAATGAATGCACACCGAAAACTTATCTCCTACTGTCTCCCATTCCCTTTGAACCTTACTGACACGCATTTGCATTTTCACAGACTTGCATTTTGCATATTGGTTTCCATTCTACCCAGGAGAGCACACAAACACCAACCAACTCTCCCTATGTCTGAAGAAGGGCATTTGCAGTGAACAATTTTTCCAACTATTTAGTTGGTCTAATAAAATATATCACATCTACCCAAAAAACCAAAGCTGGTTCTCACACTCTGCCTCTGTGGGTGGACACAAGGCACTGGGATCTGACTGCCTGATGCCAGTTCAAGTGAGAGTGGAGACAGAGAGCCGAGACAGAACAGGAAAGAGGAAACCTGCTGCAAAGAAGGGGAATGAGGGCAGAGACATGAATAAGCAACACTGGAGAAGGGAATAGCTTTGAGGGGGGAGAATAGCTGAAGGGATGAAACAAAAGATACAGTGAATTATTTTCTCTGAATAGGCGTAATGAATCTAACTTGCTACTGAAGCTAGCAGAAGAGTTCAGGGTTTACCACTAGAGCAGAGAGCCAGGTTTCCCACTCCCGTTCCCTTGTCAGCCAGCCCTCATTGCTCTGGCTAGGGAGCAGAGTGGCAGGGCCAACCCAGCTCTCCTTGAGCACACAGCACAGTCCAGCCCAGGGCTGCAAAGCATCCTGGGATGATGAGGGACTATGATTTAACTTAAACCTGGAAAGGGTCTAGGACAGAAGTTTCATAAGCCGGGTTAACCTAAATCAGTTAATAATGATACTACATTCAACCAGGTTTATCTTAAACCAGTTTCAGCCATTTTGAAACTGGTTTATGTGCACCCAACTTCTGTTATTACAGGTTTAAACCAGTTTCTGAATACTTAAACTGCAACTTATGTGCAACTTCTGTCCCTAGCCAGTGGGGTTAACCTATTATGTTTAGTGCCAAAGAATAAAAGCATTAACCCAGTTTGATATACACTACTACCTCTGCTCCAGTTAAATTTGGAACTCAGCCATGAGCAGCTGCGTATTAGATAGAACATCTGACTCTTAATACATCCTGCCAAGAGAGCTGGAGTGGAGTGTAAGATTTTCCAAACAGATTTGCAAACAGACTTGCAGTGATAATTTATTGAAAATAGAAAGGCAACATAATCATCTAATTCCTTAAGTAAATCAGTTAACAATGATACTACATTCAACCAGGTTTATCTTAAACCAGTTTCAGCCATTTTGAAACTGGTTTATGTGCACCCAACTTCTGTTGTTACAGGTTTA
>NW_017728950.1:47869481-47907677 GCF_001723895.1 Crocodylus porosus
ATCAGTTAATAATGATACTACATTCAACCAGGTTTATCTTAAACCAGTTTCAGCCATTTTGAAACTGGTTTATGTGCACCCAACTTCTGTTGTTACAGGTTTAAACCAGTTTCTGAACACTTAAACTGCAACTTATGTGCAACTTCTGTCCCTAGCCTGCACTTTTCCTATTTTGTTGTTAACATTTCACAACTATCATGCATTTGCAATATCAGAGCTAAGAACACCTCCTCTGTTCATTGTAAAATATCCTCATATACAGGTTTCTGTCAATTTATGAGGGTTCTTTATATGCAAATTCGATCTTATACAATGAGCATATTTAAGACCTATAATTTGTTATATGGGAGGTAAATTCCCTCTTATGTGATCAGCAAAGACATCGCCCTCCCCCCCCCCAACCAGTTAAGTCTGGAGGGGGAAGGGAAAGGGCCGTGACCCTACTCACCCCAACCCCAGCTGCAGCAGCCCTGGGAGTGGCCAGTGCCAGCTGCCTGCAGCTGCTGGGCTGCGCCATGCTCTGCGTGTCCCCACTAAGCCTGGGCTCCGCTTGTCTACACTCAGCTCTGTTCTTGGGCTATGCCGTGCCCTGGTGAAGACAGCTGGTGTTGGCTGCTCCTGGGGCTGCTCCAGCATAGGTTGGAGTGAGTGTAGACAAATGGAGCCCTGGGTGGCATAGGGCGTGGCACTCATTCCAGCCCCAGCTGCAACAGCCCTGGGAGCACCTGTGAGGAAGAGAGAGAGTCCCAGGGCTCAAACACACAAGGGCTAAACATAGGGTCAGTGGCCCCAGACCCACAGCCCCAAAGAGCCCGGCAGAAACCCTCCTTACCCAGGTGTTTCTGGAGGGGAGGGGCTGGGAACGCCCAACGCTGTATAAAGAAGAGAGGGGGGAGAGTGGAACGGGAAGGAGGAGGAGAATCGAGCCGAGCCACGCTGCAGGGAACCTTGAAAGCAACGTGGAGAGCTGGTAGGAGACTCCTCCAGAGAGCGAGCTCCCCAGAGGGAACCTAGAGAGAGGACTGTTGACCCTGCAGTACTTGGAACTGCTTGTTATCACCACAGGAGCCAGTGGAGCCCAGCAGAGTAAAGTACCATAAAGTCTCTAATAAAGGGGCACTCTAGAAATTTTGTACCATAAAGTCCCTAAAAGGGGCGCAAAAAATGGTGTCACAGATGGACTTAATGGGATGAGGGGAATCGTGACGACCTCACTGAGAGCCACCGTAGAGACGGTAGTGGAAGAGAAGAGGGACTGACCTCATGAATGTCAGTTTTGTTTGTGCTCTGCTAAAAGGAGCTGGAACAATAATCCAGGCCAGGAGTGCTTGGTTTTGGGTTTTGATTTTTGATACTGTTAAGGACTTGTTGCATTCATACTCTTAGTATTTCTTCAGCTACCTTGGCAATCATTTACAGAACTGTTCTAACATGATCATAATAAGCTTGGATCCATAAATGGTTCAGCTGACCCTCTTTAAACTGCATTTTAAACACAACTCCCTTCTTCATATAGGAGGATTTCAGGGGTATCTTATCTCAAGATATCTTTAACCAGAAGTGAGAAAAGAAAATCTGCAAAACATATACATACAATGGTAAGGGTCTTAACATTTATACCCTCAGTTTTTTGTTTAAGAGCAGCTAGTGTACATCATCAATACCACACAGTAATTTCATAGAATATTTGCTTCCTTTCCTATCTCTGTCCCCCTTATTTTAGCTGTCATACTTTACCTGATGCTAACTGTGGATGTAGTTTCTTTAAAGTGCTCAACAGAATTTTGCATGGCTTCTTAGGAAGCTGCTTCCAGTTCGTACTCTTCTTATCATCTGAACTACAGAGAGAAACAAACAAATTAAATCATGAAAACAGTTTTGGGGGGTTTTTTTGCTACTTCACTTTCAAGATGTGATGCCTACACGCGGAAAGTTCATTGACCTTTTCTCCACTTAATATTGTTAGGGATAGAATATACAATAGTGAGAACTAAACTGAAAACTGTATCATCTCCTTTAACAATGGAGCAGTCAAAGTAGTGTTTCTGACACTCTCTAAGCTGTAAACAGGATTTGTAAATAGTTTTGCTTTTTAGAGAGTTAAGCAGAAACTTTTCAGATTCACTGCTCTCTCTCACTGAACGTTTGCCTCAAACATACCTGAATTAAGCTCATCTGTATAGGGGTACTATGCAAAATATGATTCATACAGAAATTTTTGCATTCAATGGCACTAAACACAAATATAATATACACACTTGTTGTATGGAAGAAAAGGGAAAGTACAGCAATTAGTAATAGAATACTATTAAAATGCATCTAGCGATAAAGTATGATCAGGGTCCAAGTCTTCTGATCACATGCTGCAGTGCAACATGTGATACACCAGTCCAATTTCCATTCTCAACTTCAGCCCTCCCAGGGACTGGGAGGGTTGAGCATTCAACACACATTGTGAGACCTATGTGGATTATTAAGCAGTGGCATGAATTGGCTTAAAGGGAGGCTCCTCCTTGACCTCAGACAGCAGCTACAATGCCAGGCCTTATTCAGCAAGGGAAAAGTAAAAAGAAAGGGAGAGCAGGGCTGAACCCTGAGAAAACTCTAGGCAGGCATGCATATACCTTTTAGGCAAGTATTACCATTCCTACTTTACTAACCAGTAAACTGAGGCAGGGAATTTAAGGGAGACTTGCCAGAGACTGCCCAGCAAGCCAAAGCCAGGATAAATATGCTGTGGTCTCTGGTTCACAGTTGTGCACTAAGGAAACTTTACATTTTTTTCCCCTTCTAAGCAGCTCCTCTTTCTAGCAATGTTCACTATATATGTTTTTCCAGCCCACTAGAAACTTCCTTCCTTTGAATTATTATCAAAATAAATAAAAGTAAAACCACCCCTCTAAACCCCTTGCCTTAGAAAAACCTACCTCTCTCAAATGGGTTTGCATTGTTACTTTTGCAGATAGTCTGAAAGCAACTAATAATAGACACCAAGAAGGATGCTGGATGAATGAAAGGCATTCAATATTTTATGGCAGTAAATAAATCTTAGTCAGTCTGTGATAATGGAGTTACTAGTAAGAAATGCTTTCAAAAGACATTTGTGAGTGACCAGTTGAGATGGGCAGTTATTTTCTAGTACTTTCTGGAACGTTATTCTTTCCATTCAGCTGTATAAAGTCTTTCAAAATAAACCGCTATATTGAAGTACTGCTACATTATTTTATGTATATAAAACCATGCATCATTTCTACAGAAATGAGAGTTGGTCAGCATGAATGGATTTCATCTGGTAATGGCCCAAGTGAGTTTTATATTATCATACTCTGTGCTTGCAAATGTTTATTCAAACTGATTTTTTAGAAGATCTCTCCATTTGCATACCAAAAAATCTTTATTATCAGGTGTTTAAGTCTTCTACTTTCAGCATTTAAAACTTAAGTACGCAAAAAGTAAAGATTTTTCCACTGAAGATAATAAAAATTAATATAAAGAAATATTTTTACTTTCTTCCCAATTCTGTTAGCTGTGTCTTCCACTTGCCATGATATATTCTTTCTTTCTATACGTTAGTATTCTGAAATGGACTGCTATGAAGTTTTGCAATGTTTTCATTGGAGAAAACAAAACACAAGCAGTACGGTTCTGCAGTATTTCCTTTGATGCTGTCACTGGGACTAATGAAAATCACATTAGTATTAACAATTTATAATAGAACCTGATGAAGCATGTCTTGCAATTCAAAGCTGGTATAACTCTATATCTGCTATACAGTTAGTCCAATAAGACAGCACCCTAACAAACCTTTGCCTCCTGCATAATGAAACTATATAACATATATTTCTGCATAGGAAAAAAAAAACCTCATGTACTATATGCAGCTGGAACTAATAGTATTCTTAAATATTTTTAGATTCTACAGGCATGTGCACACAAGCAGGCATGTACACTTGCAACAGCTCAATTAGCAAGGATGCAAATTTGAGCCGGGGCTTTTTGCCAGACACGCACTTTGGTGTGATGCAAGTTGTGCAACTTGGGGCAAAATAACCCTGCCTGGCTCTTCCTGGATCTGCTGCCAGAACCTGGTGCCAGCACCTGTGCTGGCCCCAGCAGTGTAAAAAGCTACCCTATCCTGGCGCCATCAGTATAAAAAGCTGCCCTGGCAAGTAGTTCAGGGCTACTTGTTCTCAGGAGCTTCTGGGGCCCAGCCAATTGGTACCTGGGGACACTACCCCTTGTGCCAGCTGGACTGCTGAAGGAACCTTGAGAGTTCCCTGTACCCTCTACCCACTGCAGCAGTCTCGCAGTAGGGGCTGCTGCCTGGCTGTGACCTGCTGCACAGGGTGCCAGCCCTGAGCAAGCTCCTCCACCTGGGTCCTTTCACTGGCCTCCCTAACAAGAAGTGTGGTGTTCCCTATTTGAAAACTGAAAAATCCCTGATAAAAAAGTCCTGAAGTCACTCTGTAAAATATCCCGAAATCCATGTTCCTCCACAATCGAAACAAAAGGCCACTACATATATAGAGAGCAAGAGGGCTTTGTAAATTGGTGATTTCCACTGGATTTCTGTCATTTCAAGGTATCCATTCCATTTAAGTCTTAAATAATCTGTATCAGGTCTGTTACATGACATTATATATTCATAGAGTGATGTCAGAGAATGGGGAAGAGAAGCAGATTTCAAGGCAAAAAATAATATTTCTGAAGTATTAGCTGTACTTAAAGTCTCAAGTCAAAGCTGACTTTCTAATACTTGATGAAGTCAAATATATTGCCATTTAACTGTTTTCAGAAAGTCAAATTCATTGCATGACCCAGAAAATGATTTAATACGTTTTCCTATTAGAAGCCATTCTACATGCACAATACCCTTATCCATCCAGTTTCTTCACATCAGTTTGTAGGACCCGTACATCAAAGAGAGTTTGCCACAACTAGAGGCCTTATGATATTATGAAGGATTAAATTTCAGTAAATTGGGTCTGGGAATGAAATTATATTTAAAAAAAGATTGTACTATGCATAAGTAGATACAAACATGCTGCTCAAGTGTTTTTATGGAGTATCTATACTAACATTTGCAGCAGTGTGCAAAAAGGGTAAAGCACATCAATTCAGGCAATGTTTTACTGACATACCTACAGTGTTAAAGAAATCTGGAAACCTGTCAGTGTCTCTATCATCATAATAAAATGAATTCTAAATACCTATATGTTTTGCTGTTTGCCTCTGGTTTTCTTATCATAGAGCAGCTCCCCCTGACCCCTTCACTAACCAGGATGTGGGGACAGTTGCCCCTGCAGCCACAGCTCCTGCCAGCAGGTCTCATCCTGTCTGGCAGCTGGGCACGCAGGATGTGTGTTGGGGGAATGTGAGGAGCAAGGGTGTGTGGGTAGGTGTCAGTGGATCGTGGGGGCTCTACTCAGGAGGGGTAGGTCCCCTGTGCCCTGCAGGGCGCAGCCCCCCTGCACAGCTCATGGACATCCCTCCACAGGGCTACAGCTCCACCACAGGGGTCACATAGCCCCTGCAGAGGCTACCCCACCCCCACTGGGCCCACATGTCCCATCTCCACTTGCTCCCCCAGCCCCTCGGATTGCTGCACCGCCTGGCCCCACACCTCACTTACACCCGAGGACTACCCATGGCTGCCCTGCCTGACACCAGCATCCTGGCAATTTTAAAAAAAAAAAAAGCCCTGCACTCACTGGCAGTAGCAGTGGCCGTAGAGGTCACTGGGGCCTCTTGGCAGAGCCCCCCCACCAACATGGGGCAGCAGGAACCAGCCCTGGTCCCCTGGCACTCGCACTGCCACTGCCCCATCACATGAGTGCAGCTGGGGTAGTCAGGGCCATGTGGCTCCATGTACTATTGGGCAGCTGGGGCCACTGGAGCTGTCACCTGGGGCCCAATACCACTCAGCCTGAGCAGCCCCAGATGCCCGACAGAGCACGGAACCGCATGGCACTCTGCCGACTCTGGCTGCACCCGTGAGATGGGGCAGTAGCAGTGCAGGTGCCAGGCAGCTGGGACTGTCCCCACTGCCCCGTGCTGTGCAAGGGGAGGAGGGCGGGGCACTCTGCCAAGAGGCCCCAGTGCCCCTTATGGCAGTTGCTCCTGCCGGTCAGTGCAGGGCTTTTTTATTTCTGCTGTTGTTGCTGGGATGCTGGGGCTGAGCAGGCCAGCCATTGCAGGGTGGGGAGGCTGTAGGAGCCGGACGGGGATGGGGACAGGCGGGGCAGCAATTGGGGAGCTGGGGGAGCAAGTGGGAAATGGGGCTGGCGGGGGTGGAGTATAAAAAAATTAGAGGTGTATCGATAGAGATGTTTTGGGCAGATACTAATGCCTAATTACTGACAAGCCATATCGGCTGCTACCAGTCCAATTGCTGATATGCAGCCTGGAAGCTTTGAGAGCAGATCTGGTTGGTAAGTCTATTTGGGGAGGAGAAGGGGCAGATGGAGGCCTTCGCAGTGAGGGAAGAATTGGGGCTAGGGCTGGGCAGGTCTTGGGATGGAGCTGCTAGTTCATCCAAGGGAGTGCGTGGGAGGGTCCTGCCGCTGTGAGCATCTCTGGAAGGCATGGGGGGGGCATGCGCCCTCCTGGATCGGTGCACAGGGTGAGGGTCGGCTGCCGCTGTGCGCTCAGGGCCGGGGCTGCTCCAGCCTCTTCCCAGCAGCTGCACTCAGGCCAGAGGAGGCTACAGTGAATTTTGGGGTGGCTCTAGCCCCCCCCATAGCCCTCCTTCCCAGCGCTGCTGTGGTACACCTCGCCTTACCCAAGTGCAGCAACCAGCAAGAGGCTGGAACAGCCCAAACCCTGAATGCACAGTGGCAGCCTGCCGTCACCCTGTGTACAGATCTGGGGGGTGGGGCACATGCCCCCCATGCCTCCTCTGGGGGTGTGCAGTGGCAGGAGTTGCTCCACACCCTGTCCCCATGCCCCACACCTCCCAGGTGAACCACTGGCTCCATCCCACACCCTGTCCAGCCCTGGCTCTGCTCCCTCTCTCGCTGTATTGGCTCGATCTGCCCAGAGGGAGTGAGGCAAGGGCAGGGGGTTGAGCCCCCCACAGTACAGGAGGAAGTGGGGCTGGGGCAGGGGTGAATCATGCAGAGTACATTCAAAACAACATTAAAGATTTTCCTCCCTTCAATAGTTATATTTGTAATGTAATTTTTGGTACATGAACTGTGGTTTTAGTGGGGTGAGAACAATTTTTTTTTTCTGTTCTTGCAGCACTAGAAAAATTCTATAAAACATATCTACCCCTCAGATTTGCTGCTTTGCACAACTTATTCTACACTAAAAGAATTAAAATGAAACTTAAGATCTTGAGTTTTAATGAAGGCATCCACACACTGTATGCCTAATGCCACCGTAGCTCACCTCCAATCCACCTTCCTTAGACGGAAAAGCCACCATGCTGCAAGAAAACAGCATAGGCGACTGGTGCCTCCTGCACTTGCACCCCCAGTGGGCAGTCAGTGATCGGGGGGTAGGGTCCTCCATGGCCAATCTTGCCAACCAGGGATGGGGGGTGCCCCCAGGGGCTGATCCCACCGACTTGCAAGTGGCAGTGGCATGCCACTGGCATTTCCGAGTAAACACAATTGGCCCTGGGGGGACTGCTTCTCCTGGCGCCCACACTCCCTGGCTGGCACTCTCAGGGGGGCACCAGAGCTCTCGCCTGCCCCCACTGCCCAGGAACTCTGCTGTCAGGGAGTGCACCAGTGCTCTCAGGAAAAATGCCAAAGTGGACATCAGTATTTTTTTTTTTAATTATTAGCTGATAATTTTGCGTGCATATTTTTATAAGTTTATGTCTTAGCATTTAACTGACTGATCTCCATGTTCATTGGACACATACTTGCAGTTTTATCACATTCATACATGCCAAATTTCAGAAGTGGCATAGTGGTTTAAAAGGAAACCTGTAGAATAGTAAAAGATGCAGACCCTGTCTCTATTCTGGCTTACATTCTCTAACAGTCACTTTTTCTGTTCCAGATATACAATTCCATGTCTACACACTTACTTTACTTCTGAATTTAGCTCAAAATGTTAGTTCAATATACTTCAATTCGTTATGCAGCTTTAGCAACAGCAGAGACAGATAGGACTAAGAAACATCTGTTGAAGCACTGTTCTTTGAAAGTATCTAGTTTTTTGGGTACCTCTGATATTTTACTGTATATACTAGCAAAAGTTAAAAAAAATCTCAAACTTACATGTACACCATGTTTGTGTCTAAGTCAACGCAAACAACATCCTGTGGTGGATCATACAGATCAAAGTATCGTGAATCAACTCCAACTATAAATGGAACAGGAGCGCTGAGCACCGTTGCCAGAGACAGAGGACAGAGGGGGATGTATGGACATTGCCATTGGAATGGAAATATCATCTGAAGGAAAAAATGAAATGAAATCCATGTATTAAACAGGACAACAGACTGTGTGCAATAAACACAAGTGAAACTGGCAAATACAGGAAATCAAAATCAAAATATGAAGACCTTTAATACACAGTGAAGAGCTCAAAACAGCCTACAGTTGGCTCTCATATCTTCAGCAAACTTCAGTTGCCTGTGACTTAAGTGTAACAAAACTCAGACAAAAGGCTTCAACACAGTGCTATGGCTATAAAATGGGCATTTGGAGAGTTTCACAATTTCTAGGGTCGGAAGGGACCTGAGTAGATCATCAAGTCCGACCCCCTGCCATGGCAGGAAAGAGTACTGGGTCAAAGCAAGGTGTACATCTAGCCTCCTCTTAAAGACCCCAGGGTACGAGCCAGCACCACTTCTCTTGGAAGCTGGTTCCGGATCCTAGCCGCCCTGAACATTTCTTAGTTAAAGTTAAACTTAACATTTCTTAATTAAGTTTCAGAAAATTTTAAAGTTAAGACCCATGTTTTATTTCAATCATCCTATCTTACAATCAAATGTTAGAATGTTTTAATGCATAGGGGAAACACTCCTTCAGTAAGAAACTGTAAAATTTTTGTCATTGTGTTAGGAACTGTTCCTTAACAGTGCTTACAGCACAACACATACTTTTCCAGTTTTGAATATATCATGATTATTAACAGATCTCAAAATATAGTTTGTTACTAATGCTAGAAAGTGATGAAAAACACTAAAAATTACACTGCAGAGTCAGGAGTAATATAATTCACTGCACTACAGAATATTCAATACTTACAGCTACTACAGCTTCAGCTACACCCGTCAGCACAGCTGGTCTAAGGGAGTGCAATAGGATCTTGCCTTCTAAGAGTACAAAGAGTAGCACAGTAGCACAGTTTTCTGGTCCAAGATTCATTAGCAGGGTGCTGAAGTTTGCTCCACTGGAGAGGGGGAGCGGGAGGGCCAGGAGAAAGTTAAAGAAAGTTACTTGGATTTGAACAGCAATATTCAACACAGCTAGAAAAACAGCAGCAACAGCAACTGCGATCAATGTGCTGGGTATTTGCTGGAGACCATGACTGGCTGAGAGAAGTTAATGGCTTCACCTAATTCCAGTCGTAGCCAGGCAATAATTACCTTGATACAGGATTTTCACTACTGTAAACAGAAGCTAAACAACCAAGAAAAAAATCTTTTAAAAAGAATTATTCTTTTTGTTTCAGGTTCTCATTACATATCCAGGCCCACCTTGCCAAGAAATACAGCATCAATCATGAAAGGATGGTTCCTAAGGGTCGATAATATTCCAGGTATAAAGCTACGGGAATCCCCGTTTAAGATGCAATACTTCAGCACATTTTGGCCACTCCTTGGAATCAAAAGGCTTTATCTCCACTTAGGTCAACTTCCTGGATTCCATACAGTTTAGATTGTGCATGTTCTTTCCTAATAGTACGTGGAGATTTAAGATTCCACAACACTTCATATGTAAGAATAAGAGTTTAAACCAGTGTTCCGAAGCAAGAGTATGTTTATGCTCCATGCCCCGTCACTGTCAAGTTTGTTGGTTGGCAGCTAACATCCACTCTGAAGATAAATACATTTCAAAAGCACAGTAACACATATAGATTCCAATATGAAAATAATCATGGAAAATATTCCTTGCTGTGTAGTTGGAATGAAGGTTGATTTAAAAATGTGCAGAAGTAACCTAAATCCATAAACTTAAATTTTGTGCATTGAGCTCCAGGGCAAGAGAGGTAGACCAATTTTAAGAGAATGTGCCAAAACACAGACTGTTCAAACATGTTTTAACATTTCCTGTCATGCTTGCACACACCTACTAGCTGATTTCCCAGAATTGGCAGCCACACTCTCCCATGTATCAGAAGGAAAAGGGAAAAAATGGGATAAGAAATAATCTTAAACCAACAATAGATTCGTAAAGCCCAGTTTTCAGCATCAACTTCTGCTGCTTGCAGACATGGAAAAAGTAAAAAAAAAAATGGCACTTTAAATTTGGCACGCTCCCACACTGAGCCTAGTACATACCCAGAAGAGACAGTGTGTTAGTTGCACCCACCTTTCCCAAAGCCTGTAGAGATCAGGCACTTTAGTGGTGCTTTTCTGCTGCTTTTATTTAATAGACCAGGGTTTTTCAACCTTTTTTAACAAGTGTGCCCCTTTGGTCTCAAAGTTTCAGCACATGTACCCCTTTATATTTTTTTCTTGTTTTTAAAGGGGGAGGGAGGAGAGTGGGGCCTTGTGAGGGAGGGAGTGGGGCTGGAGCTGGGGCAGGGGCAGGCACTGCATAGGTGGAGGGAGAAAAAATTATTTGGGGGGCTGAGCACATTCCCCCCCCAGCAGTCTGTGGGGGAAGGAGAGGGTGAAGGGGAAAAGGTTGTGGGGGGAGAGGCAGATTGAGGCCCCTGAGCTGATGGAGGGAGCAGGGCACAGGGAGGAGCAGGGGCTGGCGTAACTGGGGCTTGGCTGAGGCCACTCACCCCAACCCCTGCTCCCTCCCTCACCGTGAGGGCCTCAATCTGCCCCCCACCTGAAAGTGGTGAGGGAGGGAGTGGGGCTGGGGAACTGAGACTCCTCACAGTACAGGAGGGAGTGGAGCAGGGGCAAATCATTCACCTTGCACTGTGGGAACTGTTCCACAACCCAGCCCAGCTGAGGCCCCATTCAACATGTATGGGGCCCCAGCCAGGCCAAGTCATAGGACAATCAGAACCCGGCAGCTCATTCAGGAGTGCCAGGCTCTATGTGTCCCATGACCTGGTCCGGCCAGGGCCCTAATTATGGTGCATAGGACCCCGGCCAGGCTGGGTCATGGGACAGTGCAGCACAGAGTGGGATAGGGGCAGGGGTGAATGATTCGTCCCTGCCCCACTCCCTTCTGCACTGTGGGAGTCTCCATCTGCCTCCCCCAAGCCCATTCACAAAGAAAGTGAAGGAGGGAGTGATGTGGTATGGGAGGCTATGCATGGGGGTGGCTGCTCCTGCCACTATATGCACCCCTGGGAGGGTATGGGGGCATGTGCCCCCCAGATCTGGACAGGGGATGGGGAGGGCTGCAGCTGCAGGCTGTGCTGGGCTCCACTTAGGATGGGTGGCAGTGGCACTGGGAGCAGGGCTATGGGGCTACAGCCATCCCAAAATTCACCATAGCCCCCCAAGCCCTCTCTCAATGCAGCCCAGCCCAGCACCCCCGCCGGGAACAGCCCAGCACTGCCCTGGCTCCAGCCGCATCTGCAGCCCGCCCTGCTCCACATACTGATCCAGGGACATGCACCCCCCATGCCCTCCCAGGGGTGTGCGTAGCAGTGGTGCTGGGAGGGGGGCCAGCACATGGCTGGCCCCCACTTCTGCCACCCCACTTGGCTGCACGCCACACTGCTTTCCCATGGCCGGTCATGGTTCCGTGGGCTGCTGACCAGCCCTGTGCCCAGCAAATTGCACACCACTGAGTGGGCATAAAACACACTCCCACCCCCACACCATTCAGACCTTCACAGCTCTGCTGTAAGAGGGTAGCGGTCAATCAGGAGAGCCAGCTGGGGTGGGGGGCAGGGAGGCGACAGTGTCCTGCGTGAGGCTGGCAGCGCATTCTTCTCTCACACCTGGGTAACAGGTGAACGCACTAGGAGACATGCCACCATTGCACCTCAGGGCACACTCTGTTCCTGCCCACCCACGCATACCCCCTACAACCTTTCTAGGCACCCTTTGGGGTATGCCTACCTCCAGCTGACAACCCCTGTAATAGATGACTGAATCAGCTCTATGTAAAAGCACCAAAAACCCCTGCTAAAGCACCCAATCTATACAGATGCTGCAGAGCCATGTCAGGTCAAAATAACATGCTGCTGCTTCTGGTAAAGTGTGGGGGGGAGGGGGGGATGGTTTGTTGGCTTGTTTTTTCAATGTTTGTGGGCAAGCAAACTAATTTTTTGCTTCCCACATAGTTATTATTCAAACCACATTAATCCCTCACATGGCAGGGATTTTCTACACATTGCAAAAATGCTTTACTTTCTTCCATCCCCATCCTCAATCCATTGTTTTGTTAAACTTCTCAAGCCACATATAATTTAAATAGTTAATATTACCTGAGTGGTAAAGGTGTAGAAACCGGTTGAGACAGTATTAATGCGTCATGGGCAGAAAGCTGCAAAACATGGAAACATTAAATAACTTGTATGGCCAATCCCAAGGACAATACACATCCGATGTCCCAATTAATGTTTATATCAATGTTCTGTTGGGATGCCAGGCAGAATAAGAACAAGGAGTCACAATAAAATATGGGAGATGTTAATTAGGGATAGTCCTTAATTTCTGTTCACTGGACCAACAGAACTCAGATTCGTCACTGATAAGACGCACAAAGTTTACATGAAATAGCCTATAACTCAACACTGAACTCAACTACTTCCAAGTGATTAAATATAGTAGTACTGAAGATCATGCCAGTAGACACTGTTCATCTAACCTGTACTTGTATGGAGAGGTGAGAGAAAAAACTTGTAGTGTAAATGATGCCCGCAAACTGAAGGGGAGGATGATGGGAATTTGATGACGTTGAAAAGCATTCTGCTGCCAATTACACAATTAGCAATCTAAAATAATGCTCCTTGACTTTTATCCATATTTACTCAAATAGAAGACAACCCCCCTGCCAATAATTAGATTCTACATATGGAAAATGTATAAATTCGTTACAACATTTTTCAGGTATAGAATCTAATTATTGGAAGTTTGCCTTGAATTTATCCCCTTCCTATTGCTACAGCAGGAAAAATAAATCTGGGGGGTCAGGTAGTGTAGAACAGTGGAAGTCCATACATGCACCATGACCAGAGGTGAGAAGTTTCTAGAGGGTTTGAACTCTCAGTCTTGATGAAGTCATGACCTACTTTTAAGGTCTGTGCATGTGCAGTAGATAATGGTAATGCAACTGTTTATCAATGTTGATATGTTAATTATGATAATGTTGCTTGCTGAAATAGTTTGAATTGATTGGTCCTTTTAAGTACGCTTGAATTTGAGTGGGTATTGTGAAAAGGGTGATGATTGGACCAGTGGGTGAGAGTGACAGGTGGTGTGATTAGAAGGATATAAATCCTGTCTGGAGCAGCAAGCAGGAGATCTCGGGGTTCAGGGTTGGACTCGGCCTCACTCAGGCTAGATAGTTCTGACTCCAGGCTCTTGGGGTGTAGAAGTTTGTCGAGTGCAAGTTCCTTGCTGTGACCTGGACATTGGGATTGAGCTCGCTGAGGCTTACCTATCTCACGCCCTTTCCTTTGGGCTTTGGCTGTGGAAGCTACAGTTGGGTAAAGTATCACCCTTTCCCAATTTGAGGTGCTGAGTACCTTAGCAGGGAAAAACTAGAAATCCTCATGGACTGTCAGAGGGTTTCTCCTGCTGACTAGGTCCAGGGCGTTCTTGCTGCCATCTGTGGTTTCTGGGTTGTCTGTGACGTTGCACAGCAGTTAACCGTGTAGTGACCGAAGCTCATTGTAATGTGTACTTGATTGGTTCTGTGACCAGGGGCATTGGGTTTAGGATGCGCCTTGGGTTATTGTCCTGCTGGGTGTATTTTATTGTGTTACGGCTTGGGTGTTACAGGAATATTGCATTGGGTAGTTGTTGCATGGGTTTTATTGTGTAATACAGCTTATATTATTCAACCTACCTGTGGTATAGTCTGTAGCTACTCTTTCTAACTCCGAGTGGGGTCCGGCAATAAATCATTGCTCAGGGAAATTAACTTACTTTAATGCCCCCGAACATGACTACCTGTGGGTCATAGAGGATTAATGACCCTCTAAATTAATTAGTTAATTGGCATCCCCATAGGTGGTCCTTCAGTAGTCCTGTTGCCCTCTGCTCCATCAATTTTTTCCCCCAGCAATTCCAGTCCCCTCTTCTTACTATCAACTCTGCTCTCCCTGAGCATATGGAAGTGAGGAGCAAATTTGAAAGCAATTACCTTGAAATTAAATATGGCTGTAGCAATTTGCATACCAGTACCCATATACTTAGCTCATCCAGAATTGATACATGCCATCTTTTTTTTTGAAACTGTTGCAAGTTTTACCACAGATACTCCATAAACACACTTTTAAGCACCACTAAACTATGCATGATATTAGTTTCAAATCAAAGGCTCATGATTTACCATACAGTTCATTGGGCTGGACTCCAGGACTGTCACCGGGACTTCAACCCATGGTGACTCCATGGCATAGCATTGCTCAGTATGTGTGTATACTCTAGACAGCCCCCACAAAGGTGAGTACTTAATTAGCTCCCCACTCATGACTGGAACCAAATGTTTTTGTCACGAGTCCTGGGATGCTGTAAAAATTATATGCAGATAAGGTACAGGGTAACCTGGTCCCACTTTGCATCATGGAGGATATGACCACACTAATCATGTATGCTAGGCTGAGAGAGAAAGCAACAGAGGGATTCTAGTGAACTGTTTGGAGCCCCATTTGATGTTTGCCAGACATTTAAGGCTGGTGAAGAAACAGGAATCACTGGACATGGGAAGGATGCAGCCCAGATGTAGGAGTGAAAAGGGAGTTGAAATTATGTAATGTGGTGGCTCACCATGACTTGAAGAGTTGGCACTCAGAGGAACTGTGCTTAATGGCTACTACCACATATTTTCTTCAGATGGGCTGCGCTAACCTATCCTTGTGGTAGGTCCCCATCAGTACCTTGGCCTTTTTAGCCAAAATCAAATGTAGCATGTGGCAGCAAAGGGAGGGTGTCAGGGCTAGTTCTGGCCCTCCTAGTGCTGGCCTGATATTGCAGTACCTCCAAGGCCCGGTGCCAGTTCCATCCAAAAAGGAACCCACCCCTCCTGCTTTTTTTTAAGGGTCACACACACAAAAAAAATGGTTCTCATCAATATGTTTGCCCAATATGGGTCAGGTGCTTTATAGTCATGCTCAATGTTGGCTGCATTTAATCAACTTCAGAGTTGGTTTCTATTGCTGAGCACATGCTGCTTTTGGCAGCAGTTTAATGATTGTCAACTAACAGGGAAACCCTCCTCTCATATTTGAGTAAATACAGTATTTAGCTAATCTAAAATTACAGGAATATAAGAGAGTAACATTTTGTTATTTGTGTAGGAAGTTTTAAGGCTAAGGTGAAAAGTTGAAGGAACTCATGCTTTCAGTGACTGAGAGAAGGGCACCCTAACACTATGACAAGAAGCAGAAGCAGATGTTTTAGTTACCTGTACAAGGATCCTTGGCCTTTGAGGTGAAGGAAAAGGTATATTATGCATAAAGTGGGATATATGCCTGAAAAGAAAGTAAAAACAAGTTGCTTCTGAATCTCAGTGTTTCAATTTTGAATGCAATATAGTTTCTCATCTGATTTAAGAGAATTATTTTTAATTCCCTTAAAACAGTTCAGCAGAAAATCTGCAAAAACATTTTTGCAACTAGGTATTCCATCATATGGAAGACATTTCTTATAAACTTTATTTTTAAGTAGTAATAGTAGATCCTAAAGAGTAGCCCACATACTAACCTAAAGGACAAAGAAATTATATCGAGTTAAAAGGGGAAGGGATGACTTTCCATGAGTCTTATCGCAGAGTAGGCCTGTGTCTGATACTATCCCAGGTTAAACCCTGTTTATTCAGAGCTAAGATGCCCTTGTTTAACTTCAATATACCACAGGAGAGTACACATAAAACATAGTTACTGAAAACTACCTGATACATAGTAAATCCCTCCAACTCTTAAACTCTACAGTTTGTCCATCTGCCATACCCTCAGGTACCAGTTTTTCAGGAACAGACACAACAGATGAAAGGCACTTTCATTTTAAATTTTTACCTCTGAAATGCAATTAAAAAACCCTTTTAACATGATTTCACATACATTCTATGAAATGTGTTCTCCTAATCAGACATGTGCTTAGCTTGCATGCATTTAGAATCTATGCAAAGCATAAGGTTTTATTTTTACACAATGACTGTTTTCCCCAAAATATAGCGCTAACAGGAAGTTAGAACAGTGCACTACCTACTGCCTAGAAACACATATATTAAGAAACACTGTAAGATTTCTTATTGTTACTCTGAAGTGTATTCTTTCCCACAAAACCAAACTAAACAGACGAGCAAAAAAAAATCCCCTCTGATCAACTAAATTACTATTATCTCCATACTAAAATGGCAAGAGGACATTTCTCACTGCATGCCAGCTCAAAGTAAGAAGGCATTCATACTAAATCTTCTAACTTAAAGGGCAAATACGAAGTTTTAGCAAACTTTCTACCTATATGCTTTTATACTTCCTGTAGCGACTTCTAAACATGAGAATTTTCATGCCCGATCCAAGCAATTAACTTCCTTGCTTCCTTCCTCCCTCCTTCTCTGGACGCCTCAGACCAGGCTCACTTGGAGCTGCATGGGGTGATCCTGAGCGTAAGACTCCCCGGCTTCCAATGTGTTTTCTGATTTCCACCTGTCTAAAGGTCTCTTGTTTTTGTCTACCTCCCCTTCTAATTTTTTTCTTGCATTTTCGCAGTGCTTTTTTTTTTTTCTTTTTCTCTGTCCCTTCCCACTTCCAATCCCAGTTTCTCCATCTGCGAGTTGCATTTGTCTACTTCACAGCTACTCTCTTACTGTTTGTTTCTTTCTTTTTTGCTTGTTTGGTGTGGGAAGTTATTTTATCTTTTACTATTTGAAGGATGTTCTGATTTCCCCCCTTTTCTTTTTTTCCCTAAGCCCCACACACTTTCTCCCCCCTCTCTCTTTTTCACTCATCCTTCTTCCCCTCTGGGCACTCACCCCCATCCCTTTTTTGCTTTTCATGGCCACATTCCCAGACATTTATCTCTGTAGTTTATATATGTTTCCCGCCCCCCCCATTCCCTTAGTTTTAGCTTTTGGGATTAAACAGGAATGGCCTCTCCTACACCTAGCAGCTGGCATGGAGATGCCTCTCAAGACCTTCACCCTTAACCATGGCTTGAGGGTTCATACCCCTCCCCATGTTGTGGAGGAGGCCTGTGCAGGTGCCCTAGCTGATCTCCTAGGACAGTGTAACATATGTTATGCAGCTCATGTTAACACGGTCCCAATGATTTACCTGAGCACTCCCACCCTTGTTAACAGGGTGTGCGCAGAGGGCCTGGACATTGCAGGCATACACCATCTTGTCACAACCCTAGACACCTGGGCGTGAGGGTGGTGATTTCCAATATGCCCCTACACCTGTCCGACCGGGAGCCGGCCAAGGGACTTGAGCCCTATGGAGTTCCTACAAATCCCTTTTGCCAACTGATGATTAGGAGCAAGGACCTGAAGCTGAAGCATGTCCTGTCCTTTCAGAGGCAGATCTTCATGCTCCTCAGGGAGGGCCCCCGGTCTCTGCCTTGCTTCTTGAACCTCATAAAGGTGGAGGTTTGTGATTTATTTTTCCTTGGGGGAGACCACATGTTTCCAGTGTGGTAGCTCTTCTGACCTAGCAGCCCAGTGCCCACAAGGAAAACTGGCCAGAACATCGGCGACTGCAGCAGCACCAAAAGATGGTGCATCCACTTCTGGGACACAGGCTGGGATCTCTTCCTGACTTCCTTTCACCCCCATTCCATCTGAGGAGCGGTGGTCTCTGGCATGAGAGCACCATTCAGCAGAGGGGCTGCGACTACTACCCATTACTCTCCCCTCCCTATCCCACTTACAGTGCCCATCCCCCCTGCTCCTGGTGCAGAGACCCCACCAGGTGGAAGGACTGATGCCTCCATTTGCCCACCCCAGCTGAGGCGGCTGGGGTGGCCGGTGACTGTGGCGCCAGGGCCCTGTTGGATGATGGGGCTCAGGCCTCCACTGCAGCCTTGTCTGAGGCGGCTGGCCCCGGAGGAGTGGGCTGGGAGTGGTCTGACCCATCCCCTATGAAGCAGGGGCCACCTGCCACTAAGAAGAAAAACAAGGAAAGGAAGATGAAGGGGGCCTCTTAGGACTCCCCATCCCTACTGGGACCCTCCTTGGCAGGCACCAGGGCAGCCCCCACTGAACCCGACCCGGCTGTCCTGCCAGTGATCCCATTGCATGTGGCCAGGGATGACTCTGTGATAGGGGTCCCCAACCCCTCGCCCATCTCCCAGCTCCTGGAGTTGGGTGGCAGTGAAAGTGATATAGAATGCCTCTCTTCTGGAGGCCTGACCCAGGGGGCGGCAGAGGGGTTTGTTGACCTCTCGGTCACATCCCAGCCTACTGGACTGGATGGGGAAGCTAGTGATATGGAGATCCAGCTGTCTGAGTGTTTCCTAGTTTCTAGGGTCAGAAGGGACCTGAACACATCATTAAATCCAACCCCTGCCCTGGGCAGGAATGAGTGCTGGGATCATAATACCCCAACCAAATATCTATCCAACCTCGCAAGCAAGCAAGCAAGCAAGCAAGCAAGCTCAAGAGCAGGATGATCTCTCTTCCCCCAAGAAGGTGGAGATTACTCTACTGGAGCTGGTCCTCAATCTGGATGATGAGAGGAGGCTGCTGTGCTCAAAAACTGAGGGCGTAGACACCATGTTTTCAGGTAAGCTCCCACCTCGGGTGTGGCCTCACTGCTCTTCTGTCAGAAATGTCCATCCCACATTGGCAGGCCCCCTTGGGTCGTCCCTGACTATGGGGGTCTCCTGGCCTTTTTGAAGCAGACGAAAGGACAGAAGAATGTAGCAGGGTGCATCACCCAGCAGTGCACAGACCTTAAGCTTTTTGTCAAGGCTGCCAGGACTGCAGCCAAACTTATTACAGTAAGATCTAGGCACTTGACAGATGGCTTACCATCTGGAAAAGTTTGCACAGTGGGTGAGAGATGAGTGGGGCCTGGGGGGAGGGGGGACCTGGAATAGATTAGGGCATGATAGGCACCGCGCCACAGCCTCCAGTTCCACAAGAAATACCTGTGTGACTTGGCAGAGAGTGCATCCCGTGAAGTGAGTATCTGCACCTGCTGCCAAGAGCTGGCAGAAACCAAAGCTCCAGAAACCAAAACTTCTACTTCGACCTGAGCTAAGCAGAGCTACTGCATGCCAGGCAGGACCATCCAAGACAACGTGTTCCTGCTGCCCAGCTTACTCACAGCCAGCAAACTCTTTGGCCCTGACATCGGCCTCATCTCTATGGACCAGGAGAAGACCTTTGACCAGGTGGGCCATGCCTAGCTCTTCCAGACCCTGGAGGCCTTTGGCTTCAGGTCACTCTTCACCGGGGCCCTCTGGGTCTCGTACCAATACACCTCCAGCCTGCTCAAGGTGAACGGTGTGCTCTGCGCCCCGTTCCCTGCACACAGGAGCATCCATCAAGGCTGCCCCTTGTTGGGCATGCTCTAAGCCCTGGCCAATGAGCTGCTACTGCATGTGCTGTGGTGCCGCCTAAGTGGCATGGCCCTGCCAATGGCCATGGGCCCATCCACTGGCCCTCTGCTCCAGCTGTCAGTGTATGTGGATGAAGTGACCATCTTTCTCAACACCCACGAACACGTGTGGGTCCTGACAGACTGCCAGTGAGCCTATGAGCACACCTCCTTGGCCCACATCAATTGGGCCAAGAGTGATACCCTGCTGCTCAGCACATGGACCAGCACAACCCCCCAGCTTTGCCAGGAGGCCTCACCTGGTGGCATGAGGGCCTCAAGGTCCTGGGTGTGGTCCTGGGGCTGCCAACCTTCATGGCATGCAACTGGGACAATCTTGAGGAGGGGGTGGAGGCCTGCCTGCAATGGTGGTGCTGGCACCTACCCAGCCTCTCTTATCTTGGGCAGGTCCTCATCACCAACAACCTGGTGGTAGTGACCCCATGGCACTGTTGGACCTACTTGAGAGACTTCAGCGCCTCCCGGTAAATTTCTTCTGGGATGGGCGCCACTGGCTCCCACAAGCCATCCTTTATCTACCTGTCACCGGGGGGAGGGGGGGGGGGCCAGAACCTGGTCGACCTGGCCAGCAAGGTGGCCACCTTCCACTTCCAGGCCCTTCAGTGACTCCTCTATGGCGAGGAATGTCTACCCCGGCAACAGCTGGTGTGCCAATTCCTGCAGAGGGTGGGGCCTCTCAGCTTCAACTGGGAGCTCTTCCTGTTAGACACTCTGCTCCTGAACTGGGCAGTGCTCCTGGCCTTCTACTGTGGTGTGGTACGAGCCTGGCAGAACAACTTCTGCCTCCAGCCCCAGGCCCGGCACCTACGGTTCCTGCAGCTGCTGAGGGAGCCCCGGTACACAACCCAGCCCTGCGGCACCCCATGCCAGACCTGGCCTCTGCCAGCCTCGCAGCCACCCTCATCCGGGGGTGTCCCCTGCCTGGACCATCTCCTTGAACTTGCTTGGTCTACCTGGCTCTCGCCCGAGGTCCTGACCGCATGGGTGGGCATGCGGTCTGTTTGCAGCATGGGCCATCTCCTTTGTGACATCCAGGCTGCCCTCTTACTGGGGGCAGTGGCTGCCCTAGATCAAAATCTCTGGGCGTGCCAGGTCTCCCTCAGCACGGATGTCCCAAGCGAGGCCTTTCCACCACTGCCGGTCACCTGGCTGAGAGACCTGGCACCCGGCTGATGCTCCCTGTGCCTGCCAACAGTGACATGGGTTGCCCCTTTATTTCCTTGCCCCGCAGAAGCCTGTATGCTTGAGTTGTTCATGTCCACCATGCCCAGGTGCTGGCAAGCCACTGATGCACCATGGCAATAGCACCTGAGGCCACCAGATTCCCCACTAGCCCAGCCGGCTTGACACACACCTGTATAAGCCACCAACCGCCAAGAAGACCGGTGACCTGCAGTGGCGGTTGCTGCATGGCATCCTAGCCACTGGCACGTTTGTGTCCCACTTTGACCTAGCCACCTCTATGGCCTGCCCTTCTGCCCCAGGGCCAATGAAGAGAGCCTCTTTCACGCCTTCAGCTGTCCCTGCCTGCAGCCACTCTTTGTCACCCTCGAGCCGCCACTGTGGGTGCTGGGTAGGAGACTCTCAAAGAACACCTACGTGTATTCCTACCCGTACCAGGTGGCTGAGCGGGGTGCTGTCTGCCTGGCTCATTTTCTGCTGTGTCAGGCCAAAACGGCCATCCTCAAGAGCTGCTACAACCAGCTTGCTGAGACTGGCTCAGACGATGCCTTGCGGCGTTTCGGCCTTCCGGCGCTGGATTTTGACTACGCTGTGCTCCGGCAGGCACTGCCTGCCTTTGAGGCACGGTGGCCCCTTGAGCTGGCACTGTGCCACATGGGGGATGGCTGTCTTCAATATGTACTCTGATGTCATGATCAGTCTGGGCAACTGGGCTCGGTGGTGGACTGCAACTCCCAGCTTGTGCTGCGCCCTGGGCCCTCACCAAGCTGCTTTTTGCTGTCTTTTTTTTCCCCCCCCAATCACCTTTCTTGCTTATGTACACAGGTGTGTAATATGGCCCTTTTGCTATTTATAATAATAGTTTGTCCAGAGAGTTGTTCAGATTTAAAACATGCCCAAAATAGTCTCTTCATCCACACGTGTACAAAAAAAAAAAACCCCTCTCTTACGCTTTGCTGGTGTGCAAAAGAAACTAAAAATATTAGCAGGGATCCAATGGAAAACAAGAATGCATTATCATTTGCACAGCTTACTTATAAAGGGACCAAAATTTACACACCTTAGCTTTTGATAAAATGCAAGAAAAAACAACGATTAATATGTATGACACCTCTGCCATTTCTAGAAAAATAGTCATGCCCCTAACATACCCACCACCATATTAGGAGTTGTAATTTTTTTGGTCTTGCAGGGTCCTACTTCATAGGAGCCTGGAAATCCTTCACTATATGGAAGTTAGAGATGATGCTAGCCCATCTGGGTCAGTTGCTAACAGTTAGAAATAACCTACAATATTTTTTAAATATTATCCAAGAATTTCCTCTTCATTTTTTCAGTGATTTCACACTGAATCAACTCATTTTTACAATTTTTTTTTCCCCCTTTTAAATTGCAACACTGCAAATGTCTGCTTGGATCTGAAAACCTATATGTTTTCTACCCGTCCTTAGGACAATCATCAACCTACAGCTTATTGAAATAATAAATGAGGCAGAATAAAATCCAGCTCACCCTAAGAGCTGTATTGGTTCTGCTGTGCTAACAATAGCTACAATGGATTCCTGTCAATACGGTGCAAGTCAATACAGTATAAGCCAAACAAGCTCCAGTACAGAATAGAAATAGCAACTGAAGATGCTACTTTTAAATAAATCATCTCATTTTGAGCTAAAGCTATATTTAAGTGCCTTGAAGAAATTTATAGGAAAACATTATACATACTTTTCAATGGGAAGAGGATGAGGCCCAGAAACAGAAAGCTTGTAGATGAACATAAGAAATTTTCGAAAGGCTTCAAAGAAAGGCCAATGTGAGAGAAGGCAGATACATTTGTTGGAATTGATGGACTTGGCAGTAGCCACTTTTCTCCCCACAGCTGTCAGGAGGCTCAGCTGCAATTGCTGCTTTTCTGTTAGCAGCTCCCTGGAATAAGGCTCATAAAACTGAATAGCAGCACCATAGACCTGAAGGACACAGAAAGGCAAGGGGTTATGCCCTAGATTAAGCAGAATGTCGAGCTTCATTTCTTCAGAGTATTCTTCACTTTGTTTTTGCGTGTTGGTTTACATGCATGTCCCATGGCTAAGACTTCTAGTGTTACAGCTATGTGCACATATCGAAAATGAATATATATTACACAAAAGAACTTTTATTTCTAGTTTTCAGATCCCCCACTGTTCTACCATTCCACTCTGCTCTTCTCCACCACTTCCCTCCAAAATTAGATATGGTAAACTGAATTCCTTCGGGCGGTTGTTAAACTGGGATGTTATAGAAAAACGCTGTTATCATACTAACTTTCACTCAATCCACCATCACGTACTGGCTTTAAGTTTAGAACCCATTTGACTTCTAAGTTTTTGACCAATGAGCAGCTTTTCCTAACACTTCACCTCTCTTTTGTCAAAGGTGCGTACAAACTGAAATATCTTGGCAAACTGACAATGCAAAAATGAACACTGATACTATAAAATATGTTCCCTCAAAGACAAAACATGCATATATGGTGCATACTTTATTTGTTCTTTATCAAGAAAACTTGCTAAGCTGGAAAAAGGGTTTCAGCTTCCTTTATGATAAAGCAGTAATTTTAGGAGCAGTGATCACAAGAGATGACCATCAGGAACTGTAGCAAAATACTGCTATACGTGAGACAACTGAACATCTTATTAGGGATGGACTAAACTTCCCTTGCCCTGGCTGATGGAATTTGGAGCACCATGAACAGCAATTTTAGTTCTTATGAAACCTGTGTATGTTTTGAGTTCGTGGAACTAAACACCACAAAACTTTTCTTGTGTTATTTCCTTCCTGTCTGTCTGTACTGGACCTTCCTTTAGGGTGAAAAGAAGCCTTCACGTGGATGTGAGCTATTTCTTTAATGTCTATTTTTTTGTGAATTTTATATGCATCTGGAATCATCTCAAAATTCTTAAATTTCTAGAAGCAAAACATTATTTCACAGGAAAAAGCTTACTTAGCTTTGAACAGTTAGTAGTGAGCATAGAGATTCTTCTTTCCAACATAATCCCATAAATAATGTCAAAATGTATGACAGATATTCAGTGGGACAACTGAAATTTCCCAAAATTTGACAACATACATTCCATTGGACCCTCACATAACTCTAACTTAGCAAAAAACCTCATAACATGCATTTAAAATAAAATGCAAAATATACTGTACTGTACCTTTTCTGCAGAAGAACCAGTCAGTACAAATGTTGAGAACACTGGTAGTGGATATTTGGTTTGAGGATCCCAGCATTCAATAGTAGCTCCCATTGGAAGGCAAAATAGAGGAACAGATTCTGACAATGGGAATGACTCATAATCCTCCTCTGGATATCTGAAAATCAAGCCTTTTAGGGAGACATTAATAAATGCATTTTCAATAATTTGCAAGCCCTGAACAGACAAATAGCAATATGTATAAGTATACATCAACTGAACTGTTAAATCAGCCACAGCAGCTGTGTATGTAGCCTTCAGAGAAGGAAATACTCCCATTAAACTGAGAAATTAAATTATCTAATTGTAATGTATTCCAACGTTCCATGGAAAACACATGCTCACTATTTGTAATTCCTCAAACAAGTACTAATGGTAAAAAAAGTCACATGAGTGAAAGTGTTGGCTTTGAACCACTTAAAAGCTATTTATTTTGGTTTCTTCCTTAAAAATAAGTAACATTTAAGTGGTTACATTACAAAGAAATTCCAAGGAAGGAACTCAGCATATATACTAGCAATATATTAGTTCAGTAGGGTTAATATTCCTTGGAATACCAAGACAACTCATTGACTGGAAACGTACCTGAAACATTCAATGAGTTTACACTAGTCCCGTTTGCTTGAATTGTCAACACAGAAGTGCAACTGTTAAGCAACTTCCATGCAATGCACCTAGCTTCAATTCCAGAAAACTCTGCACATAATCATGAGCATACCGGTATTACTTATCAGAGTTACAATATAGCAGCTTATCTGGCCCCACAGGACATATCTAGCCCCCGCAGCTTCTTGTGATCTGGATGATCTACGTGCAGTGGCAAGGCAGGGGCTTATCTGCGTGGCTTCTGGAGCTGTTGCACTTGCATAACTCTGAAACCCAAAGAGTAAATGATGCCACCCCCCTACCCACTACTCCTTTTTCCTGGCTGCCCGTTTGAGTTGCAGCAGTGACTGAAGACCCCAAATTCAATCGTGAGTAAGAGGGTGAGGATGAGTGGTGGCAACATTTACTGGCTAGAAGCCAGCAGCTCTGGTAGTCACACAAGCTACAATTTATTCCATCACAGGCCACACGCAGCCGACAGGCTGCCACGAAGACACCCCTGTTACATAGCATCCTCTGACACAATCCGTGCTTTCCACTTCTACTCATGAAACAAACTCTGGCAATCTATCCCAGTCAAGAGGTGAAGAAAGAGGCCATCCCAGGATTTCTGATGTCTGTACATGCAAAGGGGAGATTTTTTAGATTTCATTAATGTGATTTTCAAGCAGCGATAGTAGCAACCGCAAATTTCCCAGCCATTTCTTAGTTGAGACATTCTTCAGCTCTTCTGCACCAAAACAGATTAGCAGGTTGCAGTAGAGGAGAAATGTACCTAACTGTCCCAAATAAATACAAAATGCTCTGACAGCTATGAGAAAAACAGAAGGAAGCATGTAAAAAGTTGACTAGAGCCTCCAAACATGGTCTTCTGCCCAAAATACTCAAGATCAAATAAGAAGCTTTTCACTATACCCACAAACCTTGGAAGTGTTTGATTTAAGCATGTCAGACTGCCAAGTTTGTTGAGGCAAGCCATAAAAATAAAAACCAAAAGCAGTTAAAATCATATGTAACAAGGTGCAAACTTCAGATATTTGCTCAGACTTTTGCCTCAGGAAACCAATATAAACCAGAGGACAGGATTATACAGTTTGCTTTGGTTGACCTACAGCAGATCTCTGCCCAGCAGTTTGACAAGGAACACATTTTTATAAGCTGAAGAATAGATTAATAATATTAGCTGGGACAGTTATGTACCTCTAATATATTTACAAAACCTGCTTTCAAAAGGGCTAACTTAACATTACTTACCAGTTTTATATGCTATTGAGTTGGAAGCTGGCACAGACTTTTTGTAACAAAGGTACACGCTGGACCCCCACTGTAAAATACAGAATTAAACTTCATCAAAGCCTATAGAAAAAGCCACCAAAACAATTACAACAGATTAAGCTTTTGAATCTATACTTTCAAGTAAAGCACAGATATTTAAATAAAAATAATTAAAAAGGGGAGGGAATATATAAGTATTTAAAAGCCTTACAAAGCAACTTACATCAACATTCAGAATTCCCGTACTCATTATTAAAGATAAAAGTAAAACTTGAATAACGTGTTGCGTTGCTGAATGTTCAAACATACTGATAATTAGTATAAGAGAATCAAAATAATTGTAGCTTTCACGCTCTCTAGCATTTCCTTCCTTTCCTCATGTAAATCAGACCTTTGGATAGAAACCATCACTGGAAATTTGGCCCCAAATTTAAATTTTTAAGAGGCAAAGGAAATACTTGCAGTGTTTTATACTATTTTATGGAATCGAAGAAGTGTTTTAAATGACAATTCTCTTCTTGCAGCGTTTTGAGATTCATACACTAATACTGAAAGCAAAGCAGACTATACAAACAAAAACAAAACTGACTTAACATCCAACCTCAATGGAAAGCACAAGAAGAGAAAAACGTAAGCAGAACATTGGATTCTATCACTTTTGAATATTTTAAATAGACAAGCAGCACTGGTATCAAAGAAATATCTGTTTACAATACACATTTTCAGGTTGGCTTGGAAGGACGGACTTTTAGCTACTTTATTCAGAGATTTGGGGTACAAAAGGTTGGTCCCTCCGGGGTCCAGGTCCAATATACAAAGCAAAGACAAACAAATAACCATCAAACCAAGAGCACCGTGTCATTATATTCATAACATCACACCATGACAGACACCTTTGCTGTATTACACATCATGCCTAACATGCCATTATGTGGTCAGGATACCGATCACATGGCTATACAGGTCAAAGCCCTCTATAAACAAACAATTCCTACCCTGCTCTATCCAATCATACACATGACAACACCTTAAACTTTCCACACAATGAAAGCAAAAAGCAGCCTGGTGAGGGCCCAGGGCACAGCACAATCTGGGAGTCAGTCTGCCACCAAGCCTGCCGAGTCGCCTAGACTGGTCGTGACATCAGAATGCGTATTGAAGACGGCCGTCCTCCATGTGGCAAAGCGCTCCTTCAAGAGCCCAGCGTGCTCCAAGGCAGGCACTGCCCACTGGAGCACAGCGTGCTCAAACTCCAGTGAGAGGCACGCCCACACCAGGAGACCAAAAAGCTGAAGGGCATCATCTGAGCTGGTCCCGGCAAGCCGGTTGCGGTGGCTTTTGAGGACAGCTATCTTGGCCTGACTCAACAGAAAGTTGGCCAGACAGACATTGCCCCACTCTGCCGCCCAGTATGAGTAGAAGCACAGATAGCTGTTCTCTGAGAAGCTCCTGCTCAGCGCCTGCAGCGGCAGCTCGAGGGTGACAAAGAGCAGCCGCAGGCAGGGACACTCGAGGAAGGCATGAAAGAGGTTCTCCTCAATGCCCCAGGGACAGAAGGGGCACACCATCGAGGTGGCTGGGTCAAAGTGGGATGCAAATGTGCCAGTAGCTAGGATGCTGTGCAGCAATCACCACTGAAGGTCACCAGTCTTTTTGGCAGTTGGTGGCTTATACAATGTGCACCAAGCCGAGTGGGCCGGGGGAATCTGGCAGCTCTAGGCACCGTCGCCAGTGTAGCGGGGTGGCCCGCCAGTGTAGTATACATTTTTGCATATTAGTTATTATGTTTAAATTATAATAGTATTGAATTGATCTACCTCTATGATTGTATGAACTAAAACTCCATTTTGTGTTTGTTCCCTCCTTCACACGAGTAGATGAGTGTATGCCCCGTGTACATGTCTGTGAGAGAAACTGAACAGTGAAAGAATAGTAACTATTTGCATGCAAATAGTAGACGATGTAACTGATTGTATAAGCAACAAGATGCCAATGTATAAGTTACCAGATAGTAAACTAATTGAACTAATTAATGGATGGCTGAAGAACTCATCTGCAATCTAGTTCAAAGAAGATAACGAGAAGAAGGAATTCTGCATATTTTGCCTGCCATTTGAACTACACAACGCTTCAAGGCAAATATACCAACTACACAATGACTGGAATGACCTCATTGAAGATATACTAGAATGACCTAAAGAGTAAACATGGAAAAAACCCAACGCTTAACAAAGACTTGAAATCCCTATAAAAGTGGGATGTAGACAAGTCAAGATGGGGAATCCATTCTCTGCAACCTTGTGAAGCACAGGCATGCATGTCTGTTCTTCCCCTGCTCCTATCACCCTTAAGCCTGGACCTGGCCATCCAGTGCTAATATTGAGTAACATCTGCTGGTAGCTATAACAACATCTTACTGGAGTGGTTTTGTCTGTATGTCTGTTCACATATGCTTGTGTATGTCTGTTTGTATGACTGGTGTGTCCAAGCTTATGTATCTGCTTCATGTAACCAAGAAACATGGCATTTTTGCCTTATCCTCCCTTTTAAGGTCTCGCTCTTAATTTGAACTATTGGCAATTTTAAGTAACATCAGCATCTGGGTATGGCAGACATGAACCACCCAGGTATAAAGGCTTCTACGTGACAGAGAAGCAAAGGGGCAACTCATGTCACTGTTGGGAGGCACAGGGAATGTCAGCAGGATGCCAGGCTCACTGGCCAGCTTGCTGGCCATGGCCAGGGTGACCAGCAGCATGAGAAAAGCCTCGCTTGGGGCATCCATGGTGTGGGAGACCTGGCATGCCCAGAGATGGTCATCTAGAGTGGCTGCTGTTTCCGGTGGAGTGCAGCCTGGATGTCATGCAGGAGACAGCCCACGCTGCAGACAGAGTGCATGCCTAGCTGGGTGGTTAGGGCTTCAGGTGGTTAGGAGATGGCCCAGGCAGAGGACATACACCTGGATGAGGCTGGTGGAGGCCAGGCTCGGCACAGGGTGCCGCAGGGCTGGGCTGTATACCAGGGGCTCCCTCAGCAACTGTGGGAAATGCAAGTGCTGGGCCTGGGGCTGGAGGTAGAAGGTAGCCTGCCAGGCTCATACCACGCCACAGTAGAAGGGTGGAAGCACCGCACAGTTCAGGAGTGTGAGGTCCAGCAGGAAGAGCTCCCAGTCAAAGCCGAGGGCCCTCACCCTCTGTAGGAAGCAGCACGCTAGTTGTTGCCAGGGGAGGTGCTCCTCACCACAGAGGAGTCGCTGAAGGGCTTGCAGGTAGAAAGCAGCCATCTTGCTCACCAAGTCGACCAGGGTCTGGCCCCCCTCAGCGACAGGCAGGCTTGTGGGAACCAGTGGCACCCATCCCAGAAGTCTATCAGGAGGCACTGGAGTCTCTCGAGTAGGTCTGGTGGCAAGCTGAGTACAGCACACTAGTGCCACAGCATCCCTGCCACCAGGTTGTTGGTGATGAGGACCCATCCACAGTAGGAAAGGCTGGATAGGCACCAGTGCCACCATTTCAGGTGGGCTTCCACCTCCTCCTTAAGGCCATCCCAGTTGTGTGCCATGAAGGTCAGTGGCCTCATGAACACACCCAGGACCTTGAGGCCCTTAAGGCACCAAGTGACGCCCCCTGGCAAATCTGGTGGGGTTGCACTGGTCCATGTGCCAAGCAGCAGGATATCACTCTTGGCCCAGTCGACACGGGCCAAAGAGGCCTGCTCTCATAGGCTCACTGGCAGTCTGTCAGGGCCCACACATCTTCCTGGGTGTTGAGGAAGATGGTCACATCATCCGCATACGCTGACAGCAACAGCGGAGGGCCAGTGGATGGGCCTGTGGCCAATGGCAGGGCCACACCACTCGGATGGCGTTGAAGTGCATGCAGCAGCGGCTTGATGGCTAGGGCATAGAGCACGCCTGACGGGAGGCTGCTCTGATGGTTGCCGCCGTGTGCAGGGAATGGGGCACAGAGCCATTCACCTTGAGCAGGCTCGATGTGTCTTGGTACAAGACTCAGAAGGCCCCAGTGAAGAGTGGCCTGAAGCCAAAGGCCTCCAGGGTCTGGAAGAGCTAGGCATGACCCACCCGATCAAAGGTCTTCTCCTGGTCCATAGAAATGAGGCCGATGTCAAGGCCGAAGAGTTCACTGGCTGTGAGTAGGTCGCACAGCAGGAACAAGTTGTCTTGGATGGTCCTGCCCGGCACACAGTAGCTCTTCCTAGGCTCAGTGACGGAGACCATGATGATGCACAGGTGCTTTGTCCAGAATCTTGTAGTCCGCACACAGCAGGGAGACAAGCCGCCAGTTCTTAATGCGGCCAAGGTCTCCCTTCTTGGGCAGCAGCGGGAGCACTGCTTGGTGGCAGCCAATCAGCAGGACCTTGTCAGCAAGGCTCTCCTGGAAAATGCACAGGAGACAGGGGTTGAGGAGAGGCCAGGTCTTGTAGAACTTGGCAGGTAATTCACAGAGGCCTGGGGCTTTGCCGGAGGTGAGGCCAGCTGCAGCAGCTGCCAGCTCCTCCACAGACAATTCCCACTCAAGCTCACTGGTTTCCAGGGCACAGAGATGTGGCAGGCTTCGTGGAATTCCCGCGTGGCCTCAGGGCAGGATTGCTCAGCCACAAACAGCTCAGGATAGAAGGCAACAGCATGCTCACATATTTTGCCCAGGTCCGTAATTACCGCGCCCTTGGGGGTCTTGAGGTGATATAAGATTTTGCTTGCTACTTGCCACCACTCCAGGTTGAAGAAGCAGGTTGGAGCGTCAGTTTCAGCCAGCTCTTGGCAGAGGGTGCAGATCCTTGCTCCTGGGGCCACACTCTGTGCCAAGTCATGCAGGCATTTCCCGCAGAACCAGAGGCTTTTGCATGGCACCACATCGCTGCCAGCAGGGCAGCCTCAAGCTCTGCCACATCCTCCTCTAGCTCTCAGATATGGCAGCACAGTTAATTTGTGGCCAGCTGGCTGTAGTGCTGGGAAAAAGCCCGGATCTGTACCTTACCCACATCCCACCATATCTTCCAGGAGAAGTAGCTCAGTCTTGCGGCCTCCCAGCCCCGCCAAAAATGGGCGAAGCAGTCCCGGAAGTAGGAGTCCTTAAGTAGGCTGGTGTTGAAGCATCAATAAAGGTGCCTGCAGGCAGACTCTCCCAGGTTAGGTCAGTTTACAGCAGGCCCGGCCATGATCTGACGAGCCTGAGGGAACAATGAGGCCACTGCGCAGGAGTGGCAGATGGTGCCTGGTGACATAAAAGGTAGTCAAGGCGAGCCATGGTGAGACCACCAGAGCTCATTCTGGCCTGGGTGTACTGGCGGACACCGGGATGCAGGGCTCGCCAGACGTGGACAAGGTCCGTGGTCTCCAGGGCAGACTGCAGCTTGTGGGCTGAGAGCAGGTGAGGCTCAGGCCTCGTGTGGTTGAATGAGATGTCAATGATGCAATTAAAGTTCTTGCCTACGAGAAGCAGGTCATCATCCTCACTAGCGTTGCGCAGGAAGGTGGCCAAGGTCTCGAAGAAAGCAACCCTCTCCTGGCCATCAGTGGGTGAGTAAACATTGACGAGTACCAGGTGGTGTTGTGCTAGGGCAGGAGTGAGCAAAAATGCAACCCGCCAGGCCATTCTATCTGGTGCGTGGGGCCACTAAAAAATTTAGAAAATTAATATTTATCTGCCCCTGGCTGCCTGTCACGTGGCCCTCAATGGCTTGCCAAACTCAGTAAGCAAGTACCCTTCGCCTGAAATAATTGCCCACCCCTGTGCTAGGGTAACATGGACAGTCAGCAGGCAGCCTGGGATTACCTCCCATGCCACTGCCATGTGAAGCTGCAGTTGTGGCGATAGGAGAGTTGTGACCCCAGCGCTGAGGTTGGTGCCAAGGCTCAGAAACAGGTAGCCTTGCCAGACAGTGTACCAAGCCACCTGGTTGAGCCCGTCAAAATGTGTCTCCTGGAGGAAGGTGACAGCCAGCCATTTCTGGTGCAGGAGCTCCAGGACAGCCTCCGGTTTCACTGGATCTTGACAGCCGTTGATGTTAAAAGTGCTAATGGCTGTGGCTGCCACGGGTGCGGATATGGGAGAGGAAGAGCAGGGTAAGGTGTAGGTGGAAGAGTGAGCAGCCAAGACCAGAGCAAAATAGTAGAGACAGGTCGGGGAAGGCCTATCCTGCCCTGCTCTGCTCTTCTCCAGGGCCCCCAGGCCCCACTCATCTCTCACCTGCTGTGCGAGCTTCTCCAGACGGTAAGCCAGCTGCCGGGTGCCTAGATCTTACTGCATAAGTTTGTCAAGGCTGCTAGAGCTGCGTCCAAAGAGCTTAGGATCTGTGTACCACTGGGTGATGAGCATTCTTCTGTCCTTTGGTCTGCTTCAAAAAGGCCAGGTGTCCCCCATAGTTGGAGGCGACCCGGCGGGGGGGCGGTGTCTGTCATTGGCTGGACATTTCCAACAGAAGAACGGCGAGGCTACACCCCAGGAAGAAGCTCCCCCATAAATGCAGTGTCTATTTCCTCAATGTCTAGACACATCAACCTCCTCTCATTGTCCAGGTCGAGGACTGGCTCCAGAACAGCAATCCCCACCTTCTTGAGGGCAGAGAGGTCATTCTTCATCCCGCTTGCGACACTTAGAAAGCTGGATCTCCATTTCACTAGCTTCCCCATCCAATCCAGTAGACTGGGATGAAACTAAGAGGTTAACAGACTCCTCTGCCACCCCCTTGGTGAGGCCTCCAAAACAGAGGCATTCTTTATCATCTTTACTGCCACCCGACTCTGGAAGCTGGGAGAGAGGCGAGGGGTTGGTGACCCCCACTGTTGCCTCTTCTGCCACCAGGTAATTCCCATCTGCAGTCATGTCCAATGGGATTGCCAAGCAGGACAGCCAGAGTACGGTCAGTCAGCTAAGGAGGGTCCTGGCATGGATGGAGTGTCCTGAGAGGCCCCCTTCATCTTCCTTCCCTTGTTTTTCTTCTTGGTGGCAGGCGACCTCCCCTTTGTAGGGGACAGATCAGATCACTCCCAGCCCACTCCCCCAGGGCCAGCCACCTCAGAAAAGGCAGCAGTGAAGGGCAGTCAGGAGGAGGCCTGAGCCTCATCATCTGACAGGGCTCTGACGCCACAGTCACTAGCCATCCCAACCACCTCAGCCAGGGCAAGTGGAGACATCAGCCCTTCCACCTGGTGGAGCCTTTGCACCAGGGGGAGGGAGGCAGGGGACAGTGCTGGGTAGTAGTCCCAGTTCCTCTGCTGGATGGTGCTGTCATGCCAGAGACTCCAGCTCCTCAGATGGAATGAGGGTGAAAGGAAGTCAGGAAGAGATCCCGGCTTCACTGGGCAGGGCCTGTGTCTCAGAAGTGGATGCTCCATCTTTTGGTGCCACTGCAGCTGTCGATGTTCCAGCTGCTTTCCCTTATGGGCACTGGGCTTCTAGGTGGGAAGAGCTACCACACTGGAAACACATGTTCTTCCCCAAGGAAAAATAAAATCACAAACCTGTCAAACATGAGGTTCAAAAAGCAAGGCAGAGACTGGGGGCCCTCCCTGAGAAGCATGAAGACGTGCCTCCGAAAGGACAGGACATGCTTCAGCTTTGGGTCCTTGCTTCTGATCAGTTGGCAAAAGGGACTCATAGGAACCCCATCGGGAGCTAGCCAATGGACTTGAGACCTGTTGGACAGGTGTGGGGGCATGCTGGAAATCACCACCCTCACCACCTGGGTGTCTAGGGGCGTGACAAGATAGTGTATGCCTGTGATGTCCAGGCTCTCTGCACACACCCTGTTGATCAGGGTGGGAGCGCTCAAGTAAATCACTGGGACCATGTTAACACAAACTGCATAACATCCATTACACTATCCCAGGAGATCAGCTAGACCTCGACCCCAACCCAAACATAGGGAGTGGTATGAACCCTCAAGCCATGGTTAAGAGGAAGATTTTGTGAGGCATCCCCATGCCAGCCACTGGGTGTAGGAGTGGCCATTCCTGCTAGGGCTGGGTTAATCCCAAAAGCTAAACCTAAGGGAACGAAAAAAAAATTGTATATATAAAACTACAGAGATAAATGGTCTGCGAATGTGGCCATAAAAAGCAAAAAAGTGAGGGGTATAATTACCCAGGAGGGGAGAAAAAAAGAATGAAACAGAAAAAGAGAAAGAAGAGTGGAATTAAGAGCACCTCTCAGAAGGAAAGGACTAACATTTTAGCTACTTTATTCAGAGGTTCAGGGTACAAAAAGTTGGCCCCTCTGGGGTCCGGGTCCAATATACAAAGCAAAGACAAATTACCATCAAATCAAGAGTACCATGCCATTACATTCATAACATCACACCGTGACAGACACCTTTGTAATATTACACATGGTACCTAACATGCCGTTATGTGGTCAGGACACAGGCCACTCGGTCGTACAGACCAAAGCCCTCTGTAAACAAATGATTCCTATTGGGGAGCAGGGTGCACGTGTGCCACATGTGTACCCACCTTACCTTGGCGGCAAAGGCAGCAGCTGCAGAGGAGACAGCTGAGGAGGCAACAACAGCTGGTTTCCCCCTAAGGTAAGTGGGGTAGAAAGTATAGCGCAGCTGAGGCGGATCCAGAGGGGAAGTCCTCCAGAGCCCTCTTAGCTCGCCCAACAGGGAGCCGCACTCCCGAGCCGCGCATGCAAACAGGCACACTGTGTAAGGGCGTGCCAGTGTTTGCACCAGCGTTCACGTAAGGCAGGTACGAGGTAGCTGCCCAGAGCGACACCCCCAGTGAGCAAAAGCAGTAAGCGCAGCTCTGCAGACATGGTGCAGACGCAGTGTGCAGCTGCCCGGGCGCGGCCATCTACCATGGGCTCTTCTGAGGCCTCCACCCAGACGGAGCTCATGGCAGGGTCGGTGGCCCCTTGCCCCCTATCTGTGGGGGGGGCTCGGTGGGGTCCAGGGGGAGGGGAGAGGGCCTGGTGGTCCCCTTGCCTGTCCCTCCTGTGCACGACTTAGGGCCCTGGAGGAGCAGGTGAGGGAGCTCCAGGCTGAGGGGGATCAGGGATGCAAAGGATGAAATTGATGCTTATTTCTGTTCTCCGAGGCCCCCGGTCGCCCACTGTACAGCCCCCACAGGAGACGCATTCAAACGCAGGAGTGGCAGAAGGTGTCCAAATCCAGAGCTGCTAGCCTTGAGTGGTAGAAGCTCCCCAGGTTCACCTGGGGAACAGGTTTGACACCCTGGCAGCTGTGATGGAGAAAGACAGTGAAACTGCCTCCAGCGGAGACGATGCCACTCCCCACATGATAAAGCATGGGCAGAGAGTGAACACCAGCAGGAAGAAACGCTGCATTCACATCATAGGAGACTCCATCCTACGAGGACTGGAAGGTCCCATCCATTGGCCTGACCCCATGACGCGAGAGGTCTCTTTCATGCCTGGGGCTCGGGTTAGAGACATCACGGAGAGGATCCTGGCCTACATCCAACCTGCAGACCAATACCCCATGGTTGTCATCCACGTGGGGACGAGTGACGCGGTCAGGGGCAACCCTGACCACATTATGAAGGATTTCAAGGCTCTGGGGGACAAGCTTAAGGAGACAGGGGTGCAGGTGGTATTCTGCTCTCTTCTTCCGGTGAGTAGGGGGGACAGCGACACGAAGCCTGTGTTGGCAAGGTCAACCAGTATTACGCAGTTGGTGCCGCCAGGCAGGCCTTGGGTTCCTTGATAATGACCCACGCTTTCGGGCGGGAGACTTGCTGGGTTGGGAAGGGCTTCACCTCTCTCCTAAAAGCAAGTGCGTCTTCTCTTCCAGATTGGCTGATCTCGTACGGCGAGCTTTAAACTCGCATCACCGGGGGACGGGGCCGCAGGAAGATGAGGAGACACCACTCAGAAAAGACAGGTGACAAATGCAAGGAGTGCCCAGGTAAGAAACAAGGGTCCAAACAGTCTCTCAAATTGGGGGGTGGCGGCACACGCAGCTAGGCAAGGCCTTAAATGCCTATATACAAACGCTCGTACTATGGGGAATAAACAGGAAGAACTCACCCGCAGAATAGCCAGTTCAAACCCAGACATAATATGGCTTAAAGAAACTTAGTGGGATTCATCTCATGACTGGGCAGTTAGCATTAGGGGCTATAGGCTTTACAGGCGGGACAGAGAAGGAAGGAAAAGTGGAGGTGTGTGTGGCACTCTATGTCAAGGAGCAATACATATCTTCTGCCAGCAGAATGGGGTCAGAGGGGCAAGCTGAAGTGCTCTGGGTCAAGATACAAGGAGGCCGTGGGGAGAGGGCTCTAACGGTGGGGGTCTACTACAGACCCCCCAACCAAGGGGAGGAGCTGGACCGGGAATTTTCAGGCCAGCTTGCAGAGGCACTTAAGGCAAGGGATGTACTTGTCATGGGTGATTTAAGTTACCCAGACATCTGCTGGGAGGAACAGTCAGCCAGGTCGGACCGTTCCAGCAGGTTCCTGGCCGAGATATAGGACCTCCACTTAATTCAGGACATGCACAGTCCCACCAGACGAAATGCCCTGTTGGACCTGGTCCTGGTGCTGGCCACAGGCAACGACCTCGTAAGCAGCCTCCAGGTTCTTGACCACCTGGGTGATAGCGATCATCGCTTGCTGGAATTTGCCATCCAGCGCAGGGTGTCAAGGGCCTGCAGCAAGCCAGCAGCCCTAGACTTCAAGAGGGCCAACTTCAATGAGCTAAGATTAATGGGAGAGGCACTGGGGTTCTCGAGAGCAGGGGAGCTCAGTGCCCAAGTTGAGTGGTCATTCCTTAAGGAAACGATACTCAGGGCTCAAGGGGTGACCATCCCAACAAAAAGCAAGGGGGGCGGGAGTGTCCGAAAGCCCCCCTGGCTCACCAAGGGTGTATGGGAATGCCTGATTGCCAAAAAGGTGGCATAGCACTCCCCTTCCACCAGTTGTATCTCCAAAGAGGAGTATACCTCCTCTGCTCGGACGTGTAGAGGGGCTGTCAGGAAAGCTAAGGCGGACATAGAGCTAGGACTTCCTAGCTTCCAAAATCAAAGATAATAAAAAGTCCTTCTTCAAATATATAGAGAGGATGAAGAAGGCACTGGGAAATGTGGGGCCCCTGCAAGATGCTCTGGACAATCTGGTGGTTACGCCAGAGGAGAAAACAGACTTCTTTAACCAATTCTTCACCTCCGTTTTCTTGTGCAGGGACCGGGACTTCCCCACCGTGATGCAAGATGGACTTGAGGGGAACGCCTCCAGACCTCAGGTTGGGGAGGACCAGGTTAGAGAGCTTCTGGAGGAGCTGGATGTGTTCAAATCAGCAGCTCCAGATGCTTTCCACCCCAGGGTGTTGAGGGAGCTAGCAGGGGTTATTGCAGGGCCCTTGGCATGGTTTTACGAGCACTCATGGTGCTTGAGCCAGGTGCCAGATGATTGGAAGATAGCCAGTGTGGTCCCCATCTTTAAAAAAGTGAGAAGGGAGGGCCCGGGCAACTATAAGCCTGTCAGTCTTACCTTAATCCTAGGAAAACTCTTTGAGAAGATAATCATGGAGCACATCTGCAATGGGCCAGCCTCAGGGATGATGCTCAAGGGCAACCAGCACAGTTTCATTAGGGACAGGTCATGTCAGACCAACCTGATTGCCTTTTATGATCAGGTCACAAAAGCCTTGGATGCAGGTGTCGCCATGGATGTAGTCTTTCTAGACTTCAACAAAGCCTCTGACACCCCATCCTCATTAAAAAATTGGGCAACTGTGGCACTGATGCCTACACAATCAGATGGATTGCAGATTGGCTGAAGGGTCGCACTCAGAGGGTGGTGGTGGATGGGTCAGATTCGACCTGGGGAGAAGTGGGCAGTGGAGTCCCCCAGGGCTTGGTCCTTGGGCCCGTGCTGTTCAATTTCTTTATCAGCGATTTGGACAACAGAGTGAAATGCAACCTGTTTAAATTCGCTGATGAGACCAAAATTTGGGGTGAGGTGAGCGCGCCAGTAGGGAGGGAAAGACTGCAGCAAGACCTGGATAGGTTACAGGGGTGGGCTAACAAAAACAGGATGCACTTCAATACTGACAAGTGCAGGGTGCTGCACTTGGGCAGTAGTAAC
>NW_017728950.1:47908242-47911109 GCF_001723895.1 Crocodylus porosus
AACCAACTTCCAAGGGAAGTGGTGCTGGCTCCTACCCTGGGGGTCTTTAAGAGGAGGCTTGATGCCTACCTAGCTGGGATCATTTGAGCCCAGTTTTTTCTCCTGCCCAGGCAGGGGTTCGGACTTGAAGATCTACAAGATCCCTTCTGACCCTACTTCTATGATTCTATGATACCCTGCTCTATCCAATCATACATGTGACAAAACCTTCAGCTTCCAACACGAAGAAAAAAAGCAAAAAGGAGCCTGGTGAGAGCCCAGGGTGCGGTGAGAGCTTAGAGTTGCAGTCTGTCCGATCACCCAAACCGGTCATGACATCAGAGCGTGTACTGAAGACAGCTATCCTCCACATGGTACAGTGCTCCCTCAAGAGCACAGCATGCCTCAAAGGCAGGCACTGCCCGCCATAGCATGGTGTGCTTGAAGGAAGGAAGGAAGGAAGGAAAGAAAGAAAGAAAGAAAGAACAGTAAGAAAGAAGCTGCAAAGTAGACAAAGGCAACTCACAGACAGAAAAACTGGAAAAAAGAAGGGGGAAGGGACAGAGAACAGAAAAAAAGAAAAACCACGGCAAAAATACCAAGAAAAAATATCATAAAGGGAGATAAACAAAAGTAAGAGACTTTTAGACAGGTGAGAGTCATAAAAGAGATAGAAAGCCAGAGAGACATCTTATGCAGCTCCAAGCAAGCCCGGTCTGCAGCATCCAAAGTGGAAGGCAGGCAGGAAAGCAGGAAAATGCCCATTTCAGCGGAACTTAAGAGGAATAGTCTGTCAATGTTCACACTGAGAAAGTGAGTGGTAAATTCATGGAAATAATCCTGGCAGAGGTACCGGAGGAAGAGCAGAAACAACAAACTAAAATGTCGTAAATCATACTCAAAATGAAAATGTACTGAGTAACAGTGAAATAGATGCAGCAATAACAGTAACAAGAATGCAAAAAACCTTCCTGCATTGTCTCAGTTTCTGAAAGACTGAAAGCTTTAAATAAACTCAAGTTCATGCTCACCATGCCACAATTTAAGTTCTTGTCAACTTTGCAGAACGTATGGGGAGGGGTTTCTCCTTTGCTGGTCACAATAACACAAATATCTGTTACAGCCAAAGAATTCTGAGGCCGAACAGGAGGAGCCCTTCGAAAGGTAATAAAGATTCGTTGGGAAGTAGCTGAACTGTTGTTAACATTGGCACATCGGCCATATGGAGTAGCCTGGATCACCTCGCAGCCTGAAATTACCCGTTCTTTCCCTTCATATAGAACTCTGTAAATAGGAAGAACACAGAGAGTTACAACATTACCTACTAATAAACAGGTATTGTGGTTTTCTCTGATTAATAAAATCCCCAATTTTTGTATTTAAAAAAGTAACCCGAAATCCACATTTTTCCATGATTAAAATGAAGCACCACTAATCAGTCTACCAATCTATCATAAAAGTCTGTCTAGAACGCTTTATTCACACTGATGGGTTGATGGAAACAACAAATCAGAGTGCAAATACAGAGTTCAGACAAGAGATGGTGGCAGCCACCATGATGGTGGGGACATAGGGGATGGAGTGGGGAGGGGCGCGCTGGCCTCACCCCCCCCCCTGCCCTGTTCCCTGGAGGTGGCAGCAATGGAGCAGACGGAACAGGAGGTGGCAGCAGCAGTGCAGGGGGAGTGGGGTTGCAATCCCACAGGGAAGAGGGAGCCTGGCCAGCAGCATTGGCCTTGGCCCCCCACCCTGCTCTCTGCAGGCAGTGAATACGGTGGCTTTCCTGAGGCCAGCGCTGCTGGCCGAACCCCCTCTGTCCCGCACTGTTCCCTCCCGATGTGGGGATGGGTAGGGAGTAGTGGGCCTGGGAGGAGTGAACTTGGCCCCAAAATGGTGGGGGGGTGCACCAGGCCTGACCCCACCCTGAAATGGAAGGTGGGAGAGAGTGGCCCTGAAATGGCGACAGGGAATGTGGGGGTGGGGTATACCTGGCACCGGCCCCACAATGGTGGCAGGGGGGCATGCCAGGCCCAACCTGGCCCCAAAATGGAGGATATGGGGAGTGCACCTGCAATGGCAGTAGGGAGGGTGGGGGGGCCAGCCCTGGGCTAGCCCTGCAACAAGAGTGGGGGAAAGGGGGAGCACCCCCCTTTCTGGATGAGGAGAGCGGGGATGCAGGGCTGGACACTGGACTCTGTCCCTGCTGGCCCCAGGTCTCTGTCCCCACTGCCCCCCCAGCCAATACAGCAGGGCCCCTCCCCACGCCGAGGCCAGTGCTGTTGACTTTGCCCCTTCTCTCCCACACTGCTCCCTCGCAATGCGGAGAGGGGGGAGCAGCAGGGTCCAGGCCAATGTAGAAGGGGGTGGGTGGATGGGAGGAGCAGGCCCTGCTCCAAAACGGTGGCAGGGAGGGTGGGGGGAGCAACACGGCCCAGTCCTTAAACAGTGGCAGGGAAGGTGCAGGGTGGCAAGCCCAGCACCATCCCCACAATGGCAGCAGGGAGGCAGGGGAGCACACAGGGCCCAACCTGGCCCCGAAACAAAGGGTACGGGGGGGACGTGCCAGGCCCTGCGACAACTGCGGGGGGGGGAACTAGGCCTGGCCTGGCAGCCTGGCTTTGCAGCAGTAGGGGAAAGGAGGCAGTGGCATGAAGAGGGGGGAACAGGGCCAGGGCTACCATGGCGAGGTGGGGGACAGAGGGAGCGGCCTTGGACCTAAACCACCAGGGGGGGAAGGGGCCAGGCCTGAAGTGATGGGGAAGGGTGACAGAACAGGGTCAGGCCCGAATTGGGGAACTGGGGCTGGACAAGGGGAGCAGGGACAGAGCCAGATGTTGTTCTCTGTCCCCGGTGGCCTCCCAGGTGGGGGTGGGGGGAGTGGCCCCAGC
>NW_017728950.1:47911209-47913385 GCF_001723895.1 Crocodylus porosus
AGGCGGTGGAGTGTATGGGCCAGCTGTGGTGGCCCTGCCCGCCCTAAGCCAAGGTCAGTGCTGCTGGCCCTGGCCCCCCAACCCTACAGGTGGTGGTGACAGAGCGGATGGAGGGGTGCGAGGCCAGCAGCACTCGCCCTATCCCCCCTGCAGGGCACAGAAATGGAGTGGACAGGCATGCTGGCCCTATCCCCCTGGCCCTGCAGGCAGTGGTGACGGAGCAGATGGGGGTGAGGCCAGCAGATGGAGGAGGGGGTGGTCTGGCCCCAGCCCCAAAGCAGTGGGGGGGGAGGAGGGGAAGCAGGCACAGCCCTGACAGGGAGCAGGGAAGAGCTGGATGCAGGCCACTGACCCTAGCCACCCGCCTCCCTGTCATTCTTGACATGCACTGGGCTAGTGTGGGTATGTATGCATCTATATGTATACATACACAGATTTAATTTTGATGGTGGAAAAATGTGGATTTTGGGTTCCTTTTTTTATTCCAAAAATTGGGATTTTTATTTTTAAATCAGAGAAAGCCAAGATCCAACACACTTATATCAGGTTATCTGTATAGGCACATAGAGGCTGGCCTTTTAGGATTGTGGTTAGCTTTGCATATGGCCAAGTCATTACTGTGCATGTAGTTTGTATTCTCACTGACAGTTTCACAAGAACATGGGCAGGATAACAGTATATTAACTAACATTTGCAGAGAAACTTGGAAAAAAAAAAAAAAAAAAAAAAAAAGCGACTTAATTAAAGAGTGGTAGGTCTTCACCATTTCTGGCAGTCCAGCCACTTAACTGTGTCTAACTACAGGAGTAGTAAGTGTTGCGCTGTCAGAGGCAAAGGAAACTTTCACAATATTTGCTTATGTTGTACTTCGCTATATCTTATGCTACATGTCATCAGCATTCAGAGGCATTACATTGTCACTGAAATCATTCCAGTTGTTGTTAAGAGAAATGCTGGGGGCCTTGGGGAACTTTTAGAAAAAGTAAACCAGCACATGTTGAGATTCATGGTTTGTTTGCTCTCTAAGACTTAGCCTAAAATTACCCATGTTTAATTGGCTAATGTTTTCTGTTTAAATACCTTCTAGGAATACAATTAGTATTAAGTATGTTTGGTAAAAAGTGAGTCACTGGGCTATGGCCAGCGGTAAGAAAAGCAGAGGTCAAACTATACCACAACATACAACTAAAGCTCATGTCCTCCTCCCACACTCGAAGTAATGGTTTGGTCTAATCCTTCCTGTAGCACTCAAGAAGCACTTGCACATTCAGGAAAGTGTCAGATTTGACAAATGTACTTTCCATCACTAAGGATACAAGCTAATTATTTTCTTTTTCTTATTACAAGGATGACAGCATCTAGTTCCTAGTCTTTAAAAAAAAAAAAAAAAAAAAATGAAATGGACTATAAAGTGGACAGTGCACCTGTAATTACAATTCTCTCAAGTACTAAAACTAAGGGATCACTAAATCAGTCAGGCTGAAGTTTTCAAGCAACTGAATCTTCACATGCTTGAAAAAACTAAGTACCTAGAGCATAAGGATTTCTTGTATTACGTTAGCATGCAGCAGATTACACTAGTCAATTAGTTAACAAAAATAAATCAATTGCTCATGGGCACTCAAAAGCCATTTTAGTTCCTTTTGATCTTGCAACACTAATCAACAGGAACATGGATCAGATCAAAGTGCAGTGTTTCACAAAATTACTCCTTTGGATTAAAAGAAATAGTTGTATATTCACAGCAGCTCAAGTAACACTGAATGCAATATATATATTAAAAAAAAAAAAAAAAGATGTACAGGGAACATTCCCTTTATTACATTGCCAAAGGTAAGTTATCACAGGTAAAAGTAAAATACACTGTAAAGAAGATCTTACAATGGAAAATGGCAGACAATTTTACATTAAATCATTTTGGACAGAAGGTGTTCATGGAAGCATTTCCCAACTGTGCCTATATAGCCTTCTTATATTAATTAGCAGGATGAAATAAAACATGCTTAATTTCCTCAAAAAACATACAATGCAATGCTGGTGTTACTGTAACACGTTTCACAGTTTCTAGGGTCGGAAGGGACCTGAGTAGATCATCAAGTCCGACCCCCCGCCATGGCAGGAAAGAGTACTGGGTCAAAGCAACCCCAGCAAGATGTGCATCTAACCTCCTCTTAAA
>NW_017728950.1:47917931-47932594 GCF_001723895.1 Crocodylus porosus
ATCAGTTAATAATGATACTACATTCAACCAGGTTTATCTTAAACCAGTTTCAGCCATTTTGAAACTGGTTTATGTGCACCCAACTTCTGTTGTTACAGGTTTAAACCAGTTTCTGAACACTTAAACTGCAACTTATGTGCAACTTCTGTCCCTAGCCTGCACTTTTCCTATTTTGTTGTTAACATTTCACAACTATCATGCATTTGCAATATCAGAGCTAAGAACACCTCCTCTGTTCATTGTAAAATATCCTCATATACAGGTTTCTGTCAATTTATGAGGGTTCTTTATATGCAAATTCGATCTTATACAATGAGCATATTTAAGACCTATAATTTGTTATATGGGAGGTAAATTCCCTCTTATGTGATCAGCAAAGACATCGCCCTCCCCCCCCCCAACCAGTTAAGTCTGGAGGGGGAAGGGAAAGGGCCGTGACCCTACTCACCCCAACCCCAGCTGCAGCAGCCCTGGGAGTGGCCAGTGCCAGCTGCCTGCAGCTGCTGGGCTGCGCCATGCTCTGCGTGTCCCCACTAAGCCTGGGCTCCGCTTGTCTACACTCAGCTCTGTTCTTGGGCTATGCCGTGCCCTGGTGAAGACAGCTGGTGTTGGCTGCTCCTGGGGCTGCTCCAGCATAGGTTGGAGTGAGTGTAGACAAATGGAGCCCTGGGTGGCATAGGGCGTGGCACTCATTCCAGCCCCAGCTGCAACAGCCCTGGGAGCACCTGTGAGGAAGAGAGAGAGTCCCAGGGCTCAAACACACAAGGGCTAAACATAGGGTCAGTGGCCCCAGACCCACAGCCCCAAAGAGCCCGGCAGAAACCCTCCTTACCCAGGTGTTTCTGGAGGGGAGGGGCTGGGAACGCCCAACGCTGTATAAAGAAGAGAGGGGGGAGAGTGGAACGGGAAGGAGGAGGAGAATCGAGCCGAGCCACGCTGCAGGGAACCTTGAAAGCAACGTGGAGAGCTGGTAGGAGACTCCTCCAGAGAGCGAGCTCCCCAGAGGGAACCTAGAGAGAGGACTGTTGACCCTGCAGTACTTGGAACTGCTTGTTATCACCACAGGAGCCAGTGGAGCCCAGCAGAGTAAAGTACCATAAAGTCTCTAATAAAGGGGCACTCTAGAAATTTTGTACCATAAAGTCCCTAAAAGGGGCGCAAAAAATGGTGTCACAGATGGACTTAATGGGATGAGGGGAATCGTGACGACCTCACTGAGAGCCACCGTAGAGACGGTAGTGGAAGAGAAGAGGGACTGACCTCATGAATGTCAGTTTTGTTTGTGCTCTGCTAAAAGGAGCTGGAACAATAATCCAGGCCAGGAGTGCTTGGTTTTGGGTTTTGATTTTTGATACTGTTAAGGACTTGTTGCATTCATACTCTTAGTATTTCTTCAGCTACCTTGGCAATCATTTACAGAACTGTTCTAACATGATCATAATAAGCTTGGATCCATAAATGGTTCAGCTGACCCTCTTTAAACTGCATTTTAAACACAACTCCCTTCTTCATATAGGAGGATTTCAGGGGTATCTTATCTCAAGATATCTTTAACCAGAAGTGAGAAAAGAAAATCTGCAAAACATATACATACAATGGTAAGGGTCTTAACATTTATACCCTCAGTTTTTTGTTTAAGAGCAGCTAGTGTACATCATCAATACCACACAGTAATTTCATAGAATATTTGCTTCCTTTCCTATCTCTGTCCCCCTTATTTTAGCTGTCATACTTTACCTGATGCTAACTGTGGATGTAGTTTCTTTAAAGTGCTCAACAGAATTTTGCATGGCTTCTTAGGAAGCTGCTTCCAGTTCGTACTCTTCTTATCATCTGAACTACAGAGAGAAACAAACAAATTAAATCATGAAAACAGTTTTGGGGGGTTTTTTTGCTACTTCACTTTCAAGATGTGATGCCTACACGCGGAAAGTTCATTGACCTTTTCTCCACTTAATATTGTTAGGGATAGAATATACAATAGTGAGAACTAAACTGAAAACTGTATCATCTCCTTTAACAATGGAGCAGTCAAAGTAGTGTTTCTGACACTCTCTAAGCTGTAAACAGGATTTGTAAATAGTTTTGCTTTTTAGAGAGTTAAGCAGAAACTTTTCAGATTCACTGCTCTCTCTCACTGAACGTTTGCCTCAAACATACCTGAATTAAGCTCATCTGTATAGGGGTACTATGCAAAATATGATTCATACAGAAATTTTTGCATTCAATGGCACTAAACACAAATATAATATACACACTTGTTGTATGGAAGAAAAGGGAAAGTACAGCAATTAGTAATAGAATACTATTAAAATGCATCTAGCGATAAAGTATGATCAGGGTCCAAGTCTTCTGATCACATGCTGCAGTGCAACATGTGATACACCAGTCCAATTTCCATTCTCAACTTCAGCCCTCCCAGGGACTGGGAGGGTTGAGCATTCAACACACATTGTGAGACCTATGTGGATTATTAAGCAGTGGCATGAATTGGCTTAAAGGGAGGCTCCTCCTTGACCTCAGACAGCAGCTACAATGCCAGGCCTTATTCAGCAAGGGAAAAGTAAAAAGAAAGGGAGAGCAGGGCTGAACCCTGAGAAAACTCTAGGCAGGCATGCATATACCTTTTAGGCAAGTATTACCATTCCTACTTTACTAACCAGTAAACTGAGGCAGGGAATTTAAGGGAGACTTGCCAGAGACTGCCCAGCAAGCCAAAGCCAGGATAAATATGCTGTGGTCTCTGGTTCACAGTTGTGCACTAAGGAAACTTTACATTTTTTTCCCCTTCTAAGCAGCTCCTCTTTCTAGCAATGTTCACTATATATGTTTTTCCAGCCCACTAGAAACTTCCTTCCTTTGAATTATTATCAAAATAAATAAAAGTAAAACCACCCCTCTAAACCCCTTGCCTTAGAAAAACCTACCTCTCTCAAATGGGTTTGCATTGTTACTTTTGCAGATAGTCTGAAAGCAACTAATAATAGACACCAAGAAGGATGCTGGATGAATGAAAGGCATTCAATATTTTATGGCAGTAAATAAATCTTAGTCAGTCTGTGATAATGGAGTTACTAGTAAGAAATGCTTTCAAAAGACATTTGTGAGTGACCAGTTGAGATGGGCAGTTATTTTCTAGTACTTTCTGGAACGTTATTCTTTCCATTCAGCTGTATAAAGTCTTTCAAAATAAACCGCTATATTGAAGTACTGCTACATTATTTTATGTATATAAAACCATGCATCATTTCTACAGAAATGAGAGTTGGTCAGCATGAATGGATTTCATCTGGTAATGGCCCAAGTGAGTTTTATATTATCATACTCTGTGCTTGCAAATGTTTATTCAAACTGATTTTTTAGAAGATCTCTCCATTTGCATACCAAAAAATCTTTATTATCAGGTGTTTAAGTCTTCTACTTTCAGCATTTAAAACTTAAGTACGCAAAAAGTAAAGATTTTTCCACTGAAGATAATAAAAATTAATATAAAGAAATATTTTTACTTTCTTCCCAATTCTGTTAGCTGTGTCTTCCACTTGCCATGATATATTCTTTCTTTCTATACGTTAGTATTCTGAAATGGACTGCTATGAAGTTTTGCAATGTTTTCATTGGAGAAAACAAAACACAAGCAGTACGGTTCTGCAGTATTTCCTTTGATGCTGTCACTGGGACTAATGAAAATCACATTAGTATTAACAATTTATAATAGAACCTGATGAAGCATGTCTTGCAATTCAAAGCTGGTATAACTCTATATCTGCTATACAGTTAGTCCAATAAGACAGCACCCTAACAAACCTTTGCCTCCTGCATAATGAAACTATATAACATATATTTCTGCATAGGAAAAAAAAAACCTCATGTACTATATGCAGCTGGAACTAATAGTATTCTTAAATATTTTTAGATTCTACAGGCATGTGCACACAAGCAGGCATGTACACTTGCAACAGCTCAATTAGCAAGGATGCAAATTTGAGCCGGGGCTTTTTGCCAGACACGCACTTTGGTGTGATGCAAGTTGTGCAACTTGGGGCAAAATAACCCTGCCTGGCTCTTCCTGGATCTGCTGCCAGAACCTGGTGCCAGCACCTGTGCTGGCCCCAGCAGTGTAAAAAGCTACCCTATCCTGGCGCCATCAGTATAAAAAGCTGCCCTGGCAAGTAGTTCAGGGCTACTTGTTCTCAGGAGCTTCTGGGGCCCAGCCAATTGGTACCTGGGGACACTACCCCTTGTGCCAGCTGGACTGCTGAAGGAACCTTGAGAGTTCCCTGTACCCTCTACCCACTGCAGCAGTCTCGCAGTAGGGGCTGCTGCCTGGCTGTGACCTGCTGCACAGGGTGCCAGCCCTGAGCAAGCTCCTCCACCTGGGTCCTTTCACTGGCCTCCCTAACAAGAAGTGTGGTGTTCCCTATTTGAAAACTGAAAAATCCCTGATAAAAAAGTCCTGAAGTCACTCTGTAAAATATCCCGAAATCCATGTTCCTCCACAATCGAAACAAAAGGCCACTACATATATAGAGAGCAAGAGGGCTTTGTAAATTGGTGATTTCCACTGGATTTCTGTCATTTCAAGGTATCCATTCCATTTAAGTCTTAAATAATCTGTATCAGGTCTGTTACATGACATTATATATTCATAGAGTGATGTCAGAGAATGGGGAAGAGAAGCAGATTTCAAGGCAAAAAATAATATTTCTGAAGTATTAGCTGTACTTAAAGTCTCAAGTCAAAGCTGACTTTCTAATACTTGATGAAGTCAAATATATTGCCATTTAACTGTTTTCAGAAAGTCAAATTCATTGCATGACCCAGAAAATGATTTAATACGTTTTCCTATTAGAAGCCATTCTACATGCACAATACCCTTATCCATCCAGTTTCTTCACATCAGTTTGTAGGACCCGTACATCAAAGAGAGTTTGCCACAACTAGAGGCCTTATGATATTATGAAGGATTAAATTTCAGTAAATTGGGTCTGGGAATGAAATTATATTTAAAAAAAGATTGTACTATGCATAAGTAGATACAAACATGCTGCTCAAGTGTTTTTATGGAGTATCTATACTAACATTTGCAGCAGTGTGCAAAAAGGGTAAAGCACATCAATTCAGGCAATGTTTTACTGACATACCTACAGTGTTAAAGAAATCTGGAAACCTGTCAGTGTCTCTATCATCATAATAAAATGAATTCTAAATACCTATATGTTTTGCTGTTTGCCTCTGGTTTTCTTATCATAGAGCAGCTCCCCCTGACCCCTTCACTAACCAGGATGTGGGGACAGTTGCCCCTGCAGCCACAGCTCCTGCCAGCAGGTCTCATCCTGTCTGGCAGCTGGGCACGCAGGATGTGTGTTGGGGGAATGTGAGGAGCAAGGGTGTGTGGGTAGGTGTCAGTGGATCGTGGGGGCTCTACTCAGGAGGGGTAGGTCCCCTGTGCCCTGCAGGGCGCAGCCCCCCTGCACAGCTCATGGACATCCCTCCACAGGGCTACAGCTCCACCACAGGGGTCACATAGCCCCTGCAGAGGCTACCCCACCCCCACTGGGCCCACATGTCCCATCTCCACTTGCTCCCCCAGCCCCTCGGATTGCTGCACCGCCTGGCCCCACACCTCACTTACACCCGAGGACTACCCATGGCTGCCCTGCCTGACACCAGCATCCTGGCAATTTTAAAAAAAAAAAAAGCCCTGCACTCACTGGCAGTAGCAGTGGCCGTAGAGGTCACTGGGGCCTCTTGGCAGAGCCCCCCCACCAACATGGGGCAGCAGGAACCAGCCCTGGTCCCCTGGCACTCGCACTGCCACTGCCCCATCACATGAGTGCAGCTGGGGTAGTCAGGGCCATGTGGCTCCATGTACTATTGGGCAGCTGGGGCCACTGGAGCTGTCACCTGGGGCCCAATACCACTCAGCCTGAGCAGCCCCAGATGCCCGACAGAGCACGGAACCGCATGGCACTCTGCCGACTCTGGCTGCACCCGTGAGATGGGGCAGTAGCAGTGCAGGTGCCAGGCAGCTGGGACTGTCCCCACTGCCCCGTGCTGTGCAAGGGGAGGAGGGCGGGGCACTCTGCCAAGAGGCCCCAGTGCCCCTTATGGCAGTTGCTCCTGCCGGTCAGTGCAGGGCTTTTTTATTTCTGCTGTTGTTGCTGGGATGCTGGGGCTGAGCAGGCCAGCCATTGCAGGGTGGGGAGGCTGTAGGAGCCGGACGGGGATGGGGACAGGCGGGGCAGCAATTGGGGAGCTGGGGGAGCAAGTGGGAAATGGGGCTGGCGGGGGTGGAGTATAAAAAAATTAGAGGTGTATCGATAGAGATGTTTTGGGCAGATACTAATGCCTAATTACTGACAAGCCATATCGGCTGCTACCAGTCCAATTGCTGATATGCAGCCTGGAAGCTTTGAGAGCAGATCTGGTTGGTAAGTCTATTTGGGGAGGAGAAGGGGCAGATGGAGGCCTTCGCAGTGAGGGAAGAATTGGGGCTAGGGCTGGGCAGGTCTTGGGATGGAGCTGCTAGTTCATCCAAGGGAGTGCGTGGGAGGGTCCTGCCGCTGTGAGCATCTCTGGAAGGCATGGGGGGGGCATGCGCCCTCCTGGATCGGTGCACAGGGTGAGGGTCGGCTGCCGCTGTGCGCTCAGGGCCGGGGCTGCTCCAGCCTCTTCCCAGCAGCTGCACTCAGGCCAGAGGAGGCTACAGTGAATTTTGGGGTGGCTCTAGCCCCCCCCATAGCCCTCCTTCCCAGCGCTGCTGTGGTACACCTCGCCTTACCCAAGTGCAGCAACCAGCAAGAGGCTGGAACAGCCCAAACCCTGAATGCACAGTGGCAGCCTGCCGTCACCCTGTGTACAGATCTGGGGGGTGGGGCACATGCCCCCCATGCCTCCTCTGGGGGTGTGCAGTGGCAGGAGTTGCTCCACACCCTGTCCCCATGCCCCACACCTCCCAGGTGAACCACTGGCTCCATCCCACACCCTGTCCAGCCCTGGCTCTGCTCCCTCTCTCGCTGTATTGGCTCGATCTGCCCAGAGGGAGTGAGGCAAGGGCAGGGGGTTGAGCCCCCCACAGTACAGGAGGAAGTGGGGCTGGGGCAGGGGTGAATCATGCAGAGTACATTCAAAACAACATTAAAGATTTTCCTCCCTTCAATAGTTATATTTGTAATGTAATTTTTGGTACATGAACTGTGGTTTTAGTGGGGTGAGAACAATTTTTTTTTTCTGTTCTTGCAGCACTAGAAAAATTCTATAAAACATATCTACCCCTCAGATTTGCTGCTTTGCACAACTTATTCTACACTAAAAGAATTAAAATGAAACTTAAGATCTTGAGTTTTAATGAAGGCATCCACACACTGTATGCCTAATGCCACCGTAGCTCACCTCCAATCCACCTTCCTTAGACGGAAAAGCCACCATGCTGCAAGAAAACAGCATAGGCGACTGGTGCCTCCTGCACTTGCACCCCCAGTGGGCAGTCAGTGATCGGGGGGTAGGGTCCTCCATGGCCAATCTTGCCAACCAGGGATGGGGGGTGCCCCCAGGGGCTGATCCCACCGACTTGCAAGTGGCAGTGGCATGCCACTGGCATTTCCGAGTAAACACAATTGGCCCTGGGGGGACTGCTTCTCCTGGCGCCCACACTCCCTGGCTGGCACTCTCAGGGGGGCACCAGAGCTCTCGCCTGCCCCCACTGCCCAGGAACTCTGCTGTCAGGGAGTGCACCAGTGCTCTCAGGAAAAATGCCAAAGTGGACATCAGTATTTTTTTTTTTAATTATTAGCTGATAATTTTGCGTGCATATTTTTATAAGTTTATGTCTTAGCATTTAACTGACTGATCTCCATGTTCATTGGACACATACTTGCAGTTTTATCACATTCATACATGCCAAATTTCAGAAGTGGCATAGTGGTTTAAAAGGAAACCTGTAGAATAGTAAAAGATGCAGACCCTGTCTCTATTCTGGCTTACATTCTCTAACAGTCACTTTTTCTGTTCCAGATATACAATTCCATGTCTACACACTTACTTTACTTCTGAATTTAGCTCAAAATGTTAGTTCAATATACTTCAATTCGTTATGCAGCTTTAGCAACAGCAGAGACAGATAGGACTAAGAAACATCTGTTGAAGCACTGTTCTTTGAAAGTATCTAGTTTTTTGGGTACCTCTGATATTTTACTGTATATACTAGCAAAAGTTAAAAAAAATCTCAAACTTACATGTACACCATGTTTGTGTCTAAGTCAACGCAAACAACATCCTGTGGTGGATCATACAGATCAAAGTATCGTGAATCAACTCCAACTATAAATGGAACAGGAGCGCTGAGCACCGTTGCCAGAGACAGAGGACAGAGGGGGATGTATGGACATTGCCATTGGAATGGAAATATCATCTGAAGGAAAAAATGAAATGAAATCCATGTATTAAACAGGACAACAGACTGTGTGCAATAAACACAAGTGAAACTGGCAAATACAGGAAATCAAAATCAAAATATGAAGACCTTTAATACACAGTGAAGAGCTCAAAACAGCCTACAGTTGGCTCTCATATCTTCAGCAAACTTCAGTTGCCTGTGACTTAAGTGTAACAAAACTCAGACAAAAGGCTTCAACACAGTGCTATGGCTATAAAATGGGCATTTGGAGAGTTTCACAATTTCTAGGGTCGGAAGGGACCTGAGTAGATCATCAAGTCCGACCCCCTGCCATGGCAGGAAAGAGTACTGGGTCAAAGCAAGGTGTACATCTAGCCTCCTCTTAAAGACCCCAGGTTACGAGCCAGCACCACTTCTCTTGGAAGCTGGTTCCGGATCCTAGCCGCCCTGAACATTTCTTAGTTAAAGTTAAACTTAACATTTCTTAATTAAGTTTCAGAAAATTTTAAAGTTAAGACCCATGTTTTATTTTAGTATCATATACTGTATTTACTTTCATGCCACATTTGCTTTTTCCCTCAAAATTGGAGCATCTTAAAATAGGGAAGCTGATTTTCTCCACTGGACTAAAGAAACAAAGGCATGGATGGAACTGGTAACAGCCACCATGCTTCTCTCCCTGCCAGCCCCAGAGGGAGAGGCATAGTTGACAGAGCTATAGCTTTAATCCTCTCACAACTACTGTCCAAATAGCAGCAGTTTTTGGCTGACCAATTCAGCAGTGGCTGTGACGGGGTAAGAACACTAGCTTGTGTTGATGCTACAGAAACAATATAAGAGGTTAGCAACCTACAGCCCACAGATCTGGAGCTAGCTCATGGTGCCATGCCTTCAGAGGTGAAGGTACCAAATGGTAATTACGTCACATTAATGCATATGTAGACATGCTCTCTGAGTGTATAAAAAATATACTTAATTGATCACAGCTTCTAACTATTATACCCATTCAGAGTCAGCAACAGAGGCTAAGCCCTGATCAGAGCATACTGTACCACATTTTGGAGACAAACCTTTTGACAGGTAAGAATTGTTCCCAATTTCTGTAATTGCATGTTTTGGCCCCAACCCAAAAGACCATTTTAAATAACAGGGGTCTTTACACTGACTTCATTAGGGTTTGTTTGGATGAGGACTGTCTTGGAATGAGGCCATCATTTCTTCAAGATGTGAATTCTCTCTTTACATATCCGAGAATACCTCCGATGTTCTTTTATAAGTTTTTTTGTTTTGTTTTTTAATATTGCACATGCGTCATTACCTGCTCTCAAAGTATGAAGCAATGCATCAGCTCATCGTCAGCAAAATACCCTATTTACTCAGTTCCAGAATGAAGTTTTTTCCCCCCATTCAACATGGGGAAAACCAAGACTTGACTTAGAATCAAGTAGCAGAACGCTTCAGATGAGAGCTGCGGAGAACAGCAGCACAGGGAGGTTGGCTCAGCTGGAGACAGTGGCAGTGGTGCAGCCTGCAGGTTCCTCCTTCCCTGTCCATCTTCCCTCTCCCTGTCAACCCACTGCTTGGGAGCAGGCTAGATGGAGGAAAATGTGCACTGCCACAGTTGCTCCTTGCAGTGTGGAGCAGAAGCGGTTTTGGGGCTCCCCTGGTGCCTGAGAACTTTGCCGAATGTGTGTACAGGGAGCCGATCTTGACCAGAGGGCAGTACCAGCAACATGCTGGTTCCTCCTTCCAGAGTCCATTCCCTGCCTACCTCCTCCCACCCCACATCTACTTCATTGGCAGGGAGCAAGGCAGGGAAGAAGGAATCTACACACTACTACTGCTGTCCCCAACTCAGCTGGGCTCCCAGAACAGCTGCTCCCTGTTGCACTGGGAAGGAGCAGGTCACAAGTGGCTCTGGGGCTCCCTCTATGCCTGAATCACCCAAGGACAGCAGTGGAAGTGGGGGGGGAGCAGGAAGGCAAGAGGTGGTGGAGGGAGGCACAGAAGGGGCAATTGGCTGCAGGGGGGGGGTGCAGTTTTCAGAGAGGGGAACAAGGGGCAGGAATCAGGCTGCCTGCTTTCCCCAGTGCTTACCTTCCCCGCAATACCTGCTTTCCCACCACAGTGGTTGGGGGGGGGGGAGTGGTAGAAGTGGGGAACAAATTTAAGATGACCTCTCATAATTAGATTCTAAACATAGAAGATTATAACAATTTTTTCCATGTCTAAAATATAATTATTGGGCAGCTGTCTTAAACTGCAAGTAATCTTGGATTCAGGTAAATACAGTCAATTGCTGCTTTTCCAGAAATCTACAGCTTTCCTCAAAAATGAGCATTTCTAGCCTAAATTTCTATAAAATATAGAAAAAAAAGTTTTAAGTATTAGTACACTCTCAAGTTATACTCAGTCTGTGGGGAAAAGAGTGTATCAGCTATTACGAATAAATACAAAATGGGGATTTCACCATCCTGTGAAATCTGCTGATGTCCATGAAAGCTAAGAGTGAACACTAAAGTAGTTTTGTGCATTCAGCCCCACCTCACTTGAATGAACATCTCCAAAATTCTTTGATAAAAAACACCAAATCCACGTTTTTCCACAATTAAAATGAAATGCCACTATATATCTATATCTATCAGTTGAGCACAATTTTTATTGATACATTTACAATTTTTAAGCAATTTGTAAGCGTACCAGTGCCTCAAATCATGACAATAAAATACATTCTAAATAACTATATAGTTCGGAGTTTTTGTTTTTTTGATGGAAAAATCAGAATTCCCCCTGCCCCCTTTGCTTATCAGGACATGCGTCAAGCTGTGGCTGTCCCCCTCTGTCCCTGCTGCTTTGTGGTGCTGAGCAGCCCTGTGTTATCTGTTAGCTCTGTGCTCCTGAGGGAACCCCGGCACCCAGCTTACTGGACTTATAAAGGACTTTTCCTTTTCCTCCCTACCCCCCACACCTCACCAGAACTAAACAGAAGAAAAATGTAATAGGCATCCCAAGTCGTACATTCCCCAGTCCCAGTATGGGAGGGCCTACTGAAATTTGATCGACTAAAACTTGATTGCCGGTTTAGGGAATGCTGAGGCAAGAGACCAAGTCAGAGGGGGTATGGGCAACATTTGAACAGTGGTTAAGGGTTCATCACAATGTCCAGCCTGTTGGAGCCCTGACCACAAATGCTGTCATACTTTTACCAGGATGACTGGTGGAAGTCCTCCCCACAAAGTTTATGAACGCTCCAAGTAATCCCCTTAAAATATGTTAAAAGACTACAGTAAGATCTGAAAGTCATGCTAAGATAAGGCTTATTCACAACAGGTAAAACACAAAACACTGATGCTGACTTCACAGTGCAAGCATAGCTAGGCCATCTGAGAAGAAATAATGCATCCCTTCCAGTATATCTTCTATATTCACAATAATTTCAAGCTGACTCCTAGGTGTCTGGTTACTCCTTAAAACTTTATGTTTTTCCTGGTTGTTAATCAGTTTCTTGAGATGTTCCAAACCAGATAACCCCTTGTCACTGAAAAGGGTAATCCACTTAAATTGAAACTGTTTATATACAGTAACAGCTCTGTTATCTGGCATTCCCCAGGAATGTGGGATGCCGGACAACAAAATATGCCAGTTAACCGAGTAGCCTGAACAGGTGTCCTTGCCTGTTTGGACTGCTGCTTTTCCCACAGTGTCTGCAGCATTGCTACCCCTCCTGCAGCATCACCACCTCTCCTGCAGGCCCTGTGGTACAGGGAAGCAGGCTCTGCCCACCCTGTTATGCCCCTGGGCCATGGGGACTCAGCAGCGCAGGCTGCTTTGGCCATGGGGGTTCAGAGAAATCAGAAGTGCACACATGGTGGGCACTTCCAGTTTCACTTTTCCTTACAAGCTGGCATGCCAGTTAACAGAGCATGCCAGCTTGTAAGGTGCCGGTTACCGGAGATTTTACTGTAACAGGATTTTCCCTGTCAATTATGGCTTGGGACCCTCTTGATTTACACAATTAAAAGAATGCTTTGAAGAGGCTGGACTAAGGGTATAAGAAAGCTGTAAAACAGCAAACAGTGTGCTTTAAGAGGGAGAAATCTCTCTGACACCATCTGTTGTTCTTCTCGAGAAGCTGGGATAAACAGATTGTCTCTTTCCACTGCCTGTTTAACCTTCAAGGATCGTGCTAGGAACTCTGCCTGTCAACAGAACATCCAAGTGCCTTGGAATCCCAGCTCCCTCCCCCTCCCCGTAGCTTTCTGAACCTGAATTGTATTAGTTAAGCTTGAGCTAGGTTTCCCCAAATACTCAACCGAAACAGGGTAATATTGTAATTGTTTTTGTTTGTTTTTCCTTGCATGGCTATTGTTACTAGTGCCATCATAAATTTCGTATACTTAGCAATAAATAATTTTTTATACTCAAACTGGTGGTAACCAGGTGTATTTTTCCTTTTCTGCTTTCCCTTTCCCACTTGCTCTGCAGCAATGCTTCTTTTACCTAAGCCAAAGACCCCTGTAAAACCCAAAATTACTGTGGGGTTTGCTCATCAAGAGGCTATCACGGGGTGGGCAAAATATAGCCCATGGCCAGCAGGCTGAAGCAGAAAAGCAGCTGAGGGCTCTGCTCTGGCTCTTAGTGCAGCCTCCCCTTCTGTACGGGAGCCAGGGGGCAAGCTGCTGCCAGGCCACAGGGCCCTAGTGGGGTGTGGTGGGGGCCTGGGCCATCCCCCCAGGGTGGTGGCAACCCCGAGGCCACTTGTGGGGAGGGCAGCCAAGCTTTACCGCCCCAAGCCTCAGAAGCATGATGCAAGTTCTGTGCCACCTCCCTGGACTTCCCGCATCCTGGGCCATGTCAGGAGTTGCTGGAGTGCAAACGTGGCCACAAGGCTTCAGGCAGCAAGGGCCCGGCTGACTCCTCCCTTGAAACCTTCCTGCAATCCCACAGCCACTCCCTTCTCCAGACACAATCATACAACCCACAAATACCGCACATGCATCCACAGCTCCTCACAAACCCCACATCCACCCACCCACCCATACCCCCTGACACTCCTGCACACTCTACAAGAGTAAGACTGCATTTTGAGCTATTATGCAATCACTTCTACATATAAAAGCATAAACACACACATCAGGACAAAAATATATTTTTAATTGAATTAAAATAGAATATTATGGGTATTTCTACATGATTTGGTTGTTTTTTTCCCCCCAGTTCTAAGATAGCAAACCTTCTCCAAAGGAGTACTTCCAAGGGCAAGGGGTGGGACTTCCAGTGGCAAGGGTCAGAGGTCGTGGTGGGACTTCTGGTCCCAAGATGGCAACAGGGGGTGGGGCTCCTGTCAAGGGGCAGGGTTACATATGTGGCCCTCAACAGCTTGCCAGAACTCGCTTAGCGGCCCTCTGCCCAAAATAATTGCTCACCCATGAGCTATCGCTACTAGGACAGTTAGGGCAAAAGACTGGGATGTGCCGAGTTTGAGACACATAAGAGGATCAGCCAGTACAGGCTGATTGACCCTGTTTGGTTCAGACATGCCCTGATGAACTGAATTCTGGCCCATGAGGGTGTCAGCTGGACACCTAGCCCAATTCAGAGGTATTCTGTTCACCTGTGTGCTTGTGTCCAACTGCATTGTTACCTTAATGAACTGCTTCCTGGCATATGAGGGTGTTGTCAGCCTGTACACGCTGATCAACCCAGCCGGGTCAGGCATGTCACATTAATCTGTGCATGTGTATGATTGATTTGGTGGCTGGAGGAACACAGCCCCATTGAAAGAGTGGCTCCATTGGGGGTGAGGACTTGCAGAAGGGAGAGATACAGCTCCATACAGAAATACAACTAACACAAGTAGCACATTGATAGAATTAGAGACCCCAAAAATGTACCCCTAATAAGTGAGCACACCCCAAAGTGATGGGCTAATCTGGTAACACCCAGCATGCTGCTGCCCTGGTCCTGCTTATTCCATTGCCCCTCACTGCCAACCCACAGCCCCGCCAGTGGCCCTTACTCCTGACCTATGACCCCTGCCTGCCCCCTCCCCCACCTTGATCTCATCATTTCATAGTTTATAGGGTCAGAAGGGACCTGAGCAGATCATCTAGTCCGACCCCCTGCCATGCCAGGAAAGAATACTGGGGTCAAACAACCCCAGCAAGATGTTCATCTAACATCCGCTTAAACACCCCCAGGGTAGGAGCCAGCACCACTTCTCTTGGAAGCTGGTTCCAGACCCTAGCTGCCCTGACCGTGAAGTAGC
>NW_017728950.1:47932605-47941479 GCF_001723895.1 Crocodylus porosus
GTCCCACCACGTTTCCGTAATCCCCACTATGTCCGGGCTGGTGTCAGCCAGCAGGAGGGCAGCTTCCTCCTCCTTGTTGCCCATACTACGAGCGTTTGTGTAGAGGCATTTGAGGCCACCTGTGGATGTGCGTAGTGACCCCCTAGTCCCAGCGTTACCCTGGCCCCTATCTCTTACCTGTTTATTCGCTTCACTCATTGGGCTGGGCTGTAGTTGTGGGTGCTGTTTGGTCTGGGAGGCTGATGTTTTGGTCTGGCAGTCTGATGTTTCCTCCGCCCTCATCTTCCCCATCTCTCCTGGCACAGCTTCCCACTGCACCAGGTGGGTATGTGGGGAAAGTTGCATGTGCATGGGGCAAGGGTTGTGTGGGGAAGGAGGTGTGTGTGGGCACAGACAACACCATTGGTGATGCATTGGGGGTGCATGCCCCCCCAGATTTCTGTGCCAACAGCAAGGCATGGGGCATAGGGCTGAGGCCTGGCTGAACCAGGCACCAGGCAGGAGCTGCCTCCATGGCCCAGTGGGTGGGACCTGGCATGGGAGGGCAGAGCAAGGAGTGGAGACTCAGTGCTGCTGCTTACAGAAACCTCATGCCAGCCACACCGCCATGGCCACTAAAGGTGAGGTGCGCCCTGCCCACCAGGCAGCACCAGGGGTGGTGGTATAGAGTTGTGCACCCCCAACCCACTGTGACAGCCATCTCCCTCCTTTACTACCAATCTGGCTTAAGTTTAATTAATTACATAACTCACTATTTTTCCCCTATAGGAACCTACCTCACCAGTGCTGCCTGAACTACTCTACGAAAGTTTTGCACATTGTTTGTACATTTGTCAAATCTGAGGCCAATGGACTTTGAGAAGCAAGACTAACATTTCATTTCCCTAAAGGAACAGTAAGCCGTTTGTCACTGCCAAAACCTGCCAATTGGAAACTGATGAGATTCCTTGGGTCTCAAATAAAAATTGGCAAATGGCACAGGTAACTTTAAAAGAAAACAAAAACAGCTGTATTAGCTGAAAAGATAACGTGTCTAATCCTGAGAGAAAGCATGTGCGCCAAACAGGTAGGGTTCTGCGCAGACCAGAGAGTAACAAAGTTATCTTCGAGCTTTCACTTGAAAAATGCCAATTCAGGGAAACTAAAGCTTTGCATAAGAATCAATTCAACATTCTTGGAAAAGACTGAATTTCTGGTCAGCTTCAATGCCAGACACCCCAGAGCATCCATTTATTAAGCCAGTCACTAGGTTACTCACCAGAAACTTGGACTTTTCACATATCAGGCTATTACCCTAACTACTGAGGTACTGGCTTTTCTGAGGAGGGTTGTTAATCTCATATTTTTCCCACCAAAAAGGCTCAAAAAGTTACTAAAGTGGAAAAAAAATCTCAAAAATCTTCAGACAGAAGAACAGTTTTCCATCCAAGCCTAGCCCCAGCATTAGTCTAGACTGCGAGCGAGTAAGACAGCGTAAAGCAGTTAAGTTCCACAAGGAACTGGTTTCCAATATCGAAGGACTGAGTTTTACAATTCATCCCCCCTCTACCAACTTTTGGAGGAAATATTTTGGGAAGATTACTCTCCAAAACAATTTGAAAAAAAAAAAGTCAGTTGTGGTTTCAGAAATTATGACCAGCTGAGGCAAGAGTGAACAAAAATAGAGGGCTTTCCATTATGAAACATTGCTTACATGAAGCTACAAAAGCATCCATTAAAAAAAATTAAGCCAATGTATTTGTCCTCAGTGAAAAAAAAAAAAATTGTTCACGAATATTTTCAATACAGGATGGGCAACAAACTTCCTACAGTATTTACTTGTTACAAAAATAAGCTCCAAAAAGCTTTAAAAATCAGAGACTTGTTTTAATAAGTTTAGAGATGCAATATTATAATTTTGTATGTACGCATTTATTTTAAATACAGAATTAGAGGTCATAACTAAACCAAGAAGCGCTGTACTACAAGGTTAATTCACTCTATACAACCCTGCCTGACCTTGTGGGCAACCATACAGGTGCTCAGAGACTCCAGACAAGACGACTGGCACCAGATATATTGTTCATAGCCATTAAAAAGCAAAATCTATTTTTAAAAAGGTGTTTATGTGCAGTTCATATTCATTAGATCTTATTAAAATCACTGATATGCATATTTTCCATTTCCATTTTCCTCTATACCATTCACCAGTTCATATCTCTTCCCACTGAACCACTCTGCAATTCTTACATACCAGAAAATAAATCTCAAGCCTCAGTGTACTCACTACTTACAAATTTCCAATTTGTCAGAGCACATGCTCTCTCTCTCTCTTTTTTTTTTTTTTTTTTTTTACTATTTCCTGCTTTAGGAATCATCCTCTTTTTGCAAAGAAGTACCATTTATGATCACTAGATAACAGAAATCACTAGAAAAATAAATCTTACCCAATGTCTGTAAGAGGTGGTTTGTCCCAGCCCCTCTTGTAGCAAAGAAAAAGCTCTGGACTTTTAAGACTGCCGTAGTTCAAGTTGGCTTGAAGGACTGTGGGGGTGGCTTCAACACAGGTGTAACCCTCAGGGACAGTTTCACCGGCTGACTTGATAATGACAGCAATGTCTGTAATTGGAGCCTTTGGACCGGTTGATTTCGTTTCACAGCGGCTTATTTCTTGGTCCAGAAGAGTTGAAGTGTCAGTCAGTCCTGCCACTACAAAGTAGTCAGCCACCCTTGGACCTTTGTCTTCTATCATGGTTGTACCTCAATTTCCTAAAAATAAAAAAATTCCTGTTCATAGTTTCCAAGTAGTAATATTTCTACAACTTCTTCACAAAAGCCAAAGCTAAAGAAACAAAGGTAAATCTCAAACTCTGCCAAATTAAACACAAATGTTGAAGGAACTGGAGTTTTGAGCTGTAATGCCATAATCAGGTGCTTTGGGGTACAAAGCCTCATTTGGCAAAAGTAGGCAAGATCAATTATAGCAACTATAGGCTCTGTCAAGTTAAGAGCCCAAAAAGGCTCAAATGACTTTTTGTTAACTGTGGCCATCCTTAAGTCTCCCTGTACCATCAATTCATCCAGGTACCCTTAAATTTAAGTTTATATGTTAATGTCCTTGAAACTAGCCCATGGTAACACAACACACCAAGGAAACTGAATTATTCCTTTTTAAACATTGTTATAGTACACTATGGAATGCATAACAGAAAACACATGAGCACAACTTTCCTTCCACACACTTCACCTGTTCTATTCCACAGAGTTAAAAGCTCCAACACTGAATCTTCTAGATCAGTGGTTCTCAATCTTTCGTACCAGGATACAGTTGTAAACACTGATGGCCACTCCTGACCTGCTGCCCCCTGCCCCTAGTTCCCAGCCCTAGGGGTGCACTGATAATGATTTTTGGGGCCAATACCAATCCAATTACCAATATGCAGCCTGGAGACCAGTGTCTGGCTGCTAACACTGTTGGGGGGGGGGGGGAGAAGGGAGGGCAGACAGATCAAGGACCCCCAGTGTAAGGAAGGAGTGGGACTGGGGCACGGGGCATGCTCTCCTCAGCCAGGGCAAGGGACAGAGCCACCCCCAGCCATGCAGCAGCAGCCCACCCTCACCCAGTGCACAGATCCAGAGAACATGTGCCCCATGGGGTGCCCCCTGCATGCCCCTTGGATGAGCTGCTTGCAGCTCTGTCCTGTACCCCCTGGCTAGGCAGCACCTGTCCCTGCCCCAGCCCCACTCCCTCCCTCACTGTGGGGGCTTCAATCTTCCCCTTCCCACACCCTTTCCCTACCCCCACCCATAGCAGCTGGATGCTGCTCTCCAAGCTGCCAGGCTGGCTCTGTGATGCTGTGGCTGAGCACATGCATGCGGGCATTTATCGATGACATTATCAGCCACATCAGCCAAAAAAAGGCAATTGCCGATAATGTCAATTTTCCTTTTAATTGGTGTTGATACGATATGGAATGATGCATCAGTGCACCTTTTTATTCCTCCTAGTGTGCAAGGCAGGGTTGGTGGGGAGGTTATGGAGACCCCAAGCAGCCACTTTCAGGCTGGAACTCTGCCAGCCTGCAAGGGAAAAGCTATGGTTTGCCACGTTTTTCTCCTTTAAAGGAATATCCATTTTAAAACTTCCTTGATCCATTTTTAAAGTTTGGTTGTAACCCTTTCATATATTCTTGTGACCCATTTTTGGGTAGCAACCCGCAGGTTGGGAACGCTGCTTTAGATCTCTGTCTGAGAGTTACAACATCTGAAAATTAATTTCACACAACTACAAATTCAATGTACTTCAGCAGCTGATCAGCCAGTATGTCACTACAACTGCTCATTCCACACCTGGAAAAAGCTATTGTTTCACAGCCCAAGATGATCAAACATTATATTTTAAGATAATGATTATTACTATAAAGTAAATTGATTGTTGCTATATCATTACTATTGTTACCAAGTAATGATTATTATTATTGTCCAGATCCAATCCTCCTCTTCTTACTATAGTCAAAGTTTGAAAGGAATTTTTCATTTTTGCAGTTTCTCAGGCTAGTTTCTAGAGGTACACCAATACGATATGGACCAGTGTATCAACACCAATTAAAGCAAAACTGACATGATCAGCAATTGGATTTCTTTGGTTGAAGTGGCTGATAATGTTGCTGATAAATGGCACGTGCATGCATGCAGCCACACCATGCACATGGCCAGCCTGGCATTTTAGCAGCATCTGGCTGGTAAATGTGTTGGGGGAGGGGGAGAAGGGAATGAGCTTGGGGGCCTACAGATAATTTTGCAGTGGCTGTACCCCCCCATAAGCCCCATCCTAGTGCCACCACTGTCCTGAGTGCAGCCCCGACCCAACCCCCCCAGTGGGAAGAAGAGTCTGGTGTCACCACTGGTCCCAGCCTGCAGCAGCAACCCACCCTTGCCCCAGGTACAGGTCCAGGGAGGCACATGCCCCACATGCCTCCCCCAAGGAGGTGTATAGCAGCAGGAAATGCCCCCCCCCCCCGATGAACCACTCACAGCTCCGTCCTTCACCCCACCCTACCCCAGCTGGGCATCGCCTGCCCCAGCCCCACTTCCTTCCTCTCTCACCGCAGGGGGCTCGATCTGCCCCCCCACCCCTTCCCCCCAACAGACTTACCAACTGCATGTGGCTCTCTAAGCTGCCAGGCTGCATACCAGCAATCGGATTGGTATCAGCTGATATGGCTCATTATTAATCAGCCATTGGCACTGGCCCAAAAAAATCTGTATTGGTGCACCCCTACTAATTTCACTACTTTCTGAATGTACTTAATTAAACAAGAAGAAAGCAATACATTTCAGAGCTTCCTTTCTTCCCTTAATAGCAGGAAGGTGCTGAGATGGCTGATAGTAACTAGTTCCAGAACTGCAGAGTAGCTAACCAAAGTAGAGAAATGTACAGCTTAAGAAAGTGTCTATACTCTAGTCATTCACTGGAATACAAGGATTCATATCCTGTATGCTTGGTATTGAGAAATATGCTTATTGCTGAGAAATCTGTATGCAAGTCAGATCCCTGTTCTCCTGTTGTGGGTAACTGCAACTGTGAAAAAAGCAAAATATTAATGCATCTGTAACGCTACAGCACTCCAGTGCTTTGAATGGCCAAATTCTGCATTTTTTTGAATTGTTGTGCATTGTTGGAAGTCTTTGGGTAATAACATCTAACTTACTGACACCTTTTATATAGCTGGAATGAAAGAGCTTCCATCTTTCAGAAGCCACAGCCTGTGAGATTTTCACCTATAAGGTCTGCCTCAAAATTATAAAAGGTAACAATGAAGCGTTTCTAAACCTCCCTACACAATGTACGGTCAGAACTTGTGGTCAAAGATGTAAACCGTTTCAGAGACAGTGACTTCATACTGTCAGCTGTGAAGCTCTCAGTGTAGAATATCAGAAAGTATTTGCAATAATGCAAATGCCATATTACAATAATCTTCCTTGCTTGTGTCTTCTGGCTTAAAAAAAAATAAATTCAAGTCATATTTGTCTGAAAGACTATGGTTGCAACTCCCAGGAAAAGTGTAATACCATAGTTACTCGAAAATAAGACACCCCCCCAATAATTAGATTATATTTATGGAAAATGTATAGTTTTTAAATGCATTTTTCAGAAATATAATCCAATTATTGTAGGTTTGCCTTGAAATGTGTCCCCTTCCCACTGCTACAGCAGGAAAAAAATAGATCTAGGGGGTCAGCTAGCCCCCTTACCCTCTGCCCCCTCAGCTTCTTTCCTCTGCAGCCCCATCCCCCTCCTCCTCATTGTTAAATGCCATTTTCTCTTAGACCCTTAAGCACATGGAAGTGAGGGGCAAATTTCCAAACACTGACCTTGAAATAAATATACCAGTAGTAATTTGTATAAAGTAGCCATAGACTTAGTTCATACAGAATTGATGCATTTTACCTTTTTGAAACTGTTGAACGTTTTAGCACAGGTACACCATAAACACACTAAGTAGCACTTTTGTACCTCCTTATATCTAGTACGCACTATGCATGATATTAATCCAAAACCAAAATGTTACTGATTTACCATGTTTTCAGGGTGTTGATTGTAACCATGTTGGTCTAAGGTAGACAAGGTTCTATCTACACCCTTCTTCCTGGTTTATGTTCTTCCTTATTCCTTGGAAGAAGGGTGTTTGTACTCAATGGCTTGCAAAGAAATTTTTTTCCAAGTATTTTAGTTGGTCTAAAAAAAAAAAAAAAGACATCAGATTTACTCAAAGAACCTTGACTGTCGATGATTTACCATACAGTTCGCTAGATTGGGCTCCAGCAGAGCCAACAGCATTTCAAGACTCGGTGACCCTACAGCTCAGCAGTGCTTTGTATGTATGTGTACTCCAGGTACGCCTTGAAAAGGATCCAGGTCCTAATTAGCTCCCCACTCATGACTAGAATCAAGTGTTCTTGTCATGAGTCCTGGAATCCTTAAAAAAGGTATACACAGATGAGTCATAACTCATGGAGGGTGGGGCCACACTAATCACATGCAACAGACCCAGACAGGGGATGACAGAGGGGGTGACAGAGGGCTTCTGGGTGAATTGTTTGGGGCCCCGTTTGGTGATGTTGCCAGGAATTTGAGGCTGGTGAAGAAACAAGAATCATTGGAAATGGGAAAGAAAGGTACAGCTCAGCTGAAGAGAAAGTTGAAATATATTCAACATAGTAGCTCACCATAACTTGCTCAATGGGTACTACCAATATCTTCCTTGAATAGGCTGCACTAATCTATTTTTGTGGTAGGTTTCCATTGGTATGTTTACCCAATATGAACCATGTGTTTTACAGTTATGTTTAGTGTTGGCTGCATTTAACCAACTTTATAGATTGCTTCCATTGCTGAACACATGCTGCTTTTTAGCAGCTGTTTAAATTATAGTGTCTTCCATGAAGTTTCCTTTATATAAATGTATTTTGGACTTCCCCCCCATGCCATTGGGGGGGGGGGGGGTGACCCAAAAAACTCATCTTGTATTTGAGAAAAATCAAGGTAAGTAATTATTGTGGGTTATTCTGCACTGGTGAGGGCCACATCTGGAGAACTGTGCTCTGTTTTGGGACCCCCACTATAGAAAGGATGTGGACAAGTTGGAGAGAATACAGCAGAGAGCAAAGAAAATGAGTGTTTTTGCTACAACAACCACCACATAATCCTTCGTTTGTCAAGTTAGTTACCATAAAAATGTCGGCCTTTATGTTAGTTATTTTATATAGAAAAATATTCCAAGGTCAGAGTAAATTAAGTATTAAGCCAAACTTCACATATACATGGAAACATTATTTTCATTTAAAACATACACAATCAATACAAATGCTTACAAAAAGACTCTCTGTAGTTGTTGTGCAAGTTTCTCTTTAATATTCAGGAGCATGCAAAAAGGTCCTCTACAGGTGAGTGAGTAGATCAAAACAAAGACAATAAAAACACTTAGGTAACAGTATGGCTAACATTTGTTGCCACTCATCATGCTCCATCCTAAGTACAAGTAGTTGGAATAAAGGAGTACTATTTTCTCACTCCTAACAGTTCACTAAAATGTCCAGCGTCTCACATCCAGATCTTCACCTTCAACCAGAATATCCCTTAGCTAAGAAATGAAATTTGCATCAGGAGAATGTGAAATTTAACTACCCAAGCATGCAACAAATAACAAAAATTTTGTCATGCATCCTTGGAAGGTTTTTTGTTTTGTTTTGTTTTAAAACCAAAGGGGTGTTTTTTGTTTTGTTTTTTTAACCAGCCTTTTCACTATGTGTTCAGATAATCAAATGTTGTCTTCTCAATGCAAACAATATTTTTTAAATCCACATTCCAAGTACATTTTTACAGGGCAGATCCGTGGAATTAGCAACACTATTGACCCATAACAATAATTTGAGACAAGTCTCACACTATTTGGAATTCTTAAAGCTATTGTTCCTGGAAATATGTCATCCCATCTGAAACTCAACTTTCACATGAGGTTTGTAGTCTTTTTGGTTACACAGGAAATGCAAAATCATGAACCCTAAACCTAAGGGCTAGAAAAACAGAAAGCAAGTATAAATCCCATATATTTTACCCTCTCTTAACATTTAGGATTCGCAATGCTATAGCAGCTGTTTAACAAAGAATACTTTAAAATCTTACCCTAAAAGCCTAGATCCTACATTGCTTCACAGAAACAAATCTTTAATATAAAGTGATCCAGACAAAAAGACTAGAAACATCTGAAATCATTAAGACTGCAGCAATTTTGAAAACCTGGATTAGAGCTGACAAGCCTATGCTGGCATAGGTTATACTGCATTTGCAAGTCATTGGAAAAATAGTTTTGCCTAAGTTTACAGTAAATTTGA
>NW_017728950.1:47941579-47971247 GCF_001723895.1 Crocodylus porosus
GTCTTTTTTATTTTAAAATCAAGGCTGGCTAACTTTCAAGCAGTGAGAGGTTGCATGCCACACACACCACACCTGGATGAGCTAGGGCCCTCTGGGGCGATACGCTGCACTGATGCCCCTACTAAAGCACCACAAACCCACACAGACATCAACATTGCTGCAGGATTAAGGCGGCTCATTCTTGCCCCGATGCGAGGGGGCGCTATCTGTGGCTCTGTTCCTCCCCTACACCAGAGCTCAAACCTCGCAGATGGCATCCAGGCGACAATGCTCCCAGCCTACAGCAGACCAAGCTTAGCCCTCATTGTCAGGCCACAGACACAAGCACATTCATACCGCTCTCCTCTCACTAGGGCCTCACATACTCCACCCCCTCTTACAAGGTCTCTTTCATGCATCGACAACTTATACTGCCTCCCTAACTCTTGGAGCAGGCCCCTTAGGCCATAGGTTTTAGCTAGCTCATACCTCGGGTGGCAGATGTACTGCCTTATGGGCCTCTTCCGCGACCCTCACCGGAGTAGTGGCCAACCAATTACCTGACTGGGTCTAAGCTTGCCCTGGCCCCTTCCGGGGTAACTCTATACACTCATACATACTGGGTTCCCAGCCCTCTGGTTTTCCCCTCACTGGGGCTCCTTGTCTCACACCTCCCCCCCCTCACTGGGGCCACGGGGCTTCCCTCCCCAATGGGCTCAGGTGGCTGTAGCCGTGCCTAGCCCCAGCTACCTCTCCTTGGGGTCTTGTACCCCATAGGGCTCAGGTGGCCGCAGCCGTGCCTGGCCCCCAACTACGTCCAATGATAAATGACCCACCCAAAGGCAAGGGCTGGGGTTAAGGTAACCCTACCCGCATTTCACCGGGGTAATAAGTGGCCTGGTATTTCCTGGAAGCTCCCACATCACTGGGAGCTCCATTAGGCCACCCACTCCCAGCAGGGTGCAGTTTTAGATTATGCCCAGGACCAGGAGCCTCCAAACCACAACTACAGCTCCTGCCCTTACCCCCAGGATGTTCGATGCAATCTTGCATCCAGACAATGCTACTGCCTGCCTGCCATCAGCAAACTGCTCTCTTTATATAGGCAGCCAGAGGTCTAAAATGGCCGCAACAGTCAAGCACCTGCTGGCGGCTTGGCTCTACTGTTAAAGTGGCAGGCACCAACAGTGCCCTGCCACACACCTTCACCCTTGAAATAGTTCCAGGGGGAGGTTTCCCTTGCTTCTCCTCCAAAGTAGGCTCCCCTCAGAGCCTGTGAAAACCCTCAAGTGGCAAGCACCTGCAAAGGTGCTCCACCACACACCAAGAAAAGTGTAATATGCAGCCAAGCCCTCTAATACCACCAAATTTGCATTGAGACTACCTGTGACCATCACCTCACAAATCTCAAAAGGGCTTTCACCCTTTTCACCCACAATAAGGGTGCTGAGCGAGAGCGCGAGCGAAAGAGCGCAGAGAGCGAATGTACTTTTAAAAGAGACACATGGACACCACACAACAAATTGTTCCAGTACAAAAAGAAAATCCCCATGAATCGCAAACCATTCCTTATGACATACCATCCTTTGCTGGAACCTATATGGAAAATCCTCAAACAACTGCAACCCATACTAGAAGACGACCCACGTTTCAAAGAGATCTTTCCAATCAGCCATCCTAGCCTTTAAACAAGCATTGAGCTGCACCAACCTCATCTCCAGAAGTAAACTTCCTATGACTTAAAGCACACCAAATGGATCCAGACCATGCCAGTACAAAAAAAGTAAAAACCTGCCATCTCCACCACTCCCATAATAACTACATCATGCAACAGAAAAGTCACTGTTCCTGGATCTTACACCTGCACCTCCAGAAATGTAATACATCTCATTCAGTGCACTAAATGCCCTGATGGAAAATATGCAAGAGAAACCAAAGAACCACCATGTATCAGAATGAATGTACACGAAAAATCCATCAAAGACAAAAATACCCAATTACCTGTAGGTGCACACTTCTCACAAGATAACCACTCTCTCTCTCTAATGTCTCAATTCTAATCCTCAAAGGGAATTTACAAAACACCTTTTGTAGATGAGCCTATGAATTTTACTTCATAAATCTACCAGAAACAAAAATTCATGGATTTAATATAGACATTGAATTTACAGTACATTATAAGAGGCCTGCCATCTGATAACCCCAAATAACCTATGTGTATTTTACCAGCTACATTCTAATCACGAGTTCTACATTCCTCCTTCCCCTGCAGCTTGTCTCATACTTATTGTCTCCCATTGCAACTGATCCTTAATGCCATGCATTTGCATTTTCATAGATCTGCATTAGACATTTTTGCGTCAATTCTACCTAGGAGAGCACACAAACACCAAACAGGTGGGGTGCAGTGCAGGATGGAGCTCATCGCATGTAGGGGGAAGAGCGGCTTCCACTGCTCTGCGCACCTTGGGAGGGCACCAGAGGGGGGCGTGTGCCCCCCCCAGATATGCACAGGGTGGGGCAGGCAGGTTGCAGCTGGGGCTCCACCACGCTTTTCTCAGTGGGGGCTGGGCTCGAGGTGAGGACTATGGAGGGGGTTGCAGCCACCCCAAATTTTGCTGTAACCCAGTTCCCAGCACCACCACTGCCCCGGCTCAGCATCCTGCCTCTACCCATGCAGTGGTGGCGCTGGAAGCAAGGCCATGGAGGGGTGGTTACAGAGAAATCTGGGGTGGTGCAACCCCCTCCATAACCTCTGCTAAGAGCCCAGCGCAGCACTGGCTCCAGGCCAGTTGCAGCCCACCTGCCCCATGCAGATCTGGGGGGGGGGGCATACACCCCTCCTTGTGCCTTCCAGGGTGCACACAGTGGTGGGAGCCGCCCCCTTCCACCAAGCCATTATGCCATCCTGCGCCCCACCCCGCCCTGGCTAAGCAGCACCTGCCTCTGCCCCCTCCCTCCCTTACTGCAGGGGTCACTGATCTGCCCCTCCTACATCCCTTCCCTCTCCCCTCCCCTCCTACCACAACTGACTTACCAGCTCCATGCAGCTCTCCACCCTGCCGGCTGTGCTCCTTGCTGCCTAAGTACTGTGCTGTGGCTGCACAGAGGCAGGGGCATTTATCAGCTGCATTGGACCCATTTCCACTACAGCCAATTTTCTTAATATCAATACCAATCCAATATCAGACCGATGCATTGGCGCACCTCTAGTAAACAGCTCTTCACTCGAATTCCTATATATAATGAAGTGCTATTTCTACTCCACAAGCTTCATCAAGATACTATAGAGCAGAGGTCAGCCATTTTCCTCGGGCCAGAGCCAGGGAGGCCACTCCGAGCTCCCCATTGCTTTGGCCACACTTCCCCTGCAGGCAGGGGCAGCAGCGAGGGGCACAACCCTGCATTCTGCCCACGCCGCTCCCATGTGCACAGGGGAAGTGTAACTCGGCAGCACAGAGCTTGCTGCTGCAGCAGCAGCAGCAGCAGCAGGCAGCTTCCCTGTGAAAGCCCACTGTGCACCACTGCTCTGGGTCACACACACTGTGCTCCTGGCCCTGCTGCCTTCCCCTGCGCCCTCTGGAGTTTCCATCTTGTAATGTCAAGCCTCCATGTTATCCCCATGCCCGATTGTGTAACCTATGACTCATAGTACCCCTCCTATGTAACTTGGTTCCTGAATGAATGGGAATGAATGCGGGTACTTGAGAGACAATGGCAGTAGGTCTAAAAATAGCTCCCTCTGAATAACTAAACTATCAACACCAATACCTGGACCAAGGACCCAGTCCTTGGAACCACCCTCAGCATTCAAGAAACAAAAGATGAGGCAACCCACCATTGTGCCAAGGCTGCACCTGCTCAGTAAGAAAACCTGGAGCCCTCCGGAACAGGACCGACATTGCCAGAACAGTCCCTCTCCATAGGGGATCAGAAGTAGTCTGCCCCATAAAAAGGAGTAGTGAAGACTGACTCTTTTGGATGCTCTCTCCATCTGGACCAGCACCATGCCTCATGACCTATCCAGCCAGAGGCCCTGCTGGCGACCCCCCCTCTGGACAACGCCTACTGGACAAAGACCCCTTTCCAATCTAGATAGGTAGCCATCAACCCCCACCCCCTCCTTAACCAAGGACTTGGACTCTGCTTCTCTTCCCTACCTGGACTCCAGCCCTTCCACTGAGTCTCTTTCTCCTGCTGCCATTGGGAGTGCTTGTGCATGTGAACCAGTAACTTCATGGGGCTGTGTAGTGTGTTGCCTGTTCAATAAAACTGTTATTTGGATCCCTGAGTTGGGTTTGCTTTACTACAGTCCAGCAGCCCTGCTCCAATCTCTGCTCCTTGCCCCTCTAACTTACGTCTCATTTCTCCCTCTCCTGATTCTGGCTCAGTGCCACCTCCAACACCTGTCCTGAGCTCCTCTCTGCCTGCAAACCCCCTGTTTATTTGCCACTGTCTTATCCCCACTGCCTTTTCCCCTGAGCTCCCAGGTTTCTGTCTCCTCCTTACTATCAGGCTTCCCTTCCACTTTGCACCAGTGACCTCGAGTAACCCTGGGGCCACTTGATCTTAAATAAACCCAAGCTTCAGTTCTTCAGCCAGCTCTCTCTCTAGTCCATCGGTTCTAATCCTGGTTCTGGCAACTTTCACTCCCTACGCTTTAACTCTCTCTCTCACCTTAACCTTCCCCCAAGTATCCCAGATACCCCAAGCACACACATACATACCATACCATCCAAATTAGGAACTTACCTGTGTGTATGTGTAGGTGGGTTGTACGCATGTGAACTGGTGAGTGAGTGAGTGAGAGAGAGAGATTGTGCTCATGATATACAAATTAGTGATGTGTACCAAGTGTGCGGGTATGGACAATTGATTTTTGTCCAACTTTTGGGGTATATAGTGTATGTGCTTGAATTGGTGATAAGTATGCATGTGCCTAGGCTGGTTTGGATGTGTATGTGCCTGAGTGTGTGCGCGCACACCTTACTGATTTGCGTGTTTGCATGTGTGCAATTGTGTCACACCTTCCTGTCTAACAGTGCAATATTGAGATCCTGAGAGTTGGCCTGACTGCACAGGGCAACAATATAGTCCAGCTCTCTGCTTACAGCAGGCTCATCCCCAGTTGCACCATCTCAGCCAAGTGTCTATCTAACCTGCTCTTGAAAATTTCCAAAAGATGGAGATTTCACAATTTTTCTAGGTAGCCTGTTTAAATGTTTGACCACTCTGATAGTTAGAAAGCTGCTTCTGGACTCCAACCTAAAATTTCCTCTGCTGTACCTTGAGGCCATTGCTCCTAGTCCTGTCCCCTCTAAATCCAAAGAGGCAAGCTCTTCTCATCCTGAGTAAATCACCTTTCAAGTATTTGAAAACTTAACCAATCCTCCCTCAGGATACTCCTCTCCAGACTAAATAACCTTAGTTTGTTCAGCCTTTCCTCATGTACTTCCATTTTTACATGTTAAAAATTACTTTTCTTGCTATTGCATCAATTGGCTGAAAAGGAAAAACCAATACCAAATGCTGTAAACAGAGCACAGAGTCTAAATCTAGGTTAAGTTTTTGGTAATCTTGCCTAACTTTAACCAATGTCTGTCTATTAATGCAAGATCTGTTGCTCTGATGTTCCAAACAACTGACATTGAATAAATTTCTCTCAAAATAAATTTGTCCCTCAAAATCCTGGCCAGAAAACATGTAAATGTTTTCGATCCGAGCCTTCAAGAGGCTGAGAAGCATACTACACACATCTTCAAAATACATAAACACACACATATATATACACATATTGTATTTACCCGAATCCAAGATGTTGAATTTAAGAGGCCCCCAGTAATCAGATTCCACACATGAAAAATTTATCAATTCTAATATTATAAAAGCCTAAGTCTGTCTGTCTGTCCATCCGTAATGCTTTATTCACACTGATTGGGTGATGGAAACAGACAATTACAGTGTTCCAAGTGTCTGTGCTCCAAGTCCTCCAAGCCATGATTCCAAAGGCACACCGAGGACCAGACAGAGGGTGGGAGAGCTGGAGCCAGCAGTGCTGGCCTCGGCTCCCCAACCCCGCTCCCTGGAAGAGGCAGAACAGCGATGGGCCATTAGGTCGCAGCACATCATCCCAGCCCCTCTCCCTCCCCGGTCATACCTGATGGGCAATTGGCTAGTTTGTTATAATTTCCTATGCAGAGAACTTAATTATTGGAGGTCATCTTAAATTTGTCTCCATTCACTGCTGTGGCAAGGGGACAGGCAGTGGTAGGGGAAAGCACCCTGACCCCTGCTCATTGCCACCCTGCTGCCTGGCCCCCCACAGCACCTATGCTTCCTGGCACGTGCCCCCCACCTCTGCCATGCCTGTGACCTCCAACACTCCCTCCGAATTGGCCCCTCTGCCTGCCACCATCATCATGCTTTTGGCTTCAGCCATGCTCTGGCCCCGGGCACAGCGCACATGCTGGCTCTGTCCCCCACCTGACCACACAGTAGCAGTTGCAGAGGCCCTGGTCCTAGCCCCAGTTTCGAGCTGAAGCTTAGGGTCCAGGCTGGGCCAAGCAGGGGCTAGAGCCACAATGTACTTACTCTGTGCCCCAGACTGCAGCTACAAGGGAGGGTAGAGTGATAGCAGGACAGGGAGAAAGGGTACCAGAGGTAGCAGGTAGGGGAGGGGGAGGCCAGGTTGGAGCTAGGGCTGCAGCAGCCAGCTGTCCCCCTACCTTACACCTGAATCCAAGAAGAGAGGCTCCCCCCCTGCCCCACACCATATTGAACGGGAGAGAAAGTACCTCATCTAAGATTTGAGTAAGCAGAGTATATAAGGATAGTACAATGGCCTCTTGCTCAGAAAAAGTAGAACAGTAGTAGGGAAACTAAGTGGAATACCATATACTGAGGTGCTTCACAGATATCTCTCACTGTGCTGGTAACAAAGGAAAGACTAATTACCCTAATTATAGGTCTGCCCTACTATACCAAAATCCTTTACTGCAATGATGCTCAATCTTTTGGCCCTATAGTCTAGATAAGCAGCGTGGGGCCAGTCCACACACCATATCCTGCCCCATACCACTCAAATCCTGCCACGCAGCACCATGTTATTTGCCTACAAGGTTCCCTATAGGTCCAAAAATTTGGCAGCAGGAAAGCAGTAATTAATGCTGCCACTACTCCCCTGCTGCCAAAATTTCAGGAACTGTGGGGAGCCTTATGGACCACGTGACAGTTTCACAGGTCAGGTACAGCTTGCAGGCTGGGGATTGAGCAGCCCTGCTTTATTGTGCATCACTGAGAGACCAGGATACATCCAGAAACAAATGGACTAAAACCTTACAAGGAGGAATAAAAGGAAGCACCGGTCATGTAAAACAGCATTATCCAGGCAACAAATAGTATTTTTTGTTATTGTTTAAGCAATACAGTGATAACCTGTGTATAAAAAAGGATTATCAGAACATGGAGGAGTCATTAAGCAAGAGCTATTCCTGAAAACTTCATAGGTGGATACTTGTTCTGGCATATTCTGTCTATGGAGCAATTCAGAAGTAAGTTGCATCTTAACTCAGTGCGTATCCCAACTTTTAGTGTACGAGTTGATTGATTAAATTCTTGGCAACAGGTGAACAAATATTGCTTTGTTATATCCATGCAGAAAAACAAGAAATATCACATGATATCATGTCATGTACATCAAGAACAGTTTTATTTAATTCATTCTTGATTAAGATTCTGATCCTGAACTTCCCCAAGTCAATGAGATTCTCATTTGCAACAACCAAATAAAATTACGTGAATAATACATTTCAGCTTTCTAAAATAATTTTAATAGGATTATCATCATCAACAAAACCAAAACCTCCACAAAACCACCATGACAGTTTTATTCTCATGTTTGGTAGTCTCAGGTTTTCCAAATATCTGCATACAATTAGAGAGAAAAGACAATCCAATTAGTGAAGACATTGTATTATAAACACAAAGTTTTAGCAGCAAATCCCCCAATTTACATAAACACTTAAATCTCCTAATGTTATCCAAAAAGCTATTTATTCAGGCACAGGGAATAAGCCATGAGGATTTAGTCCTTTTTTTTAAACTGGATTTTATCCAATACTGAAGTAACCTCCTCCTAGTTCAAACGTGTCACGGGGAGAGAAACAAAGGGGAAGACCCTGAGGAGCCGGGGGGAACCCTGGGAGCAGGAGCTGGCCGGGGAAGAAAAGGAAAAAAGAAGAAAACAGAAAAATTTTTACCTATAGCCAGAGCCACGGCAAAGCCGGAAATGGCGGTGGGACCCAAGTGGCTCATTAGCCACGTCTTTATACAGCTGCGGCCAGCTGATAACATCAGCTGCAGGAGCTGGCCAGCGGAGATAAAAGGATCCACTGGCAAGGAAGAGGGGAGGAGACCAGCAGAAGCACCAGAAGGGAAGTCTCTCCCGGAGTCCCCACGAAGGTTAGGAGCATGGGGATTTGCATCCTGCAGCACAGAAGGACAGAGCGAAGCCCTTCGCAAGGAAAACGCCACCGGCAGCAACACAAGGGGTGAGAGGGCTGAGGCGCCTTGCTCAGAACAGGAGCTGAGACCTGGAGACAGAAGAGAGCAGGAGGGGCTTGAGACCCGCAGTTACCCTCAGAGAGCCAGAAGAGTTGGCAGAAGCCAGAACGCCAGACCAGGGGGGACCGTAGAGGGCTCGGACAGCCTCAAGGAGGTACCCCAGACAGGGAATGAAGGGTACAGCCAGTGGGAAGGGCAACAGAAGACGGGCTAGCCGTATAGAGCCGCCCCACCACAGGAGACATGGAGAAGACGCTCCGAGAGGGATCACCAGGGGTACAGTGAATCCTCAGGCTCGTTAAAGAGCTGAGGGGAGGACATGGAAGCCAACAGGCTGACCCAGACCCAATCTAGGCTTGTTAAGGGTCTTAGGGGCTGGAGCCGGTTGGAGTAGGGCAGTTGGTGGGAGCAGGCAATAAAAGGGGGCAAAGACCATCCCTTAGTATCTCGTATTGCTTCATCGGCGATTTTTGTGTGTTTTTTTTCATTGCCCACTTTTGGAGGGGTTGCTGGGTGAGTTTACAGCTACGGACAGGGTTAGTCAGCTGTGAGGTATAAGGAGGCGAAGTGGGCCTTTGGCCTGACTACTATACAGCCGGCTAGATAAAGGGTGTGCAGCCTAAACTGTCGGAGGGACTTGGCTGAAGATCATCAGGATTCAACAAGGTGGGTTGTAAGGGCGAGGTAGAGGGTAGGTGGAGACTCTCAGAAGTTCATCATCCAGCAGTCCTATGCACAAGAGATGCCAATAGTTTAACCCCACAACTGGGATAAGATCAAAGTTGTGGCAGGCGAGATTGGGGAGAGACTATCCAGCTCAAAGACACCGACTCGGCGGGACCACAGGGATGGACAGGCAGACAACTCCAAGCATCAGGGGACGCGTGGTGCGTGACCGGACGTTCAAAGCCAGGCAGGTACAAAATGGTTTAGAAGTGTTTCAAGTTTATGTGCAGGGGAAAAAAGAAAATCAGAAAATATTATACACTACCAAAGCAATAATCCACCTAGACAAATTTCTGTCTCCAAGAAAGATACTTCAAGAAAGAGTGTAAAACCAAAAGAAGGATCCCATAGGGAGCACTATTCATAATGGGAAGAAAAAAAGGGGGTTTCATCACAACTCAGTTTTTCAGCTCCCTTTATTGAATGTGAGCTAAAATATATATGCATTTATCCAACCTGTGTTATAAAGGAAAAGTGTTAGCTGCTACTATTACTGTAAAGGGATTAGTTATTTGTTTAAAATAATAAATTCTACTAAATAACTGTTCTCTAGTACAAACCACATTACCAAAACAAAGATCAAGGGGGAAAAAAAAAAAAAGGCCTGTAGGACTACTTCACATTGAGGCCAGCTCATTTTTATGACAGTCTGTCAATTCTACTCATCAGGTTTTCTAAATAAATAATTTGCTTAACCGTATAGCACCATACATGTTAATGGTGTGATAAATGAAAATGCCTGCCAGCAGCCTTAGGCACTCAATAAATACCAGGTATGCCAGGTCCTACAATACCCGCTTGCTATTGTCTCATCCTCCCATGCCATAAGAGATTCTTTCACCTTGATACTACCACTATGAACTGATGGTTCATGCGATATGATGCATTATGCAAAAATTAGCAGCATAATTGAACTGCCATGATTTTAAGACACATTTGACAGAATTTTGTAAGGCAACTGCATGAAATGTAAATTATCAGCAGAATACCAAAAATGCACAAATGGTCACTTTACCCACAAAACTTACTAAAAATCAACAATTACATTAGAGAATTTTTAGTAATTTTTTTGCAAATAAAATATATTTTTTACCACTAAGACTTAACTACAGTAATAAATTACTAACATTGGCAATGGAAGTAGAAGACTGAGTAAATTTGATATGAATGAAAGGAAGAATCATTCCAAGTGAAACAGTGATCAACATACTGCACAAAGAACACTGTTTGCTCATGCTTCCCCTTCACAATACAGAAGGGGTATGATGGCTTTTCCCCAGTTATGCAACAGGTTCAACACACTTTGAAAAAAAACACTCTGAAATATCTATCCAGTTGAAAAAAGTTTATTTTAAAATGCTCAGTGTCTATCCATGCCAAATAGGGGAAAGACTACATGCTGCCTATAGTTGATCTGTTATAATAATCATAACATTTTCCAGGATATATGTTATTTTCTGAGCTAGCACGTGATGCAATGCCTTCTATGTGAATAAAGGTTGAAGAGCTTGGGCTCACCCAGGGATTACAGCATGTGTTAGGTTAAGTTTTTGGGAAAAGAGAGAAAGGGTGATGGAATCAATTTTTTAAATGCTCCATAAAAACAGAAGGGGGGGGGGGGGGAAAAAGAGAGTGGGAGGTGGGAAATGACAGCTGACAGCCCTCCAGAACATCAAGGACAGTAACTGAAGTTAGCCTGTAGTATTAGTATACATTCTTCCCCTGTGACAGCTGAAAATTATGCCTGCATGATAAAAGTGCTTGCTGAAGGCTCTATGAAGATTAGGCCAAATGTCTTTCTGTCATTGTTTAGATATTAAGCTATATGTTGTTGCTAACAGCCTAATTAAAAGTTTAAGATGCAGTAACACCTTGTATAAAGTAAGACCTAGTAAATTTAGCAAAGCCTTGAACTAGTAAGGCCCTGTGGCATAGTTAAAATTTACCTTATCAAAAAGAAGCCAAGGCTTGTACTGCTATTCGTCAGTCTAAAGGCAGTTGAAGTAAAAAGAATATGAACGGCTGTAACTTATCAGCACAGCTCAGAAATTATAAATGGGCCAAAATATCTGGAAAATCATTCCAAAGGAAGATACAGCTCTGTGAAAAGGATTAGGGCCCATGGATCTCAAGGAGCCCAAGGACCGATTACCTGGGTCCTTCCCAGTACCTCTCGGACAGCGCTGATCAGGGACACCTGACTTCGCTCAGCTTTGTGGAAAGAAACTCGTTGTACATCAGGCAGAGGGGACTGCTGATAAAGCTGCCAACACAAATTATTCTCATCTGTCATTTTTTGTCGTTACTACGCATTGTTGTGTTTTTAAGACAATAAACCTTTCTTACCTTTCTACCCCCGACCATACTCTCAATCCTGAGCCCTCCGCAGGCGGCTGAGACATTCCCCAAACCAGTAAAGGTCAGTTTTGCCAACAGTCTTCAACATATTGATCAGGCAGTCCCATCTGCTTTTGGGAACTGCAAGCGTGGTTTAAATTCTTCCTGAATAATATATATAGTGCAATGAAAGCTACGTGGAGTACCAGAGTTTCAGATCACAGGTTCCATGTTTGGAACAAAAATCTTTCTTCCAAAACAGTTCCTTAAGATCTCTTCCCCCCTCGTCTCCCCAGTGCACCTTATGTTGTATTGTAGCTATACAAGTTGTTTTACTATTATTAGAAGCTTCCCTATTAAAATTAGGTAAATCATAAGTCTCTTTACAGCTTTCTTACTGCATTGTGCTAGTACCATAATGCATTTAGTTGATCTTGGTCTATTAATTATAGATAACAGTACCCGATACACAATAAGGACTGTTTTTAAGTCTGCCAGAGATCAGCAACCCTGCCAAAGTTCAAATTACTTATTTTACTCAACCATCTGTGCCTAGTGATAAATGACACAGCTCCCAAGGGGTGGAACCTGCTATGTGCTTTTGAATTTGAATCCCAGACATTAGAAATGAGTTGTATGGACAATCAAACAAAAACTATAGGAATTCTCCCCACGAAGTGTATTTCTTTCTTCCACTTCTCTCCCCACCTTATAAAAAAATTTCTCTGTAATCATTTTATGTATCTAGACAAATAAGATCACAGGAACTGGTATGCAACTTGTAGCCATACTGGTCTAGAGGAAAAGAGGAACACGGACTTGTGGTAGAGGTGATAACTTTTATTAGAACAACTAGATTTTTGCACCCTTCTGAAGGTGACTGTGCCCAAAAGCTTGCAATTAAAGAATTTTTTTTTGCAAAAATCTAGTTGGTTTAATAAAAGATATCACTTCTACCATGAGTTCTGATTCCTTAATAAGTACTGACATTATGGCAGCAAATAATGCCTTTCTGCTTTTATACAACCTCTTCCATAGTTTCATAGTTTCTAAGGTTGGAAGGGACCTGAGCAGATCATCAAGTCCGACCCCCTGCCATGGCAGGAAAGAGTACTGGGGTCAAATGACCCCAGCAAGGTGTTCATCTAGCCTCCTCTTAAAGACCCCCAGGGTAGGAGCCAGCACCACTTCTCTTGGAAGTTGGTTCCAGATCCTAGTGAAGGATGCACTGCCAGTGAAGTAGTGCCTCCTGATGTCTAGTCTGAATTTACCCTCTGCCAGCTTGTGACTGTTATTTCTAGTCACTGCTGGTAGTGCTCGGGGGAACAGGGACTCCCCCAATGTCTGCCGGTCCCCCCCGACTAGTTTGTGAATGGCCACTAGAACCCCCCTCAGCCTTCTCTTGTGGAGGCTGAACAGGTTCAGGTCCCTTAGCCTCTCCTTGTAGGGCCTGCAGTGCTGACCCCTGATCACGCGGGTGGCCCTCCTCTGGACCTTCTCCATGTTGTCCACATTCCTCCTGAAGTGGGGCGCCCAGAACTGGACACAGTACTCCAACTGAGGCCTGACCAGTGTTGCACAGAGGGGGTACTTCTAGGCACAAGTGATGCCCTGGATCTTTTACGTTGGTCAGTTTTGTAACTGATCCCATCTTTGAAAACACTGCCTTATGATGACAACATTGCAAAAATTAAGTCATTACAAGATAGGCAAGAGGAAGCAAAATTAAAATGAAAAGTCTTAAGAGCCGTTACAGAAACCTATTAGATTTTTGCTTTATGCTAACAATAAACAGCACACATTTCAGGACACGAACTATTATTCAAGCATTTGGAAAGCCTTTCAAATCTAGGGGACTACCAAATCAGAGAGCTACTATGATTACTGTCAATAGTCATATCTGTAAAATGTAATTTTGTGCATCTGTTCAGCTCACAATATCTGCAAACTGTCCAGGCTGCACAGTACTACTCAAACAAGCAGTTATGGTATCACTAGCCCTTTTGCCCTGCTCAGTCTGATAGTCTGCTTCTGATGATGGAGTCAGGTACTCTAGCGGAAGGGGAGGGAAATGCACACAATGTACAGAGAGTCTCACTACCCAGTAGTAATCAAACAGCAGGGAGACATGTTCACAGTCTCTTTTCACAGTCCTCACCCTTTTTTCATCCATCTCTCCAAAAGTTTGCTCTTAACATCATGCTACGAGTGTTCCTTCATTTCTGTTACTTATTTTATGCGTCTTTGGTCTACTTCCATAGCATTTCTGTTGCTACTCATTCCCACAAATACAAATTTCTTCTCCCTTGTTTGCTTTCTGTTCCCACTCAAACCCCCTCCTTAATAGCCCAGATTCCTTCCCAGCCTTCCATTTATGTTACAGTTTAGATGGTGGCTTTTGATGCATTAGCCATATATTCTGTAAAATAAAAGCTTGATTGATGTCTCATATTTTAATCTAAACAAAGGGTAGCTGTCGTAACTACCAGTGTCAATGAGGTTTCACTCAACTCAAAAATTAATATATTATTTAAAACTGCTGCTGTATCACAATCTTACGTTGTAGAGGTCAGACATACCACAAAAATGACTGCAAAACAAGAATTTAGGAATAGTGCAGCAGAGAAGCTAACAGGTTAAACAATGTAATCAGACAAAGGAGAATATTTTCTTAACAGTTTAATTAGAAATTCAGCCTCCTCAGTCCATGAAGATTATTTTCTAGTCAGAAATAAATCTCTCCCCTCATTCCCCTTCTCTCTCTCACAAGCCCAATCTTCAGATTTTGCTCAGCGTTTGTCCATGAAGACCTAATCTACACTAGAATCTTTGCTAAAACAGTAGCTGAGTACAGGGGGATTTTTTGAGATCCCTGCCACACAAAAAGCTCCAACATAGATGCAGTTCTGTAAAAGATTTCCTTTTGGTAAAATTTCTCAACCTGACATAAGTTCTACTGGAAAAAAGTATGTTTCTTCTATATAATCTGTGATAACCTACAGTAAGGGGGGTTTCTAGTGTAGAGGAAAACAGAGAAACAGGGTCATTAGCTCTGTCAGGTTCACTCATAAGCCTTATGAAAATTACATTGCTTTGACTGTATTAATCTGAATCAATGTTCAAAATGTTATTTAAGAGCTTTAGAAAATTCTGCCATAACTTTGTATTTTTCTTACCAGGTCCATGCAATATCATCATAACTAAGCCCAGTACCATAACATTTTACCAGGGTGACAGTAATTTGTCATTTAAGCCACCACCCAAAGGCTAGCACTAGTGAAGCTTTTGCTTTGGAATAGATTCAAGCTAAATGCTAACAACAGAAGTAAAGATTGCCGTCTCTAACTGGCACAGACTTCTACCTCAGAAGGCAAAAATGGAACAGATTACTCGAACTGAAAAGGCTAGAATAATAGACCAATAAATAAATGCAACTATTCAGATAATGTCAAGCTCCAGGCTGCTCATTATCAGAAGTCAGGCAATACTTCATTCTTTACTTTTCTTGCAAAAGGAAGGACTTCTTGGGGCGATATCTTTATTGGACCAATTGCATAGTTGGGATAGATGTAGACAAGCTTTCTAATGCAAGACATTCTTCATCCGATGTGAAAAACAGCCATCCAACGTAAGATAGCCAACTATGTAGTCAGCCTAATAAAAGATGTCACCCTAGAAAATTCTTGCTGCTTGCATAATCCTTGGACCACAATGGCTACAACATCACTAACACTAGCATTCTTTTCCTTGAAAACTTCTGATGAACTAGGGAATAGGGGGAAAACAGCCTATATTACATTCCAAAGGACCCTTTCTGTTTGTATTTAAATGTTCAACTCTGAAGTAGGATCTAATCTGATACTTATGCAAGTAGAGAATTAATGCTGGACTCAACTAGACAGCACTCTTGCGAAGGGAGACTTGAACATTACTTCCGTCTCAGGGGAGCCCAGTCCCTACCAGGGAAAGACCTTCATTGTGCCTCTAAATAAACAACTTAGTCTTCCTATCAGGCGTTTAAAAATCCCACTTACTCATTGAAAGCCCTCCATCTTCCCATAAGAAGAAACTATATAGAGGAGAACAGGGCACCTTGCCATTCAAAAACTAAATGGGGGGGGGGGGTGGACTTTAAAATTTCTTCTAGACATGTTTCCTGTAAAGAGTATGAATAGTAACAGAACTGTGAGTTGAATTTGCATAATAAACCTCACTCAATTAGTGTAAACCTGCTCTAAGTTTTTAGCAGGAAAAAACCCCATCCAGGTAAGCAACAGCTTAGCCTAAAGAAAGAACAGTATTGCAGTGTTCTTTCTGCACATTTGTAAGAGCTTCTTCAATGTTTCTCAGACAAAGTCATTCACCCTCTCCTTTCTTAAATCAAAATTACATGTCTTACAATTATATTGGTTTTCTAGGTACAACCCCTCATTTCTTTAGTCAGGCCTTGAGTAATCAAATGAGGGCTTTTTAAAACATCCAGGTTAGAGAAAGACAAACATGTAAATCACCCATTTGAAGAAACACAGTTAGGATGGTATCGCTGCTGTCAAATCACACATGAATAATTTAAAAAGCTCTTTGGAGGAGCAACCTAGTCCCCATTCGAAAGCTAAGGGTTAGGACACTTAAACCCTATAAGAAAATTAGCTGGGCAATTGGTACCTACTTCAAGCTTACTTTTTTCTCTCCCTCCATTTGAAGTAGCCCTCACCTATGATAGTAGTTACCACAGAAAAAAACAGTGTGGCTCCTGCCTCAAGGAGAAGAGAATCTGATATACACATCTAAAGATGGGACAGACTTCCAGAAACATGGGACACAAGGAACAGATGCCCAAATGCTGCTACCCCCTGTTCTAAACATACCCAAACCTATGCTTAGTCATGTTCCTAAACATATCCATTCACATTTCCACTTGTATTGTAAACTAGTTTTCTATGAAAAGGCCATTCTACCAGAGTATGCTAACAGATGCAAATATGGTCTTGAGAAGAAAAATAAAAACCCAAATATTGAAGGGGTGAGCCTTCCAAAAAGAGAAAGAAAAAATCAATTTGCATTCTTTGCCACAGATGTATTTACCTAACTGAACCAACTTTGAGGTGCTGTATGCTTGGAAATATTTGCATGGCACTCACCAGAAAGAGATACACACACATTTACCTTCCTGCAGGTTCAGGGAGAAACATTTATCTTGATACAACGAAGAGGGGAAAATTCAGCTTGTTCTTTACTCAGGCCTAGCTGTATTTTTGTATCTTGGTGCTGAAACTCCAGAAGACAGGGGGAAAGGGGGAGGACTCCAGAAAGACAGGGGGAAAAGAGGGAGGGTAGAATATATATATTTGCTTCTGTTTAAAAATACACAGACTCAGTTTATACAATGTTAAAAATCTTAGCTGTTCAGAAGCAACCAAAGCAGAGATTCAGTCAGTGAGTCACTTAAAAAATTGTCCCAATTCATGTTGGAAGCATTTCTTTAACATACATATTTCAGTTGAGATGCACATCAGCAAGTCAGAGAATTCCCTGAGAGATTGGTATCAGCTACCCTTTATGACTGAAAATGGGAAAAAGAAGTTCAAAGAGACTTGAGAATTTTATCCTAAGGCATCTTAGAACAAACGGTTCATTCCTGTGTATGGTAGAAATATTATTAAAAGGTTACGGTATACCCCTGTACCCTCAGACTGCAAAAACTAAGATCTTTTGAAAACATCTCTCCTCCCCACAAAGAAATTCACACTCTCAGTTGAGATTGGAATGGGACACAACACCCTCTATGGGCATAAAAAAGACTAAACCAAGTCAAAACATTCCAAGTATCCAAAGCTACCCTGAAATTCAGGTGTTCCGGTGAGTTAACAGGAGGAAAAAGAAAATCAATTCCAAAACAGGCAATTGTTTTATAATTGAACATTTCAGATGCACATAGTTAAAATGTTAAACTCAATTCTGTATTCATACTATTTATAGTACTTTCAAATAATGCAAGCATGATAGCAATAGTGTAAGTGATTTGATTTTACATTACTTCACAAGTTTTATAACCGTAGAAGCACAGAGTTGGGTAGGAGTACCAACATTTTATTTAATAACCAAGAACAGGGGTTGTCAACCAGGGGTACATGTACCCCTGGGGGTACTTGGACCAGTCTTAGGGGGTATGTGTGGACAGGCGGGGCAGAGTGCCACCGTCTCCCAGGAGCAGGACTGGCACAGGGTGAGGGAATGATCGGGGAGCCAGAGGGTCAAACCAGGAACTGGGGAGAATAATCAGGAGGCTGAAGGAATGAACAGGGGCTTCCCCCCCACCAGTTCCCAGTTTGATCCCTCAGCTCTCCATCATTCCCCAGCCCCCACGGCCTCTCCCAAGGCAGCCAAAACTGCCTGCCTCACCCTGGTGCCTGGGCAGCTGAGGGAGGAGCCGGATGAGCCATAGGTTGAGCCATCAGCCCTGAAAGAAGCCACGAGGTCTGGGGGGGGGAAATGATGAGAAGCTGGGGGATTGAACTGGGGGTGGGTTCAGATTTGGATTCGGTGATTTGGAGGGACAGTGATTAGTTTCGGTGATTCGAATCACTGTCCCGATTCAATTCGGCCAAATCTGAATCCAAACGATAATTTAATGCTGAATCTTATTTCGCCATAGATTATACAAGCAGGCAGTGCCAGTGGGGGGCAGCCGGGGAAGCAGCTGGACGAGCCGCAGCTTCTTCCTGGGCTGCCAGCTCAAGCTGGGGCTCATCTGGCTGCTCCCTCGGCTGCTCCTGCCAGTACTGCCTTGCCTGTATAGTCTATGGGCAAGTAAGATTCGGCACCAAATATCTTCGGATTTAGCCAAATCAAAATCAGGACAGCGATTCAAATCACTGAATCAAATCACTGTCCCTCCGAATCACTGAATCTTAAGTGAATACTTTATGCTTCACACAGGCCTATGATTATACATGTTCAGACAACCTGTCTGAAACTAGCTAATTAAATTCAGCTTTCCTTGTCCAGTGTGACATCACAACACTTATTTTACATTAATCAGTACCAAGCACCCACTTATACAAGTTATCTGTTGCAATTCACAAGGGTTAATATTAATTAATTACTGTAACACAGATGACAATAAATTTGCTTTACATATAGTAACGAAGAGCAAACCTTTGTGTTGAGAAACAGATGAACCTGAAACAAGCAGAAGTTCAAGTAGTGGTTTTAAAATGAGTCCAGAAATGTTTACATACAGTAATAGATTCACTTTTGAAATTCTGCTAAATTCAGCCAAGTTATGGAGGTGGAGAACCACTGCTGTTATGCAACCTGTTTCTGGACAGCCCATACATCACATGACAATCTGGTGGGAGAAATTTTCACAAGCCCTCTGAGGACATTCATGCTCTGGCAAGAGCATTTTCAAAAGCTCTTTTTGGAGAAGAGAGAGACACAGTAAAGATGAGGTACTTATAAGACCTCAGGCAAAAAATGCTCTAGTTTCTGCTGATACTTAAGGGGAACAGCTTTTTATGGTTCTATTGTTGCTCAGTCCCATAAAAAATACTCTGAATATTATCAAAGCTCTGTTGAGAAGTAACAGGTGCTTACCACGACTCACCTTCACATCTGTATATCCGAACTTATAAACAAGGTTGTCAGAGGAAGCCCAGCATTACAATACAGTTTTCAGCAGTTTGCTTTGTGCACTGATAAAGTAATACAAAAACCATTAGACCACTCTTTTGTTTTGGCAAATAAAATCTTGTCTTCCAAATTTGCCAGCATCACCTTGAGAGGCATAATTGTAACCAACACAAATGACTCCTGTAGATTCATGTCCTGTGTGATTGAGAGAATTCTCTTTCAGAAGTGAGAGCCAGTGTTCCTTTATTTTGGAGTTGAAATTTTAATACAAATATTCTTGCTTCCCTCATCTTTGCTTATTCATAAAAAGGTAGGAAAATAAGAACATACCGAAAGTGGGAGTTAGTACTGCAACGACAGCCATATTTTTCTCAGGCCAACGTAAAATCTAGTTACTCTAGCTCGTATTATTGCATCAGTTTGGCACTTATGACAATCTATTCTAAAATTAAATTAACAGTTTTAAGTTGGAAAGTTTGACAAGTAGTGGCTGGAGCAGCTGTCAATAGACCAAAAGTTTTGCTAAATTAATGGCTTTTGTCTCAGTAACAAAACCTCTGCTAGTCTTCAACAAGTACTACAAGATAACACCATGATAAGTAGTTCCAGGATGCTTATGGCTTGAAATTGCACTGATACTGTACTGCACCCAGACAAAAAAGGGAAAAGCACAAAGTGATCCTAAACACACTTGTCACTGGCACCCTGCACTGCTGTTTTATATCTTTTTAAAATATGCAATAGATTTGGATAAAGAACATAACATCAAAGTAAGATGGAGCAGATGCAGGAAGCCAAAGCCAAGGTGAAAAATGACCTGCAGAGATTATGGTAGCAGAGCTAGAAGCAGGAATGTGACAATGGGTACCAATAAATGATGTCTGATTGCCAGGGAGAGGGGGAAAAAAAAAAAAAAAAAAAAAAAAAAAAAACTGGGGAGGGAGAAAGACATGGTTAGACTTGTCCTCATGGCCAGACTTGTACTCATTTATAAAATAAAGTTTCGCTGTTATCTAATTTTATCAGTCTTCCCAAAACTGCTTTTTCATATATCTGATCATGATGACTTGAGTAACGATTGGAAAGAAAGTCTGCAAGAGAGTTTCTGTTTTTTGTCACGATAGCTTGAGCTTTGAATATGCTCGAGCTCTTGAAATTTGTTAAACACTTTTGGTTGGTACTGGAAACTCTAATAAATGAAGGACAAATAAAGTAACCAAAAATGGAAACAAAGCTGAGAATAGAAAGTAAAGAATGAGAATAGCCCAGCAATGTATAAGTTCAAGGTACTCAAAACAGAACCTCAAATATTCTGCTTATGGACTGGTTTAAGGAGGACTGATTTTCTTCCAATCTAAATCCACCTGACATGCCACTGGAGTACGTATGTTCAAGATAAGCATTACTCTTTTTGCATTCTTTAGCCAGTACTGAAATAGTCGATAACTAAATTATCCTGCCAATATTTCTAGTGACATCTTGGACAAATCTCAGAAACAATATATCACCCTCATCCTCCTGGCCCTGTCAAGCCACCTTCAACACAATCAAGGATGCTCTTGAAGTCTTTCTGTGACTTTTGCAAATTCATCCTCCCCTTTCTTCCTTTTCCTTCCCTGGTTTTCATTTTAATTCTATGTCATTTATCCAGCATGCCTTCCACAGGATCCTCCAGCTGCCGCCTCTTCTTTCTGGAGTTCTCAAGTGTTCTGTCCCTGACCCCTTCTTTTCTTCCTCTACATCCTACTGTCTGGGTAATCTCATCTGCAACTAAGCATTTTAAAGATGGTATTTAAATGTTAACTCAAAAATTTACCTCCCTACTCTAGGCCAATCTTCTGTCCAAATTAAAAGCTTGTCCTTTATCTCCAACATCTGTTTTTGAGTATCTAGCCATCATATAACTATAAACATGGCTAAAGCAGAGCTCTATCTTCCTTCAAGTCCTCTCTTCTTGATCGTCATGGGCACCCTCATCCTCCCTGTCAGTCAGGCACATAACTTGAACATTATTTTAGAGCACTAAACACTATCAAAGAACTATGCCCATGCTAAGGAATTTTACTCTGAAGCATATCACACTAACACGTCCCCAAATTGGCCGTAAGTACTTCCAAGAAGCGAGTTAGTTTATGTATGCCAGGGGCGAGCAATTATTTAGGGCGGAGGGCCGCTTACTGAGTTTTGGCAAGCCATCAACAGCCACGCGACAGGTAGCCAAGGGCAGATACCTATTAATTTTCTAAAATTTTTAGGGGCTCTGTGGGCCGGATAGAATGGCCTGGTGGGCCACACTCGCCCATGGGCCGCATATTACCCACCCCTGATGTATGCCCTGCCTCTTTCCAAGACTGGTACATTACAACTATTTATTTCAAAGCATAGCCCATGCAAAGCCTGCTTACTGTATTGTATTGCAGTGTTCCACAGCATGGCTGTTTGACAGTGTTGACATCTCATTAGACCAGTGATTCTCAGCCACAGTCCCATGGCATCCTTGAGTGTCATGAGATCTTTTTGAGAATACCACACAATATTAGTGCTATTAGGGTGTGAAAACGCCTCCATAAGATGAATCCAGAAATATCAAATAGGAATTAATACGTTTCAAAAACATTCTGACCTACTGTATTCTTTCTGAATTCCTTGCAACAGAACTGCTCAAAAAGAAAAAGCCTCCTCTTAGCTTTTACAAGGTGGGGTGCAAGTCTAACAAGGCTGAGAACCACTTATTCAGACCCCTCTCTCTAGAGCACAGGTTCCCAAAGTATGGTCAGTAATCAATCCCCTTTGAAGTGGACTGTATCTCAGTTAACTTTTTTTTTGGAGTTACCAGGAGTTTGCACAGCCTGGCTTGCAGGTCAAATGCTGCCTGCAAACCCCTTTGATGTAGCCCATCACTGAGGGCTTCCACTCTGAAATGGCCCTCAGGCAAAAGTTTGGGAAACCCTGCTCTAGAGCTCCACCCACAGCATACATCTGAAACTTTATACAACAAAAATCTTTAAGACAAAAAATAAGGCCTTTCTTAACCCTCAATGCAGCTAAGATTCCCATCAAGGCTCTCATCTTAATTACAGCATCCCTTTCTCTGACCCTGGTAAACACCATCTTGTCCCACTCAATATATATTCAAATTGCTGCTGCAAATATTTTCCTAAACCATGACACCTCCTTCTGCTGGCTGGTGCTCCTCCTCTACTGATAATATAAGCTGTGCATTTCCTCTTTGGAATCCTCTCTCACGTTCTCCAGCCCTACTGATCATCTCTCATTCAAAACATCTCCTGTTCCCAGCCTCAAATCATCCATTCATTAGATTTAGAAACAAGGACATTCTTGCTTTTTTCCCATGCTTCTTGTTACACTGAGAAGCGCTTAGTAACTATCTGCAAAGCTACTTCATTATGCATCTCTCAAATTCTTGTTAAAACTCTCTTTTGCCAAGAAGAAAAAACTGTGATTAGGATGCCAATGTTGGCAATGTTGGCCCACAATTGCCTTAGATGTCTGCTAATCTCATCTTAGCTCGTTAGCCCCTTGGAGAAGGGACTTTCTGTTCCTCTGTAGATTACTGGGATCTATGGCAATACAAAGAGGAGCTAACTGCCCCCAACATCAGTGATGGATTCACATTTCAAAGCTATCATTTTTCCTGCCTAGGCTTTATTTAGTTTCTGTGATACTAGAAACTTTATCTAGTTTCTGCTGATACTTAGGGAACTTTTTCTTCTGCATTTAACTAAATTACTCAAAGCTTACCCAAGGGTAACCTGCAAGTCATGGTTTACCTCAGCAGACCACATCTATATAGTGTAGGAATAATTTAGTTGGGCTTCTGGCTTACTTGACTAGAAAAACAGAGACCAGAAGTGCTGATACTGCTTATTTTAGTTACATGTTCGGAGATAAGAAATCCTGCATTTGGGATTATCCTTAGGTTATCTTGATATATTACCCTGTGCACAGATCATTTGTTTAAGTAAACTTCCTACATTTCTGTGTAATTTACTATTGTTTTGTTTCTCCAAGGTCATATTTTTTTTTAAAATCTCTTTCTCCGTCTTAAGTATAAATATGCTTGTAAACTTAGCGAGTCCGAGAAATCCTTTGAAACAAGACGAGTGGATGATTCCCCTTGCTGTATGGCATTCTCCCTTTGATCACAGTACAGCCCTAAATAAAGGAAAGCTGGCTCTGTCAGTTCTGATTCAACCACAACGCAAAGTTTGATTTCTTCCACAACAGTAAGGGCCCGTACCGGTGCAATTATTCCAATTCAGAAGAGCACAGACAAGGCCACAAGCCAACATCCCTATGGTAGTTTACCCAATGATCTCATCTTCATTACAAACTCTACATGCAAACAAGCAAAAATGAGAAAATTGGGTGGTACAACTCTAACTGTGACAAGCAGCATCTGTCAGAAGTCATTTGCTAAAATCATAGAATATTAGGATTGGAAGGGACCTCAGGAAGTCATCAGTCCAACCCCCTGCTCAAAGCAGAACCATACTCAACTAGCTCATCCTAGCCAAGGCTTTGTCTAGCGAGGTCTTAAAAACCTCCAAGGATGGAGATTCCACAACCTCTCCAGGTGACCTGTTCCAGTGTTTTACTACCCTCCTAGTGAGAAAGTTTTTCCTAATATCTCATCTAAACTTCCCTTGGAATCATAGATCAAATCATAGATTATAGATCAATGTTCCCTTGCTGCAACATTGTTCCTTGTTCTATCATCTGCCAATACTGAGAACAGTCTAGCTTAGCAGTGCTCAACCTTTTCTGTACTAGGAACCATTTGTAAACAATGATGGCCACTCTTGACCCAGTAAGTAGAAAACAGCCCCCTCGCCCTGCCAGTGCCCCTCACTCCCAACCCCCAGCTTCCCAGCGTGTGGGGCAGGAAGGGGTGTGGAGCATGGGGCAGCACATGCCCCCCTGGATTTGTGCGCCCACAGCGTACAAAGGGCTGCAGCCTGGCGGGACCAGCACAGGCAAGGACAGGGGCAGGCAAAATGTGGCTTGGGGGCCGGATGTGGCCCGCCTGGTGCTACCTCTCAGCTCCAAGTTCTTGGGGAACCCTGACACAGGACGCAGACTGTCTGACTCACAAAGAATCCTCCCCCCTCCCCTCCTCTACCTAAACAGAAATTGATTAAAATGCAGGGAGAGACGCACCTAAAACCCTCCAGATAAGGGTGACAAGTGTGAAACAACTGCCTTAAGTCTCATTTGCATCTGAGATGGGAACAGATGACCATTCATTTACATGAGAGATGGAGAACAGAAAGCCTGAAGCAGAGACTGCAGGGAATTCTGGGATCAGAGAAGCAGGGGAGTACTGCATGATAGGGAATCTGTGCTCCAAATACTAAATCAACCCACACACCCAGCTCAGCATTTATCAGACAAGTTCTAATCTGGATTTACAAAGGACTTCCCCCTCCCCCCCACCCCCACACACCTCTAAAGCAGAAGTAAGTTTACTAGGCATCTCGGGCCGTACATTCCCTGGTCCCGCTATGGAAGGCCTATGTAAACTTAATTGGCTAAAACTCGGTTGCCGGGTTAGGGAATGCTGAGGCAATACACCGAGTCAGGAGTATGGGCAACATTTGAACAATGGTAAAGGGTTCATCACAGCGTCCAGCCCATTGGAGCCCTGACCACAAGTGTCGTCATACTTTTCCCCGAGATGACTGGTGGAAGTCCTCCCCACAACAGGTTATGAACACTCCAATAAGTGCCTTAAGTCTGTTAAAAGACTATAGTAAGATCTGGAAAAGTCATGCTGAGCTGAGGCTTGTTCACAACAAGTAAAAATTCAAAACCCTGATGCTGCAAGCTACCTATTTTTCTGAAGAAACCAGGAGATATCCCATCAGTATATCTGCTATCCATAGGAATGTCAAGCTGGCTCCTCCGTATGTTTTTCCTGAGTATCGATCATTTTCCTGAGATGTTCCAACCAGATAACCCCTTGTCAACAGAAAAGAAAATTTAATTTACACTACTGAGAATGCTTGAAAGAAGCTGAACTGAGAGTATAAAAATCTGTAAAAAAAGCAGCAGTATGTGTGTGCTGACACCACCTGCTTTCTTCTGGAGAGGCTGAAGGAGGCAGATTGTCTCCCTTCAAGGACTGTGCTGAGAACTTTAACCTGTCAGCTTTGCAACCCGAGTATCTTGGACTGGTGAGATTCCAGCTCTCTCTCTCTCCAAGCATAGATTCCTGAACCTGAACTGTATTAGTTAAGCTTGAGCTAAGTTTCCCCAAATACTTAGTGAAACCAGGGTAATACTGTATCTGTTCATGTTTGTTTTCCTTTGCATGTCTATTATTGCTAGTGCCATTATATATTGCATATACTTAGCAATAAATAACTTTTATAGTCAAACTGGTAGTAACTGGGTATGTTTTTCCTTCTTTACGTCTCCTTCCCCACTTGCTCTGCAGCAACACTTCTTTTACCTAAGCTAAAGATCCCTGTGAAGCTCAAAATACCGTGGGGTCCACACATCAAGAGGCTAAAAGATTGGGACGTGCCGAGTTTGAAACACATAAGGGGGATCAGCTCGTACAGGCGGGCTGGCCCAGTCTGGCTCAGACGTGCCCTCATCAACTGAATCCCAGCCGGATTCAGAGGTATGCTGTTTAACTGTGTGCTTGTGTCTGACTGCAGTTATTGTTGCTCTGATGAACCGATTCTTGGCATATGAGGGTGTCAGCCTGTCCATGCTGACCAACCCGGCCAGGTCAGGTGTATTATGTTAATCTGTGTGTGTTTGTGTAGGACTGATTTGGGGACTGGAAGAACCCAGCCCCACTGAACTGAGTCCCGCAAGATAGCTCCGTTGGGGGTGAGGGCTTGCAGAAGGAATAGATACAGCTCTGTACAGAAACACAAGACAGACAAGCAGCACATTAATATTAATTTTCTAAATTTTTTAGGGGCTCCGCAGGCCGGACAGAATGGCCAGTGTTACCAGATTTGCCCGCTACTTTGGGGTGTGCTCATTTATTAGAGCTAGGGTCTTGGTAATCCTACTAATCTGCCCATGGCTGCCTGCCACACAGCCCTTGATGGCTTGCTGAAACTCAGTAAGCGCACCTCTGCCCAAAACAATTGCTCGCCCCTGGGCAAGGAGCTGCCTCCAAGGTCCAGCGACTGGGTCTCAGCGTGGGAAGGCGGAGTGGGGTTGTGAAATTTGTTGCTGCTGCTGGTGCCACAAACTTCACTCCAACCACAGTGCCAGCAAAACAAGGAATAAGTGTGTGGGGAGGGGGGGCACCATCCAGCATATCTACTACTCTCCCCAGCTTGCTGTCAACTGCATACTTGCTGAGGGTACACTCCATGCTATCTTCCAGGTGACTAATGAAGGTATCAAACAAAACTGGCCACAGGATGAACCCCTAGGGCACTCCACTTGATACCAGCTAGCAACTAGACATCAAGCCACTGGCTACTACCCTCTAAGCTAGATGATCCAGCCAGTTTTCTATCTACCTTACAGTCCATTCACCCAGCCCATACTTCCTTAGCTTGCCTGTGAGAATGTTGTGGGGAACAAGGCTTATGTTGTGGTCTAAGTCAAAGTACACCACATCTACTGGTCTGCCCATATACACAGCAAAACCAGTTCTCATCATCATAGAAGGCAATCAGGTTGGTCAAGCATGACTTGCCTTAGGTGAATCCATGCTGACTGCTCCTAAATTACCATCTCCTCCAAGCACTTAGAAATGGATTCCTTGAGGATCTGCTCCATGATTTTTCCAGGGACCAAGGTGAGACTGACCACTCTGTAGTTCTCTAGATCCTCCTTCTTCCCTTTCTTAAATTGGGGCACTATATTTACCCTTTTCCAATCATCCGGGACCTCTCCCAATCACCAGAGGTTTCCAAGATGATGGCCACTGGCCCTGCAATCACATCAGCCAACTCTCTCAGCACCCCGGGTGCATCCTTTCCAGCCCCATGGACTTGTACACAACCAGCTTTTCTAAACAGTCCCTAACCTGTTCTTTCATCACTGAGGGCTGCTCACTTCCTCCCCAAACTATGCTGCCCAGTGCAGCAGTCTGGGAGCTGACTTTGCCTCTGAAGACTTAGGCAAAAAAGGCATTGAGCACTTCAGCCTTTTCTGTATCCTCTGTCACAAGACCACCTCCCCCATTCAGTAAGAGACCCACACTTTCCCTGATCCTCCTCTTGCTACCAACACACTTATAGAAACCCTTCTTGTTATCCTTCATATCACTTGCTAGCTGCAACTCTAAAGGCCAAAGTGCAATTGAAGAGGCCATAAGAAATGTTAGGGGAAGGCTTATTTGCGAAAGCAAAACTAAGGAATAAAGCCTGCCAGAATCAATTGATCTAATGACCTTTGAATTTGCAGACCACCACACTCCCAGTTATGCCACATCAGCTTCCATTTAAAACATCTTTAAACAAGGTTCCTAGTGACAACAAGTCCTTTGATTGTATTTTAGAAGGTTATCTTCATAACCAACGACTACAAAAAAGTTCACACAAGGCACTGGGACACACGGACCTCACAGAGCCACTGCTACAAATCCTAGTTAAAAAGGTAAGGATGGCAGGGCAGAAGAACTGAGGTCCACACCCTCCCACAAGGTCAGTCACAGAAGAACACATATAAACTCCAAGTTCATAAATCGACAAAAAACAGCCAACATTACGTAAAGAAAAGCAATTACTGGAAGGGGAGAAAAAAAATCCACAAGTCAAAAGCCATTATCGAGAACATGTATGTGCAAAACAAGACAGGCAGCAGCAGCAACATAAGGCAGACAAAGTCAAGCACGTAAAGCACAACACATGACTCAAGATCTGCTGACAGTTTATGCTGGAGTCAGATCAATGTTCCAACATTAACATTGTTTGAGTTTGCACGGGCAGTTCTATTCAGAGACAAAACACAACCACCGCAGCCCACAACAGCCCTAACTCATAACTTATCTGTGGACTTCCCTTCAGTTGAGAGGCATGCAGTAAGGATCTCCATTTTTACCAAGGAAGACTTTCACAGCTATTCTTCCCTCTTTAGACTTGAACAGGACTTTCAAAGAGATTTTAAAAGCCTCCATCCTTCAAGTGTCTTTAGGCAGTAAGCCTCATTTCTTCATAAATTTGGTCAGGAAATATCTTGTTCCTACAAAGACAGACAGGCTTGCTGTTTATCACTTTAAATATAATACATGTGGAAGAAAGCAGAGCTCATTATGCACTGTGTTGCAATCACATTACTACAACAACTCTTAGGATACTGAAAAATATCAAAGAATCAGATTTTAGAAATGAGTCACATGAATACTAAAGTCCAAAGACAATAAACACTTAAAGAAACAAATACTTCAGCAACTGTTTTTCCTAAAACAGTTTACAAACAATGAAAACCATGTAAGAGCTGCTCAGGCTGCTAGTACTGTGCAAGATGGTCTTTATCAGGCATTAGATAGCAAGTAAAGAGAAAGTTTTCTGTGACATGTTTAACTGGTTTCCATGATAACATCACCTAGCACCTAAAACATTTTGCAGTATATTAGTTAGATTATCACTGGGATCTTCAGATGCTTCATTAAATCAGGAAGCATTATTTTTTACGATCAGTAACAAAGCTTACTTTAAACAGCTCAGAAGATCAAGTCACTTCCATCTTTTTTTTTTTTTTTAAATCAAAAGCAAATACATAAGCAGCACTTCTAATCTTGATGAAAATACACAGCAACTAAGCATTTCACTTAGCTACCCATTTGCCTTTATATCTAGTAGCTCTCATGCAAGTTGCACAGCTTCATTAAAAAAAATGTATCCAGAAAAAGTCTGCTTACTATTAAAGACAGTATATTAAGCAGAAAACAGGGGAGGGTGGCAGCTTTAAGACTAACTTGCTATGAATTAGTCTTAAAGGTGCCACCCTGCCTGCCCCTACCTTCCACTTGACATCAGACTAACCTATCTATACAAACCAGAATATTAAATTTAACTAGATTGAAAAAATGAGCTGGGTAAGAGACAGACAAAGCTTTTAGAAATTTCAGACCAAAAACATCAAACTTTTTTAAATCTGTACACCAGCTTTCTGGAATAAGTGAAGCATAAATATTTTAAGACTACAAAACTGAAACAGACTATGAAAACTTTTACTGTGCAAGTAAAAGCAACATAAAAAACAAGCTGGATTTCCTAATGCAATAACTAAAGCACTTGTACATCCCATTATTGAAAGAGTCAAGGAGGCTATCGTTGGGGCACAGGAAGATGCAATTCCACTGCACAGGAAAGTGGGAAAAGGGTCCAAGAAACCTTCATGGCTGAGAGTGGATATCCAGGCTGGCCTGAGGGCAAAGAAAACAAAAAACAAAAGCGTACTGGCAGTGGAAGCAGGGGGCAGGGAC
>NW_017728950.1:47971347-47972987 GCF_001723895.1 Crocodylus porosus
CTTCTTCAAGTATATAGGTAGCAAGAAGAAGTCTCAGGGTAACATTGGACCCCTATGAGGCAGGGCAGGGCAGGGCAGTTGGTGACGGACGCACAAGAGAAGGCCGAACTCTTTAACAAGTTCTTTGGCTCTGTGTTTCTGTCTGCTGACAATGGGGTGCTCTCGGGTGACAGCACAGAGAGGCCCAGGAAGGATGCGAGTCCTATGACTGTTAGTTCAGACCTAGTTAAGGATTACCTGGAGGGCTTAGATGTATTCAAGTAGGCGGGCCTGGATGACCTTCATCCATGGGTGCTGAAGGAATTGGCTGGCGTCATTGCGGAGCCATTAGCACAGCTGTTCGAGGACTCCTGGTGCTCGGGCCAAGTCCCTGAGGACTGGAAAAGGACCAATGTGGTCCCCATTTTCAGGAAGAGGAGGAAGGAAGAGCCTGACAACTACAGGCCAGTCAACCTCACTTCTATCCTGGGGAAGGTCTTTGAAAAAAAAATTATCAAGGGTCACATTTGTGAGAGTCCTGCAGGGGAAGTGATGTTGAGGGGAAACCAACATGGGTTTGTGCCATGCCCATCCTGCCTGACCAACCTGGTCTCTTTCTATGACCAGGTAACAAAGAGCTTAGATGGGAAGGAGGAAGTTGATGTCATCTTCTTGGACTTTCAGAAGGCCTTCAGCACAGTGCCCTACCCAATTCTGGTGGGCAAGCTGAGGGACTGCGGCATTGATGAATGCAGGGTCACATGGGTGGCAAACTGGCTCCAGGGGCAAACCCAGAGGGTGGTGGTGGACGGGTTGATGTCGACCTGGGAGGGTGTAGGCAGCGGAGTCCCCCAGGGCTCGGTCCTTGGGCTGGTGCTGTTCAACATCTTCATTAGCCACCTGGACAAGGGTGTAGAGAGCACCCTGTTCAAGTTTGCTGATGACACCAAGCTGGGGGGGAAAGTGAGTACACCGGCAGGCAGGGACCCCATCCAGGCAGACCTGGATAGGTTGGAGAAGTGGGCGGATCTGAACAGGATGCAGTTCAACAAGGACAGGTGCAGAGTGTTGCACTTGGGGAGAGGGAACCAGCATTATGGTTACAGGTTAGGGGCTGCCCCTCTCGGCAGCACAGAGGCAGAGAGAGATCTTGGAGTCATGATTGACTCCAGGATGAATACGAGTCGCCAGTGCGATGAAGCAATAGGCAGAGCCAACCGCACCCTGTCATACATCAACAAGGGCATCACTAACAGGTCCAGAGAGGTCTCGCTCCCCCTCTGCAGTGCTGGTCAGGCCGCAGCTGGAGTACTGTGTCCAGTTCTGGGCACTGCACTTCAAGAGGGGCGTGGAAAACCTGGAGAGGGTCTGGAGGAGGGCCACTCCACTCATATGGTTGAGGGCCTCTGTGGCCAGCCCTGTGATGAGAGGCTGAGGGACCTGAATCTCTTCAGTCTCTGCAAGAGGAGACTGAGGAGGGATCTTGTGGCTGCCTACAACCTTATTAGAGGCCAGGAGCAGGGACTCGGGGAAAGTCTGTTCACCAGGGTCCCCCTTGGAGCCACTAGGAACAGTGGCCACAAGCGGAGGGAGGATAGGTTTAGGTTAGATATTAGGAAGAACTACTTCACGGTAAGGGTGGCCAGAGCCTGGAATAGGCT
>NW_017728950.1:47973087-47975594 GCF_001723895.1 Crocodylus porosus
CCCAGCTGACTTCCTGCCCTTTGGGCAGGGGGCTGGACTCGATCTCCCGAGGTCCCTTCCAGCCCTAATGTCTATGAAATCTATGAAATAGGGAGAGACCAACAGCTTAAGAGCAGAACAATCTTTTCACCCTGCAGGCCGGTTTGATCCTGGTGCAGGGGGTATGCAGCTCAACCCTGATCTGTCTGTGGGGCTGGGGGCAGGGCAGAGCAGCCCTGATCCAGATGCAGGGGGAGAGGAAAGAGGTGGAAAAGCCTGGATCTGGACATGCAGGGCAAGGCAGGCCCAGCCCTAATTCTGCTGCACAGGCAATGGCCCATGCAGGGCTGGATCCAGCATGGAAAGCTTCTACTACTCCCCACTGCCAAGTTTTCCAACCCATGGGGATCTCCATGAGCCAGCTTTCATGCCTCTGCAGGCTGAATTTGGCCTGTGGGCAAGAGGTTAAGCACCCCTGGCTTAGAGTAATAGCCAACAGGTATGGGATTACTTAGAGAAAAGCCAGGTGCTTTTAAGTCAGCTAGGCTGGATGGGATGCACACTAAGGTATAGAAGGAACTGGCTGAGGTAGTTTCAGAGCCAATGGATATCCTCTTTGAGCAGTCTTGTCAGGTGATGTCCTGGATGACTGGAAAAAGGCAAGCATAGTACCCATCTTTAAGAAAAAGGAAGGAGGAGGATTTGGGGAACTATAAAATCAGTCAGCCTGACCTCTGTACCTAGAAAGATCACATAGCAGATTTTCAAGGAATCCATTGTGAAGTGCCTAGAAAAGAACAAGATCAGAAACAGCTAGCAGGGATTAACCAAGAGCAAGTCAGACTTCACCAAACTCATTTCCTTCTACAATAAAGTGACAGCGTCTGTAAACAAGGGAAGAGCAGTGGACATCTCGACTAGCAAGGCTTCTGACACTGAAATACAGATAAATGAAAGTACTCTAAGGTGAATACATAACTGGTTGGCTCTTCATACTCAGTGAGTAGTCATCAATTGCTCAATTTTTATTTGGAATGAGGTATCAAGTAGGGTTCCCCAGGAGTCTTCCCTGTATTGTTTACCATCTTCATTAATGATTCGGAAGATGGGATCAAGTGCGTGCCTAGCCAGTTTGTGAACAACATCAAGTTGAGTGAAGTTGCAGATATAATGGAGAGTACAGCTAGGATCCAGAATGACCTGGATAGATTGAAGAAATGGTCCATAAACAACCAAATGATATTCAGCAAGGACACATGCAAGGTCCTGCAGTTGGGATGAAAGAACTGCATGCACAAGTAAGGACTGAGGAATGACTGGCTAGGCTAAAGTACTGAAGAGAAGGACCTAGGAGTTATAGCAGACAATAAGCTGAATATGAGCCAACAATGTGCTCTTGTTGCAAAAAAACCCAACAGCATATTGGGTTTTTGTATATTGTATGACCAATATTGTAGTACAATAGATATACTGAATAGCTATAGCCATTCACCCACTCAGAACATATTGCTGAAGTTAATGTTTTCCCAAGACAGGCTCTCTTGCCTAGTATTGCTGGCACCCAGCTGATAAAAGACAATGAGCAAATAGTTCTAAACTACTTTCAATACAAATACTAAGGTCAGTTATATACCAGTAAACCACTCATAGGGTGTGGACAGAAGTAACAACTGAACCATTTCATGAGCCAGCTGTACAAAAAAGTACATGCCATATGAAACATTCCAGAAACAGCTAAAAAACTGCAAAACAATACCTCTTTAAATGAGGCACTATTCTGAAGTGGCTTACTTTTTGTTACATCTCTATGGGGGAAGGGGACCCACAGGTCCTCCAGAATCTCACATTGCTCTAGTCTCCCTGCGCTCTTCCACAGGAAAGGGAGCGAGTGCCAGGTAGACAGTCTGCAGTCTGGATGACAGCCTGCATACTGAGCAGCCTCTGAGTCCCACTCCCAGCCCTGGCTGCTCTAGCCCTCAGAGCCTGCTGCCATTGGTGCCTGCTTCTTCAGCTCCAGTCCTCTCTACCTCTCCCTTCTGGTGAGAGGGGGAACAGAGTTGTTAGAGAGGACTAGGGCCAGTGTTTCCCTCTAAGGTTTAATGATCCTTGAGCAATCCTGGCTGGGAGTTTGAGGGTATCTCAGTCTGCCCATCCCAGGCCCTTTCAGAGGCTGAGAGAGGCCCAGGCCACTTCCATTTTCTGAGGCTCCCAGTATATTAAAAAAACATTAATTCATAGTGCACTACAGGCAGTATGGCCTGGTAACAGGACACAAGTTTAAAGTTGTGTGATGAACATCTTCTTTCAATCCTGTCAGTGTATCTCTGTGTCTGTATGTCAGAAGTCTAAATTTGAGGCCCTCTGTGAATGAGAGGCCCAGGCCAAATGGCCCTCTTGCCCACCCCCCACGATAGGCCCTGGCCCATCCCTCCCCCTTCCTGCAGCAACCCGTGGCCAGGTTGAAGTGAGTGGCAAGCAGCTGGATGCAAAGCCAGCGGGGGGGAGCATTGGTGCCTCCTTGCTACAGC
>NW_017728950.1:47975710-47984380 GCF_001723895.1 Crocodylus porosus
GCCCTGCTGCTGCACATTCTCACCCCGACCCCATGCACAGCTCCAGCTGGTCAGCACCCCCAGCTCCAGCCCTGCCCCACTCCCTCCCTCCCTCACCCTGGAAGCCTCAATCTGCTCTCCCCCATCCCTCCCCCTGCCCATTAGACTCATCTGCAGGGAACTGCAGGTGTTCTCCACATTGCCTGGCTGTCAAGTGCACGTGGCGTCCCCGGCCTTCTTCTGCCTCCAGCCCCTTGCAGGCTGGAACTCTGCCAGCCTGCAAGGGGAAACCCACCATTTCTTGCCTTTTTCTCCTTTAAAAAGGAGAAAACCCATGTTTTCCCATGGCAAATGGAAAACCCAGATCCCTGATCATCACAGCACAGTCTGGCCTGGCCATGAGGGACTTGAGTTTGTTCCCTCCTGCAAGAGCCAGCAGAACAGGCAGTTCTGCTCAGGATCTCTGAGGTGCTGAGATCTCAGGAACTCAAATCAGAGCCATGTTTCCAGCCAACACAATACCCAGGAAATTAATGCTGCCACAGTTCACCATCCCCTTTTCCCACCACTGGATTTATCAACATCACTGCCATAGGCAACAAAAATTGGCAGAAGGCACATGGCATTAACCCCTTGACTGCTGGCAGAGAATGTAGCATGTCAATTGATTTGAGTTTAATGACCCTGCTTTAGATCTATTTTGTTTTTGGAATAAATACAGCATTTCTTTATATTTTCAGAAGTGCAAGAGTGATATTGTAGCCATGATGGTCCAGAAATTATGCAAGAGGCAAGAATTTCTTAGGATATCTTTTATTGGACCAACTACGCATGCAAAACAGGGGCAACGCGGGTGCACACAAAGCTTATCTAACTTTATCCCAACTACATCATTGGTCCAATAAAAAGGTATCATGCCTCTTTAGTATTCTTCCTGACAGTATAAAGTTACAAGTTTTGTCTACAGAAATTCAGGGCACTTGATGTGGAAACGTTTGTTCAACTACATCCATATCAGCATGAACTTTTTCTACAGTGATGTTCAGATAAATTCCAAAGGTTCATATTTTACATCAGGTCAAGCACTTGGAGCATTAGGAGTGAAGGCATCAAGTTTGTCTCCAGTCCGGTCAAGCTGCTGTTCTCACTTCCAATATTGGCTGGTTGATCAGCCTGAACCCAGTTTCCAGGTTCCCCAGTTATCCCATGTGATGATAAACAAGCTGACTCAGTATCTTGTTCTTGTTTTCCTGTTATAGCCTACTCTTACAAACATACGAAGTTTCAACCCACAAGCTTCAAGGCATTCTGTAAAGTTTAGTGGTAACCAGTATTTATCTTGATATGGTGAGAATGTAGTTTTTTGTTTTTTTTATTTGCCATGTTCTCTGTTTTATCTATAACATTATAAAAGGGCAAAGTGCTACAGTGACTAGTTGCCAAGCCCAGGCAATCCCCTTAGGCACAGCCACAAGTTATCTTTAGTTTTAATCACTTCACCTTTCATACACTGATCTTCATTAGCCTTTCAGTGGCCAATGAAGTATTCCTGTTCTCTCCTGCATGCACATCTCCTATCGTAAATAAATTAGTTTTAAACATCCCCCTTCTATTCCATTTTACTCCCCAAACTCAACTACTTGATCTAAGGAGACACTTGCAACTTTCCCCTAGGCAAATCAGGTACCTTACTGATTTACGAGTTATCACTCCTTATTCCGACAGCAGAAAACTAGTTTACACATTACACAGACAAAGTGGAAATATATCTTATTGGCTAAAAACTTGACACAGGTAGAAGCCTTATCAGGGAGAGTGTCTGGTTTCCTGTCCAATGAATAACAAAGAAGGCTGGGTATTTATTAGGCACAGCAGCTGAGCAGTAGCTAGAGCAGTAGTTGGAGAGGCTGGCTGAAGAAGTTGTATGGGAGCTGAGCAAAGGAAAATAGAAAGAAAAAAGCCAAACAGAGAAACTGCCACTGAAGAGGAAATAGAAGGGGGCCTTACTGATGTTAGTTACCCAAAATAAAGTCTTGCCAGAAGGAGTAAGACCAGAAAGAAAGGCACTACTGAGTTTCTCCAAAGCAGCGCTTCAGTTTAAGCATTTTTGTGTTAATAAAATGAACAAAAGGTCTATAACAAGTTGGAACAGGAGACACTACAACTGAGAAATCCAGACCTAGTCAGTGTAATGGCAGCCATTTTTGCCAGGAAGGCAAGTGACCACAAACAGGCTTTGTAGCAAAACTGCAACTCATTTGCTACTCCAACACTTTGCATGCAAGGGAAAAGCAGCTTCTAATAAATTGTTACAGCCTTGTAATTGTAAAAACTCAGCTGCTGCTGCCAGTGCCAAACATCTTAATATGCAAGTCAATCCCTGATTTACATAATATTTAAAACTATTGCATTAAAAAAAAAAAAAAAAGAGAGAGAGTTGAAGACGCTTGATTCACCGCATGGGGCGAAAGGAAAGGGAATAAGCCCAGCTTTAAAGCACAGTGCAACTCAATGCAAAGTAAATCCAATTAAAACCAGCTGGTTTGAGATTAAACACTCTATTTACTTCTGCACTATTTAAAATGACATCCAAGCCAAGTCTAAACATACTTTATCTTATGATGCAGCATGCAACAGCTTCAAGTTTCCTATTCTAAAATCAAGAAAGATTATCATCTGCTTCAACATTTTTTAAACCCTTTCACGCCTCACTACTGAACACCAAAACAAATGGTAAGGATCAAGAGCTTGCTAATGCTTTCAAGGAACTGAAAGCATCAGAATCCACCAGGTATATGGGAATGCTAGGCGAGAAACAGCACTGGGTAAAATGCAAAGCATACAAAGCAATAAGCAAGTCAATTTGAAAAACAGGAGACTAAATTAAGGACATCCCAGGGGAAATACAAACAGACAAGACTGTGAGCATGTATTCTGTAACAAACTTAACTTCAGAATCCTGTTTCAAATCACCAGGATAACCAACGCTGGGCAGCCATACACTGAACTGGCACCTTATGTTTGCCTTCCAGAAGCTTAGCTATGCTGTACAACTGCAGCTGTTACTTGCTGGCTTACACTGAGTTTTTAGTGACATCTCCAAATTTGGGGAAGGCCTCAAACAAAAATCATCTGTACTTGACTTTGGAATCAAGTGTCATTATTACTCACCATTTCATTCCTGCTGTGAGACAGGACAGGAGTCACAGAGCTGCACACTGTACCGTGGATGACCTCCTATTCCTGTGCAGCAGCAGTAGAATTTTGGGGGTGGGAAAGAACATATTTCTACCTCCCAACAGATCAAGGAGCTTTGCTTTGCTCCCATAAGGCTGTCTCAAGAGCCCAGTGGAGCTCAGAGCCCACAGGATCATATTCTGAACATCTGCACGATATATAACAAGCAGAATTTTATTTTGGCAATGCACAGGCAGGATTCTGAAGAGAAACACTCCCCACCTCCTTAAAAGGCTCTTGCTTTTCTAAATGGAGAAAAAAAAGTCTCTTGTTTGCAGCTTTGTGATAGCTAGAAAGTTCTATACTCAAGTTCACCACAAAAAAGCTAAAAACTCATAGGAATGACAAATATAAAGGAGTAAGGTTTCTGAGTCTTTAGAGATGAAACTGCTGAAAACTCAGACCTTTATTGTGAAAGCTACTATTCAAAACACAGAAAGGCCAAATTTAAACAATCTGCAACCCCCACCATTCACATGATTTCAAATGCTTTCAATCCACACAGTGATAAAGTCATATGTAACCCAGGTGGTACTCCAAGAGGTACCCCCTCCCCAGTTGAAGGGATCAAAGCAGGTGCACAAGCACTGTGGGAGGTGTAAGGACTCTCCTCCCACTACAGAGCAGAGCTAGAACACCAATGGGGACTTAACATACCTCATATATACCTTTTAATGAGAGAACAGTACTGGGAACATAACCGTATAAACAAGGTGGGTATAGGGGACACTAGAATGCCCTGAGGGGGCAGGATTCAACAAAGGTTAGACGCTTACAATAAAAGGCATATTTATCTAGTTGACAGAAGACAGGGTTAACAAAATATAAAATACAGACAGCAGAACAAACAATACTGGTTGGTGAAATATAAAAAGGAATATAGGGCCTAGGTATCTGGAGGGGGAGAAACAGGGCAAACACAACAACCCCTTTCCACAGCAACAAGTTTCTCCCTGTTACTTCACTCACCTCAAGTCAACCCAGCTGGAGCTTCAACTTTTATCTCCCACACAGTAGGCAGAAACTCTACCACACAGCCACCAGTGCTGGTACTATACCAAACTCTAGGGGTCTTGCCCTTCCAGGAGCCCCAGTCTCACATCAAGCTATCTGGCCTCTTATTGGAGGAGTTGGAAGCAGAGCTGGAAACCTCTCAGGTTGCTGGCTAGATCCTTGCTGGAGCTGGGGACCCTCTCCTGCTAGCCTCAGCCTCTTGTAGGGGATCCTGGAGCCCAGCCTCTCCTACCAGCCACGCACCACACTGTTGAGGGTCCAGCTGCTGCCTGAAGGTCCCACTCCTTCAGGTGCTTCTGGGGCAACTGATCCTGCCCTGCTGGCCCAGCTCTTTGAAGCTTCTTCTTTGTGGTTCCTCACTAGTCTCCTGAGTCAGCTGTGATGCCCTTTTATCCCCCTCCATGTGACCCAAGTGGGCAATCAGGGGACATGGAGGGTGAGTCTCTGGGGCCTGATTGGTGAGGAAAGGGAATCCCAAGTCCTCCAATCATCTTTTACCCTTTCAAAACCCCTGGGCTAAGTCACTGCCAGCTAGCCTGTCATGCATAAAATGGACATCAGTCCACTGTGGTAATGCACAGACTATCAGCCTGCTGAACCTGTACTGAATGGGGAAAGAGGATGCCCCATGTGTATACAGTTGCCATAGCACAAATCTAGACACACATACAGGTGGAACAGATCTTTTAACTGTAAGTCACCCTCTTCAGGGTTATACTCTTCTTGGTAATAGTATCATTCAGATTGCCCTGTGGTTCTGTAGTAGAGAATTGGTGGTGTTTCCCACAATTAACAAGCCTACATCTATCTATACATACAAAGCAAACTCTACCATCTGATGCAAATGAATGAATAGCTCTGGGGAAATGTTTTAATCTAATTTCCTTTCTCTATACCAACTATCAGCTGAGTGGTGGAATTTTTACTTGGGCTTACATAGTCTTAGATGAACACCAGCAAAGTCATTACACATATAATATCAGAAAGAAAAGATTAAAACAGGAAAAGCAAAGACAGGTGCAGAATCAGACAAAAACAAGAGACTAAACATGAAAAGTCTAGTCCAAAACACAACAAGCAAAGCACACACAGACAGTCACAGCTGCTATACAAATTCTATTAGTTTAAGAAATGAGATGTCAACTTACAACTTGAACGGCCAAGTTTGAATTAGTAGCTGCCTAACCTATATCTTAGAATACTTTTTGAGACATCTGACATCTCAATTTTTTTCACATTTTAGTAGGCAAAGCAACAATTTTGTACAATAGAATAGACAAAATAGCTTAAATGATTTCCAACTCCTTTTGTTGCATCACCTGCTGCAGAAATACATCGTTGGTAGGTCAAATCCTGGCTGGGGTCACGAAGAAAGATTTGGTCCTCCCTGAATCACATCTGGACACTTCATGGAAAATGTGGACACCTACTCTATAAATAGAGATCAAAGAGAGTCCGTGGTGCAATTTTTCAGACAGAGCAACACATTGTGAACAATTGCCCAATTAGACCATTTAATGGCAATCTAAAATCAATCCATGAAGCTACCCCTGAACCAGTCAAATGGATATCAAATTTAGATATTAATCTATGAATGTTGTATGAATACTGTCATGCTAAAAAGTCATATGAAAGAGAGAGAGAGATCAGCTCAGGCATAGTTATACAAGGCATAATACATTACACTCATCACATCCACAAGCAAGACAGAAAGGAATCAGGAAATTTTTTACAATAGCCTAATGTTTGTCAAATTTGTCATAGACAGACAAGGAAGAGCACACACCAACTGCAGAAACTTCCTCAGCCTGACGAAGGGTTTTTAAAGCTGAAAGCTTGCTTAAAATTTTTTTCCAACTATTTAAGTTGGTTTAATAAAGTATATAAGATTCACCCAAAGAACCTTGTCTGCCTATGTCTTTAGACCAACATGGCTACAACCTACACCCCTCAAATTTGTCATGACACTGTCAAGATATTACTTGGATTTGATTTTTAAAGACACACAGGATTTTGTGATAACTCACTGAAACTGATTTTATTTTCCTAGCCAACACATTTTTTTCCAACATCACATGGTTCAAGCTAGTTTGTTGCTTTAAGATTTCTCCAGAGTGTGCTGGGCAGCTGCCACCAGATTGTTCCTTAACCAAAAAAGTTTGTGGAACTTAGTAAAATAAGAGAGTTTTCTAAATAGTTCTGGCATATGGTTCATTCCATCTTTAATGGTTTATTTTATGACAATAACAGTTTATCATGTAAAGTCTATAATATACTTTCTGTCTTTTTATTGCATAAAGTACCTTAATGGTGTCCCGAGAAAGAAATAAAAAACACAAGCCAACATGCAGCTTCAGTGACTAGTCATCATCAGAATGTATAGGCATATAGTTGCATATAGTAGTATTTCACCTTTGTAAAAATTGTCATAATAGGTGAAAGAAAAGAAAGAAATCACTTATTCTAAGCCTCCCAGAAATTTCACTGAATGGAATTACAGGTCACAAGATCAAACAATCTGTTTGTTCACACATTTGAACCTGATGGAAAAGATTTGAGAGTCAAAGAAAGGCAGCAATTTTGATGCACCTGTCTCCATCTAGTTATTTCAAGCACAGAGATCCACTTACGAAACAACAAATCAGCTTATCTTTTGGGTATGTGGCAGCAAAGAGAAAGAAAACTGCACTGAGAACTACTTTTAACAGACAACCATGTTATCTCAGGACAAGTCTGGCCAACTTTAGCCAAGTCTATACTAGAATTCCAACATTTCACCTGGTAAGACAACAACACCAGAGATGTATTGAAGTGCCATACAGACACACAGCAAGACAACCCCAGCTCTGCTCTTGCTAGGGAAATGTTAACAACATGGCCCTGAAGCTTACAGCACAATTTAACCACTGGAAAGTACCTTGGTGGAAACAGTAGCCTAGATATACTGTTAGAAGCTACCACATCAGAGGATCCTGTGAACTACAGCAGGACCCAAGATGCTTGCAACAGCTTGATCCTGCAGCAGTGAGAATTGCTATTTCAAAGTCATGCTACAAGCTGACAGAAGTTAAAACTCCAATGCTGTTGGGAATTGAACCTTGAGGGGAATGTTCACCTTTGACAGTGGCAACAGGGATTAATGTTATAAACCAGAGACCAGCAACCTACACCCCACTGCCTGGGGACAGGACCTTGAGGGGAAAAGTCTACCTTTTGCAGTGGCAATAGAAGTTAGCATTGTAAGCCAAGCAACCTGTGGCCCACGGGCTAGACCTGGTCTACAGAAGCAGGGCTTTTGCAGCATCCATCGGTCGGAGGCTTCGGTGTTCTCCCTATGTCACTGCGGGGTAAGTAGTGACTGGCTCCCAGAGCCCACCAGGCTCTGACTTGGGCTAGGTGGGGATAAGTCACTCCCCGCCCCCCCTGATAGCACATGCCAAGCACAGAGGATGGCAGGGTAAAGCCAGACCTGGGACCACTGGGGAGCCAGCCTCAGGCTGCTTGGGGAAGGGAGCTGCCCTGCCTGGCTGGGGCTGGTTCTGAGCTGGTGCCAGGAGAGCGGGCGAGGGGCCGGGGCGGGGAGGCAGAAAAGGAACAAAAAAAGCAACCAAACAAAAAACCAATCCAAGGAGGAAGGGGCCTGGGGCTGCCCAGAGCTCTCCCCTCACCACTTGTACCCGCAGCACACGCAGGGGCAGGCGCTCAGCCCTACTAGGGAGGCCCGGGCCCCGGCCCCGGGTTGGGGCAGGAGGGATCCAAGCAAGCGTGGTCGGGGGTGCTTGCTTGCTTGCTTGCTCGCCCGGCCCGGCCCTCCGCTGCCGCTCACCTGCACTGCCTGCGCCGCAGCCGCCTTAGGAGTAGGGAGTCCCGCAGCTGCTGCGGCTCGGGGAGGAAGTGGACTCCATGTTCCTTCTTCCCCGCGAACGGCGGGAGGCGGGGCTGGGCCCGGCCCGGCCCGGCCCGGGGGCGGTGGCCGGGCGGGGCTTTCAGGGCCCGGCGCCACAGGAGCCAGGGCTGCTCCCCCGCAGGCAGGGCCGCGGTGCGCGACTCTCGTGGCCCCCCGGTTATCCTTCCCTGCCCCGTGCCGCAGGCCGCTACAGGTCTGGCTCCTCACACGCAGATGCTGCAGGCCTGTGTTGTTAGTGGTATACAAACAACCTGTCAGTGGTAGGCGTTAAGAGATTTATTATAATTACTTTACATGGCTAAGATTTGCTGGTGGTACTTAAGGTTGTATCCTTTTAAATTAGTGGCGCACAAACTGTCAAGAGTTTGGGAACTGCTGCCTTAGACCAACATGTACCAACATTTTTCAGGTTTTTCGTTGGAGTCATTTTGCAGGCAAGGCTCTTTGGGTATGATATAAAAATCGTGGTTCGTTTCTCGGGAGGAGGAAAAAAAAAACCTTCACAGACACACTCTATTAGCAACACAAAAGGT
>NW_017728950.1:47994202-48014029 GCF_001723895.1 Crocodylus porosus
CTTCAATTTCCAACCCCCCCCTTCCCTCTCCCATTAAGGAGACAAGGAGGGGTAGCAGCTGTGTTTTTTTTTTCCTAAATCTGCTATTGATAATGCATTTTTAATAATATTTCTAACAGGTAGATGTGGTATCTTTTATTAGACCAGCTGAATAGTTGGAAAAAAGTTCTTGGCAAGCTTTCAGATGCCCGTCTTCAGGCACAGGGAGTCTGTGCTGCTCTGGAACTCCAAGGAACGAGAGAAGCTGGAAGTGTGACAGGATGTCAGTGAGAATGTAAATAGGTGGAAATTAGGAAACCAGAAGGTAAAGCAGGGAAGGGAAGGGAAGGGGAGGAAAAGACCAATACAGCTATAACCAAAAACCCATAGTACAGCTGTTCCCAATCTGTGGTACAGGTGCCACCGGTGGCACATAGCCTGTCAGTGGTACGCATAAGCAGATTTATTATAATTACTTGATATGACAAAGTTTTGCTTGTGGTACTTCAGGGTGTATCATTTTAAATTAGTGGTGCACAACTTATCAGAGTTTGGGGAACACATTTTGGACACTTTTACTATTCTGGATTGACATTATTATGCTAACTCCATTGTCAATCCAGGCTCAGGCTTTTAGACTGTTTGGACTTTGCCCAAAGTTTAAAAGTGAGTGTTACAGGGGGAAGGCACTGAGCAGAGCACTCCAGCCAGTCCCCACCCACTCTTGAATGAGTCCAAGGAGCTCATGGTGTGAGATGGGGCTATTTGATATGCCAGGACATTATGGGCTTAGGGCCATCACAAAATACTATATAATACAATGCTAATATTAGAATACTAAAACTATACTTGTATATTATATGTGATATAATACTTATACTATACTATGCTATACTAATAGCATAGTACACAAAACACTAGACTACTAACGACATATCAGCTAATTCCGGGGGACAGATAAAGAGAAAATGGAAAGGGTAGTGTAGTGAGGGCATAGGTTAATAAAAATGGATCTGGAGCACAACACTCTGGCCAGCACCCACCAGCCCTCAAATAAATCCAAGAGGCCCACTGTGTGTTGGGTTTGATGGGACCCATTGCCTGAGCCAGTAAATGGCAGTTCTTAGGTACATAAAAGAGACAGTGAGGCTGAAAGATGCTACATGCTTAAGTAGTTTATGCACTGAATGGCTACACAGATAATTATTGAGGTTTGTTAAAATGTGAGCTATAGGCAAAACTTGGAGCATGGGTACTGTTATAAAGTACAGTCACCATAGAATCATAGAAAATGAGGATTGGAATGACCTTAGGTCACCTAGTCCAACCTCCTGCTCAAAGCAGAACCAGCCCCAATTATCTCACTCCAGCCAAGGCTATGTCTACGTAGGTCTTAAAAATCTCTAAGGATGTAGATTCCACAACCTCCTTGGGTAACTTGTTCCAGTGCCTTATTACTCCTAGTAAGAAAGTTTTTCCTAATATCTAACCTAAACTTCCTTTGCTGTTAAATTATGCTAATAAACAATGTTGGGGGGGATTTGGTGATTGTTCTTACTTGACCAAACTTCCTTCTACTTTGTGCCTAAAAACTTGTCTAATACCTTCTCCACCTATACAATTGGTCAAGTAAAAGACATCACAAAAAAGCCCTTGCTTCTCATATACCTCTTCAACTAGCATGGATACAATGACACTCCATGCCATTACCTGATGCATAGGAGTGATGTTGACTACACAAATGCATTACATCCCCTACTCAAGTTGCGTAACCTATGTTAGGATAAGCACATTAATACTGGTGCAACTGCTCCCACGCTAGGGGCTAAGGTAAGTTCTGCCATGTTATCAGGACCTGTATACTTAGAATAGTGTGACTATTCTGTGCAGATAAGTGCTTAAACTAATTTTTTTTTCAAGCTTGGGCACTTAAGTAAAAGTGAGCTTGTTTTTAGAGGTGCTGAGTACCTGCAGTTCCCATTAGAGATGTTTTGATTTGGTAGGTTGATGTCAGCTTTGAAGGCATGTTGGTTGCAGAAGGCCAGGTGAGTTTTAGGAGTAGCCAGGTTCTGAGAGTTCTAGCAGGTCCTCTTGACTCCACACCTAACAGCAGCACAAACATTTACTACAGCCTGTAGGAAAAGCTCTACAAGCTCAGAATGTTTCCATGACTGAAAATATTTATAGAACAATCAGGCAGGTAAGCTGCATTCATCCATTAAAGGAGGCATTTTGTTTTTGCCTTGTCACACATGTTAATATTACCATCATATAACAGAGACATATTCGCCAAAAATCAAGCAACATACGCAGCATTTTCTGCTTGAAAGAAAGCACCATCAGCAAGAGCTATGCAGGTGCAATACAGCATGTGTATTTTTCCCTTCTGTATATATAACATGTCTTTGTACTAATTCTTCAGACATAGAAAGGGATGTTATTAGAATCCAAAAGCATTACTTTTATTTAAAGGCTCTCATTGTGCCCTGAGACTTAAGAGTTGCACTTTATTTTTGCTCCTATTACTTTGCCGTGCTATAGCGGTATAAGTTCATTTACAAATGGTTTTGAGCCAAATCCCTGGCAAACTTGTACTGATTCCAAGACTGATGCCTGACCCTGTAATCCTCTGTAACAGGCCTCAGTTTCCTCACAGCACTTTGTGCCCTCTAGCAGCCTACTAAGACCTTTTAGCCCACTCTGGTTACTCCCGACAGTCACCTCCCTTGCTCTCACCTGCTACTCTTTGATGTTGTTACACATTTGGGAAGCTGCTCTCATACTGCCAGAGTGAACCTTTATATGCTTCATTCTGCCATGCTCATCACTGGGCTCTTCGGTCTGGCCTACTCTGTCCCTCTGGAGTCTTACTTAGTCCACCTCACACTCAGGATTAGTCCCCTAGGGCCTTACATACTGGATTGGGGCCCTCAGCACCGTTCCCCCTATGCACAGGGCTAGAAGTCCTCAAGCCAGTAGTACAATCTACTCTTTCCGTCTGGACATCTTCAGTGGTCTTCCACCTTTCCTAAAGCCACCCCAGACCTCACAGCTAACACAAAAAAATATTGACAAAGTAACCAAACATCCTCTGATGGAACACTCAGTCCCTTCAGAGCTCCTTCTCTGAGACTATCCTGAGCCTAGGAGTTGTTTAAATCCCCTGCCTGATTCCACCCCTTCCTGGCTCCCCCTCCCTGATGGGGCACAGGGGTTTCTCCTTACTAAGTAACAGGCTAACTGCTTTGCTTCTTGTGGTCTGTATCTGAAGCCTCCACCCTACTAGCAGCTTTACAACCCTGTAGTCCACCTCTTTGCAACTTGCGCCCTGTGCTCATTAATAGGGGTTAGGGGGCTCTGTTTGATCAGATGTAATTTTATTGCTACACCAATGCAAATTAAGTAATTTTACATCAATAGTGCTATACTAGTGCAGAAATGTTGAAAAAGGAGTCACTATTTAAAGGTACAGTTTTCACCATTTGAGAAGACCCTTTTACTGTGGCCATTGTTCAGCCTTGGGAGTTTTAGCCATGAGGAAAGGTAGGTAAGTGGGACAACCTAGAAGGGATTTCCCTCCACATGTAGGTAACTTCTTTCCCCATGTTTATTAGGTTCTTGCAGCTGAAAGAATGGTTTTCTGGAAATATTATGAGGCAATGTCATGGAGTTCCCTGGCTTACTCTGTCCTCATTCTTTAACAGTCTGTGTGGGAAAGGATGATCTAAATCAGCATCTTACACAAGAATCATCTATTCAGCTTCCTATAAAAGAACACAAAAATTCTGTTAAAGATGGGTTCTTCCAACTGTCAGGAACCCATGATATTAATTTGTTATCCCATAATGATGCTAAAACTGCAACTTCAAGAAGTATCTTGTCTGTACACCCACTGCAAGAAATGAGGTGGTCTCCTATTGAGTCCAATTCAGTCCATAGCTAGAGCATGAGGGGATTTACAGTGGCTGAGTTTTGCAATGACCATTGAGTTCCTTAGGGAATCAAGATCTCCCCTTTTACCATGGACCTAATAGGACATATCACAAATTCCAACCTTTCATGTGTAGCCTTTCTTCTACTAACCCTATAATTGTATCCAGGATCATGTTAGTTATTAAGAGAGTGTCAGGACCCCCTACTTCCCAAAATTGGCACATGGCATAGGAATTTGGGCAAAAAAAAAACAAAAAACCACGGGTGACGAAGATAAGTGAAAAGAAGGATGCACACTGAATACTGATCCCAGACAGCCCTGCTGCATAGTTTTTACTGTGTTCCAAATTTGCTTGAAGCAGTCTGTCACCGTAGCATCTGGAAGATCCCACATGTTTACTTTCAAACAGCTGTATGAGCAGCAAAGAAGTAAGCCTGAGTGTTTCATCTTATTGTACAGCTGTTTATAATGTTGCAATAATAAACTTCAGATGTTGGGATAGAGGATGGAAATAGAAGATTCCTTGTAGTTCCAAAACTCTATCTATGATCCCACAGAGACTGGCTGTAAGTTAGTTAAGTGTCACGCTTACCTTAAGTTTAGAATACAGTTTCTAGGATTTATTGCGTTTGGCATGCAGAAAAAAACATTTTGTATGATATCTATTATAGCAGGGCACTGGGTAGTTTATCATAATATGGTGGGTGGGGGGAAAGTGGGGTGCAACCAGGGCAGCAATCCTGGGTACTGCCTTTGTGAGGGAGCACAAAAATATCCACTGCCACAGCTGGCATCTGGCCACACTGTCAGCAGCATGGCAACTAGCACTGCCCCATGCGGTGCTGGTGCCCAGGGCACAGAACTGCCCTGAGGATGCTGTAATCTTGGAAGGGAAAAAAAAAAAATAATAATCACATTTGTGCTCAAAACGTTAAGAATGGCAAGCCAGGGACCTTTTTACACCTTTTCTTCTGTGTCATTGTTTGCAGGGTTAGACCCTTGGTTGCTCCTTCACTGGACAGAGCCTATAAATTTCAGCAAGAGATCAGAAAAATCTCTTCTTTAAAAACAAATTTATTAAAAAATTCTGGATACACTGAGTCAGACACTGGAATATGTTGGAATTAGTGACTCAAAGAATCAAATTAACACTTCAAAGATATTTAAGTGAAAGAAAACATGATGGGATTCCTTTTAAAAAATGTATTTACCCATGTAGACTTAAAATAGCTCATTTTAATTTTTAATTATCCCAACAGGCCTCATAAGCTCTGGCTATAAACTTTAAGATATTCTGTTCCTTTCCATAGATTTGCTCCCTTTCCCTTCAAACATCCCTTGTCATAGTCACTCTCTCCTCAGCTTACAAAGTTTGCTCATGGCTTCCAGAGCCCTACTTCTTAAGTGAACCACTGGTAGCTGAAAGAGAGGTGTGGTGTTACTTTCCTGAGTACACTGCTTTTGGAGCACTGACAGCCTATAGAAAACACCGCCACAAGACACATAAAACCTCCCGTGTTCCTCGTTTTTGCTGGGGCCTCCCTGCTCCTAACGTCGTTGTTAGCTTTTGTTTCATTTTCCCCACTTATATAATGAATCAACTATTATGTAGATGAACCAGTATCCTCTCTTGCACAGAATGGCAGACATAATGAAGCATTCTATAAACACTCTCTGGCTGAGATAGTGAAATTCACCCAGCCTTTTTCATAAATATAGATGGTGTTTTGGTAATTGAAGGTGAGCTTTGCTCCCTGTATCTACAAGTAGTTCTTTAAACAATTACTGACATATATTAGGACTGTTCTGGACTCTAAACTTCATACAGTTTGGATCAGTTTATCTGAGACTCAGAGCCAGCACTAAATGGCCTATGTAAACTGCCTTGTGGCCTTGAGATGCTGATGGAGGTCTCACTGGCTGTGTCTACAATGGATTTTTTTTTTTTTAAATCTCTCCTGTTGCTAGCACACTGACAATTCTTCCAGTAGTAGCAGCACTGCAAGCCATTGCATAGACTAGACATTGGCTATGTAATTTCCCCATTGCCTTACCCCTTGCTCAGAGCAATTTTGAACAACTTGGTGTTAAAACAGTAGTTCTGCTATTTTACTGGAGGCGAGGACAATAAGTACTGGCATAATAGGTAACGGGCATAATTTGCAGTGTAACATAGGACCCCTACGGGGCAGATTAGGGCAATTGGTCATAGGAGGGACAAAGCTGAGCTCTTCAATAAGTTTTTTGCTTCCATATCCCTGAACATGGATCGGGACAAGTCTCCCAAATGGATTATAGACTAGCATAGGAGGGAAACCAGCCCACCAACTGATAGCACCGACTTAGTGAAGGGACACTTGGAGGGGCTGGATGTGTTTATAGTCAGCAGGCCTGGATGATGTTCATCCAAGGGTGCTGAAGGAATTGGCCAGCGTCATAGCAGAACCACAGGCATGGTTGTTTGAGCACTCATGCTGCTCAGGTCAGGTCAGGTCCCAGAGGACTAAAAGAGGGCCGATGTAGTCCCTGTTTTGAAGAAGGGAGAAAGGAGAATCTGGGTAACTATAGGCCAGTTGGCCTCACCTGTATCCTTGGGAAAACTTTTGAAAAAAAATTAAGGATCACATTTGTGGAAGTCCAGCATGAAAAATAATGCTGAAGGGCAACCAGCATGGGTTCATAGCAGGTAGATCCTGCCTGACTATCCTTGTTACTTTATGACTAGGTCACAAAATGCTTAGATGCAGAGCACAAGGTAGATGTCATCTACCTGGATTTTAAGAAGGCCTTTGATACAGTATCTCATCCTAGTCTCATAAATAAACTGAGCAGCTGTGATGTAGATGATTACATGGTCAGGTGGGTGGCAAATTGGCTAATGGGATGCACCCAGAGAGTGGTGGTAGATAGGTTGGCATTGACCTGGAAAGATGTGGGCAGTGGAGTTCCCCAAGGTTTGGTCCTTGGACCGGTGCTATTCAATGTCTTCATCAATGACTTGGATGAGGGTGTGGAGAACACTGTCCAAATTCACAAATGACACCAAAAGAGGGGGTAAAGTAAACACACTAGTGGACAAGGAAATGAATCCAGGTAGATCTGGACAGGTTGGAGAAGTGGGCAGAACAGAATAGGGTACAATTCAACAAGGACAAATGCAGAGTGCTGCACCTAGGGAGAAGGAATCACCAACACACTTACAGGCTGGGGGATGACCCTTTCAGCAGCACTGTAGCAGAAAGGGATCTCGGAGTCATAGTTCACTCCAAGATGAACATGTGTTCTCAATGTGATGAAGCGATTAGTAAAGCTAACCACACTTTATCTTGCATTAGCAGGTGCATCACAAACAGGTCCAGAGGTGATACTTCCCCTCTATGCAGCACTGGTGAGGCTGCAGCTGGAGTACTGCATTCAGTTTTGGGCACTGTACTTCAAGAGGGATGTGGATAACCTTGAGAGGGTCTAGAAAATGTAGATAACCTTGGAGTAACTAGAAATAATGGCCACAAACTGACAGAGAGCAGATTCAGGTAAGACATCAGGAAGAACTTCTTTATGGTAAGGGTTGCCAGAATCTGGAACGGGCTTCCAAGGGAAGTGGTGCTCTCCCCTACCTTGGGAGTCTTGAAGAGGAGACTGGACAAGCACCTGGCTCGGGGTCATCTGACACCAGTGCTCTTTCCTGCCTGGGGCAAGGCATCCAACTTGATCTGCTGAGGTCTGTTCTGACTGCAATATCTATGAATAGCTCTAACAGTGGTAATAGTTCTTTTGCTACCATTCCACAGTGTATTCCGCAGGTCATTACTTAGTTGACCTGTCTGGTCAGTCTTTTGCATTTATAGAATCATAGTAAATTCAGGTTGGAAGAGACCTCAGGAGGTCATCTAGTCAAAACCCCAGCTCAAAGCTCAACCATTCCCAACTAAAAATCACCACAGACAAAGCTTTGTCTAGCCAGGTCTTTTATTTCTTTTGGTCCAATCCTCCAATTTGTCTAGGTCTCCCTGAATCCTAACTCTATCCTCCAGCTTATCTATTACTCTCCCCAGCTTGGTGTCAACTGCAAACTTGCTGAGGGTGCACTCTATTCCATCTTCCAGGTCACTGGTGGAGGTATCAAACAAAACCAGCCATAGGACTCACTTCTGGGGCACTCCACTTGATACTGGCTGCCAACTAGACATCAAGCCATTGACTACTACCCTCTGATCCTGATGATCCAACCAGTTTTCTATCCACTTTACAGTCCATTCATGCAGCCTGTACGTCTTTAGCTTGTCTGCAATAATGTTGTGGGAGACTGTATCAAAAGCCTTGTTAAAAAAAAAAAAAAAAATCAAAAAAAAAAAATTAAGGTACACCACATCCACTGGTCTCTTTGTATCCACAGAGCCAGTCATCTCATCATAGAAGGCAATCAGGTTGGTCAGGTATGACTTACCCTTGGTGTATCCATGCTGACTGTTTGTAATCACCTTTTCCTCCAAGTGCATTCTTCAGGCAAAAGGAATATTTTCCAGAAGCCAGAGAAATTTAGTACAGAACTAGACAGTGTCATGGGATGGGGTCCCTAAGGATGGCCATGTTATCCCCAAGGACCCTTGACCATGCCAATTCAGCCAGATGGGCACCCTGTATTCTCACCTGCCACGTCTTGATTTAATTTTAAAAAATAGGGAGGCTGCCTTCAACTCCACTTGGACACAGACCTGATAGACCCTCAAGAACCCCCGTGGGTACCATTTCACAATGGATGTGTCAAGACACCCTAGCCTTATGGGCTATGTGTGGCTCCAAACTACCCCTTTACTACACCCCAAGCCTCGGGGGGGTGGTGTCTGTCCATCCTTCCCCCCCCACCCCCCCCAGACATGGCCCTCTGCAGCTCTGTCTTGGTCTCTGCGCCCTCTCTGGTGCTGGGGCCCATGCACCCCCCCCCCCCAAACACCACACCCTCTCTGGCACCAGGGCCCCTACATTGTAGTGGGCCCCCAATGAGGCCTCCTACTTCCTCAACAGCCTCACCCAAACCACCAGTGTTATAAACAAAAGTAAAAAATGCAAGCCCCTAGGCTATACCATAACTCAAACTGCACAAGGTGTGCTCTGCCCCTTAACATTACCAAGAGCAGAATTTATAGTTGGGCCACTTGACTTCACTTCCTCTAGGTGGGAGTCCCTCACCCCTGAACCTGAGCACCACAGGACTTGTGGCACAAGAGAAAACTGACCTGTAGGGAGAAGAAGTGGTGGGAGCTGGGCCAGTGCTGCCTTGGCAGCTGCTGGCAGGAGCCAGCCCTGACCTGGCTTGCTGAGGGGATGGGGAAGGCAGGCTACCTGCTCCAGGCAGCAAGCAAGCTGCCTGCTCCTGCAGAGGGGGTGGGGACAGATGGCTCAGCCAATAGCTACCTGTAGCAGGGCCTACCTAGCCAATTTACCATGGTCCCTGGGCACACGCAAACCGTGATTTGAGCCTGGGCAGCACACAGCCACTTGGTACAGTGCACGTTATCTCTGAAAAGTTCCAAACTCCTACAAAGAGCCTCTCTGTCTTTGCTCTGTAGCTCCAGCAGCTGCATGTGGGAAAGAAGCACCAGCCGCCGGTGGGGATGCATCTCCACAGACACTACCACCATCAGCTGGTGCACTCCACATATATTGCATCCACCAGCAGCATACACAGGACAACACCCTCCTGCTGGACTGGCTGGTCACAGTGGCAAAGGAGCAGCTGATGGACTTACAATCCTGACAAGCCTAGGACCTGAAACAGAAGCAGGGGTGGAAGAGGAACCAGGAGGACTTTACCTTCTGGGATAGGCTCCTCGCCCTTGAGGAAAGTCAGATTGCCCCCCTTGAGAGAATGCTCAAGCCCCAAAAGCGGCAGGCCAGTATGGTGTTCAGAGCTCTGGAGGCAATGGAAGAGTACCACCAGGTGTTGGACACTAACCTTCATGCTGCCCAGCCCCTGGCCATGGCCCTGTCTGGCCCCTGGCAGCCACCCATGGCCCAGACTCTAGCTCTGACCCTGCCTGACCCTGTCAGCCACCTGTGACCTGGTTCCAACCCCCCCAGTGGGCTTGGGATGAGGTCCAGCAGGGGTTGCAATGTCCAAAGCCCCCTGCCTCTGCTCTTGAGCTGGGTCCTCTGGCAGCCTGGCCCCCTGCCTGAGCCACTGCCCTCCGCTTGCCCAACTGCCATGCAGCCTTTGAGTGGGAACTACCTATAGTTAAGCCAGCTTTGCACATGGGTCCTGCTGGCCCTGTGGTGGAGGAGGGGGAGCAGGCCGAGTAGGCTAGATGGTACTCGCCCTCACCCCCAAGCAAGTCACCAGCCCACCAACCTTGCCACGGCACCCACATCCACAGTGGTGTGGCCAGAGGCCAGGGTGCTGGATGCCTCTCCCCAAGATCTATCCCACAGGTACCTCCACCCCCCTCTTCCCACCCCCTTACAATTCAGAACGAACAAAGTACATAGTTGCACAGGAAACAAGGCCTTTATTGTTGATGCACAATGGGGTTACGGAAGGGTTGCTGCTGTGAAGTGGGGAGGAGGGAGTGTGCTGTTGGGGAAGGAGGGGGTCTGTTTTTGGGGAGGGAGGACTTTTATTGTGTGGTGGAGGGAAACAAAGTTTGGCATTTGTTGCAAACTGTTCCTAGCATGTGTGGTCTTAGGGCTTGCCTGTGGGCCTGAGGTCCATGGGCAGCATCCCAGTTACCCAATTGTGAGGGTGGAAGAGGAGGTGTTCCATGAGTGCCTCATAGACATGGTGCCCTGTCCACAGCTGCCTGGGGGGAGGAGGGTGGGAAGTGTCTATGGCGCACTGGCCACAGGCTGAGCTTGACCCTGGAGCCCCCTGCCAGCCTAAGGCTGCCTCCCCAGAGCTCCCTGCCAGGATGCACCTGTCCCCCCGAGCTAGCTCCCTGCCAGGATGCACCTACCCCCCCCCAAGCTTCCTGCCAGCCTGAGCCTGCCCTCTGAGCCCCCTAACACGCTGCACCTACTCCCCAACCCCCTGACAGCCTGAGGTTGCACCCTGAGCCCTCTGCCAGGCTGAGCCTGCCCGTCTAGGCCTCTGGCACCCTGGCAGCTGCAGCTAGAGCCTGCAGCTCCCCCTGGCTGCTGCAACAGGGCAAAGCAAGGAAGGAGCAGGCCTGGATCTGCCTGCTCCCATAAGGAGCAAATTTGCACCCAACAGGGTGCATGTATTCCCAGGGAGGTCTTACTGCACCTTATTTTACTGTGCAGTAAGCCTAAATCACATTAATAGCACATGTGAACATGCCCACTGAGTGCCAGGTATCCATGTGACTGGTAAGCACCCTCAATCCCAGAAGTGTTTGCATTTCAGTAGTGCTTTCCTGTAAGTGCTTTGAAATCCTTAAAGATGCAAGGCATTCTATAAGTATGTTTTAGGAAAGTGCCAAGATTCATTCCTTAGAGCATAGTACTAGGTATTAGTAATTAGAAGCTATTCACAGAAGGACTGTTTCCAACTCTGACACTGGCTTTCTGGGGTAGATCACTTTTTCCATGTTTACAATCATCATCATTATCTACCTCTTCGTTTTTTCTAATAATAATAAATACTTCTTGAAAAGTGCTTTGAGATTTTAAGGTGAAAATCAGTGTCTAAATGTGAAGTATTATTGGAGTTATTGACTGTAGAACAAACTAGCACTTTCGAATAGAAATAAAGTATCTTTACTAAAATAATATTGTCAGGCTTAGCTTTGACTTTTGAATTTGTTTATACATGAAACATCCTTTTTTCCTGCTAGGACTCTGTCCCAGTATGAGGCAACACAAACACACATGAAGAATGGATTTTCCTTCAATTGTTCAAAAACAAATGTTATTTTCTAGATAAAAAATAAACAAGGAAGATCAAAAAGATCTGTATCCTTGGCACAGAATGAAATGCACTGGTAAAAAACAGTTCATGAAACAGTTGATCTTTAAAAATATATTGCTCTGACAATGCTCGCCTAGATCACCGTAAGTTTTACTTCTACAAGTTAAACTGTAACTGGAGCCACTGGCGATGTGTAGAGGGTGCACGCAGGTGCATGTGCATCCCCTGAGCTTGGTGGTACATCCCCCATGAAAAGGCTGCTGACACTGCTGGTGGTGCCTGCTGGCAGTCGCTGCTCACCTTCCCCCCCACACTGCCAACACTGCCAGCGGCGTCTGCAGATGGTCCACGATCACCACTGGCCACTATCAACACTGCCAGCGGCATCTGCAGGTGGTCACCAACTGTTAGTCAGCGCATGCCACCCCCCCCACTCCTGACAGTGCCACAGCCGCCTGCGGAAGCTCCACGCTTGCCACTGTCATGCTCCCACCGCCACCAGCACTGCTGCTGCCTGCGGGACCTCACCATGACCCCCCAGCCTCTGGGGGCATGCAGTATTCATGACTGGAGCTTGCTGAACATACACAGCCAACTTTCCAAGCATTTCCCTCTGTTTTATTTTATTTATGAATTGGTGCTATTAGTTCTTCTGTGCCGTCTCCAGACAGCTTTGGTACAGTACCAGGGGTGGGATCTACAATCAGCTGATTGTTGGTTCCAGGTCCGGGACAGAGTTATTAACTAAGTCTTGCTATGCAGCCAACATCAGGCTTCATAGTGGGGGAGCCCACCGCGTGTTCAATTTAAGATATCATGGAAATCAGCCACAAAATTATTCCACATATTTTGTGAAATAATTTTGTGCCTGGTTTCATGTTTTATTACCTGAGCATTTAGCCAGGTGACTTTTCTTCTTCAGCAGGCCCTCACAGTCAAGGATGACTGTCTTCCATGATTGTCTTATCTGTGTGTCTGAAGATGACTGATGAGGCCTATCCAGGATTGACAGACTGTACTGCAACTTGGCCATATATTTTCATGTGGGTGGGTGGCACTGGATTTGTTATTTGGTCCACAACATGCTGTTTTTGCCACTCCTGCTTTTCCATCTCCTTTTGTTGTTGTGAAGTTTCTAAATACTGAGATCCCTGCAGCTGATTCTTCCTCTATATGGGTGATAGTTTTCCATGAGCTGACATTGATGTTGCATTTTTTTAAGTTGGCCTTGTGGATGTCCTTGAAGCACTTTCTCTGCCCTCCTGTTGAGCATGCACCTTGGCTGAGCTGGAAGAATAAAACTTGTGTCTTAGGGCACTAAGATATATCCTTTAAGGGCAGAAGCAGACTAGCCAGGGAGCCCTGCAGGTTAGGCAGAGTACTACAGCTGGGGATTGCCTGAGCAACAGGCTTATGAGGTAATTAGGCACCTACAGGTGGTCAGCTGACCGGAAGGAGGCAGGGCTCTGGACAAAGGCTGGAGCTGGCAGGGGTTTTAGTTCTCTGGCCAGAGCCAGAGAAAGGAGCTCCTGCCTGAGAGAACTACTCAGAGATGGGTGATTGCCTGCTTTGGAGCAGTAAGGTACCAGGAGCCCCATGAGGTACCCAGGGCTAGAAGGCATGCTGTCCTAGGGGGGAAATTTGCCCTCTTAAAGGGGCAGAGTGCTGTCTCTGTTGTTAGTGTTATGTTATAGGCCAGGGGCTTATGTTTGTGCTGTTGTTTGTGCTGGAGGTTTGGGATGGGGCTGTAATGGGGAGGTACAGAGGCCCCATTAATGCCCAGAGGGGCAAAGATACAGAGGGGCAAAGGGACCAGAGGGACTGGCACCCAAGGAGCACAGCTACTCAAGGGGTGTGAGCCCAGCACCAGAGGGTGCAGCTACACAGAGTAAAAGGGCCCAGTGCCAGAGGGGCACTGCCAGACAGGGACTGGGGTCCAAGCAGACAGGGGCCAGGGACCTGGTGACAGGAAGAGATCAATTAGAGCTAGTGCTTCAGAGCCAGGTGTAACCCAGTGGTCCTAGTCTAGAAGGCCTAGCCAAATTAAAGGGGCAGAAGCCAAGTAGGCTGAGGCCCCAACAGAGGGAACAACATTCATGTAACACCTGCGAGGCATGGTGTAGAGGAGGTTTTGGAGCCATGCAGTTAGCCCATAAAGCTCAAAGTGCCCCATGCAACACAGTACTGGAGCAAGGTCCAGCAAAGAGCCCAAGGACCAGTGAGTTCTTGTTGGTTTCAGTGGACCAGGGCCATGTGAAGTCCCATGGGCATATGGCAGCCTCCGGATTTATTGTTTCACCATCAAGACATGGCAGGTGAGACAAGAGGGAGCCCTTGGGGCAGAGCTGGAGTGATTATGGAGCCACCAGGGGCATCACCTGGGGATCCCGACCCATGATAACTTGCTTTGGGAGTCTGGAGTTAGGACATCCAGATGACATGGCTGGCTCAATAAAGTTGATGCTGGATGATCAGTGCCTCAACACTCGTGGTGTCTGCTTGCAGCAGGACACTAACATTGACGTATCTCTCTTCCCACTGGATTCAGAGGATCTCCTACAGGTAGCATTGATGGTACCTCTCCAACAACTTTAGATGTCTCCTTACATTGTCCATGACTCAGCTCTGTACAGCAAGGTGGGGATCATGACTGCTTGATAAACCATGAGCCTGGTTTTAGATCTCGTGTCACGATCTTTTAACACATTTCTACAGGCATCCAAAGGCTGCATGTGCACATTTGAGGCGATGCGGGATTTCTTCACTGATGTCAGTCTTTTGCAAGAAATGGCTTCTAAGGAATGGGAAATACTCAACATCCTCCAGAATCATACTGTGGATCTGGATTACTGGAGCTGGGCACTGTTCATTAGGAGTTTGTTGGTGGAGGACCTTAGTCTTCTGAATACTAAGTGTCAGTCCCATTTTCCTGTATGCCTTGGTAAAGACGTTGATGATTGCCTGAAGGTCTGCTTCCAAGTGAGCACATACTACAGCATCATCAGCATGCCGGAGCCCAGTGATTGTGGTTGGACTGTGTAACAGGGCCCTGCCCTGTTACTAAGGATTTGGGGGGTCTGAACAGCCCCACACCTCAGAAACACCTCTGCACACCCACCCCAGACCTGGGAGAACTCACTAGAGGCTGGGGAACCAGGTCCTGGGGTGTAGTGAGTCCCTCAGCAAGGAAGCTGACACAGGTGTGGGGAGTGAGAGAAGGTTAGCCACATGAGGATGCTTTCAGTGTCTTTTATCCTTCCCACTCTGGGCTCAAGGGGCTGCACCTGGCTAGGGAGCAGGCTGCCTGGACCCTGGCATTACCAGGGGTTAAGCAGCCACTGGCAAACAAACAAACAGAGAGTAGCCCTGCTCCAGGCTCTTATCTGTTTGTTCATTGCACAAGCCAGCAGGCTCTGCAAAGCTGCTGAAAGATAAGAGGTAACCAGAAGGTGAAGCCTGGAAGAACCATTGGAAATCAGTTAAGTGCTAGCTTATTTGTTTACCTTCTTTTGTTTGTTTTGCATGGGTAAAAAGCCTGGATGACTTTATTATCTACTAACCTGGCTGCAGCAGAGGCTAGGGCTCTGAACTGTGGGTCCTTGGCCAAAGCCAGCAGCAAGAGTAAAACTGGTCAGCTCAACTAGCTTGACCAAATGTACCCTGGTGTGATCTACCCAGACTGTGCCCATAGCAGCCTACAAATTGGTTCCCTGACTGGGAACATTCCCTTTTCTTTTGTTGCTGTAAGTTATTAAGGGCAGGGACAGGGAGGCTTGCTAAGAAGGCTGATGGGGGGGGGAGAAAAAAAATGGAGCAGATACAACTCAGGAATAGGTACAGCAACAGGGCCCAGGTCCACAGATGATGGGGATGCTGCAAATGCAGGTATAGAGCACTGAGCAGCTACAGGTGATAGTGGAAGAAAACCAGTGGGTGATATCTCGGATGCTAGAAGCTGCCACAGGGAATCACTTGGGGTGAGCTGAAGCTGGGGCAATGTCATACTTAACCAAGGATGATGACCCTGAGATTTTGTTTTGTTTTGTTTTGTTTTGTTTCTTTTAAGAGGTATTCAAGCAGATGGCCAGCCAGGCTCAGTGGCCAAAAGATGTCTGGGCACCATGATTGGGGCTCTTGCTGATGGGTGAAGGACAGGAGGCCTATGGCAGGATGCCCTTAGTTGAGGCCCAGGACTATGATAAGGATAATTATCCTACATCAGTTAGAAGTGACAGAGGAGGTACACTGGCAGAGATTCCAAAAGCAAAAGGCAGGAGCTATGACCCCTTGTCAATTGTCACAGACCCTCTGGGATGAGGCTTGGCAATAACTAAAGCCATGAGGAAGGGATAAGTGGTTGAGAAGGTGGTACTGGGATCTGGAAGTGGGGACAAGGACCAGCCAAAGACAGTGCAAGATGCAGAGCAGTTGGCGGAAGACTTTTGGGCGGGCAGGAGGGATCATGCCCCATCAAGGGGGGAGACAGGCTCTGCACCTACAAGAGGAACCCCAGTTCTCCGAAAGCTGACAGAAACCCAAGAAGAGGGGTCAAGGCAAGGGATTAATGTCACGTGTTTTCGATGTGGGCAGTCATGGCATTATGCCTGAAGTTATCCCCAAGGCCCACTTCAGAGAGGGAGTAGAGAGAAGGAGGCATGGGCCTCCCCCAGTAGAGAGCATGGAGCGTAGAGCATGGACTTGGGCACGCTGCCCCTAGAAGGCCGGGAAAGCTTCCAACAGGCAATACTAGCATTCCATTGGAGGCCTGGGTTGAGAGGCAGTGGGTGACCATGTTGGTTGATATGGGATCTGCCCAGACACTAGTGAAGCAGGAGCTAGTGAAGAATGTAACATCTCATATTGTGGACCACTCTGAGCTACGATGCCTGCACAGGGAGCCATTAGTATTTGAACAGGCCTGGGTCCAGCTTACCATCAGAGACTGTATCCGTCAAGTGCTGGCATGTCTGGCTACACGTCTATCTTCTCTGGTGATTCTTGGGCAAGACTGGCCCTCGCTCTGGGAGCTATTTGGGATGTTAGCTGAAAAACCTAAGCCTACTTCCAAGCTCAAGAGGGATGTGCTCCTGGGGAACTCTGCTAAAGAAACCCAAAGCAGAGAAAGACACCCTAGAATGGAGGAGGATGACATCGGACCAGAGCTGGAATCAGGCCAGTTTGCAGTTGAGCAGACTCATGAGGATGAGTTCCACAATGTGTATGAGTGGGGCCTGGCTAAGATTGAGAATGAGGTTGTGCGACCTGACCTAGCTCAAATGGTGCCTCACTTTGAGGTAAGACATGGTTTGCTCTACCGTATCAATAAGGGGCGAGGGCAGGAGGCAGAAATTGCACGAGGTATTGATGGGGCCCTGATGTGAGTAGCACATGAACTTCTTATGGGAGGACACTTAGGAGATGACAAGGCCTGTGAGCAACTAGAGGATCACTTCTTTTGGCCAGGGATTAGGCAGGCTGGTTTTGTCAGTCCTGCCCAGAGTGCCAACTTGCCCACCCACAGCAACCACCGCATGCACCCATGGTGGCTGTGCCACTCATGGAGGAACCATTTGAGAGGGTAGCAGTAGATATTGTTGGCCCATTGCCACAGAGTGCCTCTGGGTATCAATTTATTATGGCACTGTTTAACTACACCACCCAGTACCCAGAGGCAACACCCTTGCAGTCATCAAGTACAGAAAAAGTAGCAGAAGAACTGTTGTGCATCTTCACTAGAGTAGGCCTCCCTAAGGAGATTTTAACAGATCAAAGAAGCAATTTTATGGCCTGGGTTCTTAAGGAGGTATGTGACACCCTCCAGATTTGACACCTGAGAACTTCAGTTTACCACCCACAGATGGATGCCCTTGCAGAGCGGTTTAACTGCACTTTGAAGAGCAAGCTTAAAAAAAATAGCTGGGCAGGATGTCCTACTAAGGCTTTTAATCTTTGTGCACCATGAAGCCCCACAAAGTGCCACAGGATTTTCCCTCTTTGAGCTCCTGTATGGTCATTGCCCGCGGGGTTGTTAGACCTGGTTAAGGAGGGATGGGAAGCAGAACAAGGTTCTGCCCACAGTCTGGTGGACCATGTCTTACAGATTGAAGGTGGCCTGGTCTATGGCCAAGGAAAACCTACAAATGGCCCAAGAGCAACAGGTGGCCAAGCATAACCTCAGGGCATGTGAGAGGTGGTTTGAGGAAGGTGACTGGGTGTTGGTTTTGTTGCCAGATGAGACATCTAAATTCCTGGCCAGGTGGCAAGGGCCATATGAAATAACCTGCAGAATTGGCCCAGTGGCCTATGAGGTATGACAGCCAGACAGGTGGAACACCCGGCAAATTTACCATGTAAATCTGCTGAGAAGATGAGTCAATAGGGAAACCCTTTTTATTGCCACAGGCCCACAGCAGCAGGAGTTTGGACCAGATGTGGCTGACAGAGGTGGGCCAAAGACCATGTGGCAGGGACAACAGTTAATTGCATTCCAGCAGTGGGAGTTAATGCAGTTAATGAAGTCCTTCTCGGAGGTGTTCACAACTTGTCCAGGGAAGACAACCTTAATTGAGCACCAGATATAGGGCAAGTGGTCCAAGAAGGATGGCAAAGGATCCCGCAAAAACTACAGAAGGTGGTTCAGGCAGAGGTAGAGCAGATGCTGGCTTATGGGGTCGTTAGGGAATTGCAAAGTGAATGGCACAATCCTATTGTCATGGTCCCCAAAAAGGGGACCATGTGCCTCTGCATTGATTTCCACAAAGTTAATCATATGGCCCACTGTGATGCATAACCTATGTGTTGAGTGGAGGATCTATTGGAGAAAATAGGTGGGGCATGCTTCATATCCACCCTCAATCTGTCAAAAAGGTTACTGGCAAATACCAATGGAAGAACACTCCCAGGAGAAAACTGCATTTGCCACCCCTTGGGGTTTATATGATTTCATGTGCATGCCCTTTGGGCTACTTGGGGCGGCCACAATGTTCCAAAGGCTGATGGACAAAGTGTTAGCTCCACATCCAGGCTACACGGCAGCCTACATAGACAATGTGGTAGTTTATTTACAGTCCTGGGAGGAGCATCTAAGACACCTTAAGGTTATACTCCAGGATCTACAGTCTGTGGGGCTAATAGCAAACTCAAGGAAATGTGCCCTAGGACAGAAAGAGACCCAATGCTTAGGATTTTCCATAGGAGGAGCACGAATTTAGCCACTGGTGGATAAGGTACAAGCCCTACAGGAATACCCAAGACCATGGACAAAATAAACAAATGCAGTCCTTTCTTGGACTCGCCAACTACTATCGGTGCCTGGTACCCAGGTTCTCGGATATCACCGCACTGTTGTCAGAACTAAGGATGCAGCCCCAGGCAAAATCAGCTGGACACCTGCGATGGAACGGGCATTTCTCAGAGCTAAAAATGCTCTATGCACCCAGCCAGTGGTGTATGCACTGGACTTCACCAAACCATTTATGTTACAAACGGATGCTTCCAATGTGACATTAGATGTGGTGCTGTTCCAGACAGGGGAGGCAGGGGAACATCTGGGGGCCTACATTAATCGAAAGCTACAGCCCCGGGAGCAGGCATATGCAGCAATTGAGAAAGAATGTCTAGCAATGACAGTTTGCCTGTGGGTGATAGTATCAAAGACTTTATGGCCTGCCAGATATACAGTGGTAACAGGTCATGCACCATTGAAATGGCTGAATAAAGTAAAGTCAGAAAACCTGAGGTTAATGTGGTGGAGTCTGAGCTTACAGAATTTTAATTTTTCAATAGAATATCGACCAGGGAGAGTACACAGGAATGCTGACTTTTTCTTAAGGAAGGGCAAGGCGATGAACTCTTCTACCTCACAGAATCATAGAAGTAGTGTCAGAAGGGACCTTGTAGAGCTTCAAGTCCGGCCTCCTGCCTGGGCAAGAGAAAAAAACTGGGCTCAAATGATCCCAGCTAGGTAGGCATCAAGCCTCCTCTTAAAGACCCCCAGGGTAGGAGCCAGCACCGCTTCCCTTGGAAATTGGTTCCAGATCCTAGCCGCCCT
>NW_017728950.1:48014629-48037435 GCF_001723895.1 Crocodylus porosus
GAATATGACCCATCCACCACCACCCTCTGAGTACGACCCTTCAGCCAATCTGCAATCCATCTGACTGTGTAGGCATCAGTGCCACAGTTGCCCAATTTTTGAACGAGGATGGGGTGGGAGACAGTGTCAAAGGCCTTGCTGAAGTCCAGAAAGACTACATCCACGGCAACATCTGCATCCAATGCTTTTGTGACCTCAAGGCACAGTGGATCATGACCCAGAAGGGGGAAAATATGTAACAGGGCCCTGACCTGTTTCTACATATTTGAGGGAGTCTGAACAGCCCCACACCCCAGAAGCACCTCTGCACACCCACCCCAGACCTGGGAGAACTCACCAGAAGCTGAGGAACCAGGTCCTGGAGTATAGCTCCCTCACTGAGGGACTTGCTGACACAGGTGTGGGGGGTGAGAGAGGGTTAGCCACATGAGCCCAGAGTAGGAAGGATAAAACACACTGAAAGCAGCCTCAAGGCGCTTGTGACAGGGTGTTTTCTTTGACTGCATTTTTTTTGTAGGCTGGTGAGTGGACACCCATCAAGTCTTGCTGAATTTTCCTCCCCTGGGGATCAGCCTCCCCACCCCCCCAACTTTACTCACCTGCCATGATTCGATGTTACTTGGTTCTTAAAGAGAGGGAGGCTGGCCCAAAGGCAGACTCTAGGCTCATCATCTGTAGGGTAATGAGCTGTTGCCTTAAGGGCAAAATGCATGCTTCTACCTCCACTTGATGTGCCCCGTGCCTTGCAGATGTTTTATAATTTTCTCTTTCTGTTGGGGTCTCAGCCACTGTGGGCTTACCCCATCTCTCTGTAGCTAGGCCTGTCAGTCAAAACCCACTAAGCAGGGCTTGACTCTGAGGCTCTAGCTCTCTAACCCACTCAGGCTCAAGGCCCTCTGTTTCATACTCTCCACAACACCAGGCCTACTGGTCCTTCTACACTGTGCCCCTGTGGCACCAGGCTGTTGGGGCCTCAGCTCCCTCCAGCTTTGGCTCTCTTTCTGTAGCTAGGGCTGTTCGCCTAAGTCCACCCACTAGGACATGGCTTCAAGGTTCCTATCTTCCCTTCAAGTGATTCTGGGCTCATTGCCCTAGTGCTGTACCCCTAGTGCAGCAGGACTTCTTGAGCCCTCCATCACAGTGCCCCTCAGCACTAATGAGGTCGCCTCCTCCCCTACAGCCTCAGCCACAAACCTCCGGCTTTATCATTAAACTTAAACGATAGGCCCCTATGGCCATATAACGAAAATAAAAATAAGAGAGGCAAACCGCCCACTTATGTGTGATTGTGCTTTTGTCTCGCAGTGCAGTGCATTCTTCCCAAGGAAGCTGCTGGAGCTGCTCTGTAGTGATCAGGAGTCTCCCTCTCTGCTAACTCCCTGGCCTTCTCCGCTTGTGTTTTATAGGGTTCTGGGCTTTCCCTTCCTGTCACCTGACCAGCTGGCAGGGCATGGTCCATAACCCCTGCTTGACTGGAGTGCTGCACCTGGAAGGTTCTGGATTTAAAGGGGCCGCTCTGCTTCCTGATCACAGGGCTAGGGTTCCCTGTTACAGGGCAACACCTGGCCAGGAAGAAGGATGCCTGGAGCCTGGTGTTACCAGGGGATAATCAGACACCAGGAGAGCCCAGAGCAGGGTTCTTCTCTTGTTTGCTTGCTTGCTTGCTTGCTCATTTGCTTTGTTGCACAGGCCTGCAGGTTCTGCAAAACCTCTGAAGGATAAGAGGCAACCAGAAGGTGAAGCCTGGAAGAACCACTGGAAGACAGCTAAGTGCTAGCATATTTGTTTAACTTCTTTTATTTGTTTTGCATCGTGAACAAGCCTGGGTGGCTTCTGAATATTATCTACTAGCCTGGTTGCAGCAGAGGCAAGAGTTCTGAACAGTGGGTCCTTGGCCAAAGCTAGCAGCAAAAGTAAAACTGGTCAGCTCAACTAGCTTGACCAAACATACCGTGCTGTGACCTGCCCAGACTCTGCCCAGACTCTCTACAGACCGGTCTTGGGTTTGGCTCAGAGTCAGCTGAAGTTAAACAGCTTACCATCTATTCTGACTGGAAGCTTGTTGGTGGTCAGATTCACAGAGTCTCAGAAGTTTAGGACTGGAAGGGACCCCGGGAGATAATTGAGTCCAGCCCATGTGCTTTGGAAAGGAAAAAATGCTGGGGTGAAATAACCCCAGCAAGGTGTGCGTCCAGTCTCCTTTTGAAAATCTCCTGGGTAGGTGCCTGCACCACCCCCACTGGGAGTCTGTTCTAGAGTGCTAGAGTGTGATCACACAAAACGTGAAGTTTTTCCTTATATCCAGTCTGAAACCTTTTTCTAGGACAGGGGTTTTCAACCTTTTCAATAAGTGTACCCTTAGTGGCCGGACATGGAGCAGCAGGGGGGTGGGGGGTATGGTAAGTGGCCAGATGTGGAGTGGCGGTGTGGGGGTGGCAGTAACCAGATGTGGAGTGGGGGGAAGGAGGGTGGCGGTGGCCGCACATAGAGCAATGGCAGTGTGGGGTGGTAGGTGGTGCGGTCACTGCGTGCAAGCTTCTCCCCCTCTCTTCCACGTTGGCCAGCCAGGCAGTGCCTATGTGGCATGCAGAGGGGCACCACTGCTCTCGTCCCACCCTGGCCCTGCTCCTGGGGTGCGGTGACATGAGGTGATGGGTGGCTCTGTCCCCACTCGCCCATGTGTAACCACTACAGTCTTCCCAAGTACTGCCAGGTGTACGCATACCCCTGATTGACAACCCCTATTCTAGGAGTTTATGACTGTTGCTCCTGGTTTTCACCTGGGGTGCTTTGATGAACAGTTTTTCACCTAGTCCCTGATGCTCTTCCCTGATATATTTATAAGTTGCCACCAAATCCCACCCAAGGTCTTCTGTTTTCTGGTCTGAACCACTCCATACCTGTCAGCCTTTCCTCATATGGCTCACTTTTCAGGCTTCTAATCATATGAGTGGCTCTTCTCTGGACTTTCTCAAGCTTCTCCACATTCTCCTTGAAGCGTGGCACCCAGAACTAGACACAGTACTCCAGCTGGATCAGTCTGCTCTGCATCACACTGGCTGCTCATATTCATTTTATGGGCAGTTATGACCCCCAGCTCCCTTTCAGACATGGTGCTAGCTAGCGTACTATCACCGAGCCTGTAAGTTTGTTGTGGATTCTTTCTCTCCAGATGGACCACTTTACACTTCTCAGTGTCAAACTGCATCTAGTTCTGGTCCACCCATTTAACTAATCTGTCTAGGTCCACCCTGATTGTCAGATGTAACATTGTGGCAGGGAATATTGAGAAAAGTGGAGCAATGTTCACCAGAGCGCCCCAAGGGATGACGAGGTCGAACGGTCACAAACTCCTGCAAGACCGTTTCAGGCTGGACATAAGGAAGAATTTCTTTACTGTCCGAGCCCCCAAGGTCTGGAACAGTCTGCCAGCGGAGGTGGTTCAAGCACCTACACTGAACACCTTCAAGAGCAAATTGGATGCTTATCTTCCTGGGATCCTATGACCCCAGCTGACTTCCTGCCCTTTGGGCAGGGGGCTGGACTCGATGATCTCCCGAGGTCCCTTCCAGCCCTAATGTCTTGCTTAACTCCCATTTTAACCTCAAAGGGATTTGTGATAGATCCATTACTGAGAACCACTGATCACATACCATCATGGAGCAGGCAGAGAATGGTGACAAATTTTGGTGGGCATCCATACTTCAGAAAGATCCTCCACAACACTTCTCGGCTAACAGAGTCAAAATTTTTTGGGAGGTCAAAGAAGGCCCCATAGAAAGGCTTATGTTATTCCCAACACTTCTCCTGAAGCTGGTGAACTGTGAAGATCATGTCAGTTGTGCCTCTTTATGCCCTAAACCCACACTAAGATTATGGGAGAAGCTGTTCAGCAAGTGGAAGGAGATGGTTCAGAAGGGTCCTTGCAATAATCTTTCCTGTGGTGAACAGCAAGGCAATCCCTCTGTAGTTTCCACAGTTGGACTTGTCTCCTTTCATGAAGACTGTCACAATCATGGTGTCCCTGAGGTCATCTGGGGTTTCCTCATCATTCCAGATCCTTAAGAGAAGGGCATGAAGCTGTAATTTTTTTGCTTCTCTCCTCCCTATTTTAAAACTTCAGTGGGGATTCCATCCACTCTAGATGCCTTGTTGTTCCTCATCTGCTGGAAGGATTTCCTCATCTTGTCAAGGACTGGAAGGATTCTGAGATCAACTCTGGGTATTGTGGAATTGAGCTGAGAACCCTCTTATCAACAGTAGAGTCTCAATTGAGAAGGTGTTCAAAATGCTCCTTCTGGCAGGCATTGATGGCTCCCCTTTCCTTGATCAGGTCTTCTCCATCCTTAGATCTCAAGGAGATTGGTTCCTGAGTCCCTTTGGACCTCTGCCTTAGCTTCTTGGAGAGAGAATTTCTTCTGCTTCGAGTTGGTGTTGTTTTGCCAAGCACAGACAACTTTGCGCTTGCAAGTGATCAACTCTTGGGTCTCTCAGTCATTCTTATCAAACCAGTCTTGGTGTTTCCTAGTAGAGAATTCAAATGTATCTTCACAGGCACCAATGACAATAATCTTGAAGGCACCCCATCTGCTGCTGACATTTTCCTGTTGTTGATCTGGAATTCATCAGCTTTTTGTTGAGGCACTGGTGAAAGAGGTTTCACTTGCTTGGGTCCTTGAGTCCTTCAATGTTGATTTTTTTTCTGTTGGTATTGCTTCTACTGCAGCCATTGTTTGGGAGCCAGTCTGAAAGCTCAAGTGATGAAGACATCTTTGTGATCCCAGGCCTGGATGATGACATAGTCAATCAGGTGCCAGTGCTTCGATCATGGATGTTGGCATGATGTCTTTTGCCCGTTGCAGAACAGGGTGTTGGTGATGGTCCATGTTTCATGCATTTGCTCCAGAAGAGGGTGCCATTGGATTGACCTTTCCTACTGCTTCCTTACCAATGGTTTCACTCCACAGGTTAGAGACGCTTCTGACTCTGGCATTGAAACCACTGAGAAGAATAATAAGTCTGTGTCCCTCTGGAACAGCAGAAAGGACTTGGTCAAGGCTGGTGTAGAATTCTTCCTTGGTTCACTGGCAGTGTCAAGAGTCAGGGCATACACGCTGATGACTGGCATATTGGTTTATTGCCAGTTTAAGATGGAGAGGCATGAGGTGCTCACTAATTCTAATATGGAACTCATTGAGTTGGTTTATGAGTTCATTCTTAATGGCAACACTGACTCCATGAAATCAGCATTGTGCTTCCTGTCTACCTTTCCAGAAGAAGGTATGGCCACCCCCATGCTTTTTTGAGCTGCCAGTCTCCCACTCATCAGGTCTCACTCAATTCAGCTACACTGATATTGTGTCACCTGAGTTCTCAGGCCACAATGGCAGTGCAGCACTCTGGGCATTCACTATCAGGGTTGTCCATGAGGGTCCTGATGTTCCAGGTCCCAAAAATTGTGTGCCTTTGCTGGTATTTTCAACTGGAATAAAGGTGATCCTATTGGATGCAGTTCTCCAGTCAGGAAGAAATACAGAATACTGTATTAGACAAACCATGTTTAGAACACCTTTTCTTACCCCTCTCCCCATGTTGGGTAAGCAGAGCAGATCCTGAAGAATGCTGCTCAGTCACAGTTACAGCTGCCAAATTGCACTCTTGTCTTGTCCAAGTGCTAAACGATCTTCTTTTAACTGCCGCCTTCCTGCCAGTTCATGACTAGGAGCTTCCAGACCTCATAATCCTGCTGCCGTTGCCATTAGCTGGTCAGCAGAGGGCTTGAGGAATGTGATGGCATGGAAAATGCCTGTGTGGCTTCTTTTATTGTGGAGAAGCTGCTGCACATCAGCTTCCACACAGGTCTTGACAGGATGGGACCTTGATCCAATGGCAAGGAGACCAAGACTTGTCTTGGTGCAAGGGGCTGGACCCAATGATCTTCCAAGGTCCCTTCCAGCCTTACAAGCTATGAATCTATGAAGACAACTGGGGACCTTGTTCTGCTGCAGCCTTCATTCACCTTCACAGCCACTGAAATTCTAACATCTTCTTCTACCTGTTCTGCCACTGAGGACTTGTAAACCCCTAGTGCGGGGCTGGGCAGGTTTATTATAGTGGCAACTTGTACCCCCCATGTCACAGAACTTTCAAAGGATATATATGACTTTTCAGGAGGGAAACCATTGCCATCTGCTGTCCCCACCAAATCCTGGTGGTACTGCCACTGCTTGGTCTACAGCTGCTTATTTGTCCAAGTTACCCCTGCTTATTTTGCAGCTAACCTTTCCTGAAGGTCATTCCACCATTCACCATCTGTAGATTTGCCGAGTAGCAGTACAGCTCTGCCCCACAGATCTTGGAATTAAAAAAAGAGAGAGAGAGAGAGAGAAATCCTCAAAACAATGCAGTACCACAAACAAAGCCCATCTTATATGTAAAATAAAACTGAAATGTGTGGCTCCCCGGGCTAAATTTCACTGTAATCTGCCTAGGTAGCAAATTACAATGCTAGGAATTTGTTGCTATACCCCCAGCCCCTATGCGTACATCAGACTTCAGTTATTTTTTTGCCAATAGCAGTCTGGAACAGGCAGCAGTCAGAAATGTGTTTTAAATATCAATGTATGATCATATGTATTTTTTCAGTTGTCTTTACTTTGTGTGTTGTAAAAGATTACTTTCTTTTACACAAAAAAACCCCCTTCAACTGGTTAAAAAATGCAGATTGCTTTTAGTTTGCAATTATTTCATGTTCAGTTGCTATTATATGATGCACCCAAGTTCCTGCTTCGCTGCTCTGAATAACCACAACCTGATTAATGTAGCTACATTTAACTAAAGCATTGATTGACAAATATTCCAGGGCTGTCTTCAGTATATATATTGTCATATTGAATGTAATAGTTTGAATACTTGTAATAAATACCCATTAGCCAGTTTAGAAAAAAAGGCAAGGTTCATCTTTTTATCTAAGGTCATTGCTTGTTTTTGCCTATGTGGTGAATGTCTTGATTCTGAATTTTAACTTTAGAGGCCTTGCAGTGAACGTGCTGAATGTCTTGGTTTTTTAATATTATCTCTAGAGGCCTTTAACAAAGTTAACCTAAAAGCGACCCTTAGGTAAACATTCTGAGAGATCGAAACCTAGGGACTTTTGGAAAGGGGTTGGCAAGAGGTCACAGCAGTGGTGTGGAAAATTTCCCAAAGAAGACCCAGGAAAGGAATTTGTTGGGTAAAAGATCTGAGCCCAAATTTGGGAGTAATGACAGGTTTGGGTAGGAGGGGCCCAAGACGGCAACTCACCCAATAAAAACTGTAACCTACAGTCCCAATTTGGAGGTAACCTCACTTGCAGAACACCGAAGGAAGAATCGCAAGTGTAGACCGGATCAGACTGATCACCTGAACTACCCTCTCCGGGGAACAAGAACTCCCGTTCATGCTGAAGCCGCAGAAGGAAGGGGACTTGTTCCTACCACTGCTGAGACCAACCCTAAAACTATAACTAAAGAATGAAAGTATCTTTGGGGACTTGGTTTCTCAGAATTCTAGTATTGTAAGCATACCATGAGAAATAATAGTAGTGATTCCAATGTAACCTTTACTTGTAATTGTAGTTGTTTTTGTAATACTAATTCTTATAGCATTGTTTGGGAAGGAAGTGCATTTGGAGCATTGTTTCTAATATATGTAGTTATTGTGTTTTTAATGTTTGTGGTTTTTCTTAAAGCTAAGCAGTGTTATATGCGTAGCAAGGAATTTTAAAATAAAATTGTGTTGTATGAATTAAGTGTGCAATCATTGTGAAATTGTGCAATCAACCAAATACTCCCCCAGCCAGGTGCATCAAATGAATCAGTAAATTGTGTGGGATCTTTCTCTGTTCAATAACCCACTAGAGACATATATAAACTCCAGATATCTTTTTGCATTTTTGGAACTCAAAGCAAACAAAAACTAGCAATTTATAAGATGGCACAGATACACTTTTAGTTTTACTAACGTGGTCACATTTTCAAAATGCTAAATCTATTGTCCTGTAGATTAGAGCCCTTTCATGCCATTCTAGAAGTATGACAGTTCCCCATTTAAGGCTAGCAGTGAAAAAATGCCTTAGCATAATGAGAATTTGGCCCAATACATGTATTGTAAATGTATAATGCAAAAATCTAGAAATCTTGGTTCAGAAATTATACCTTTTATTAGACCAACTGAGAAATTGCAAAAAAAATATTTTTTCTGCAAGCTTTTGGTCTTACATGTGCTTCATCAGGCTCAGGGAAAATCAAAGATGGTAAAAAGTCCCCATATGTAGGAAATACACTTTATTTTTGCACAGAGGAAGCAGAAGCTGGAAACTTGTTTCTCTGGATCCATGAAAGTGTCTTTGTGGGGTTGCTCTTTGTTGTGCAGATTAAGCAGGATTCCTTCCCTGTTTGTGTTGGTATTTCTGTCATTCTAATATTATAAAAGCCTTAGTCTGTCTGTAATGCTTTATTTGCACTCAATTGGTTGCCTAAAACAACCAATCACAGTGCCCCAACAGTGTTCCTCACAGGAGGTGGTGGCAGTGGTGTGGCAGAGCACCACCATGACAGAGGAGATGGAGGCAACAGAGCGGTGTGGGGCAAGGCCCACCCCGCCCTGCTCCCTGCAGGCAATGGTGACAGAGCAAATGGAGTTGGGGGGGGGCAGTGCTGCTGGCTTTGCTCCCCCCACCCCATCTTGCTCCCTGGAGGTGGTGATGATGGAGCAGATGGAGTGGGGGAGGTGACAACAGCAGCACTGGCCTCGCTTCCCCCCAGTTCTGGTCCCTGGGTAGTGGCAGCATGGGGTGCTGGCCAAGGGGGATGGAGGGGACGGCGGGGCAAGCTTTCCCCCCTGCTCCTAGGACATGGCAGCGCAGGGTGCTGGCGGTGCAGCTCACCCCCCACTCTGGCCTCACCTTCTCTGCCGCTGGGCCCCGACAAAAGCTGGCAGGGAAGTGGAGGCAGTGGGGAGGAGTGGGGTGGGAAACAAGTAGGGGAGGGGGGGGTGCACAGTGGTGGCTTCCTGCCACTGCCAGGCCCTGAGAACAGCTGGTGGTGGGAGGGGGTTGTGCACTGCTAGATGCACAGCAGCGGCAGTGCGGGGAATTTGGTGGTGGCTACGGCTGCTGCATGCAAGCTTCCACTGCTCCCCTGCACGTGGAAGGCGATGGCACCAAGGCGGGGGAGTGGAGGGGAGGCTGCATGGGGCTGGAGTCAGAGCAACAGCAGTGTGGGCCGGTGGGTGGCAGCATTTTGTCCCTGCCTCCCACCTGTCATTCTTGACGGGCAATTGGCTAGTATTTTAAAAATGCTTTTCTATGCACTTTCATTATCACTATATTTGTTTATTATTTAAATTCTGATTGAAACAATGTGAATTTGACTGCCATTTTGCCTCTTTAAAGTAACAGTAAATACAAATCTTAGTAGAAATAAGTTATTAAAGCTAGCTAGGGTGGGTATACAATAACTACTTCTCAAATTGAAATAAATGGTTAGTTTCCTACATTTAGTTGTTATATTAAGCTCTTCCTCAACCCTTCCCTATCCATAGATATTGCTGTTATTTTCATAGGAAGTACACAAAGATAAGTCTCAAGAAAAGAAAATGTATTTATTTGGAGCTAGAATGTGGTTTATCCTGTAAGCCCATTTAGAGATGTGCTTATATGGGAGGTGGAAGCTGCCTTTTGAAGTATGATGAAGTGAGGGTGTTGTAAGCTGTGCTTGGTACCCTATTGGGTACTGATGTAAGAGCAACCTTTGCCTCCTTACTCTTCTTTTTCTCCTGCAGATGGATGGGAAACAGGCTGAACCTTAGTTCTACCCCATTTAACACACACAAACATACACACCAATCAGCACAACTAAGCAAAAGCATTAAAGGAAGTTGTATGTACCAGGTATTGGACTGCAGTGGATTAACTCCTGTGGAAGCTAAAAGATAAACAGGTTGCAAACTGATCTCAGTCTGCCCCTTGCTCAGAGCTCATGGACATGCCAGAATCTTATTTTGATGACTTGCATGTTAAAAAGGCCAGACCCTGTACATCCCACATACAACACAAAAGAGTTACTGTAAGACTGAAAAACTTTGATACAGCACTTCTGTTACTGAACTACTAGACTGCCTGTAAGAATATTAAAACTAAATATATGACCAAAAGACACAGGTTTTGCTATCCCAAATTCTAAGACCCTATCTATTAAAAATTCCTGGCTTTCTCAAAAGCCCATGAAGATAAATGGACTTTGTTTCACGCCTCATGGATTATCAAAGCCACATTTCATGTCTTCTTCAAGAAAAAGTTGACACATTAAAAACTATTTCATTGCATTAACAAATCCTAATCAAGAAGTGAACAGATATTGTGCTGGCTTACATCAAGAAGTTGATTTTCACCTAGTCAGATTATTTTGCACTATTTTCATATGCAGATATGTATATTATAATATGCAGAGCAAGCAAATAAAACAACATTTAGCAACTAAATTAGTAGATATTAAGCTATGTTTTCAGGAATACATAACTATAGTTTAATTAATTGCAGCTCAGCTGTTTTCATTTATATCAGCCTCTTATCTTGCCTATTATCTAAAAGTGCAAGAAATGGAATAATAATTAATGTCCCTTCTTATGGAAGAACCACAGTTAAATGTTGGTGTATTTCCAAAGATTGTGGAAAACTCATAACAAGCCGATGACGTGAGTTACAGATTGTGGGATACGGATATTTTTATTTTGTTGTCTTACATCTCAATCTTTTAAATATATTAATATGCTTGTTTCTGTTTGTCGGGTATCGCTGTCCCCCGCAGGCCAGACTGACGCCACCTGCCAGTTGCCTAGTGCGTCCTCAACTAGGATTGGGGTAAGTTTCGCCTGCCACAACTGTGATGGTAACGGAGTTGGTTCAGATGTCTGACACGTGCAGTCCACTTATGAGTCTCACTGGTGTCTCGTGAGGTCCCGAATTTCTGAGGGCTCCGCCACCCCTACACCCTCGCCCGTTCCACTGGGTGGTGGTCAACTGGCTGGTCCGGCCACGTATCCTCACATACGCTCAGACAATCCATGAAAAAAAAATGAAAATCAAAACAAGCACTACAACCAGGAAGATTCCCTTGATCTGTGCAGCTGCTCCGACCGTCTGCAGCCGCCTTCCAATCCAAACTTGCCCTCCGAGGGGCTGAGCCCCCTTATTGGCTCTCGGAGAGCCCCCTTTGTGGGGCTTGACAAGATCCCCTTTTAACAGTTTTAGTCCACAAGTCAATACTGCCCTTCTACTAGGGCTTTTCCGGTACCCAAAGTCAAAAGTGCCTTTCTACTAGGGCTTTTACAGTACCCTTCCCTTGCTGGGCTCCGCTGGCTCCCTGCTGGTGAACAAACAGTCCTAGCCCCTGCAGGGGCCAGCAGACTGGGTTCAAAAACTCTGCTGGGGCTTTGTTCTCTGCCAGAGGCTCCTACCAGCACTCAGCATTGCTTTCAGCGTCCCTCCCAGCATGCGCCGGCCTGCTCCACCTCCTGCTCCTGCTCCTGCTCTTTCCAGTTCTGCATTGCTGCCACTTTCTGGTCCCGGCCTCTCCTTTATACCGGTGGGGGAAGTACCGGCCCCTCCCTTCCCAACACACCTGGGTAAGGGAACTTTCTGCAGGACTCCTTGGGGCTGCGGGCCTGGGGCCACTGACCCTCTGCTTAGCTGGGGAGCCTTGGAGCCTGCTGGCTCCTTCTCTCTCTCACACTGTTGATTTAAAAGACCCATTAAAGGTGTATCTAGAACAATGGCTTCTATGGAAAATATAAACTGGACAATAGAATGTTTTACTTTCTGACCGTTAGGTGGGGCTAAAAATCTTGTAAATGGAAAAGATGATTTTTTTTTTTTGTAAAAGATCCTTCCAATATTCATGGGTGTACTTGGTAGCCATGTTGGTCTGAGACAAAAAGACATACAAAAAACTAGAACTCTTGGTTCCAAAATGATTCTTTTTATTAGACCAACTGGAAAATGGCAAGAAAATTGTCCTTTTCTGCAAGCTTTTGGGATCAAAGTCCCTTCGTCAGACTCTGGGAAAAGTGTAGATGGTACAAGATGGTAAAAAGTCCCCTACCTGTGTAGATGAACCTAGAGCATCTTCACTACCATATTTCCGGTTCAGTGCATGTGTGTGGACTTGGGGGCATGGTGCAGAGAGGGTAAGCTCATCTCTGTCCTTGTCAGGACTTGTCATTCAAGTGGCATAGACAAATTCTTACAGAACTAGGCCGTAATTTGAAGTCTGTGTATCCCAGCTGTGTACTCCATGAAAGTAAAAATGGTTTACAGGATTTGCGTTCTACTAGAAAAAAAAACAACTTGATGATACACAGAGTCCACATTAGCATTACTTATATAGAAGAGAGGGAAATATTTCAAATCTCATTCTCCTCAAAGCCCTATAAATATGCTTCTGATGACAAATTATTCATGGGGAAAACCACAATCTTAGTGTCCATTTGTCAAAGTTTCATGCAGACAGTAGGAAAGAATTATTAGTTGTATTTCCTCACCCATCCTTGGACTCTACAGACTTTCACAGGATTCTATAACAGTGTTATAGTATTATGCGTAATGCCCAGGGCACTTACATGGAAACATTCCAAATTTGGTTTAATTTTCCATACATCCAAGGCAGTTTTCTTTTCTGTCTACAACCTTCTTTGTATGGATGGCACGCAAGTGTGGAAGTTAATATTCTTTTAATAAAAACCTTAATTTGTGCGTTTTATCTGGGAAGAATTCAAACTGTGAACATACCTAATAGTGCTGTATTGGCAGGGTTTCAGCTAGTAGCTGGGGCTGAATCTTGAAACTGGCTACAAAAGATGCATACAGAAGTACTAAATTTCTGACAGTTAAGCCAGCCTAACTTTTTAAAGTTGATTTAACTGTCAGAGCATACACACAGATGTGGAGCAGAGTTGACATAAATGTGGTACAAGATAATACACATTTAAGGTATATTATTTTGAGTTGAATTAATTAAAAGGACTTAGCTCACAAGATGGCTGCCACAATGTTGAGGTACATGTGTACACTTTGATGTGGCTTACTAACTTAAGTTGACTTAGTTAAGTCACTGTAGCAGGGCACCAAGGTGCCTGCTACTAGCAGGAGGAATGGGGCTGCTGAAGCTCCCAGAAGCAGCACAGATGTGGGTTGCTGGGGCAACCAGGCTGGTCACATGACCAAAAAGGGGCAGGGCCAGGCCCTTATAAACAGCTAGGCCAAAGCCTAGCTAGTAGTTCCAGCTGAGCGACCTGAGTTGGTGGTTGCAGCCTTATCTTGCAGACCGGCCGCAATGATGCTAGGGAGGAGTGAACCCTGAAGGGAGGTACGGTAGAAGCCCTGGTGGGGGGTGGGGCTTGGAGTTTACATTATGAGCAGGGGGGCTCTGTGTTGTTTGTGTTGTAGCCAGTTGGCTCAGGCTTCGGTTATAGTTATACCAGAGGACTGGGTGAGGCTGTAGGGGTGTGAGGAGGCCTCATGGGAGCTCCCCAATAATTTGGGGGCCCCACATGCCCAGTAGTGGCACAGTGAGCAGTGCCAGTGGGGCACTGCTGTTTGCGCCGGAGAGGTGCAGTGTGCGGGGTTTTGGACCCCGGCCCGTGAGAGCAGTATTTTCCCAGTGCGGCAAGCAACCCAGGAAAGGGTCAAGGGGCCAGGCATGGCTGCAGCCACCTGAGCCCCAAGCGCGGGAAACGCGAGGAGCGTGGTATAGGCCCCAGGGTGGGCAGAAGCGCTAGGAGCGCAGTATAGGCCCTAAGGTGGGTGAGGCCCCAGAGAGGGCAAAAGCCCCAGAGTGGGGGCAGCGGGCGTGCGCGCAGCACGGCAGCAGGCCCCAGAGTGGGGGCAGCGGGCGCGCGTGCGGCACTTGAAGTGCGGCAAGGGGTGCCAGAGAGGGCGCTGAAGGGCAAGGGACCCAGACAACGTCCAGGGAACAGCTGCGAGGCTTGGAGCGTGCTAAAGGGGAGGTTTGGAGGCACACACTGCCCATAAGGCTGGGGTGAGAGTACCCCACTTTGGAACGGAGGTGATACCAGCAAAGTGTCATAGGTGTAAGTAGGCTGCCTCCCATACTGAACCTTAACATCAAAGATGTGGCGGGGGAGAAGAGGGTGCCGGATCACCCTAATTGACATGGCAGGGGGCACTAGCGAGCTCACGGCTGCTCACAGGCTCCCACCCCGTGACAAAGTGGTGCATTGGCCGGGAAACCGGCCGTGCGCGGGTCAGAAACCCGTGTTCCCCGGGGGGGGAGGACGAACCCAGAGTTGGGCTGAGACGGGGATGTGGCAGTAAAGGGGGTCTTACCACAGACCCCGAGGCAAAACCAGGTATGGATGCCTATTATGCGGATTTCCAGGACAAGACGGAGGCCTTGAGTCAATGGATGGAGGTTGGCATGGATAGAGACCAGAAAGGGCCTCTAGAAGGACAAGGGCCAGAAATGCTGGCATGGGGATTAAGAATGAGGGAGCTAGAAGAGACGGTAGCTCGCCTGGAACAGGAGTTGGGATTGGTTAGGGCTCTGAAAGAAAGAGCCAAGACGAGAGCCACCGCCCTCGAACGACAGGTAGTGTCGGGGGAAAAAGGGATGGGGCTGTAAAAGAACTGAGACGCCTCCTAGCCGCTGAGGCGGAGAAAACTAAGGCATTAGAACGAGTAATGGCCCAGGAAGCTAAGAAAAGCCAGGTCAGGGAGGATAAACTGTGCCACATGCAGGTGGAGTTGGGGAATTGGAGGGATCAGGCTCTTGAGGCAGGCAGAACCCCGACAGAAGAACAGCTACAGATGCAATGGAAGTTGGAGGTGGCAAAGGATTTAATAGGAGCCCTTCAGAGGGAAACCAGTGGCCACATAACGGAGATAGAAGAGCTATGGGCAGACAGAGAGAAGAGGCAGGAGGGCTGTCTGGAGGCTGAACAGGAGGTTAGGCAGCTACGGGAAGAGCGGAACCAATCCCGGGGCCAAACAGAGAAAGAGAGCACAATAATGAAGCAGGAAATGGAAAAAGTAAAAGCCTTCCTGGAAAATTACCAACAGTTACAGGGGGAGAAAAAAATATTGGAAAAGGAGATACAGGGGCTCTGGGAGGCCAATAACCAACTGACCCTGGAGGTTCATGAGGTTAGGGAAGCGGAAGCGTGAAAGATCATGACCCTAATGAGTCGGGGAGCGCAGGTCATAGAGACTGTGAGCCCGCTCAAGCAGAAGGTGGAAGACCTCGAGGAACAATTAGCCAGAGAGAGAGAGCAGCCATTAAGAAGGAGCAGGAGGAGCTAAAGGAACAAGTGCAGAGTCTACAGACAGTAAAAGACTGTCTTGAGGGACAGACCCAGACACTTAAGGCTCTCCTAGCTGAAAGTCGGGCCAAAGAGACGTGTCTCATCACTGAACAGGGTCAGTTGCAGAGAGAACTGCAAACCCTGAGGGAAGAGCTCTTAGAAATAAAGAGCCAAGTGGCCTTGGAACTCAGCCAGTTCCAAGAGGTTGAGAGGTGTAGAGAGGAGAGCGGGCGTCAACAGGAATCACAAACCAGGGTGAACACAGACAGCCTAGCAGGAAAGTTGGGGGTTTTTCAAGGCCAACTAGCAGAGTATGTGGGAGCCACACAACTGGAACTCCAGGGGAGAGGATTGCTTATAGAAGCCCTAAGGCAAACTGAGGCATGAGTTAAAGACCTCCAGGCTGTCCTTTCACAAGGTCCGTGGAAGGAGGAACCTCCCAGTAACCAGAATCCAGAGGGCTCCAGGGAGCAAGGCGGGGCAAAAGGGTTGGAGAGGAGTGTCCGAGAGGAGGGCCTCAAAGGGCAGCGAAGAGAGGCCTGGTTTAAGAAGATCCAATCAGCCCTCCTAGAACACTGGGAGCTGAAGTGGACCCAGTGGCAAGAGCTCCACTCACAAAGACTGAGCCAACTAGAAACCCAGGTGGAGAAGATGGCCCGAGGGCAGGGCAAGGGAGAGAGAATATCCCCTGGCCCAGGATGGCAAGAGTCATTGGGCCCAGTAGAGGGAGAGACAGTAAAGGGGAAGGAAAAGACCTCTCTAAGGAGGGAGATCCCATGTCTAAAGGATGGGGGTCGTGCAGCAATAGAGATGCACCTAGGGCTAGATGAATGGAGGATTGAGGACAGGACCAGGGGAGTGAGGCCATCCCAAAAGAAAAAGAGAGCCCAGGCGTATGAGCAGAAGAGGGAAGAACATTCAGTTGGGCGAAAACTAGGGCTTGAGAAGAGACCGTATTTATACATATTTATACACATTTATACATGTGCGGTATACAGGTTACGTGGAAAACCCTCAGAAAGAGCATTGAAGAGAAAGTTGGAAAGGTGGCCTTTGTGCACATTTATAAAGGGCCTAGAGGAAAGTACACGGGCCAGGGCTGGGTGGAATTTTGGAGAAAAGAAGACGCCCAAAAGGCACGGCGCTCCCAGTGGGAAATATGGGGAAGACTCCAGGATATCCAGGCAGATCGCGAAAGATCAAGAACACGACAGACCCTCAGGAGCGAAGGTCCCAGGCGGGTGGGAAGAGAGTGGAAACAGCGGAGAACAGGCAGAAGAGCAGCCAGTAAGGTAGGCGGTCTACCAAGGGTAGCTAATGTGGGGGGGCTACCTGGGGCGGGTATCCTTGCCAGTAAGTCCCACATGATGCGCCTTTGGGTAAAAGGCGAGTAGGAGGTGCCTTAAAACCTCCGCCTCCAGTTTGTGCTGCCGAATGCTGAAGAAAACGCAAGAATAGAAGGGACCTGGGAGTAATAACACCGCTTGGAAAACAGCGGACCGGCCCGGTGAGTCACAAGACTTAAAGGGGAGTGTCACGGGGCACTCCTACGCCCCGCTCCCAAGGAGGCTTAGCGCGGGAAGGGGAGAGGTGTAGCAGGGCACCAGGGTGCCTGCTACTAGCAGGAAGAATGGGGCTGCTGAAGCTCCCAAAAACAGCAGAGATGTGGGTTGCTGGGGCAACCAGGCTGGTCATATGACCAAAAAGGGGCAGGGCCAGGCCCTTATAAACAGCTAGGCCAAAGCCTAGCTTGGAGCTGGAGCTGAGCGGCCTGAGTTGGTGGTTGCAGCCTTATCTTGCAGACCAGCCGCAATGATGCTAGGGAGGAGTGAACCCTGAAGGGAGGTATGGTAGAAGCCCTGGTGGGGTGGGGGCTTGGAGTTTACATTATGAGCGGGGGGGCTCTGTGTTGTTTGTGTTGTAGCCAGTTGGCTCGGGTTTCGGTTATAGTTATACCGGAGGACCAGGTGAGGCTGTAGGGGTGTGAGGAGGCCTCATGGGAGCTCCCCAATAATTTGGGGGCCCTGTGTGCCCAGTAGTGGCACAGTGAGCGGTGCCAGTGGGGCACTGCTGTTTGCGCCAGAGAGGCGCGGTGTGCGGGGTTTCGGACCCTGGCCCATGAGGGTGGTATTTTGCCCAGTGCAGCAAGCGACCCAGGAAAGGGTCAAGGGGCCAGGCACGGCTGCGGCCACCTGGGCCCCAAGCACGGGAAACGCGCAGCGCGAGGAGCGCGGTATAGGCCCCAGGGTGGGCGAGGCCCCAGAGAGGGGCGAGAAGCACTTGAAGCGCGGCACAGGCCCCAGAGAGGGCACCAAAGGGCAAGGGACCCGGACAATGTCCAGGGAACAGCTGCGAGGCTTGGGGCATGCTGGGGGCGCTAGCGAGCTCACGGCTGCTTGCAGGCTCCCACCCCGTGACAGTCACCTTATACTAAGTCAACTTAGTACGTGCGTACATACCCAAAGGCAGAATTGTTAAGGAGAAAAAAGCAATAGTTTAACAAAAACTAAATTTATGCTCACATAACTAATCATTCTATACTATTTATGGACTGATCTTGTGAAAAACACTAACTACAAAGATAGATTAGTGTTGAACCCATTGAAATCAAATGGAAAACTTTCAGTGTTTATCAAGATTGAGTGCGTAGTCCTTAAAATAAAATTCACGTTTATATGTGGGGGACAGTAGAAAGCCTAGACACTACTTGGGTCTCCTAAGGGCTTGACCTTTTGTATGAAGTTCTTTCCCAGATTTCTGCACAGGAGCAAGTTTGAGAAGTCTCAAAAAAGTTAATGGAAGTTTTGTGTGTTTTTAGAACTACATTGTGTTTTTAGAACTGTGCCCTTGTTGCCAGGAAGGCTAATAGGATACTGGGCTGCATTAGTAGGAGTGTTGCCAGCAGATCAAGTGAAGGCATTATTCCCCTCTATTCAGCATTGGTGAGGCCACACCTAGAGTACTGTGTTCAGTTTTGGGGCCCCCACTATAGAAAAGATGTGGACAAATTTGAGAGAGCCCAGTAGAGGGCAACTAAAATGATGAGGTGGTTGGGGCACATGACTTATGAGGACAGGCTGAAGGAACTGGGCTTATTTAGTCTAGAGAAGAGAGCACTTGAACTGCTGGTCACAACAATAGCAAAGGTGATATAAACAGGTTTGAGGTATTTTTTAACCAAAATTTTTATCATCATCCATATTAAGTAAATATTCTAAAAGCATGTCACTGCTAGCATCTTATCTCCACTGGTGCTTACAGCTTTGGGAACCCATCGTGAGGGTTGCCACAGATGCTCTGAATAGGGTCACATGATAGGGCAGTACAAAGACCTGCGGTACCTAATGACTCGCCTATCCAAGGGTTCTTAAAACTGCTAGGTAGTGGAGATGCACAAGTGGTGAATTATAGGCTTCTGCTAGACCAGGGATGGGCAAAGTATGGCCAGTGGGCTGAATCCAGCCCACCAAGAGATTTTATCCAGCCCGTAGTGGGTCCCTTGGCCTTGCTCAGATGAGGCGTAGGGAGCAGCCTGGGCTGTAGTGCATGCAGCTGGTCCTGCTGCCCCCGGGTACACAGCAGAGCTGGGGTAGCTCAGCAGCCTAACTCTGCTTCCTGGAAGCTCCAGTAGTGGTTGCTTCTTCTGGTTGCTGCCATTAATGTTGCCGCTACTGCCAGATCTGCCTCCTCTGCCTGGGCACACCAGTCTGTCCACCCTATGCCCACCACTAGGGTGCCAGATGGATGGATGGGTGGGGTCTCCATGGAGACTGTCTGGGACCCCTATATGCAGAATGTGAGCTGAATGGATGGGATGGGGCTGGGAGCAAGCAAGGAGCGGTGTCCGGGAGTGAGGCAGGTGGGTGGTGACAACACAGGGACAGTGCCTGGGGCAGAGTCACAATTCACTGCCTGTGTGTTCCTGCAATGGGTACCTGTTCCATAGGCAGGGGTGTGTGGGGAGCAAATCGTGGCTCTGCCCTGGGCCCCAGTCTTACACTAGCATTACCTCATGGTCCCAGTCCTGTCCCCTGTCCCTGTCCCCACCTGCAGGTCCTGCTCCTGGATGCTGGTCCCCACCTACCAATGGCCTCATCCCATCTGCTGGCTAAGTGCACCCTGCCTGCACAGGTGACGGGCCAGTTCCCAGAGTGACACTGGGATCAGGGTTGGTCCAAACATTAGGTGAACTAGGCAGTCGCTTATGGTGCCAAAATTTGTGGGGGTGCCAAAATTATATGCAGAACAAAATAACAGAAACATCATTCTGAATAACAGCCCTAGCTGGCTATGGCTCCACCTTGGTCTAAGACCTTTGGTTCAGTAAGGGGAGAAAGACCTCTGAAGAGATCTCAGAGGAAAATTCACTAGAATCAACTGCCATCACAGCTAGATCTCCTGGTTACCTCCACACAACTGACAACTGATGCCCAGGAAAAAGACAACTTGCTAAATGGGTACTTTGCATCGGTTTTTCACCAGTCTCAAGGGGAGCCCCGCCCATTACAGGACAGGAATGCCTGGGTGAGGGTGATTCCTTACCCTCCATCAATGCTGAGCTTGGGAAGGAACACCTTGAGAGGCTGGACACCTTCAAGTCAGCCGGCCCTGACAGTTTACACCCCAGGGTACTCAAGGAGCTGGCAAACATCATAGCTCGGCCACTGGCATGGGTCTTCAAGAACTCCTGGCGCTCTGCTGAAGTGCCCAAAGATGGGAAGAAGGCCAATGTGCTGCCTATCTTCAAGAAGGGAAGAAAAGTAGATCCGGCAAACTACAGGTCTATCACCCTGACCTCTATCCCAGGGAAGGACTTAGAAAAGATTATCCAAGAGGCCATTCTTAACAGACTGGCCGATGGCAGCATCCTTAGGGATAGCCAGCACAGGTCTGTTGTGGGTAGGTCTTGCTTGACCAATCTTATTTCCTTTTATGACCAATTGACCTATCACCTGGACAAGGGAGAAGAGATTGATGCCATATATCTTGACTTCAAAAAAGCCTTCAATCTGGTATCCCATGATCACCTCTGGGCGAAACTGACCAATTGTGGCCTTGGGACCAACATGATCCACTGGCTGGGAAACTGACTCCGTGGTTGGACACAGAGGGTGGTGGTTCATAGATTTCATAGAAATTAGGGCTGGAAGGGACCTCAGAAGATCGAGTCCAGCCCCCTGCCTGAAGACAAGCATCCAATCTACTCTTGAAGGTGTTCAGTGTAGGTGCTTGAACCACCTCCGATGGCAGGCTGTTCCAGACCTTGGGGGCTCAGACAAAGAAATTCTTCCTTATGTCCAACCTGAAACGGTCTTGCAATAGTTTATAAACATTCGACCTCATCATCCCTTGGGGTGCTCTGGTGAACAGTTTCCCCCAGAAACTGGTGGTCACCCCTGATAAACTTATAGGTGGCCATCAGGTCACTCCTGAGCCTGTGCTTTTCCAGGCTGAAGAGTCCCATAGCTCTCAGCCTCTCATAAGGTCTGTTTTCCTGACCTCTGATCATGCGCGTGGCTCTCCTCTGGACTCTCTCAAGCTTCTCCACATCCTTTTTGAATTGTGGAGCCCAAAACTGGACGCAGTACTCCAGCTGCGGCCTCACCAAGGCCAAGTACAATGGGAGAATGACGTCCTGGGATTTGCTTGAAAAGCATCTATGGATGCAAGCCAGCATTTTGCTCACTTTACTAGCTGCAGCATCACACTGAAGGCTCATGTTCATCTTGTGGTCAATCATGACCCCCAAGTCCTTTTCGTCCGTGGTGCTAGCCAGCGTAGCACTGCTAAGCCTATAAGCATGCTGAGGGTTTTTCTTCCCAAGGTGGAGAAACTTGCATTTTTCAGTGTTAAACACCATCAGGTTCTCGTCTGCCCATTTGCTGAGCTTGTCCAGGTCAGCCTGCATCACCCACCTATCCTCTGGTGGAGGCTTTACCCCAAAGTTTGGTGTCATTGGCGAACTTTGTCAGTCCACTTCCGATACCAATGTCCACATCATTAATGAAGATGTTGAATAGTGTTGGCCCAAGGACATAGCCTTGAGGGAACCCACTGATCACAGGGCACCATGACGATTAACTTCCCAGTGGTCGCAAAACTTCCTGTTGTGCATGGATGACCTGTACCTGACTCAAGAAGTCTACGGGCCAATGAGAGGTAAAGAGCTGCTTGACCTGGTACTGGCTACTGAGGATGACCTAATAGGTGATCTAGTGATCAACAGGAAGCTGGGTAACAGTGACCACGAGCTGATCACCTTCACCATCCACCGTAAAGCTGGCAAGTCAGTCAGCAACACGGAAGTCCTTGACTTCAGGAAAGCCGACTTTGACAAGCTCAGAAGGCTTGTCCAGGGGATAGGTCGTAGAAGGAAATAAGATTGGTCAAGCAAGACCTACCCACAACAAACCCATGCTGGCTATCCCTTGGGATGTTGGCATTGGCCAGTCCATTAAGGATGGCCCTAAAGGACGACAACCCTAGGGGGAGGGGAGTTCAGGATGAGTGGTTGCTCCTCAAGGGAGTGATCCTCAATGCACAAGCTAATTCTATTCCATCTCGGAGGAAAGGCAGCAAGAGGGCACAACAGTTCCACTGGGTCTCCAGGGATCTAGCAGGCTAAAAAGAAAGGCCTACAAAGGATGGAGGATAGGATTCATCTCCAAGGAGGAATATTCTGCACTGGTCCAGTCCTGCGGGGAGCAAACCAGGAAAGCCAAGGCTGCAACTGAACTCCAACTAGCTTCAGGCATCAAGGACAATTAAAAAGTCCTTTTTCATATATGTGGGAAGCTGGAGGAAAAGCAAGGGCAACATTGGACCCCTGCTGAACCAGATGGGACAACTGACATCTGATGCCCAGGAAAAAGCCAACCTATTAAATGGGTACTTTGCATTGGTTTTTCATCAGTTCCGTGTGACGCCCATGCCCACTACGGGGCAGGGAGGTCCAGGTGAGGGACATCCCCTGCCCTCCATTAATGCTGACCTCACGAAGGAACACCTTGAGAGGCTGGACACTTCCAAGTCAGTCAGCCCTGACAATCTACACCCTAGGGTACTTAAGGAGCTGGTAAGCATCATAGCCCAGCCTCTGGCACGGATCTTTGAAAACTCCTGGTGCTCTGGTGTAGTGTCTGAAGACTGGAAGAAGGCCAATATGATGCCTATCTTCAAGAAAGAGAGGAAAGTGGATCCGGCAAACTATAGGCCCATCAGCCTGACTTCTGTCCTGGGGAAGATCTTAAAAAAGTTTATTAAAGAGGCCATCCTTAATGGACTGGACAATGCCAACATCCCAAGGGATAGCCAGCATGGGTTTGTTGTGGGTAGGTCTTGCTTGACCAATCTTATTTCCTTCTATGATCTATCCCCTGGACAAGGGAGAAGAGATTGATGTCATATATCTTGACTTCAAAAAAAGCCTTCGATCTGGTATCCCATGAT
>NW_017728950.1:48039925-48046007 GCF_001723895.1 Crocodylus porosus
CAGGACCATTTTAGGCTGGACATAAGGAAGAACGTCTTTACAGTCGGAGCCCCCAAGGTCTGGAATAGACTACTGCCGGAGGTGGTTCAAGCACCTACTTTAAACATCTTCAAGAGAAATTTGGATGTTTATCTTGCTGGGATCCTATGACCCCTGCTGACTTCCTGCCCCTGGGGCACGGGGCTGGACTCAATGATCTTCTGAGGTCCCTTCCAGCCCTGATGTCTATGAAATCTAGAAATGGTCGGATAGAATTGCTGAATTGTTACATTTAAGTCTTGTAAGAATGCATGGTTGTTTTTTTTTGTTTTGTTTTTTTAAGTAAGTTGAGCTAGGGATAAGCCTTTGTGTACATATTATGGTTGGATACTCATGTGAAAAATACGTAGGCATTTAGAATGTGTGTGTGTTAAAGTGGAATGAGTGCTAATTAATTGTTAGCAAGCTCAAGAGATATTCTTGAATTAATTTGTTATATAATGCCTGTATCATTGTTGTGTAAGGAAACTGTTGTATGACTGTGTGAACATTGGGAAAATTTCCAAAACTGGAAAGAACTTGAACTTTTGTTTGAAAAAACAGAAAACTATTAGTGAAGGAAATTTGTGGCATCAAGCAAGAAGAACAATACTGGCAGCAAATATTGGAGTGACTGATTGCTTTAGTGAGAGTTCTTAGTGAGCAAAACCTGGCATTCCATGGGACAAATGAAAAATTATACAGTGCTGGTAACAAAAACTTCTTAAACTTTACTGAATACCTGCCTTTGTCTGATCTAGTCATGAAGGAGCATCTGTGTAAAATACGTGACCATGAAAAATATGTTTATTACCCTGGGAAAAGGCTGCAGAATGAACCGATTCAACTCCTAGCAAATGCTGTTAAAAAGAATTTTAGAAGCTGTCCATTCTGCAAAATACTTTTCAGTAATGCTGGACTGTACACAAGATGTCACTCATGTTGAGCAGATGACAATGATTATTCGCTTTTGGAGGTGTGGCAAAATCTGCAGATGTGGATAATGCTGAAATGATCATAAAGGAACATTTTTTGGTGTTTGTACCATTGAAGGAAATGACTGAAAACATTCTACAAGAGCTTGAAGGAATGTCATTATCTGTTGAGAACTTGTGGCCAATGCTATGACAATGGCAGTATTATGAAGGGTAAAGACAATGGTCTACAAAGGAGAATTATAGAAATTAATCCTCAGGACTTTTTTGTTCCTTGCAGTATACATACTCTGAATTTGGTTGTCAAATGATGTTGCTTGGAGGCAAGTAGTTCTTTGACCTAGTGCAATGCGTTTGTGTGGGTTTTTTTTCTCAGGTTTAACATTCTGTTGGAAAGTTCTTAGTTGCCATGTGCCTTCTCTAACCGTGGAACCATTGAGTGAAAACAAGATGGGAGAGTCTAATTGATGCCTTGAAGCCTCTTCGCTATGAGCTTGGCAATATCTATGATGCACTAATTGACATTTCTGATGATACTACCCTCATGGGATCATCTGGCAATACGACACATGCTGATGCAGAAACCCTTGCAAATGGCCTTTCCAAGTTCAAATTTGTGGTTTCACTCATTTTGTGGTATAACATCCCTTTTGAGATCAACCTTACTAGTAAGCAACTTCAGGCAAAGGACTTTGACATACATTGTACTATCCAACAACTGGAACAAACCAAAAAGTTATGAAGGAATGCAGGTGTGATAAAGGGTTTGAAAAGACACTGGTAGATGCTCATGAGCTTGCTGAAGAGTTAGAGCTACCAACAAACTTTAAACCAGAACCAGTACACATTTGGAGAAAGAAGCAGCAGTTCACATATGAAGCAAAAGACAAGTCGGTTCAGGACTCGAAACAAAAATTCAAAATAAACTTTTATTTTGCAGTCCTTGATACTGCAATACAGTTAGTTAAAGAGTGATTGATTTGAACAGAGCTAGCAGCTTGATTCAGTCTTTGGTTTCCTCTATCATGTCCACAGCTTGCAAAATAAGACATGAAAACAGATAACAGAACATTGCTTGAAGCTAGAGTCAGCATTATAGCATGGAAATTCTAAAGATACTGAAGCTGCAGATTTGTGCAGTGAACTGCAGGCTATTTCATGATGACTTCCAAAACGTCTTACACCTCAAGATGTACTGAACTTTATTTCTGAATATAGACTGACCGAAAGTTTTTCCAACATCTTCATTACTCTCCACATTCTCTTGACTCTCCCAGTTTCTGTTGCTAGTGGGGAGCGTAGCTTCTCAAAACTAAAATTGATTAAGACACACCTTTGTTCTATGCTGCAAGAGAGACTTGTTGGACTAGCCACTGTGTCGATAGAACATGAAATAGCTGGAAAAAAGTTTGCTTAAAGTACTTGCTTCTGAATTTGCAAAACTGAAAGCATGAAAAGCAAAGTTCTAATTTTTTACACAAATGTTCATAAGGATTTTCTTTTGCTTGTACATGTATTATAATATATTCCATTAGAGTTTTTGCAGTATAATTGTGTTAGGGTTAATAAAAAGTGTGAAGCAATGAATATTTTTGTTTGTTTGTTTTTTATGATTTTATTGTTCATTTCAAATATCAAATAAGTACATGTAAAAGATCATTCTAGACTTCTTATTTTCCTCTATAGTGGAAGTGGTGTGGGTACCAAGGTACATAGTTCGCTTAGGGCGCCAATTACCCTTGGACTGGCCCTGCCCAGGATTGCTATGTGGTGGGTCTGAGCCCTGGGGGAGAGTCACTTAGAGAGTTAGATAGTAAACTGTTGCAGGCCAAGGCAGGGGGATGCTAACCCAGCCTGCAACAGCTCACCAAAACTCCCTAAGTGGCCCTCTAGCCCAAGTAACTGCCAATCCCTTGTGCTAGCCTCTCAGAGATTTCAGTTATTGCATTGTGCCAATGTAGATCATTCACCCTAGTCATCCTGTTTTGGGTGCATAAACAGCAGACCACATACACATACAGTGCCCCTTCTACCAGCACAGCGATTGTTGTAACTCTTACACATTTTGAAGTACAGAACCTTCCATCCTTGGTGTAGCAACTGCATAATATGTTGTTGATATATAGGTCCCAATTCAGCAAAGCATGCAAGCATGAATTTTAACTTTAAATAAGTGGACAAGCATATTAGCTGTCCAAATACTTTGTTGACTTGGCACCATAATGTGTTTGCTGCCTTTTTGGTTTGTTCCATAAGCTTGTTTAGTATTTAAATAAAAAGTGCCTAAATATTGTTTCATGCATGGTTTAGATGTGGTTGAAGTATGTCAGTAGATGTCCAAGGGGTACAATAATTAGCATAGTCAAAAAGGCTGATCACTCATTTCTTTTTAAACAATATATTCACATGGTTAAAGTGCTCAGAGTGTGTTACTTCGTTTCCAAGCACAGTGTAACAGAAAGTGCTTGTATAACTGAACGGTGAGATGGAAAACAAAGTACAACGAAGTGCTGGATATTCAGCATCAATTTTAATACAGGCATCAGCATGCAAATGTTAAGACCATCAGATCCCCCTTCATTCCTGCACCCTGCTTGATTTTATTTATTTATTTATTTATTTATTTATTTATTTTTTACTCCAAAGACTAGCTTCTGTTCTAACTTATCTCAGTAAAAAAAAATCCTATTGACTATTGGGAGTTGTAACTGGCCTAAACATTGACTATATTTTCTTATACATGCTGTAGGTATAATAGATAAAAATAGACAGATATCAGTGCTGTAAATCCAGATGATCTGATGGGGCATTTTAACTGTTTTCTAAAATCATCTAAGAGGTGAAAGATTGTAAAGGCAGGGAGGTTGGGCGGGGGGAGAGAGGAAGGCAGTTCTGAATAGAATGCCCTAAAAATATTCACTATATTTTAACCATACATTGATTATTCTACTACTAACAATTTATGTCAGGTTAGTGAAAAGAAAAGGTATATGGCCTTTTTCCTTACATTAACAAGATTTTGATTTTGTAAGGAAAACATTAATGGCAACAATCAATTCTCTATCGTTTATATCATTTACAAATCTATCTTGTATAGACAGAAATGTATGAAAATAATTTTTCTGATCATTTAAATCTTACAAATGAATATTACTTACATAAAGCAAACACATATTAACCAGCAGGTGAAAAGCTTTGAAAATCTCTAACCATTCAAAATATCATACCTTTCTTTTTGTCTAGAAACAAACATGAGTTCTGCAGTAATTATATGAGTCAGGTATCCAGATTGTACCCATATTGGTCTTGAGGCAAAAGGAATCAAAACTCATGGCAGAGGTCGTATATTTTATTAGACTAACTAGATATTTGCAAAAAAAATCTTTATTTGCAAACTTTCAGGCACAGGCATCGGGCACAGGAGATCCAGCAAAGAGATTCCTGCCCAGAAGAGCATTCCATCTTTTCACTCTTCTGCGAAATATGAAACATCATAACCAGAAGGAAATATGATTCTACATCCTGCTTATCACCAGGCAACTTTGAGGTAAAAAGACTTCTCTTACTTTTCTCTGAGCCTAAGCTGCACAAAATGAAATGTTTCAAACAGGAGACTTTACCACACCTGCACCTCTCCTGTGAAATACGAGTTTTCATTTCTATCTACGAGAACTTTTAAAATCTTTGCAATCTCCTGTACCTGATGAAGGGTGCTTGTGCCCAAAAACTTACAAATAAAGATTTTTTTTTTTCTGCAAATATCTGTTTGGTCTAATAAAAGATATCACCTGTGTCATGAGCAATAATTATGAGGTATGGCAGTGCACCTTAGGTGCCTGGCACTTTAAGGGCTGGAGCAGGCAGCCGGCAGGTGCTTGGTTAAGGCAGCCATTTTCAAACTTAGGCAAGGCAGGCAGAGGCAGCAGTTTGCTGCTTACAGCCAAGGGAGCAACATCTTGAAGGTAAGGTCAGAAGTTATGGGGGTATCAGGAGACTCCTGGTCCTGGGCATGACCTGAAATTGCACCTTGCCTAGGTAGGGAGGCCTAGAGGGACTGCCTGCGGTGAGGCAGTGTCATTCAAATGCCAGGACTGCTAACCTCCCCAGTGAAGGGCAGGTAGGGGCGACTTAACAACCCCAGCCCCCACAACACTGTGGGTAAGAGGGCCAGGTATGTCTCCGGACACCTGAGCCCTAGGGGGTGCAAGACCCCAGGAGACCCAGTAGCAGGTAGCGGGGCCAGGCACATCCGTGGACACCTGAGCCCAGGAGGATGTAAGATCCTGGATAGCCCCAAGGAAGAGGGCAGGAGAGTGACCGTGGAGAAGCGCAGTAAGATATTTGGTGGCTCCGCACAGGGTAGGGAGTGTTTTTACAAACGGAAGGGCTGTGTGTAAGCAAGATGTAGAAGGCCAGTCTGAAGGGCTGTGTTGAGTAGGGCTGAAGGATGTCCTGAGGGGCAGCACACAGGCCAACCCCTACAAGAATGTCTTTTGTATGTGTAGAAGTACCTGGTGATGGGCTATGGTGAAGTTAGTTCAATGTCTGGTGAATTGGCTGGTCACTACCCAGATAAGGGTTGCAGGACAGGCCCAAAAGGCTGCATGCCGGCCACTCAAGGAGTGAAGCTGATAAGCCTAATGGCTTATAGGAGCCACTCAGAGGAGCAGGGCAGACTGAAGGAGGCCCAGTATGGAGCCGTGTGAAAGAGCCCCAGTGAGAGAGGGAGGAGTGCAAGAGGCCCCAGCTAGAGGGGGGTGGTATGAGGTGAGGCTCAGAACAGAGCAGTGTGTGAGAGATGAGAGAGGCCTGACAGAGGACTACATTGGTCTGGCTTTAGGCTGGGAGTACAATAAGATTCTGGATGCCATTTGTGAGGCATGGGCCATGGTGTAGGGACGGTATGGAGCCATGGATTGCACCCCCTGGCATTTGGGCATTATAATAGGCAGCCTTTCATTTAGAACACCAGTTTATTAAACCAGCAAGTCATGGCAGACAAGTCTGGGCAAACTGCCTTACTTAGGTGTGCGGGCCGACATGAGATCTCGGCTCCAAGATGGCCCTGTCACACAAAGCATTATGGAATGTGCTTTTCATAGATAGTAGGGCTGTGTGAGGGAGCGGCG
>NW_017728950.1:48046607-48054478 GCF_001723895.1 Crocodylus porosus
GCCTCGCGCCCTGGCTCTGCCCCGCTCTGGGGCCTTGCCCTCTCTGGGGCGCGCGCCGCGCGCCTCGCGCTAGGGGCACAGGCGCTCGTCACCATGCCTGTCCCCTTGACCCCGCTCTGGGTCCGTTGGCCCAACTGGGCCAACACCACCCTTATGGGCTGGGGTCTGTAACCCCGCACACCGCGCCTCCTTGGCGCAATATGGTGCCCTGCGGCAGCGACAATAGTGCCCTGCTGGCAACTGTGCCCCTACCGGGCACTGGGAACCCCCAAGCTGTTGGGGAGCTCCCCTGAGGCCTCCTCGCTCCCCTACAGCCTCACCCGGTCTTCCGGTGCAAGCTGTAACATAAACACAGAGGCTCCATCCGCCTATCCATAACTCCAAGCCCTGCCAGGGCTCTCAGTCCTACCTCCCGTCAGGGTGATCCTGTTCCCCGCATCATCGCAGCCTGTTAGTGGGGTAAGGCTGCGACCACCAACTCAGGCCACTCAGCTTGAGCCGCAGAGCTCCTGCTCCTGCGGCAGCCAGAAGGGAACTGTGAGTCAGGCTCCAGCCTAAGCTGTTTATAAAGGCCGGGCCCGGCCCCCTTCTGGCCATGTGACCCACCTGGTTGCCCTGGTAACCCGGCACCTGAGCTGCCTGGGTGATTGGCAGCTCTGCCAATCAGCCTCACAATCATGGGGCACCTACGTGACTCCGTGACAGGCTGTAAGTGACCACATACGATCATTGGGTCCAGCCCCCTGCCCAAGTGGCAGGAAGTCAGCTGGGCTCAAATGTTCCCAGCACGATAGGCATCCACGTGTTTCTTGAAAGTGTCCAGAGCAGGTGCTTGCACCACCTCTGGGGCGAGTCTATTCCAGGCCCTGGGGACTCAGACAGTAAAGAACTTTTTCCTTATGTCCAGCCTAAAACAATCTTCCAGGTGTTTGTGACTGTTGGACCTTGTCTTCACTTGGGATGCCTTGGTGAATAGACATTCTCCCAGTTCTTGATGCACACCCATTATGGGCTGCCACCAAGTCACCCCCAAGTCTACGCTTTTCCAGGCTGAAGACTCCCATGACTCTCAGCCTCTCCTCATAAAGCCTGCTCTCTTGTCCTCTAATCACGCATGTGGCTCTCTTCTGGACTCTTTCAAGCTTCTCCACATCCTTTCTGAATTGCAGAGCTCAGAATTGGATACAGTATTGCAGCTGCAGCCTCACCAAGGCCAAGTAGAGCGGGAGGATGACTTCCTATGTCTTGCTTGTGATGCATTGGTAAATGCAAGCCAGAGTTTTGTTTGCTTTGCTGGCTGTGGCATTGCATTGGTGGCTCATGTTCATCTTGTGGTCAGTCATGACCCCCAAATCTCTTTCAGTTATGGTGTTAGCGAGTATAGCACTGCTGAGACTGTAAGTATGATGCGGGTTTTTTCTCCTGAGATGGAGCACCTGGCATTTCTCTGTGTTGAATGCCATCAGATTTTCATCCGCCCATCTTATTAGCTTGTTGAGGTCGGCCTGAACCACCAGCCTATCCTCTAGTGTGACCATGCTTCCCCGTAGTTTGGTGTCATCAGTGAATTTAGTCAGTCCACTTCTGACACCAGAATCCAGATCATTTATAAATATAAGTACAGGTCCAAGAACAGAGCCCTGGAGGATGCCACTCATCACCATTTGCCATGTTGATTCAGTACCATCAACTATGACTCTCTGGGTCTGACCATAGAGCCAGTTCCCCAGCCATCAGACTCTAAGGTTGATGAGGCTGCAGTTCCCCAGTCTTGCCATGAGGACATCATGGGACAGCAATTCAAAGGCTTTCTGAAGTCCAAATATATGATATCTACCTCTTCTCCTTTGTCCAGGTAATGTGTCACCTGGTCATAGAAGAAAATTAGATTCGTCAGGTAAGACCTACCCACAAGGAAGCTGTGTTGGCTTTTTCCTGGGTGTTGGTTATCAGCTGCCCCATTTGGTTTAGCAAGGGTCCAATGCTGCCCTTGTTTTTTTTCCAACTTCCCACATATCTGAAGAAGGACTTCTTATTGTTGTTGATTCCTATAGCCAGTTTGAGTTTGGTTTCAGCCTTGGCTTTCCTAGTTCGCTCCCTACAAGTGCCAGTGCTGAATAATCCTCCTTAGTGGTGTTTCCTGACTTCCATCCTCTATAAGCTTCTCTTTTTAGGTACAGGAGGTCCAGGAGTTCCCTATTGAGCCAAGGGTGTGACTCAGACCTTTTGCTACTTTTCCTATGGGCTGGAATAGACTTCCCTTGTGCTTCAAGGATTGCATCCTTAAGGAGTGATCACTCATCTTGGACTCCCCTTCCTGTAGTGGTAGAGATCGGTATACACAGTCTGCACAGAAAGTCTGGAAAGGCTTGCAAGGGAGTTTCCTCAAGTATTCTCTGAGGAATTAGGAACCTACTCAGGTCCACCTGTGAGGTTCCAAATGGATCTTGCGATAGCCACTGTTAACCCCAGCTGCAGTACTTCAGTGGAGGAGAATGAACTCTTGAACTTATGGGTCCATTGACCTACATACAATTAGGTGCTCACCTGGGAGAGTGACTGAGTTGGTGTCAGTGCATGTTGTGTCCGACTGGGACTGAAAACTTGTGAGAAACTGAGTTACTTGATGAGCGTGTGGTGTGAAACCTGCTCATATATGTGATTAGTATGAGAGGTGCTTGAGTGGAGTGGGTAACTGACCTCCATCCATTCGTGGTATACACTCATAGACAGAGCCATCCTGTATTCACCTACATACCTTTGTAAAGTAAAGTGAAGTATCACCCATCCTTTTGGAGGTACTGAGTGCTCACTGAATGTGAGGAAAAGATAGAAATCCTTTAGGGCAGGGTTGGCAACCCCCAGTATGTGTGCCGAGCATGGCATGTGAGGCCATTTTGCTCAGCATGTTTCCACCGGCCTGGGCTTTAGGCAGCTTCCGCCAGCCATGAAGCCCAGACTGCTCCCAGCAAGCAGCTGGGAGGCTGCAGGCGCTGCCGTGCTTGGCAGTAGCTACCCAGAGCCTGGGCTGGCTGCAGCTGGGAAGCTGCAAACATCTGCTTCGGCATTAGCTCCATACCAGCATGTGGACTTTGTCCAGTGGCCCAGGAGCCCAGCTCTGTGTGCCCACACATCTGCTTCTGTGTGTTTGTCTGCCTCTATGTGCACACGTGTCTGGTTCTGGATGTGTGTGTGCATGTGTCTGTTATGGGTGTATTCTGGTTCTCTGTGTTAGTGCACATGGTTCTCTGCGTGCATGTGCGTTTGTCTGGTTCTCTCTCTGCTCTCCTTTCTCTTTCTCTCTCCCCTCTTTCTCTTATTTGTCTCTTTTTTTTTTTCCTCTCTCATTGCAACATGCTCAACAAAAAAGGAATACACAACAACAACAAAGGTAACATTTATGCTTATTAAATATACTAATATGCAGTATGGCCTGCCATGTACAACCCTCCCCCCACCCTTTTGCTTTTCTTGTATGCCGGCACTCCGGCACCTTCCAAGGTAGACATTGTGGCTTTTTTGGCACTCCAGCCAAAAACCGTTGCGTACTCCTCTAGGGAACAGGCACTCTGTGACAGGCTGACAGGCCATCTTCCCTGTCAGCTTCAGAGTGATCTTGCCTGCCACCTCTGGTGACAGGCCTGCATTGATTCTTTCTTGTATTAATTATTGTATATAATGTTATCTTAACTCTTTGTTGAGTGGTTCATTGTTGTATTTTGGATTTATTATTGTTGTATTTTTTTTATACTTACCTTGATAATATATTCTTGTTAACCTTTGCCTTAGCGTTAAGTTTTCATTGATAGTGGCATGCCTCTGGATAGGGTCAGGCTGCAGGCCAATGTCCAGGGGAATTAACCCTTTGTAGTCTTGAATCATATAGACCCCTGATGAGGTTGAAGGCCTAACAAAACTTTGTACATGTAATAGGTGTCCTTATCAGGAGCTTGGTTTTGACCGCTATCTTTATGAAGGCTCAGAATGTACCTTTTGCACTGTGGCCAAAAATTGATGCAGAGTTAGATCAGCTTATTGCATAGGGGGTCATCGAGCCAATCATACATACAAGCTGGGCCACACCAATTGTTCCTAATGGCAATGTTTACATCTGTGGGGATTACAAGTGCACTGTTAATAAAGCACTTCAGCAGGACCTGCACCCAGTGCCTGCCAGTAACCTGTTACTGTCTGTTCTTGCAGGAGGGAAGGCTTTGCCAAACTTGACTTCACTCAGACCTATCAGCAATTGATAGTAGGTGATAGTCTTGTAAACCCAGCATTGTCTTGTGAACCCAGCATTCATTCCTGCCTGTGGCCGGGGGGTCAGGCTAGATGATCTGTTCAGGTCCCTCTTGACCCTAGCTGCTATGAAACTACAAGGCTGCTGAGGCCCAAACAGTAATTACACACTGCAGAGCATTCCGTATCAAGCATCTTCAGTTTGGGATTTGTGTAGCACCAGGAATTTTCCAGCAGTTAATGGAGAAAATGCTGGCAGGAATTCTAGGGGTTGTTCCACACTTTGATGACATGTTGATCATGGGGTTGTCTAGAGGGAAACTCACTGAGAAACTCAGAGAAGTTTTACAGAGATTTGATATAGCAGGTATCAGAGTAAAAAGAGAAAAATGTCAACTGGGAGTTTCCAGTATCAACTTTCTGGGATATCAAATTGACAAGGTAAAAGCAATACATGATGCCCCTATAGCAAAATACAGACAGGATCTTCAAGCATTTTTAGGACTTCTCAATTTTTATCGCATCTTCTTGAAATACAGAGTCACTATAGCAGAGCCCCTTCTTCACTTATTAGATAAAGGAGTTCAGTGGAAGTGGACTTGACAGCACAACGAAGCCTTCCAGGGCATCAGGAAATCGCTGGCATCAGACTTCTGTCTTTGTTCACTATGATGAGCAGAAGCCACTGTCCATTACTTGTGATGCCTCACCATTTGGTGTTGACACTGTCCTCAGTCACACCTTGCCTGATGGCACAGATGCACCTGTTGCTTTTTACTCGAGAACAATGACTTCAACCGAGAAAAACTATGCACAGATTGATAAAGAAGCATTGGCAATCATTGCAGGAGTTAAAAAAAATTCACAATTACATTTATGGCTGCAAATCTGAAATCCAAATGGGCCACAAACCCCTTTGTGGAATTTTTACTATGGACAAACCAACTCCTCCTATTTTGTCTCCCCATATGCAACATTGGAGCATCATGCTAAACGCATATGACTATACACTCATGTACAAACCTGGGAAGACTATTGCAAATGCTGATGTATTGAGCTGCCTACCACTACAAATACCTGACTGTACTACTCCTCTACCAGCGGAAGTCCTTATGCTGGAATCCATGCCAGAAGCCCCTCTTCAAGCTGATTAGATAGCAAGGATGACTGCAAAAGACCCTATCCTTGCCCGTGTCCTCAACCGGGTGTGGAGGAGCTGACCTGCAGACAAATTGGCTGAGGAATTCAGGCCATTTTCATCACATCAGAATGAGCTGTCTGCCCACAAGGGTTGCCTCTTGTGGGGAAATTGTCCCATAATTCCAGAAGTAGGACGCCGCATCATACTGACAGGACTACACACAGCACACCCAGGCATTGTGAGGATGAAAGTGTTGGCCAGAAGTTATATACGGTGGCCAGATATGGACAATGACATAGGAAGGGTTGAGGCAGTGCAGCACTTGTTAAGCAACCCATCATAATCCACCAAAGGCATCAGTGTTCCCTTGAGAAATGACAAAGGAACCCTGGTCACTCAACCACATGGGTGACTTGTGCCACCTTAATCGGGGGGGCACATGCCCCCCCAGCAACCAGTCAGCCTCCTGCAGCCAATCTTGCCAATGGGGGAGAGGGCAGTCCCCCCATGGCAAAACTCACCAACTGGGAAGCTGCTCCTGGAAGCAGCCACAGTGCTCCCAGAGGTGGCCGTGATGTTCCCAGAAGTGGCGGCAGCGGCACTACATTTGGTGCTCCCGCTCCCTGGCCAACCCTTGCAGGAGGGGCACTGGCGCTTCCACCTGCCCCCCCCCCCCATTGTCTAAGCAGGGAGTGTGGACGGTCAGGGGGTGCACCAGCACTCCAAATGGCTTGACATGATTAATTTCTCAACTCTTACATCAACTGTCACTGTAACAGCTCTCCGTCAGCTGTTTGCAACCCATGTATGCAATTGGATTGAGAGGAATGGAAAGAATAAACCCCCCTCCAAATGACCCTTCGAGTTTTTTTTTCAGGAACTCTCCAGTGCCTGAAACCTGTAAAGCTCAGCTCAGGGACAAACTCGGGGCTCAAGCCCATATTTTCTCCCTGCATGACTGGGATGTGGGGGAGGCTAAGGGGGTGGAGCATCACATTCATCTGAGCAACCCACGACCCTTTCGCAAAAGGTCTCGGCGCATTCCCCTTGCTGAGATGGGGGAAGTAAGACGTCATCTGCAGGAGCTCATGGACCACTGCATCATCATGGAATCTAAGAGCCCTTATGCCTCTCCCATTGTGATTGTGTGGAAGAAGAACAGCCATCTCTATATGTGTATTGATTAGCAGACTTTGAACGCCTGGACCATCACTGATCAATACACTGTGCCGTGGGTGCAGGAGGCTTTGGACTGTTTAGTAGGGAGCAAATGGTTTTCAGTACTAGACCTCCACAGTGGCTACTACCAGATACCTCTGTGGGAAGAGGACAAAGAGAAGACTGCTTTTATTTGCCCCTTGGGATTCTGTCAGTTTGAACGAATGGCCCAAGGGATATCCAGGGCTCCTGCCACCTTCCAGCAACTAACGGAGAAGATGGTTGGGGATATACACATGACGCAAGTACTGGTTTATTTAGATGATATCAATGTTTTCGGAAAGACCCTGGAGGAACACGAAGAACGGCTACTCTGGGTACTCGATCGGCTGGAAACTGCTGGACTTAAGTTGGCCATTGATAAATGTAAGTTCTGCCAGGCCTCTGTGAAGTACGTAGGACATATCGTATCATAGGAAGGGGTCAGTACTGATACGGAGAAAGTGCTGTGACCACCTGGCCTCAACCCAAGAACTTTAGGGAATTGAAAAGGTTCCTGGGATTTGCGGGTTTCTATCGGTGATTCGTTAAAGACTATGCTATAATAACTGGACCTTTAAATGCCCTAACTTGTGGACACCAGGTGGGAAGGTTGCCCTGCAAGAAAGGGCAAAACAATGGCTTAAATGGGCTTCCTGTGACATGAAGTCTCACAGAGCCTTTTGGTCCCTGGTGGGACTCATGGTGTGAAGATATCTTTCAGGAGGTGATCCGGCGGTTGACTCAGGCACCTGTGCCTGATCCCAACCGCCCTTTTATTTTGCACACGGCAACGCTGGGAGTGTTTGGAGCCCCGAGACAGTAAAGACCATTTGCGACCTGCAGATGCAAGACCCTGTGGGGACGAGGGGAAGTACTATTTACATGTCTGAGGTGTTGGAGTTGCCCCCTGAGGGGGTCCCACAGGCCTGGGTTCAGTACACCACGCTGACTCCCTCTTCGTTGCCCCAGGTCACGGCTATGGAACGGCGGACAGTGCAAGAACAGGACCCAGATGTGCGAGAGGTGCTGTGTGCCCGGAGATCAGGGAATACTTGACCCGTGACCCTTAATAATGCTACCCCAGCAGCCCACCTCTTGTTGAGAGAGTGGGAAAGGCTTCACTTGTTTGATGGAGTGCTACATCGGGAGGTGCAGGACCCAGAAGTATTGCGTCCAATTCTGGGCGCCGCACTTCAAGAGGGATGTCGACAGCATGGAGAGGGTCCAGAGGAGGGCCACTCGTATGATCAGGGGACAGGCTGCAGGACCTGAACCTGTTCAGCCTCCA
>NW_017728950.1:48055671-48067493 GCF_001723895.1 Crocodylus porosus
GTGGGTGATTCCCCTTGCTGTATGGAATTCTCCCTGAGATCACAGTATAGCCTTAAATAAAGAAAAGCTGGCTCTGTCAGTTCTGATTCAACCACAATGCGAAGTTTGATTTCTTCCACACTAGCCACCGAAAGGGGAATGTGCTGGTTGTTGCAGACCACTTCACCCGATATGCCCAGGCCTTCCCTATGTGAGATCAAACAGCACAAACAGTTGCCAAGGTACTGTGGAAAAAGTACTTCTCCGTGTTTGGGCTTCCTACAAGAATCCACTCCGATCAGGGGTGAGATTTTTGAGAGCCGGTTGTTGCGTGACATACTGACAGTGGCTGGCATACAGAAATCAAGAACTACACCCTACCACCCCCAAGGGGATCCCCAACCCAAGCGTTTCAATCACACTCTCTTGAATATGCTGGGTACCCTCCAGCAGGAATAGAAGGCTGCATGGAGCTAGCATATCGCATACCTGGTGCATGCCTACAACTCCACTAGGAATGATGCAATGGGGGTCAGTCCGTATTTACTCATGTTCGGCAGGGAGCCCTGGTTACCCATAGATTTGTGTTTTGGGGTAGAACAAGTCTACCAACAACATCTGACTCATGGTCAATATGCACAATAGCTTCGGGACTGTCTCCATTGTGCGTACCGACTAGCAGCCGAAACTACTGGAAGAAACTAGCAACTCCATAAGCGGCTTTATGATGCTAGTGTGCATGAGCAAGGGTTAGAAGAAGGAGACTGGGTGCTGCTGCGAAACCTGGAGCTAATTGGGAGACACAAAATCGCTGATTGGTGGCGGGCTGAACCCTATACAGTGGTGCGACAACTGGGAGACCTCCCAGTATATGAAATCTCCCCTGAGTCTGGACCGGGTAGAAGTTGCGTGGTCCACCAGAACCTCCTGCTGCCTATTGGTGAATTGGTGGGGCCCCCTCCACCTGAGAGAGAGCAGCAAGAAGAGAGACCTAGGTATCCTCGCAGAAGGAGGCCTCGCGCCACCCAGCCAGCAGTTGTACCTGCAGCTCCCCTAGAGGACTCTGACAGGTGGTACCCTGCTGACTTTCACCCAAGCTTAGGACCTGCCACTCTTCAGGCCAAAGGGGAGATGGGGACTGCTGCTCGTGGGGCCCTGCTTGGCGAGACCGAAGGAGAAAACATCCCCACGCCTTTACCTGCCAGTGGGGCAGACTCCTCCAGTGAGAGGGAACCTGAGCTGCCATGGCCTTCATGGAGTCCTTTCCCTAGACCGCACCTCACTACCAAGATGGGAGCTTCAGCCAGTCTGTCACTTCACCTACAATGCCCCGGGGGTGCCGGGGGAGGCCCCATTGCTGCCCCTTGGGTCCAGTAGTCCCCCAGGCTGAGGCCTGTACTTCACCGGGGAAAGTGAAGGGGTCCGCGGGGGAGGATGTGACGGGCTGGCTGACAGTGACCTGGCTCAGGGGTTTTGAAAGGGCAAAAGATGTTTGGAGGATTTGGGATTCCCTTTCCTCACCAATCTGGTAATGATTTGGCCCAGGGGTTTTGAAGGGGTAAAAGATGATTGGAGGACTTGGGATTCCCTTTCTGCACCAATCAGGCCCCAGAGACTCACCCCCACCCCCCCCCATGTCCCAATTGGCCCCTTGGGTCACCTGGAGGGGGATAAAAGGGGCAGCACTGGCTGACTCAGGGGTGAGACCAGTGAGGGACAACAAGGAAGGGGTTTCACAGAGCTGGTAAGAGCTGAGCCAGCAGGGCAGGAGCAGTGCCCTGGAAAAGCCTGAAAGAGCAGGACCTGCAGGCAGCAGTGGGACCCCCAGCCGTGCGGCATGTGGCTGGCAGGAGAGGCTCCCCACTGGGCTCCAGGATCCCCAAGGGAGAGGCTGCAGCCAGCAGGAGAGGCTCCCCAGCTCCAGGAAGGATCTGAGCGGCGACCTGAGGGGTCCCCAGCTCTGCTTCCAGCTCCTCCAATCAGAGGCCAGGCAGCTTGACGTGAGGCCGGGCTCTGGGAAAGTCAAGACCCCTCGCAGGCTAGAGTAGTTCTGCCAGTGGTGGTTGTGTGGCAGGGTTCCTGACTACCATGTGGGAGATCTGGGTTCAAGTTCCAGCTGAGGTGACTTGGGGTGAGTGAGATAACAGCAAGCAAATTTTCTCATAGTGGAAAGGGGCCATTGTGTTTTCCCCCCTTTCTCCCCCTCCAGGTACCAAGGCCCTATGTTTCCTTGTCATTTGACATTTTGCATTTTGTGCCCTTTGTATATTTCACCAACCCGTATTGTTTGTTCTGCTGTTTGAGTTTTATATTTTGTTAACCCTGTTTTGTCAATGATTGTAAGTGTCTAACCTTTGTTGAATCCTGCCCCCTGGGGGTGTTGTAGTGTCCACTATACCTTCTGATTTATGCCTGTTATGTTCCCAGTATTAAAAGGTATATGGTTAAGTCCCCATTGGTGGTCTGGCTCTGCTCTATAGGAGAGGAGAGTCCCTATACCTCCCACCTGCTTTGATCCCTTCAGTTGGAGAGGGGGTACCTCTTGGAGTACTGCCTGGGTTACACTTACACCTGAGCAATCTCCAAGCACCGATCCACCACCGACAGACATGGATTTATTGGGGAAGTGCATACCTGTTTCCACCAATGCAAACCCTTTTCCATCACTGTCAGAAGGAAGTGTCGCCACTGAATTTCCAGATAGGCTGACAGGGCCATTATCTGCTGAACCACTCACTGACTCAGGTTCTATGGGAAGACAACAGCAGAAGCAGAGTCTTTCTAAATGGTCGGCTGACTATTCTGTCTAGGGGGATGGGATGTTGTGTCTTATTGTGTTTTCCTTGTACTGTTCCTTTAAGGCCAAAACCTCATGTTTAGCACTGCAGGGTTCAATTTGCTTTGTGACAGTTTTGCAGCACTGAGGACTCCGTTTTCTCTGTCAGGAGGAGCCAGAGGCATTCTTGGTTCCTCTCACTCCCAGGATTGGACTGGGTCAAGTCAGAGACAGAGGAAGTATAATAAGTATATATAAGTATACTTATATATAAGTATATATACTGAGGGCAATTGTTAAAATCCACCCTGGATATGATTCCAGAGAATTATAATAATAAATAATGAGTTCCACACAGGAGTGTCCAGAGCTTTGTTGCTGAACTCACACCTTAGCAGATGGAGCGCTGCCATGATGGCAGGGATGGAGGGGACATAGGGGACAGAGCAGGAATGGGAGGGGTGAGGCCAGCACTGCTGGCCTCATCCTGGCCCTGCTCCTTGGAGGTGGCAACACCACAGGGTGGTTGTGGAGGGGGACAGCAGGGATGGAGTGGGACAGTGGAGCGCCACCATGATGGTGGGGATGGAGCAGTGTGGTGAGGCTAGGAACCAATTAGGGAGCAGTCTCTGGGTCTTGCTGCCAGGCTCAAACTGTCATCCTTTCTTGGGGAGAGAAAAGCATCCAGATGTCCTATTTATAAAACTATTTGCAGCAACTGTTTCCAGGAAACCATGCTTCCACAGACCCCACCAAAGTATTTCCTGCCAGAACTCCAAACTCAGCCCATTTACCCTCTTTCAGGTCACATCTATCTTTCCTTTAAAATGAACAGAGCTGGATCATTACAACCAGCGATCCAAGAAAGTTCACGTGTTTCTCCCCCCACCCCAGTTTTTCATGACAAAGCATTGGCAATCACATTTTCATTGCTGCTTGGGGCTGCTGGGAGCAGGGAGGCCATATGCATGTGCACACCCACACACATGAACATGGCCAGGCATATAGCCAGGCAGCATAGACAGCAGCTCCCTGCAGGTAAGTCTGTGGGGGGAAGGGACATGAGGGGGCAGATCAAGGCTCCCATGGTGAGGGAGAGAGTGGTGCAGGGGCTGAGGCTGAGGGCGCTGCCCAGCCAGAGTGGTGTACGGGGTCTGGGGCCAGGGTGGGGTGCAGGAGGGAGCCATGGGTGGCTTGTCCAGAGGGTGCAGGAAGGGGGTGGCTCCCTACTGCTGCACACCCCCCCCCCCAGGGTGGACATGAGAGGGACATGCGCCCCTCAGATTCGTGCGTGGGATAGTGGTGGAGACGAGCTGCCTATTGCAGGCTCAGAGCTCCCCACCCTGCTGCCTTTCCTTCAGGAGCCCCATGCCAGTCACAAGCCCCCTGCCTGCCTGGTGTGGAGTTGTGCCCCAAGGAAAGGCAGCAGGGCAGGGAGCCTCAAGCCCGCAGTGGGCAGCCCACATCCACCCCCACTCCACTCCAGCCATACCACTTGTGTGTGTGGGGGGGGGAAGGTTGGCATGTATCCCTCCTTTCCATTTTGAAAAAGTAGTCACCCTAAATATAGGCCTGGCAGCAGGCCACAAAGACTGCTCCCTGATTGGTTCCTCATAACAATGTTTCATTTGATTGAGTGAGTGTTAGTCCCTAGATTAATACTATAGTTTCATAACAGTTTTGTTGCAGGGGTGACTGACTATGCCTGAGAAGGCTCAGAAAAAACTCAGCAGAGAAAGGAATAATCTCAGGGAGGGCCAAGGAAATTGCAGTGGTACAAAAGAGGCTGGTTTTTGGAGCTGAGCAGTCTATTACAGTGTTTGGCATGTTGGCACTCTGACCCTTCCTCCCTTAGAAGCTTCACAAGAGCTAAGCAAGAAAGAGCTCCCTGAGGATCCCTATGGAAGCCAGGGACAAAGCCATGGTCTTGAAACCAGAGACTAACCCCTTGACAAGACACATTATCAAGAGGTCCTTCAGGAGAGGGAGAGCAGACAAGGGTTTTGCTGGAGTCCCAAGGCAGTACTCCCCCTTGAAAATGATGTGCTCTATGACAGTGATTCTCAACCTTTTGGTACCAAGACCCATTTGTAAACATTGAAACCCTGTCCCAGCGCAGTAAATAGTTTAAGTAGAATACAGGCTGCCAGTGCCCCTGACCCTGACTCCTGGGGGAGGACATGAAAGACCCCAAGCAGGTCCTTGCAGGCTGCTAGGGAAAATTAATAATTTCCCATGTTTTTCTCCTTTAAAGAAGAACCCAGTTTTAAGGTTTGTTGATCCATTTTTAAAGTTTGCGACCCTTGTGACCACTTTTGGGAAGCAACTCAGGGGTTGAGAAACATTGCACTGTGACAGTGATATTTTAATGCAGTGATGCAACAGACTGTTGGATTGCTAGGCCTCTAACTGGAGATTACTTTCTTGATACTTGAAAACATGATCGTACAACCATGGCAAGATGTATCAGGAACTTCAGGACTTTGTAAATATGGAAATACAGTCTTAGGACTTTAAGACCTTGCTTAAAGTTAAGGACACAGTATTTTATTTACTTTTATTTATTTATAGTATGGAAGTGCCTTGGGAGCCCTCTGCTGAGAACTCTTTGTGATAAGAGCATACAAAACTCACACATTTAAGTGATTTACTGGATCAGAGCTGTATTAAAGTTCCATAATTAGGTCCTCAATAAACTTGTTTAAAAACACTTAATAGTAGGCTTACATGTAAAATGTATAGAAAACAAAACAAAAAATCTGCCAACTATAATTTGCTAAATATTTTTCACTTACATTGCAGACTTCCTTTTCCCCTGCCCTTCCGTACTACCCCCACATTCTTTTAATCTATATGTTAAACTCTGTGTGACATTGCAACAGGAATCTTGTCTTGCCAAAGTACTGAGTATGCTTTTGGTGTTGCAAAAACAGAGGAACAAATGTATTTAAATCAGCTGATACAGGAAAGCATGATGCTAAGGAAGCAGAACAAGTGTCTTAGACCACTTCAACAAACTGCATACATTTCAGCTCTGAGCTAAATGCTCCATGGTTTACAAGGAGAAACTGAGTTTTGGAGAGAAGAAAAGAGGAAAATAACAGGCAGTAATTTTTGCCATACTGTGTACAAAGCAAAAATGGAGCCACATCCTCTTTGCTTCATGGGAGAGAGAATGAAGGATTTTTAAATTTCAATTATTCCTGCCAAAACTGCTCACAGATTAAGGCTTTTGACTTCGACAAGCATTTATATTTATATATGTTTCTACCAGATGGTCCTCTAAAATGTTACTTAGGAAGGTCTAGTTATATTTATATACACAGCCCAAGAAGGTTCTGGTTTGGAGTTGTGAGGCCTCCAAATACCACTTTCCTGCAAAATAATTCTAAAAAATCCTTAGCACATAAAATTGTTAAAACATAAGGCTGGGAGGAACCTCACAATGCAAAATAAACACAACCAAACCATCCAAGTCTGTCTAACCAGCTCTTTTAATATTTCTAAGGAAGGAGATGCAACAACTTTTCTAGGTAGCCTGCTCCAATGCTTGACAACTTGCATACCCAAAAAGTTCCTTCTAGAACAAAACCTGAAAAAACACTGCAATTAACTTAGACAATTTCTGGAGAAAAGGATGGGGAACAAACACAGGCCCTGTGCTTAGCTGCTATGTCCAGAAAACATTAAAAAAAGGAAGGGCTGTTGAAATGTATATAACATTGGATTAGCACAGGCACAAGTACCAAGAAACAAGTGAAGATGTGTCAGCTTCTATAAATGGATCACTGCAAAAAAAATTCTAAAATACCCTCTTTTCTGGACAACGGCGACTAATTTACAAAGGAAATAATGGCAGGGCTGTTTCTCAAGCTCTCCCTGGCCCTGATTAATCCCTGAAGCAGTGAAAGTCAGCATGACTCCACTCCACAGTGGGCCTCACCCTTCGGACTTGTCCTCTCCAGGGGAGGGAGTGAGAGGACTCTGCCAGTATTTCCAGGTTTTAAATGTAAATTTATTGTATTCAAAATTATCATATTTGCTGAAAAAACATTGTACACTGAAAAAATATGCAAATAAACATGCAAATAAGTCTTTTTATTTACTTATATTCCTCACTATAACAGGCCAGTGAGTAAGTGAGAACTGGGTCATCAAAGTTTAAACATTTTTTTTTTTGAGGCAAGCAGTTATAAGAAAGTGCTGGTCCTGTTTGATATTGCCTATTTTCTAATAAAATGTTGCAAAAAACCCCCAAAAAACAAACAAAACCCAAATCAGTTAAGCTTCCCTCAGAGTAACTTGCATCGATTAGTTGCCTCAGAAGTTATCGTACATTTTGAAGGGGTGCAGGTTGTAGCTGTCTTTGTCTACAGGCAAAAGCAGTCAGAACCCCTGGCAGAGATGATATCTTTTATTAGATCCAGGGTTTGGATTATGGGGGAGCTTGGGAGGTCTGAGCCTCCCCATAAGAGATAAGAGCCCATCTGTAAGATTTGAAAATCGTAACCTGGGGGGGGGGGGTCCTCCAAGTTTATTAGGGCATTGTGATGGGCTGCCCAATTTTTTGGAGACCCCTGCCAAGATTTCAAGTGTAGTTCAAACCCTGATTAGACCTAGATATTTGCACACAAAAAAAATCTATTTGCAAGCTTTCCAGCTCTTGCGCCCTTCCTCAGGCAAAGGAGGATGCAAAGACTGTAAAAGTTCTCCCAGGTAGAAATGAAACTTCATGTTGCACACGAGAATTAAATGATGTTATACATTCCCCAAGATAGAAAAGTTCATTTTCTGCAAATTAGAGTAAAATAAAAGTAGGAGCTTTTCCTATGATTGATGGCGCATTGTGCAGGGGTTGAAATGATTCAGGGATCTATTTTGTAGCTGTGTTGGTCCGAGACAAAGAGGAATACTGAACTCTCAAACTCTTAGTTCAGAGGTGATACCTTTTATTAGACCAAGGAGAAAATAATAAAAAAAAAATCTTTCTTTGCAAGCTTTTAGACACTTATGCCCTTCTTCAGGCTGAGGGGAACTGAAAGATGGTAAAAGCCTTTCTGCGACCTGACCCCACCAGGGAAGAGAAACTGCCATATCTGCATATCAAAGAGCAACTGGCACAAAGGGACTCTAACGGACCCAAACGAACAGACATCAACCTTCAGCTTCAACTGAAGGGATCAAAGGAGTCTGTGCAAACTGAAATGTATCTGCTACCTAAGGGGACTTCTACCATCTTTTATTTCCCGCCCCCCTGCCAGCCTGAAGAGGGGCTCACTGACTGGCCTCCTGTCACACTTTCAGCATTCCTTGGAGTCTCAGAACAGCAGAAACTCCCTATGCCTGAAGAAGGGTGACTGTGCCCAAAAGCTTGCCTAAAACCTTTTCTAACTACTCGGTCTCATAAAAGATACCACATCTATTCAAACCTGCAAAGAAAGAAATATATAGGTGGTACCTTTTACTAGGCCAACTAGAAAATAGCAATAGTTCACCCCTTGCTCGCTCTCTTCTGCGCTCTCTCTCTCTCTCTCGCTATTTTCTAGTTGGTCTAATAAAAGGTACCACCTCTCCACCACGAGTTTAAGAGTTCTGTATGGAAATGATGACATGAATAAAAATGAACCTCCTACCTCCAGCCCAGCTGCTGGAGCCACTGGGGGGAGAGGAGGATAGCGGAGTTGCAGAGCTCTCGCGAGAGTAGGCGGGTGAAGAGCGGGGCGGCTGCGGCTGCGCGGAGCAGAGCGCGGCGCGGGGTTGGAGCTGGAGCGGCCTTCTCTGGGTGAGTGCGGGCGGGGCCGTGTCCGGGCGCGCTGCTCCCCTGCCCCCTGCCCTTTGTGGGACAGCGGCTGCCTTTCTTGGCGGGGGAAGCTCCTTTTTCTCCATTCCTAGTGTCTGTGTCCCTCGGATCCTCGTCCCTGCCTTGCCCTTCGTGTGCTCCTCCGGAGCTCCCTCTGTCCGGGCGGGGGGCAATCGTATGTCCCTGCCGCCCTTGACAGGTGCCCTAATGGCCTGTAATAGGTTCTGGCAAGGTGTGACCGACCTCCTTCCAGTTCGCTGGGGATTACTGGGAGAGGGAGTGGATGACCCACTAAGGGTATATGCTAGGGACAACTAGAAGCAAGGGGTGAAATCCACAAACTGGAAAACCCCTGGGGCAGGCGGGGTTGGCCCTCCTGCTTGTAGGAGGAAAGGCACTGGGTTGTGTTCCTTTTGGAGGAACACTGCAAAGCAAACTGCTGACTGCCTTTGCTTACGCACTTTCCTGTTTGGGGGCTGTTGCTTTCCCCACACCTGTGGGCCAGGCTCCAGCACATCTTAAATTGTGCTTTCTTTGCGCAGCCTTGTCATCCAAGTGTTTCAGTTGTGTTCTAGGCAGACGATTTGGAAAGGAGTCTGGGATAAAACTGCTGTGTAAAATCAACTGATGCTTTGGCCCTGCCGGTCGTGAAATCTTATTTTAAACCCTTTTGTTTTAAATATGCCTTTGTTTAAACTCTGCAGCTGGGGAAAAATAGGTGATTTTTTTTCATGTTGCTTTGCATAACTGTGATAAAAATCATCGTAGAGGCTTGAAGCAACAATAGTGCATACGATGCCATAGAAAAACTAAGTTCTCTAAATGATGTTGAATGTCTCAGTCCCCATGTTCAGATTCAAACACACTCCACAGGTAAACCTGTGCCTAAACCCATAAACAGAAGAGAGACTTGAAAGGAGAAATTTGCCTGTGGTGTATACTACTATTATTGTAGTGCATAGTATAAGAAAATTCCCTGCCAGACACTGTCAAAGCAGAAATAACAAACTGCTTCAGAGTCTTCTCCCTACCCTGACCCTGCAAAGTCCCTCTGTAAAAGAGATGGGTGGGTCCCAGGGTGTCGAGCACTGGGAGGAAATGGTGCTGATCTTCAGGACAGATATTTGTCTCTCTGCAAACTTGTTTAAGCCTTTACATCTTAATTACTGGGGGAGTGGCTGGCAGGAATACTTCATACTACTGTACGGTTGATATACTTACCCTACTGAAACATGTCTAGGAAGTCACTTCTGCAAGCTAAGTGTACTTGCATGTACCTCACTCCAGGCTCACAGAAGTATACAGGATTGGGCTCATAATGTATGGACTCCTAACTGTGTTAAGACCATCTTCCATTGCATTAATCAGCTGAAAAATCTTGTCCATGTCAAACTGTTGGTCAAAAGTGGTTGTAGGTACTACACTTATCTTTGTTTCCCTGTCGTTGTTGGCTGGCTTGCCAGATATAACTATTTAGCCAGTGTATGGAAGACTATCCCATACAGTGAAATGGACAACACAAAATAACTGATTGTCAGATGCCTCTTGCTGAGGTTGTGGGGTAAATACAAATTACTATTCTTGAAGATTAACTGTTCATCTGATTTTGGTTTTCAGTGCTTGCATTATTGCTCCCTGAATGGGTAATTGCCTGAGTACTTTAGGAAAAACTAGACTGCAGGTATATGAATTGTTACAGTATAACCCATTTCATAGATGGAATGCAGATATCAATCCTGTTTTGTGAAGGATGAAAGTTTTTAAGGTGGCTTGCTTAACAGTTCTCCAGAAGGGAGATCCTTGCCTTAAAACATTAGTATCTGTCTATAGATTAAGTTGAAGGACACTGTGGCTAGTGAGGACCTATTACATTTTTTTTTTTCCCTCTTGCCTTTTTTTTTTTTTTTTTTATCTTGTAGGCTGTACAAGACTCAGGATCAAAAATGGTATTGGTTGCAAGTGATCCACAACAGGTATGCAAGAGTGAACAGACTAGTCTTTCATGTATAACCAAGAAGGCTATAAATTAACTGTCCCTTTTTTTTTAATGCAGAACATTCTATCTAGGGTTGTTAGCCTTCCCTTTGTGAGTACCACCTATGATATGGTATCTTCTGCCTATGCCAACACAAAAGATAACCACCCCTACCTGAAGACAGTTTGCGAGATGGCAGAGAAAGGAGTTAAGACAATAACTGCAGTGGCCCTGACAAGTGCTATGCCAGTCATCCAGAAACTGGAGCCACAAAGTAAGGCATGGTTGTGTGTGTCAGTAGGGGGTGGTTTTGTTAAAGCTGCTGAATTGTTCAGGTGTGTGTTCAGGAGGGAGGGGGGATGAAGGGGTAATGTTAGAATCTGGGGGCAATGTGAAAGGGAACTATGCATGCCTGGGATATTTGTTACTGTAATGTGTCAGCTCTAGCTGTAACAGTTGATAAGTGTTATAGTACCAAGCAAAGATAACTGCTCAAGTTGTGCGTGTGTTGTTTTTGGGGCAGGGGGTTGGGGGTTTTTTTAATGGGCTTTTGATGAATAGTCTGAAGTTGAGTCTTAATAGTTAAGATTAAACTTGTTCTTAAGAATCTTTGAGTAAGTAGCCTTTTGTTCAACTCCATTTCCTAACCTTTCACCCAATTCTCAGCTCTGTCATACTTGCCTTTTAACCTACTTTAGAGTACAGCTTGCAACTTCAGATTAACCAATCATGTTTCATGGCAACTTGTTACTGGTTCTACCAAGGAAGCATTGTCACATGAACTGGCAAATGGCCAGGAGGCATTTGGCCTGTTCTGAAGGTCACTTGACTATTCATAAATAGTTTTTCACTTGCAAAATCGTTAAATACTGCCCTGGGAGCTTGGGCTGTTCATTATAGGGCTGCCTAAAGATTGCTTAAAAAGGAAGAAACTTAAAAGTTGCTCCCTATGATAACAGTAGTAGTTATTAATGCCTATCCTCTTTATTTATTTATTTTTTATATTGCCCTTGTAATGTTCATCATTCTTGGCTCTCTTTTTAGTTATGGTTGCCAACAACTATGCATGCCTGGGACTGGACAAAATTGAGGAGAGGCTGCCAGTGCTGTATGAGCCAACTGTCAAAGTAGGTTTAACTACTACATTTTAAATTTCAAGGGGAAATCCCAAGGATCCAGTTGTGCTTGGAGCATCATGGCCTACAAAAAAAACCCAGCAAGTGTAGGAAGCTTGGAACTTCTGTGTCGACAGTGGCTGTGTCCTGGTTTTTCTACCTTTCAGAAGTCACTTC
>NW_017728950.1:48067593-48071202 GCF_001723895.1 Crocodylus porosus
CTATGTGTTGAGTAGCCCTGGCTTAATGACTGTGTTTTTTGGCACCTTGTTTTAAAACAAGAGCATTTAAGCTTGTGTCTCTCTTCACTTGCGTTGATGGCTTTTACTAGGCCCTGATAAAGTTAATCACTTTTAAACAACTGCATCTGAAACTACACAAAAATGAATTGCATTCAACTTTCGGTTGCTTGTTGGACCTTGAAATGAAAACTGACTTGAGCAAACTACTATAGAGAGAGCCATGCAAAAAATGTGTTTTTATTTCTGCCCACCAAACTGGAAAATGTTGAATTGCCTTTCTCTTTTTATGTAGTAGCTTGAAAAGCAGAACTCCAGCTCCAACTTGTAAGACGTGCTCTAGTGAGGTTAGATTAATCTTTTAGCAACTTGGCAAAGTGGGAAGGCTGGTTTTCATACGCTTACTACCATGTAATCAGCATAAAATTGCTGGTGCATCAACTTCCTGCTTGAACAAATGCACTGTAATTTCTCTGAGAGCCTTTTACATAAGGAGGCTCTAATGTCCCCTTGACTTTTTGACAAAGTGGACAAAGACTCCAAGGTCTTCCTTCAAACCAGTGAAGCCAATCTCCTCTCATGAGTAGGGGTGCAGTAGCAAAGCAGTGAAGGTGTCTTGTTACTGCTCCAAAGACTAGAGTTCATGCTTCTCTTGGGATTTATGCCAAAGGCTACCCATTATTAACCCAGCTGTAAATGGTATTTTTTTTATTTATTTATTTATTTATTTTCATGCTGGGTGGTTTAAGGGTAGAGCCATTGGTAAACAGGCATATCTCAAGTGTACCACCCCAGTGGGGCATTGGTTTGGGTAGACTTCCAAGTTGACCAAGTTTTTGAGAAATTAATCACTTCTGAAAGAATTGGGAAGCTGCTTGGTGGCCTGCTTTGCTTTTGTTTTGGACGCTACTTACCGCTCCTGTCACTGGAATTGATGTAGAAAAAACTCTAGCAGCATCCTGTATGGAGCTGTCAGTGAGCCACTTAACTAGACTTCTTTGTCAGCACTTGTCCTAAGATGATTCGCATTCCCTTTACCTAGTCAGCCTTCCAGATAGTAACAGTGTCCTAATTTAAAGAAAACAACAACAAAAAATCTGTTTAATAGACCTACGGTTAAAGAACTTGACCTTGATGATCCCTAAAGAGTTGATCAGAATAGAGCCATAGTACCTGACCTTCTAAAATCAGGGCTTCTGTAAAGTATCTTGGGCTGGGTACCTAGAATCAAGTCTGAAATACTAAGTCTTGATTTGTAACTTATTTTGAGTGGTAAACTTGGGGGAGAGATGGCAGCATAGGAGGGTTAACAGTGGAGTTGCAAGTCTACAAATCTCTTGCTTAAACAGGAATTACTAATTCATTTTGCAGGAGCTTTAGGCTTATACATGCTATGTGAAAGCAAAGTTTTTTTTGTTTGTTTTTGTTTAGTTTTGTTTTCTTCATTACTAATTTGGTGTGTCTGTGTCTTGGATTCTGTTATTCTCTAGCAAGTACAATCTATCAAACTTAATTCTTCTTTGCAGGTGGTTGCCAATGCTAAGGGTGTAGTTGTTGGAGCAAAAGATGCTGTAACGACTACTGTGACTGGTGCCAAGGATACTGTTGCTCACACTATTACTGGAGTTGTGGACAAGACAAAAGTAGCTGTGTGTGACAGTGTGGAAATGACCAAGTCTGTTGTGAATGGGAGCATTAATACCATCCTGGGAAGCCATGTGATGCAAATAATGAGCAGCAGGGTGGATAGTGCACTGAGCAGGTCAGAGACTCTTGTAGACCAGTATCTTCCACTTACTGAAGAGGAGCTAGGTAAGACGAGTTCAGTGCTTGATAAAGCAACCAGGGGGAAGATTGGGGTGGACAGGCAAGCAGAGTCACTATTATCTGTGCTTTACCAAGAGGGTGTCCTTCATGTCTAAGCTTAAGGATGTAGCTGGGAATTCATGGAGGAAAGTGGCTGGTTCAGGATGAAGAGGTGCAGATGCATGCTAGGTCTGCCTTCTGGTTTGTTTTTTTGTTTGTGTTTTTTTTAGTAATTGGACAGCTAAGCAACTCTTTAAGTTTGGATTAAACCTCTCTCTCTCTCTCGCAAAAGACATGACAAAGGTTGAAGGATTTGAAGCTGGAGTTCAAAAGCCGAGCTACTACGTTAGACTAGGTTCCCTATCTTCTAAAGTCCGTGCACGTGCCTACCAACAGGCCTTAAGCAGAGTTAAAGATGTTAAACACGGGAGCCAAGAGACCATTTCACAGCTCAATAACATGGTTGGTCTGGTAAGTTTTAAATCTCTTATTTGGTGTTTTAAATTTTCATAAGTTGCTACTGGAAGAGTGGTTTTTAATATAGTCCCTACTTAAGACAACTTGCCAAAGATGGGTGAAAAAACAAATTTTTAAACTGTTATCTTCCCCTTTAAGAATATAAGAGGTCTTATGCCTTTAGGAGGGGAGCTTGTCTTAATACCAACCTTTTTAGGTATCTTTTTTTAAATGAGATCTTTTGGTTTGCCTGACCAATTAGAAAACTACTGCTGTGGGTGCTTTGGCCTTGTTTAACATCTTCCCTGACATTAAAGAGCTAGCTTACTTCAAGACCATTCATTCACTTAAGGAATGCATTGCAATTCTATTGGCAAAGGAGGTCAAGAATCCTCCTTTGCTAATAGAATTGAGTAGGGTTCTTTATATAATCTTGCTGGGACTAACTGTAGTTGGCTCTAAATACTTTGAGTGCTCTTGTATTATTCAGTAACATTTAGTATTAATGTTACTGAATAAGTTCTATGCCTCCCTAAGAAGAAGAAGAAAACTTATGCCTAGACTTTCATCCCTGAATGCTATTTCTAATGCTTCTTGGTGGCAAGCTAGAAAGGAAGATAAAGACATCTCTTGTTGGTTGGGGTTTGTTTTGTTTTTGTCTACAACCCTTTTTCAAGTTGATTACCAAGGAGAACCAAAAATGAGTGGAAGTACTAGCAAGTACTTGTATGCAACTGAAACCTGCTTCAAAACTGTGTCGTTGGTTGTGTTCTAGATGGAGTATGCCAGAAAGAACATCAATAGTGCCAGTCAGAAACTTCACGATGCCCAGAAAATGTTATATCAGTCTTGGCTAGAATGGAAGAGAAGCACAGGCCAAAATGATGGTGATGAATCGCATAGTGCTGAGGTAAATACAAATACAAAGACTGTTTTCAAAGCTCACACAACTAGCTAAACTAGATTCAAACTTTTAGAAAGAGAACCTAGGTAACAATTCTGGGAGGAAATGCCCTATCAGAGTGTCATCTTTTAGCTTCCGCATCCAGTAGAGGCTGCCATAACTCCTGCAGTCGGTCACCAGCATAATATCTCTTATAACAGTATATTATATAATAATATTGGTCTCTTGGCTTAAGTGCTCCAAGGCTGACCTGTAGGCTCTCGATCTTTGGGAGAAATTAGACTGCTATCTCATGCTAGGTTAAGTGCTGGACTGTCTGCTGTGAAGCATTCCAAACTCTGTTCTCAATGCTAACGTTCTTGGCCTTGCCAAGCAAGTTACCATACCTTTCTTGAATATGACAAGTCGTCTTCTGCCTGCCCCTT
>NW_017728950.1:48071302-48106883 GCF_001723895.1 Crocodylus porosus
AAAAAAGTTACTGCTGGAAATTGCAGTGTACACTGTATGTAAGTAGTAACAACAGCTGCTACCTGTGGGAGTGGAGAGAGGAGTGAAAGTAATATCTGTGCCTCACAATAAGCAATCTGCTGCTACTGTTACTTGGCTATTTTATTACAACGAAAGATTTTTGCTGTTTTCTGGGGTTTATTTTTATTCTGCCTTTTCAAAAATACAATGTGTGCATTTATTGCAAAGATGCATATATCTTTGTGTAGAAGAAAACATGATGACTTAAGGAACTCTTTCCAGTCCTCTGCTGTCTTCTGTTCCATCCCACCACTTTAACTAGCTGGGGATCAAATGCTATCGTATTGGGAGTTTGACTTTTTTTTCTTAAAGTGGAAGCTTCACATGCATTTTACACTTGAGTAGAAAGTGAATTTTGTGGGGGGGTTTTGTACAACATCTCGGCTAAATCGGATCTAGAACAGAGCTAGACCTGGCATGCATAGGTAGACCTTAGAAAACTAGGTGAGTTCTTGAAAAAAATAAGGCCCTTAAACACCCCCCCCAGTCAAAATCTGAAATCTTCTGTCTCTGAAACTAAAGCCCTAATTCAGGTCTTTAATCCCTTGCTTTCATTCTGGTCATGGATTTTTATCATAGTAATTCTGCTCTCTGGCTAAATTCAAGATGATGAAGTGCTATTATGCACTTTTTTTTCCCCCTAGCACATTGAGTCACGCACACTAGCTATTGCACAGAGCCTGACTCGGCAGCTCCAGACCACCTGCCTCGCCCTCATGTCAAGCATACAGGGATTGCCACAGAATGTCCAGAATCGGGCCCACCATATTGGGGTGATGGCAGATGACATCTACAGAAGCTTCCGTTCTACTTCCTCTTTCCGTGAAATCTCTGATAACATCCTTGCCGCAAGCAAAGAACAACTGAAGAAAATGAACGAGTCTCTGGATGATGTGATGGATTATCTAGTTAACAACACTCCACTCAACTGGCTGGTAGGTCCCTTTTACCCACAACTGGCTGGGTCTCAGCATGCTGAGCACAAGGGTGAAGGGGAGAAAAAAGCCAGCTAGGAAGACAAACAGCCTGAAACCAGCACAGATTAAATTTGTAGCATGTGTACTCTGCAGTCTGACCAAACAAGGTGAATTGACTACTCTAGCAGTCGGGTCATTGGTTGGAGCAAAACCAACAAGACAGATTAGACTAAAGCACTGAACTCTCTCTTCCTAACCCCAGGAAAGGACCTTTGCTTGGAGATGGACATTATTGTCCTGGGATAGCAGTGCCTCATGCAAACAGTAAGTGCCTTGAGGCTTGTAAGCTTCTGCTATTTACAGTAGACAAGACACCTTGTTTAGTTACCTGGTTAAGAAGCCTTATACTGGCTGATAGTGAAAGTACAAAGTTAACCTAAATATAACTTGTGAAAGCCAGAGTTCTGGCTAGTCTATGATCTGTGCAGGAGAAAAGCCAAATGAACCATTTTTTAATAGAGTCCCAGCTACTATACCATACATAGGAGTTTTGTCAGACTTGTTTGAACAAGTACAGATTGAGCACTAATCTTTTTATAGTTTTTGATTTGGACACTTGTGACCTACACAGCTACCTAGTTCTTTAAAGACGAGATATTAATGTCTTAATGAGGATTTACTACTTGTTCAGGTCTAAGGGGCTTCTAATTTGGTCAGGCAGAGCTACCATTACAAAATGGTAGAAACCAGATTCATGCTGTTTGTACCATGGTGCCTACTCCCTATGTGTCTTTGTAGTGCCTCCTTGACCTTGTTTGTAACACTCATTTTTTTCGTATGTTAGTAATAAATGCTTCAGCAGCCAAAGTCTGTCTCATTTTGAATGGTGTAAAAAGGCAACTCAGGCATTTTTAGCATTCTAAACCTTATGACTCTCTGCCTTGCTTGAACTAGGTGTAGCAAGAGGCAGGCCTGAAATGTAAATCAAGTAGACACAAACTGCTGGTCTAACAGTTTGTGCCACAAGTGCAATCTCTGTATAGATGGGTCAGATGTTGCTGCTGCATTTGTTTCCTCTCCTAGACTTCTCATATACCCTTCCACACCTGTACCCTCTTAGTTTTTACTGTGTTTTGTCCATGCTTATTTGCCTTGGTGAAATGCCAGATTATGGGTAATAACTATTCTGCAGTGTCTGAAATTAGTGGGAACAAGAGGATCTAGACACTAGTATGTCCTGCCTGCACTGCATGTAGCTTCTAATGCATCCTGCCTTGGCTGACCTCTCCTGTTGATCTGTACTTGGCTTTACTAGTGTCAAATACACTCAGAAACCAAAATATCTTGCCATCTGGATGGGGAGGCCCCTCTGAACTTGGCCTCATTTGGTCTGTCTGGTCATTTTCCACTGAGGTAGAAGGAAACTAACATGCTGCTTGTTACTCGCAATGGATTGCAGGCTCCAGTATTGCAGCATCACTAGTCAATTTCCAAACAGGCCACCAGATGGTCAAAATCAAAAACATGTATTTCGGCATTGTATCTGCATTCCAACTCATTGTTACTACCTGGCCAGCAGAGCCTGTCTAAGTTTTTTCAGTTTTTAAACTAGTCAGGTTGTGGAAAATATCCAGTCTTACGTAAACATTTCTGAAGGATTATAAATAATGGCTTTGGGGCCATGCTTCAGAATATTTTTCAAGCTGGAAACCAAAAGGCTATTAATCTTGCACTAAACATAAAGGTACAGGTGTTGGAAGACACCTGCACACTCTAAGACTCCTGGGATTTTTCAGGGGGATTCTTGCAACCACATTCTGGAGTACCTGCTACTTGAAATGTGGCAGACTGTCCCTGAATGTATGATCCAGAGCTTGAATGTCGTCTTTGACCTGGTACTAAAAACAGCTTGAAGAGTTGTCCTGGAGTGTTTATAAAAATATAAGCACGTCAGTGGAGTGCCAGTTGACTGCCTCCTTTTGAACTGCCAACATGAGTCTGGTATGCTTGCCTTCTGGTGTTTTTAGTGCACCTTCTATTCAGCATCACCAAGGAGGAGCTGTTTTCTGAGCCCAAGCAGCTGTGTGACCAGCTGAGTGTCTCCTCATAAGGTCTCCATTCCTGAGTGAGGAAAAGAGACGTCCAGTTCTCCTATGGCTGGGAAACTGGCCATAGCTCAGGAATAGATAAAGGTGTATGGGGTATGAATTTTTTTACCCTGCCTTCTCTCCCTGCACATGTTAAATTTAATGCACAGAATATAACACACAAGCTCTGAATTTGAAGTACAGGGCTAAAGGATAGCAGTTCAGTCAACCACAGTTCACTTGGTCAGATTTCTTCTCTTTGACACCTTAATGACTTTTTATAAGGCCCTTCCCCAAGCAGGCCTACTTGTGCTGTATCTTGTGACACTTAAGAGTAGTGCTCCCACATCTGCTTTCCTTTTGGCTTTCATTCCCTTTGACTGTGGAGAAATAATGGAGCAGTTTCCTAGGCTGTTTGCAATAGGAGAAATGAGAACTGTTCAAAATGGTTTTTGACACTACTGCTTTCTACTTGAAACCTCTGAGTTTATATTGTGAATCATGTTCTGGGTGTCTTCACACTAAAGTGTTAATATTCAACATCCCAGGATGCCCTAGCATTTTTGTTGACAATCACTGCTCTAAGCAAAAGAATCCTAACTTCTAAATATTATCTACACGGGACATCTAATACTCCACAGACTTCACTCAATTTCTGTGTCTTGTTATGTCTCTCTTTGTAAGTTGCTCCAACACTCTACAATAACTGATACTTATCTTTTTCATAGCATACTTGCATAATTAAAATAAGCAACACTTGTAGCAACAAGAAACCCTTCAATTTTATCTTTGGCTTGAAATGAAAATATGAGACACTTCACAAATCACTTTAAACATAGTGGGAGAAGGTGGTTAATTCAAGTCCCTTTTGACAGGACTATGCTGGTACATCTTAAGATTGTAGTAATGCAGGGGTAGGCAACTTTTTTTTTGGCTGGAGTGCTGAAAAAACCACACTGTCTACTTTGGAAGGTGCCAGAGTGCTGGCATGCCAGAAAATGGGGGGTGTACATGGCAGCATGCACTGCATATTAGTATATTTCATAAGCATAAGTGTTGCCTCTGTTGTGTATTCCTTTTTTATTGAGCATGTTGCAATGAGAGGGGGGGAAAAAAGAGACACATGAGAGAAAGGAGAGCAGAGAGAACCAGATGAACGCACATGCACATGGAGAACCACGTGCACAAACATGGAGAACCAGAGCATACCCATAACAGACACGTGTGCACACATGCATCCAGAACCAAACACATGTATGTGCACAGAGGCAGACAAACTCACAGAAGTAGATGTGTGGGCACACAGAGCTGGGCTCCTGGGCCATTGGACAAAGTCTGCTCCAAGGCACGTGTGCACTTGGTTGTATGGAGCTGATGTTGGAGCTTGGAGCAGATGTTTGCAGCCTCCCAGCTGCAGCCAACCCAGGCTCTGGGTAGCTGCTGCCAAGCATGGTAGGGCCTGCAGCTTCCCAGCCTCCTGCTGGAAGTAGCCCGGGCTTTGTGGCTTGCAGCAGCTGCCTAGAGCCCAGGTCGGTAGTGGTGTGCTGAGCCAAATGGCCTTGTGTGCCATGCTTGGCACATGTGCGTAGTAGTAATGCAAGGATATTTCACTTGACTCTCAGATTAGACTAGCCTAGACTTCATGTATGTGTGGTCTCATGACTTCTAATAGAAGAAAGGCAAGGCATGTTGGATTGTTGGTATTTAAATCTGCTCTGTGTTTTCAAACTTCATTTTTTTACATAGTTAATTTTCTGTTGAAAAGATGCTGGCAATCCTTCAAGTTAAAGCAATCTCTTAATACGCATATCCTAGTAACAATTTATGAATTGATGTAGGGTCCAATAAGCTATATGTTAAGTTTTAAGCACTGGCAACCTCTTGCTTTCCCTCTGATCATGCACATGGCTTTCCTCTGGACTTCCTCAAGCTTTTCCACATCCTTTTTAAACTGTGGAGCTCAGAATTGGATGCAGTACTCCAGTTGCAGCCTCACCAAGGCCATGTACAGCGGGAGGATGACATCCTGAGATTTGCTCAAGAAGCATCTATGGATGCGAGCCAGAGTTTTGTTTGCTCTACCAGCTGTGACATAGCATTGGTGGCTTATGTTCATTTTGGGGGTCATGATCGACCATAAGTCCCTTTCAGCCGTGGTGCTAGTGAGCGTAGCACTGCCGAGCCTAGAGGCATGATACGGGTTTTTTTCCCCGAGGTGGAGTAACTTGCATTTTTCCTTAATGGGTTCCGTATCAGGTTTTTATCCACCCATTTTCTAAGCTGCTCAAGCTTGGCCTGGCTCACCAGTCTATCCTCAGGTGTGGATAGGATATGCTGTTGATCCAGGCCGACCTTGACAGGCTCAGAAAATGGGCAGATAAAAGCCTGATGACATTCAATATGGAAAAAGGCAAGGTACTCCTCCTCAAGGTGGTTGGGAATCCACATCACACTTATAGGTTTGGCAGTGCTATGCTTGCTAGCACCACAGCTGAAAGGGGCTTGGGTCCCGAAAGGGACCTTCCTTAATTTCACATGCTTGAATAGTTCAAAATGTGCAAATGTCTGGTGTAAAGAAGTTTCTGGAATGGAACTGGGACATACTTTTCTGGACAGGAAACTTCCAATCTTCATAAATCATGTTGCATACTTCCTGTTACATAGGAATATAACTAGTGGCACAATGTTGACATCTTCATTACAAAAAGCCTGGGTCTAACCTGTGACTGCTGTAATGCAAAAGTATTGAGGAAACCATGTGGTATCTTCTCCAGATTTTGTTGATTTTACTTCCTACTGTAGTAAGGGGCAGGTGAGAGTGCCTACCCCTGCTTCAGCTGCCTTTTATAGTTGCTGCTTTCTCCGATGCCAGTGTATGTAATTGGTAGCAAGGGGAACTGCTGCCAATGCTATGCAGTAATTGAAATGTCAGGAGGCACTGAGCAGGATCAACAGCTGTTATTTGCAGGTGCCTTATATCTGGGAACACACTGTATTAGAGTATTAAAGTAGCTTAAATTACAACGGAACTGAAGCACTTGCTGACCTGTGCACTTCTGGACAGTTGCCAGTCATTCCAGGTATGCTGAGTGGTCTGCTAACCAATCTGCATATGGAAATAGCTTTGACCTAGCAACTATTTAACATTCACACCAATAATATATATTACAAGCTGAAGAATGATGTGCATGAGGTATTCCTAAGTGATTCAGTCAGTATTCTTCACCTGGAGTAGAGAAGTGTTCATTCTACTACGAGGGTAATTTTGAATCCCCCCACCTTAACAACTTGATAGATAGATGCGTATAGACTCTCTCTTCTCCTTGCCATACTACTGGGAAGTGTTAATACTACACCATTGCAACCAGCCCCTTTCTCACCCAGTCTCTTCAGAGCAAGGTTCAGAAAGCAAGGTTCTGTATTGGTACAATGCAGAGCATTTTTGTACCAATACCACCTGTGCCAAACCTGTTTTGTAGATAAACAGGCTCTCAGTCTGGCATCTTGCATAACCACTACATCATTCGCAAAACCACTCTCATATCTGCATTACATAGCAGACTAAATATAAAGATAATATAACAAACTTGCAGCAGATCTGAGGTATACAGAAGACCATTTGTATTAGGTTATGTCCTTTCTTAACTTACCTCCCCAAAGTATCATCAGATGTCCTATACTGAGGGCAATTTTGCTCCAACTTTATTGGAAGCAACTGCTGTATGCCTTGCTTAAGATGCTTGTCTGTCTCTTCTATCTGTCCAAGTCTAACTCATCTATGTAAGATTGGACAGCATATTTTGTTCCTGTGTTAGTGCTCTGAGCACTTGGAACTTCCATTGGCTTCTGCTGAAGTCTAAATGTTGTTGTTTGTGTTCAAAACAGGCTGTTCAAACTTCTACTTTCAAATTTATGTTGAGTTTCTTCCTCTGCAGGTACTAGATTTCTCTATTACAGACTTGTCTTCAGAATCTGATGAGATTCCAGATATTTTGGATTTGGATGAGGAAGACCAGCCAGATTTTTCACATGCAAATTGCCCTTTCATCATGGGACAAAGAGGTGAATAAAGATTGGGCACAACACTGTTCTCTTAATTCACTATAACTTTTATTGCCATGTTAAGTTCTGTTTTGGCCTTTTAAAAAGAAACTATCCAGCTTTTGGTATGTAGAGGTTATTTTGGATCAATATGGCTTAAGTTAGCTGTATCAAATTTCTGATTTAGTGTCTTTTTTCCTAAGGAATACATGTTAGCTTACCTAAGTAGCATGTGTGTCAAAGTTCCTCATGAGGTCCAAATGTGGCCTGATCAATGTTCTCATCTGATGTGCAAATTAATTTACGACCAGGTGACTGTTTGGCTGCCAGTGGCAGCCAAAACAGCAATTTTAATACTTCGACCATGGGTAAGAGACGGACAGTAAAAGTTGGAGTAAGTGACTGGTATAAATCCTGGATTTAAAAACAGCCCATCACTTTCAGTGATAACCGACTAGAGCAATCAACTGCATGCTGAAGGCTTGATTCTGTATTTCTCTTTCACACGTCCTGCTAATTTCAGAGGGAGCTTTGGGGTACATAAGTGCAGCAGGATCAGGTCTATTGAGTGCTAATGACTATATTCTGTGTTCTTTGTGCACAAATCCTGCTGACATCACAAGGAAGGCCCTTGTGAGTTCAGAAGTATTACATGGTGCTGATTTTGTAGAGTAGGCCCAGAGTTTCTGCTTAAAAATATAATTCTGCCCTTACTGTAGGATGAGGTTGACAAGGCCACTCTATAGTAATATAAAAGCTGATTGTTGTGAAAGTTTTAAGGTATAGACACTGCAGTGCCTTGAAATAAAGTTTGAGTTATATATAATCTTAGGTTTGCTGCAGTTTTATTTCCTTTCTTTGTTTCCTGTAACTAATTCCTATGGAAAAAGCTTTCATTGTGATTATTCATTGCTGGGGAATTAATTTAAAAAGGACCAGAGTGTAGGTCTGATTTAGAAATGGCAATTTGTAATTGGTAATAGTGCTGTATGGTCCATAAGTGAAATGTCTATTAAAACATGGTAAGTGAAGCAGAGAAAGGACATGGAAGGTCAGTGAGGGAGATTCATTTAATTCCAGGCTGTCCAACTGGCAGCCCACAGGCTACATGCAGCCCACAACTGCTTAACTTGCAGCCAGTGGGTTTCTGCTGCCCTTATTCTTGGCTTCGGAGTTCCTTCTATCCCAGGGTCAGCCAGAGATAGTGTTAGCATCAGGAGGGGGAAATAAAGGATGAGAGGTGAGGGTATGTGCTGAGGGGAAATGAGAGGGGAGGGGATGTGTGGCCAAGCATGGGGAGGAAGGAAGGAGGCACTAAAGCAGGGGGTTCGTACCTCATTCAGGGACTTAAACTTCCCAGCTGCTGCTTCTGAAGCATGGCCCAAAAGAGGGGTATGACCATGCCTCTGGATCTGCCATTGCCACCTCCTGATCTGAGCCTCCTCCAGCTTCTGTTTCCTTTTGAAAGTGAGGTGATGGGGCAGTGTAGCCCATGTCAGAGGCAGCATAGACCATGGTTGGACAGCTATGATTTAGTGCCTTTAGTTATGATACCAAAACAACCTCGGGCTGTGATGCAGGAACAAGGGACTGCTGAGAAGGAGATGGTTTTGCCCAGCCAGAGCCAGATGTGGCCTGAACCTGAACAAAGCCTCAAAGTGGCTGTTCTTAGGCAGCAAGCCTTTGGAAACCAATTTAAAACAGGAATTTGAAGAACAAGAAATTAGTCACAAACTGCCCCTCCGCTCAGGGCAGACTAATGGTCGAATTTGGGGTCAGGAGGTAATTGGTTCAGAATAGGGATTTTTGCCTCCTGGGTGGTGGGGGGGCATGGTCCTCTACCCAGGATCTCTTGAATATTTATCAGCGGCATTTCATAGAAGCTAGGTATTGGCTGCCATTATTTCTCTGCTTTACCTGTGGCAGGTTAGGGTCTTAGGTCTTTGTTGTATCAGAGGTGATTATGGATTGTATGGGGTGGTTTAGATAGGGATGGTCCTGCCTCAGGCAGGGGGGTGGTCTAGGTGTCCTCTGGAGGTAGGTGCCTTCCAGTCTGACGTCTCTAGGGTCCTGTGGTTTTATGTCTGGCTGGACTCTCATGTATGGTTCCAACAAGGACTGCAGTTCTTAGCCTGTTACCTAGACTCACTTTTGTGACCCCTTTGGGCTCTTTTCATGGAATCAAGGGAAATTAGGGTTGGAAGGTAGCAGTAGCAATGTGTAGGCAGGCTGAGGAAGCATCTGCAGTTGGTCTGTGCTCTTCCTGGGTGAAATATAAAAGATTTTATATGAGACAATTTTATGTTAAAAGTTCTTTTATGTCCCTGAATGGAATATAATCTTTTATAGTATAAAATCTTTTATATTATTGCGATGGGCTAGCTGATGGTGATTTGTCCCAGGGGTTTTGAAAGGGTAAAAGATGATTGGAGGGCTTGGGATTCCCTTTCCTCACCAATCAGGCTCCAGAAACTCGCCCTCCATGCCCTCTGATTGGCCCCTCGGGTCACCCAGAGGGGGATAAAAGGGGCAGCACAGCAGCTGACTCAGGGAGGACCAGTGAGAGATCATGAGGAAGGAGTCTCAAAGAGCTGGGCCAGCAGATGAGGAAGGAGTGTCAGAGCTGGGAATAGCTGGGCCACAGGATGAGGAAGGAGTCTCAAAGAGCTGGCAAGAGCAGGGCCAGCGGGGTGGGAGCACTTGCCCCAGAAAAGCCTGAAGGAGTGGGACCTGCAGGCAGCAGTTGGACCCTCAACAGCATGGTGTACAGCCAGCAGGAGAGGCTCCCTGCTGGCATCCAGAATCCCCGTACATGAGGGTGCAGCTAACAGGAGAGGTTCCTCAGTTCCAGCAAGAAGCTGAGCAGTGACCTAAGAGGTTCCCAACTCTATTTCCAGCTCCTCCAGCAAGAGGTAGGCAGCTTGACATGAGGCAGGGGCTCCTGGAAGGTCAAAACCCCTAGCAGCTTGGCACAGTACCAACACTGGTGGCTGTGTGCTAGAGTTTCTGCCTACCATCTGGTAGATACGAGTTCAAGTCCCAGCTGGGCAGAGTAGGGGTGAGTGAAGCAACAAGGAGGATTTCCCGTCCCGGTGGAAGGTGGTCATTGTGTTTTTCCTTTCCACCCTCTCCAGGTACCTATACCCATCATCTCTTGTTTGATGTTTTGTATTTTGTGCATTTTATATTTTGCCAACCAGTATTGTTTGTTGTGCTGTTTGTGTTTTATACTTCGTTAAACCAGTCTTTTGTCAACTGGATGAATATGTCTACAAATGTAAATGCCTAACCTTTATTGAATCGCATCCCCTCAGGGCACTGTAGTGTTCCCTATATCCTCTAGTTTATACATGTTATGTTCCCACTATTGTTTTCCTCATTAAAAGGTATATGGTTAAGTCTTCATTGGTGACCTGGTCCTGCTCCATAGGGGAAGGAGGGTCCTTACACTGCCCACAGCGCTCATGCACCTGCTCTGATCCCTTCAATTGGAGAGGGGTACATCTTGGAGTACTGTCCAGGCTACATTATAAAAGATTATATTTCATGCAGGAAGAGCACAAACCAGCAGCAGACACTTCCTTAGCCTGACAAAGGGTGTTTGCACCTGAAAGCTTGCAAAGAAGATTTTTTCCAACAGTAATTAAGGCACATTAATGAATGTGTAGAAGTGCCCAGTGATTCTCAACTGGGGTGTTGCTGCCACACCCCAGGGTGCCATGAGAGAGGGTCCCTCCGGCTCCTGGCAATGCGAACCCTGCTTGGGCCTGTGAAGGTGGCATGAGATGAGCCTAGGGGTTTCCTACTGGGAAACCTGGGTGTCTAGGACAATTCTTGCCCTGTTGTGGTCTGAGCTGTTTGCAGCGTAAGATGCCCTGCCGTGTTTGTGGAAAGACAAGTAAAGGGCTGAGATCATCTGAAGGCAACTAACGGGGACCCCTGCACATCTCGCGGGCTCAGAGCAGCTTACACAGGCCCAGCTGAGCGGTAGCGGGCACTAATCGCCCTCCCTAGGGAGACTACATTTCCCAGCAGGCGATGCGGGAGGTCCGGAACGCGGGTCCGGAGCTCGCGGGCACTGAAGACGGGGGAGGGGCTGCGTTGCATGCCGGGAGTCGCCTCGCTCTCCGCTTGTTCCTGCCCGGCGCGGGAAGAAGGTCATTAGCCGGCGCGGCAGCGTGACGTTGTGCTCCCTGGGCCATTGGCGAGACGCGCAAAATGGCGCGTGGGCTGCGAGCGGGAGCGGGGGGCTCGTAGGGAGAGGCCCTCGCCGTAGAGACTCCCGCCCTCCCCCGCAGCCATGAGCGGTCCGGCCGCGCCGTGCGGCCTTCCGGCGGGCTGGCAAGGGGAGCACCTCTGGCTCTGCCTGCAGGCGCTCGGCTTCGAGGCGGCCGCCGGCCCCGGCAAGCTGAACTCCCACCTCAGCCTGGGCGCGTGAGTGCGAGTGGGTGTGTCTGTGTGTGTGTGTGTGGTTGGGGGGTACTCCTCCCTGGTCCCTGCCTGGAGCCCTCCCTCCCTTGTCCTCTCAGGCAGAGATCTCCCCTCCCCCCCACACACACACCCCCACACACTGGGATCCTAACTGGATTGGGAGGAGAGTAAGCTGAAGCCGAGGAGGGAGAGGGAAGAGAGTTAAGCGATGACCAGGGATCCTGGTTTTCTTTGTTAAAAAGAAATACCAAATTCTCTGATTTTAAAAAACAAACCCCCAAATCCACATTTTTCCATGATGAAAACATAATGCCGGTATATCTCATTTGCAGTGATACAGTGTTTTGTTTTCATCATGGGGAAAATGTGTTGTTTTTTTTTTTTAAAATCAGAGAAAACCAGGTGACGTGTTACAAGCCTTTACGTTCTGTTTTGTCTTTTCCAGCTGCGTTGTAGCGTTGTCCCTAATTATTTAAGTTGGGTTGTCCCTGCAATTATTTTGCCATATGTTTGTACCCTAACCATGAGGTGCAGCCCTGTGCTGCCCTCCTTGCCCTATCTAGTGCATGGGGGGCCCCCCCATGGGCAGCCCCTAAGCAGGATGATGGCACCAGGGCCTGAGGCCCTCTGGTTTATACAAGGGGTACAATGGTAGATTTTTTTTGTGCCGATACTGATGGCTGACTTTTAACCAGCCATATCAGCTGATACCAATCCAATTGCCATTATGCAGCCTGGCAGCTTGAAAGCAGCATCTGGACAGTAGGTCGGGGGAGTGGTGTGGGGTGCAGATCAAGGCTTCCATGGCACAGGACAGTGTGGGGCAGATGCTGCCCAGCCGGGACAGGGGGGTGGGGGATGGAGCTGTGGGCAGCTCGTGCGGGAGGTGGCTCCCACAGCTGTGCACGCCCCTGGGGGAGGCACAGGGGGCTTGTGCACCCTGGATCTGTATATGGGGCAAGGGCAGGCTGAGGCCTGGGGGCTGCACCTGCCTCTTCCCAACAGGAGGGCTGAGCTGGGGCTGTGCTTGAGGCAGGCAAGGGTGGGTGACAGAGGTGCTGGGAGGGGGGCTACAGGGTGGGCCACAGCTACTCCAAAATTCACTTTTGCTCCCCCCTGCCTACTGCCACCTGCCCTACCTTGCCCGCTCTGAGCACAGCTCTGGCCCAGACCGCCCCTTTCCCCGCCCCCCACTGGGAAGAGCCAGCGCAGCCTTTATTTCACGCACAGATCTGGGGGGCATATGCCCCCCATGCTTCCCCCAGGGGTGTGCACAGTGGCCAGGAGCTGCCCCCGCCAAACCCCTCATGTCCTTTGGATGACCCACCCACAGCTCCATCCCATGCCCTGCTCTGCCCCAGCCCTACTCCCTCCCTCACTGTGGGGGCCTCAGTCTGACCCTTCATGCCCCTCCCCCCACAGACTTACTGGCTGGATGCTGCACTCCTGGACGTGTGCATGCTGTAGCTTTGCTCATGAACATGTAGTTTATTCATGACGTTATCAGCCACATTGGCCAAAAAAAGCCAGTTGCCGGGAAGCTCAATTTTCCTTTTATTGGTGCTGATATGATATTGACCAATATGCACCTCTAGTTTATACAGTATGGACTGGAAGGTTGTGAACTTGACCAGTGGGTTAAAAGGTCTTGCATCTTACACAAGATGTTGATCCATTCCCTGCTAGGTGCTGCTGTGTCTGCTTCTCTCCCGGAGACTTGAGGGAGGGGACTAATGCCCATTAGCTTGTCTAAGTCTATCTCAACCGTGCAGTTGGTCCAATGACATTTACGGGCCACAAGAACTCTTGCCTTGCATATTTCCTGGACCATTGTGGCAACAATATCACTTCAACACTAATATTTAAAGTGTTGGTGTTTTTGGATATGCCATGCAAAATTCTTAAGAAACGTGCCCCCAGCCCCCTTTTTTTAAATCTTCATTTTGAAGTTGACAATACAAATGTCATGTGAATTTGAATGGATGCTTCTGACTGTACCTGTTCTTTTCCAGGAACATGTTTGACAAACCAAACAAAGATGCACTTCATTTGGTTGCACACTTCTTGTTTACTAAACTGGATCATTCACGCGCAGCAGAGGCTTTCAGGTATGCAGGATCAAGGACAGTGCTGAATATATTTTCAGTAATTGCTTATTTAATGACTGTGGGAGTGGTAGTCTTACAAAGTTGTCATATGTGAGGGTTTTTTTCCTTCTGAGCTCTATTTTATGCAGTTTTGTGATGTACAGTTTACCTTCCTCCTAAAATGTTCTGATGGTGGTAATATTTGGCTAATTTTGGGGGAAAGTTTCATAAAAGATCAGCAGCAACACTTTTTATATGAGTGTGATGTACATTTCTTTCCCTCATGAGTTTTCAAGCTTCAAAGATTGGATAGGCTAGAGCTTCTTAGTGAAAATGCTTGTAAGACTCTTTTAACATGGGCCAAAGATATATTCTTTAATTTAATTCTACAATAGCTGAACACTTCTAACTGAAGCCTTCCAACAAATTTAGTCTGGGACAAACACCTCACATGGAGAAATTCAGTTCAAATGGTTTATGAAACCATACAAAAACATACAAAGCAAATAGAAACTGGATCTTTTAGAAGGAGGTATCAACCTAATGTGTAAGTGGCACTACTCTGTCTAAAAAGAGTTAACTGAATCTTTATAGCAAGCAAAAAAAAATCCCCAAACCACACAGTGGGAGTGACTTAATGTGCTTTTAGCTCTCCTGGCATCATACGTAGAGTTTGAATGCTATTACTGTTCTCCTCCCTTATCAGACTTTGTTGAAGGAAGCATCTCTACAAACCTTCTTATTGCTCAGTTACATAACAACTTAATATGTATCAGTATGGTATGAAAATGTACTAGAATGGACTCTCTTTGCTTGCTTTTGGAATGTAAAGGTTTTGTTGCCCTCCAGCAGACAAAAAGGGAGATGCAGAATTCAGGAAGAAATGCTGTGAATGGCTAAAAGAAATTTCAGTAAGTATTGGAAAGGATAAAGTGGATTGTTGTAATAGGTTCTTGTCTTTAGAATCAACACAATGCATTCTTTGATGGCAGATAGCTTTCCCAAGTACTTTACACGGTGAAAAAACCGTAAGTTGAAGTAGTTTGAAGCAAAATACACAATCTGGTATAGTTTACAAAAATCTGTTTGCATGGAAGTACAGTTTTTTTTGTGTACTGCGCAGTGCAAACCTGTGCATGAGCCAACAGGTCAAACTTAAAAGAGGGAACAATAAAGTTTGACTTGGGTACAGTTTATTCTGATTAATGAGGCCATCATATGAGGTATTTTCATGGAAAATGGACTTGGAAAACCTCAGCATGTTCTGAAAGATTAATCTATTCATATATAAGAATAAACGTGCCAGAAGTTAGCAGAGTTACTTGAACAGAAGGATAAGTACAAAGCAAAATTTCCTTCTGAACTTATTATCCTAAGCTCTTCCCAGTCCATCTTCCATCAAGTTGAGCTTCTGTTAAGTATGGTTTGTGGAAATTCATAGTATGTCTTGGAATTCTAAACCCTTTTCCTAATGGTTAACTGGATAAAAGACCAGAAAAAAGTGAAACAGAAGTATGCTGACTAAAGCTTATAACACACACAAATGGATAAATCAGTGACCAAAGCATTCTTCTAGTGATTGTGAAGCTACTTAGAGTTTAGGGAAGATGGAGGTGATCTAAGAGACATCTGAAAACGTTCCTAGCCTTGGTCTGGAACTGTTCCCTTTTATGGAAAAGCAGTGAAAGTTTTGACTCCTTTTTCCAACATGCAGCTTATGTCTCTTTTTTGACAACATAGTCTAGGCTTACCTTTTGGCTTGTTTAGCAGCTACACGATCTATATCAGACTACTGGGATATTGAGTTGTTACTAAAGAACTGCTTTTTGAGAGGAGTGTAGGTTGTAGCTGTGTTGGTCTAAGGACACACCAACTGCTGAAACTTCCTTCGCCTGACAAAGGGTTTTTGAACCTGAAAGCTTGCTTAATAATTGTTTTCCAACTATTTAAGATGGATGCAAGGAACCTTGTCTGCTTTTTGAGAGGATTTCTTAATCATCTATTTAATTTCCTTAGGTAGAATGTGGAAACATCTTTCCAGCTGTTGTAGCTTCACTGTTTCTTTCTCCTGGAGGTCCTAAGTTTATTCATTTGATGTATCACTTTGCAAGATATGTAATGATACAAGCAATGAGAACAGACTGCAAAGGTAAGTTATAACTAGCTGTGGGAGTACATTGTTTTATGACGTGAAATAGTGAAAGTACTTATGGCTTTTAATCTGTTATAAAAGGTTTAAATGGGCTTTTTAGTTCACATAATTAAAACTCTTCATCACAGGTTGGGAAGAACTAGGCTTAGATGTGGGGTTTTTTTTTGTTTTTTTGGTTTTTTTTAGTCACTTTGGATTCGGGGAGTGGGGCAAGAGGGATTGACTCTTAAGGGAGCCAACCCTTGTATGTATAAAATAAGTTCTTGATCTCCAATGTTCTGCAGTGATACCTGGTTTGATCTTGTAGCAAGCAAAAAAATGGAAAAGTGGTGACCTAACGGTACAAATATTTAGACCCTTTCATACTTTTGAGATGTTGCGTTGGCAGGCAGTAATTCTGAAAGGTATTATATCTCTCAAGATAGTCTGTGAAACAAGTAGTGTTGATAAGAATGCTGTCTTTTATTTCAAGTGAGGCAAAAATACCTTCATGAATTAATGGATTGAACTACTGCCTTACTCTTCATCCTTTGTAACTACAAACTGTACCATGTTAGCTAAGCTGGTCTAAAATTAAACTGTTATTGTACATGTCTGTGTGCGCGTGTATACAGTGTGGGTGTAAAGAGTGGGGGGGGGTGTAGTGGGGGTGTTTGTGTATGTATTGGTGTTTGTATAGGGGGTGTAGGGGGGTTGTGGGTGTAGTGGGATGTATGTAGGGGGTGTAGCGGGGCGTGTGTGTAGGGGATATTGTGTGGGTGGGGGGTGTATAGGTGCTATATATACACACACACAATATATACTAAGTGTGTGGGTAGTGTTCATGTCTGTATATGTGTGTGTCTGTATATTTGTGCGTGTGTATTTCATAGATTTCATAGACATGAAGGCTGGAAGGGACATCAGAATATCACATTATATTGTGTGTGTAATATATAATGTGTAGTATGTATAGTGTCTGTGTATATAGTTTGTGTATATATAGAGAGACATATTTAGAGGTGTAGGGGTGTGTGTGTGTGTGTGTGTGTGTGTGTATGTATATATATGAGAGAGAGATCTCTATATACCTATATTTATCCTGCTCTGATTTTAAGGTTATGTTTCTGGAGAGAAGAAAACTGAAATATAGAACAGAAGCTTCAAAGAAGTCAAATGTGTGGAAAATTAAGTAAATAGAATTCCTGAAAACAGCTTGAGGATGACTTGAAAAACATTAAATATGTCCTTTTTCATCAAAGTGTCAATTACAATAGTTCTTTTTATGGCATTGTACCTGCATGCAGCATGAAAAACAAGTTTCCTTATGCTCTTAAGAGAGAGCGACTTTTTTTCAGGGCCTTATCGGAAGATACTTAAAGCATATAGGAGTACTGGCAGAGAAATGTGCACAATTATTTTATTTTACCTCTTCCCCTTATAAAAGTGTTCATGGCTGTTTAGTTGCAAGTGAGACAGTAAGGTGGTCTGTTGAGCTGCTTCTTTCCTTCTTGTTGCCTGAGCTTGGGTTTAAGCAAACAGTATTATGACAGCTTTGTAGTTGTTAAGGGTGACATGATCAAGAGCAAGAAAGAAGGCAGAACCCCCTCTCCCCCCCACAAAAGTCTTCCCCCAGTTCTCTAAAAGGAAAGAGAAATATAGAAGATATAAGAGTTGAGATGTGGTATAGGATGAGCCACCCCAGTTCCCAAGATTGGAACATCTGTATCTCATGTACATAAATTAAAATAACTTTCTAGTCTAGGCTTTTTTTGTGGGGGATAGGAGGGGAACACTGCTAAAAATTGCATTGTATAAATACAGTTGTCTATTTTATTATCTACAGATGCTGGCATATATTTCCCAGAAGCTGTAATTTTGAGGCCTGATGACTTGTACAGGGCAGCTGCAAGGTGCAAAGTGGCATCTAATAAGTTTTTGCAGGTTGTGCAAAAAGAAGATTTTGTCATTCAAGAGTATCAGAAAAAGGCACAGTAAGTGATACTTGGCAATAGGTTTTGTCTAACTGAACATCTTGATAAAACTATCCTATCCATGGCATACGTCACCCTCTTCCTGCTTTGGAAAGATTCCTGGTTTTGCTTCTACCATGAATGGCATTTTTCAGAAACTTTCACTACTGTATCTTCTCCATTTCAGCAGAGTGGTAGAAGATCCTGCTGAGGTCTGAGGGTTTTATGGATTTCTTTCCGTACTTCTCAGTGCTTCTCAGTAGGGCTATGCAAAGCTCCAGTCCCTGATTCGATTTGGCGGAGATTCGGCTCGATTCAGTGGATGAATCTCTGAATCCAAATCAAATCAGAGGACCCTTTAATCTCTCCGAATTGAACTGGAACCCTCTGAATCGTTTCAGACATGGGCAGCTTTAAATGTTTTTTCTACATACCTCTAGGTAGCAGGTGGCTCGTGAATGCTGTGATGCTAGGATACATGGAGTGTCCCACAGAAGCATGGGGGACTCCCCAGTGTGCTTGGCAGCAGACCCAGAAGTGTACTACAAGCGCTTCCAGTCCACTTCTGGGTCTGCCAGAGCGTGTGCTGGGGGGCCCCTTCAGCTCATCCCGGCTCAGTGACTGGTGCTTCCTGGATCTGGGGGCGCACCCAGGGTCCTCCTGTGGCTGATTGCCGAGCCAGTCCTCTTCCAGGTTTGGTGCTGAACTTGTGGAGGGCCCCCTTGCCCTCCTGTGGGGACTCTTCATGCGCCCTAGCATCACAGTGGTCACAAGCCGCGCCTGCTATCTCAAGGTATGTAGAAAAAACTTTTAAAGCTTTGTCTACGTTTGAATCACTGATTCTTCAAATCAGCATCAAATCTTTAGATTTGGATTCGGCCGAATCAAATCAGGGACAGTGATCCGAATCAATGAATCAGATCCCTGTCCCTGATTCAGGCTGAATTTGAATCAAATAGGGCCCGCTTTGTGCACCCCTGCTTCTCAATCTTTTTAGACCTGAGGCAGCCCTTGGAAAATGCCAAGTCATGGTTTTTAGTCATTTTTGGCTATGGAAAAACAAGAGTAATTAGGTCAGAATGTTTTTGACACTGGGTTCCTGTGTGAAAACTCTGGATTTATGTCATGAATCATGTTTCAGCCTGTGGCACTCTTGAAAGGATCTAAAGGCACCCCAATCTAGGGTGGGCTTTTTTTTCTTGCTAAAAATTGTATAAATTGAACTGACTCTTTTATTATCTGCCGTAGCACCCTGGTTGGGAATCGCTAATCTAAGTACAAGAGCTCTGACTCATAGTGGCCATTACTAAAGATTAGTACATCTTATAGTTGAGGTTACTATGTATATAAATTTAGACAATTGCTGAGAAATAACACATCTAGTAATTGCAATAGAATTTCTGTGGCTGCTAAAAACTTTTCAATTCAGTGTAACAGATGACCATTTCTTTCAGGTCTTCTGTATTACTTTTCCTTCAAAAAGTCACTGCACAGGACAGCAGCAGATTGTGTGTGTTTTGCATTTTTTTATGTTGTCGTCATCATAAACTGGTGATACGTGATCAAAACGACGGATCTTAAATTTCCTGTGGTAATTTTTTGCATGTTCGGTTTTTACAGATTATTAACTAAACAGATAAAAGATCTAAGATCTGAATGTGCTGACCTGCACAAGCAGCTTCAAAGGTAAGTGTACTTTTCTAGCTGTAAATTGATATATCATTACTAAAATAACTTTTGTTCCATTTTAAAGGCTTAAAGCCAGAAATTTTGTATACCTTAAGTATATTTTTGTCATGGCTAACTTGATATTTGTTTTAAATAGAATAGAGAAAAATGACCAAAACCAAAGTAACAGAGCAGAGAAAGTTCAAAAGGTGAGTATTTCCTTTTTGATGGCAGTGCCTGAATTTCTTAATACTCTCCACTATATCTCATACTAGTTTCTGGTACTGTTCTCTCCTTTTAAACATGTTAACATTTCTCTCACAACCCTATGGGCTTTGACACTCTCAGCAAGATTTGATGCACAGCATATTTCTTCTCCTATTAAGGTTTGCTCCATGTGGACAACTGTAACAGAAACCTTTGCTGGCTTGGAAAAGGAGAAAGAAGTTGTGGATTCTGTTGTTAAAGGTCATTTTGACCAGTATACTTTAGATGCAACAGACATCGCTATCAGTGTTCCAAGGCTGCTGCTTGACAAAATTGAAAATGAAATGTACAGAGTAAGTGATAGTTTGAATAGCAAGTGTTTTGTTTGTTTGTTTGTTTGTATTTGTAGAACATGGACTACTATACAAAAGAGTATGGTTGGCCCTGCAATAAATGCAATAGAAATAGAGAATAGTGGGTTACTTGCCCAAACTAAAGTAGTACACTGATCATGCCTCTGAGGAAATGCCTTATATAGGGCCACATTGTACAACAAACAGGATAAGCAATATAAGGATCTGAATTTAATATTTCTGCATCTGTTATGGTGATAAGCAACATCTTGTTGCTCACAATCCCTGCATGCATACACAGCTTAAATTTTCTCTTAAATTTTCCAGTTATTGCTGTTCAGAGGTCTTACACTTTGGGGGATGAAAGGGTGGCTTGACAGAAAGCGTGAGAAGAATTTTTAAGACAGAGAGACCAGACAAGATAGTTTTGCATTTTTTCCAACCCAACCTTACAAAAAGTGTAAACCAAAACGTGTGTGTGGGGGGGATGCAACTTATACTACAGTGATGCCCCTTTCTAGAATTTGGTGTAGAGTTATCTGGGGAAAAACGAGATAAAATTACACTGGTATTAATTATACCAGTGGAGGTGTCATATATCTGCTTCCAGCATAACTATCTGCTAAAACAAGCAGGCTATTGTTTGCTTCCTGCTGTAATAGTGTCAACTTCACCAGTAATCCTGGGACAGCTGGTCCTCTGACTTTGGACCCTATGCAAGTTTACACTGTACAGAAATGATGTGACATTGGTGTTAACATGTCATGTATCTTGCCCTTGTGTAAGAAATGATCTGATCCTAGATAAAAGGCATCTTAGGAGTGTTATAGTGTGCATAGGTTATAGTATAGTATTTTTGGGGAGAAGTAAGGCATAATAACAAGTGGGGGGGCAGCTTATATTTAATCAAGTGTTTTGTACATATATTAAAGGAGGTAAAAACCTGGCAGTAACAAATATAGGAAGCCCTGTTATTATAAAGCCAGTAAGTATACCTTCAATCCTTTAGTTAAGTTGTTCACTTTTAATGACACCAAGGTTTCAGCAGCTTTAAATTTCAAAGCCAAAATGAGTTTTTGACTGCGGTGCTTTTTGTAATGTTTTCTTTTTTTAAAGCCTATTTCTAATAAACACAAAGATCAATAAGGCTTGTACTTCCACTATACTTAACATAGAAAAGCCACCTGTCTAATAATTGAAGCATCATTGTTTACTTATTGTTGCTAATCATTTTTCTCATTGTTTGCTACATCTGAAGTTGCATATAGGCAGTGTATATGACACCGGAAAACTAAACTTCTTGACAGTCATTCAGTTATTAAATGAAGCCTTGAAGATTTTAAGAAGTGAATGTCAGCAAGTTGACCGTAAGGCACTAAACCTAGATCTTCAGTACATTGAAGAGAAGACCAAATTCCAAAGTAAAACTTTATTGGGTCTGAGGTCAATGAGGTAAGCTTTTGAGACTTTTCCTGGGGCTCTTCACACTTTTGGGAAGGAGGATAATGAGCTCCAGAATTTTCTTTCCAGAAAAGAAAGTAGCATTTTATAGTTTGTACCTTTGTTTGCCAATTGTTTTATTTTGCCCTCAATATCTGTTTGGCTTGACTAATCCCTAGGTTTTCAGATTTTCCATGTAAAATTGTTTGCAAACTTCAGTATTTTCTCCTGGCTCTCCTTAGACTTTGCTGTTGGCAATATAAAAACTGAAACTGGCTATTTGAGTAATTAGACAGTAGTAGAATTTGTGCCTCCTGATTTATTTATTTATTTATTTTGGAACTTTTTTACTTGATAATTTTTAGCATAGTAAGCTCAACCTAAAATTTTAGAATTTTAGTTTTTTGTTTTTTGTTTTTAAACAGTTGTTAAAATAGTTCAAGAGAGTGGCAACTCTTTCACAGCTTGAAGATTTTATCAGTTGTATCCCTCGTAAAGCTTGTATTTAGGCACTCGCTGCTTTGTAGGAATTAACAGAATACATGAATGAGTGGCCTTCATTTTAAATTTGCTTTTTCAATTTTTATACTACTACAAATATGAATCATAATATCTCACTGTCTCGAGTTATGGCTGGATACTGAGAGAGGAAAAAAGATTTGTTCTCAGACAAAAGAATGAAATAGACTTTGATAGTTTCTTGCCTTCCTGTGTTGTCTACCACCCCCTACCCCAACCTTATGACCCTTGTTTTAAAATGTTGCAGGCACAAGCTAAAGCGAGAGGATCATGTGTCCATAAGGAAATCAGTTGTTGAAAAGCAAAAAGAATGGGATATGAAGTGGGAAAACATTTTTGGGCAGTCTCCTTTTGGTTTGTTTAAAGTTCAGAATCCAGTAAGTGTCCATTGGAGGTGTGAGATTTCGGTGGAAGAGGGAAGGGAAGGGCAGTATGGTTGGGTGGGGGAACATATATGCTTTTACTGGAGTTGGGGGAGATGAAATGATCTATTTACACAAAATTATTTGTTATCTGTATTTGAAATAAGATGGTGTAGCACAGTGTAGGCATGCGTCATTTACAGTAACCAGTTATAGCTACTGCTCCCCATCCCCATTTGGGAATTCAGAGGTGGCTGCTTCAAGTGATGATTGAGCCATGGTGACCAAAGCCCTGGCAAACATGTCTAGGAATTGTCCATATAACTCTTCTGTCTGCATGGCATAAAGTTGCACTGTGCTAACAGATCCAAACAGGTCCAGTTGTGAGCGCAACATTTTAAATTAATGTTAAAATAAAAATGACTTGCTCATTGAGTAAGGGATAGCTGCTAACTCCCTAATATCTGCTAAGCCAGTTCTCAACCTTTTTAATCTTGAGGCAGCCCTTGGAAAATGCCAGTTCAGATCACAAGGTGTCAGAATGTTTTTGACACTAACTAAGAATTCCTATTTAAAATCTCTGAGTTTATCTTGTGAATCATGTTTGCACACCTAAACAGTGCTAGCATTGTGTGGTACCTGTGGTTCCCCATAAAAGAATGTAAAGGCACCCCAGGGTGCAGCAGCAACCTGCTTTGGAACACTTCATTTTGCACGGTCTGACCTTTGGTTTAACAAAAAGTACCCTTCAGTAGTGTCATGCTAATTATGTAGAGTTTCACAAAAGTGACTGCAGGCATCACTTTTATTTTCAAAGGCACTAGATTTGTTACCAGCTATGTCTGCCCTCTCTTTTGATCCTGCAACTGAAGAGGCTTATAAGACCAGTGTCTTCTGTCAATATCCAGCATCAGTTCCAGGTGGGTAACTTGATAACTTTTTTGGTCACTCCTACGAAGTTCCTTGAAATTGGGAATTCCTTTCCCATTACTCTGCTCCTTTTCTGAATGGCTCTTTGCAACTGAAGAGGGCTGAGCAAAGTTTTTCTCTGGAGCATTTCTGTACTCCTTGGGTTTGTTAGAGACCAGTCAGAAAAAATCTGTATTGGGTCTCTTTCTTCTTCCATAAACTGGAAAGTTGGGCTGAAAAATCAGCCATTGGCCTAAGAGCTGCCATCCTGTCAATACCACTTTCATCCTGCTGGTGGGGCCAGCTGCTTCAGTATGGCTGACCCCACCAGCAGACTGAAAAAGTAGGGTCCTGCATCTGGAGTGGATTTTGTTCTTCCCCACTTAGCAAACATGCTAAAAATAAAACTTTAATGAAATAACAGGAACCAAGAAAGTCCTGGAATTCTGATTATACTTCAAACTATAGCATGTGAGGTTTGACCTTGCTTTTTTTTGCGTATAGACTTCAGATGAGGTGCTTTTAACCTGCAAAGAACTGTCCTGCATGTGATTGAATCTCTTCTATTTCATTTAGATGATACCTTTTTTTTTCCTATGGACTTTCATCTGCACAATAACCACAGTTTACTCCTTGAACTTAATTTAGAATTTACTTATCTTATACTGCCAGAGCTGCAATGGAATGTACTAGATAAACCATCCCATTTAGGCTCTTGGTTGAAGTGGGAGAGGGAGGTGGAACTAATTGTGTTGAATTTTACCCATTAACACTGAAGGATTTTTTTCCCCCCCCCGTCAACAGAAAAACACCTATTTGTGCAGTTTTTGCACTTTCTGATAGATCAGCTCTTTTGTGCTGAACACTTTTCAGTGCTGGTTAAATGGTTTCAATACTCTGATTTAATTGGCACTGTAGCCTTTGAACAAGTCTGCATAGAGCCCTGTGGGGTCTAGAATTTACCTTTGTCATGCAAGAATACTAAGAAAGCAAATGAAATAAGCCTTCTCCTACATTCCGTCTTTTAGATGCACCAAAAAAGGGTTATCATAAGAGAGTTGATGGAGCACTGGGCAGCACAATGAGTACAGCAGAACTTACATCCTCAGGGAGGTATGATTTACATTTAGGAACTCATTTTTTCTTACTACCGAAAGTAATTTAAGTAACTATGGAAGAAGTAACTTTTCAGTAATTGCTCTTAAACTGTTTTACTGAAAACATTGATTATAAAGTGTGGATGTTAGGGGAGGTGGGAAGTTCATGGTTGGTGTAGCTGGGAGGCTGGTACACAAATAGAGCTAAAAGTTTGCTCTGGTTGTCACAAGCTCTCCCTATAGTAAAACTGCCTTCTGATGACTGGGACGAATTAAGGAAAATCGTAACAGACAGGTACGGGGCAGACAATGTATGTTAATCTTTAGTAAAAGTTGCTTAAATTTAAAAACTGAGCAATGTTAAATGTAACTGGCATCTTGTCTCTTTCTAGGATCTTCTCACTCTCATCAGAGTTGGCTACATCAGAAAACAGCTGTCCAGTTCTTGAAAAGGTTCTTTAATTTACTTACCTCCAAGAGAAGTTTAAATGCTAGCAGTCTCTTGGCATTAAAAAATGCTGGCTAAACTTTTTGCATTCTCTCTAGCCTGCAACACATCTTTTTTGTGTTGGTCTTTCAGTGCAGCCACTTGCCAAGGGAATTTGTTAGCTAGCAAAACATCTGTTGTAATATCTCCTGACTCTCAACATAGGAAATATTGCTGTGGTGCTCTACGGGGTGTGGATGCAGTCTTTGAGTGGCCATGAGGCTGTTCTGAATTATGCCTTGGGATTAGTAAGGTGGTCCCAAGGTGAAGAATGCAAATGTGGCTCAGTGGCATTGTTACTGCCTTTGTTACACTGTGGCCCAAAAGTGTAGGAGCAAAGGGCTGTCTCTTACCTACATATACTTCACCTGTTTAGGCATGTTTCATACTTCAAAATGTGTTTGGAATATCTCATTCCACCCTATAAGTGAAAACTTGCAACTTTAAATTGAGTATGTGAATAAACACTCACTGTCTTTGTTGCACAACTTAAGCTTGGCAGTTCCTTCAAATTAGTTTTACAATATCTGGGTACAACTTAAAATATCTCTTGTGTATTCCTTCAGAAAGTACATACTGAAACTCCCAAAAGGAAAGAACATTCTCTTTCTCAAAAAATCTTAAAATGTGGAGTAGCCAGACCATTAGAAGCTTGGAATAATAGAGACTCTCCAGTACTCCAAACACCAACTCCAGTCAAAAGAGAAGATCCCTATAGGAAAGCAAAAGAACAGCTGGCAGAAGAGGTTAGAAAAATCTGCTTTTAAATTATTAATGCGTATGTTAATCCTCACTTCTTAAGGGAATCCAATTGAGTACCCAGATCAAATTATAACTTCTGATTTCTTTGCCATCATAGAGGCTTAGATGGGTAAAAGTGATGTCTCTATGACTTAAATCTGCACATTGCTCAATTTTGGAGGGATACCATACTACTCTGAACTGAAATATTCTGGGGGGTTCCATTCTGGCTAGCAGCTAAAAAGGAACAGACATTTGCACAACTGTTTACTCGACAGTGCATTTAAAACACCCTGGGATGCTTAAGACACCCATCACAGTGTCTAAGATGCATCTAAATATTTAGGCCCATATGTGTTGGAGTGGCCCAAGCTCTTCACCATGTCACTTGGCAGTAAGCAGTCTGGTTATCAGTGCATGTACCTTGCAGTCCTGGAGTAGGATTTGGTGATTTTGTGTGTAGGTATTTATAATGGATAGTTATCCTAGAAACTCACTGAATTTACACTCTGAAGAATTCTTTTACAAGGACTTTGTAAAGTTATGCCTTATTTTGAAGTGGAATGTTAAATATCTCCCTCTCTAAGACAAGGCAGTTAATTCTCAACTGCATTCTCAAAACTTGCCATTGTAGACTATCAATGCTCCACTGTGTAAGCTTAATACTGCTCCCAAATGCCTTTTTCCAAAATCTTAAAGTACTTGGTTAATTGAATTTATTTGTCCCTTGGGTCTTTATCAGTGTTGTAAAGCTGGTATACTGAGATGCAAACTGAAGCAACTTGCCAAAGATGAATACAGAATTCAGATTTTCTTCTTGTACTCCAGTCCCAAACTATTCAGGAGGCTATAGTCTCTTCCTTTCCACATGGGCATATTGTACATTTAGGAGCGAAAAGTAGTTTTCCCCACAAAATAAGCAGTGATTGTTTAACTTTTGTAGAATTAGAATGGTTGGAGAATAGAATTCATTTGTTGCCATTATTGATAAACCTCTGTATATTTTATATGCTTTCTTAAGATCTGTTCTTTAATCCTCTCCAGGTTGCAAACGTGGTAGTATCAGAGTCACCCTCAAGTAGTGATGGAAAAGGGATGGAGCTGGAAGATCTAATTGAGTCTTTGGCTTCCAACCCTTTCTTAGCAAGGAAACAAATCCCTCGAACTCCAGAAAATCTGAGTGAGTTCAAAGGTGGAGTTTGTAACTGTGAAGTAGTTGAATGTAAGGGAACTGATAATATTGGAACCTGGCTGTAGAGGAAATGTGGCTTAAGTTAAGAGTGCTAAGTCATTCTGATTACTCTTTTTTTCTTTAATAAAACATGATTGTATAATAAAGTCTCTGAGATGGCATGGAGCTCTCCTATGTTGATGCTATCTTGCTGTTGACTTTGGGAGCATGACTGGTGCTAAATAGCTAACTTCAGTAGTTCTGAAGGTGGTGTTTTGCTGTTTTCAGAGTAATTGAAAAATGGGTGGCTAAATATGGACTTGAACTGAGCTCTGTCCTTGACTGACTTGTTTCATGTAGTTACAGAAATCAGAAGCTCGTGGCGAAAAGCAGTACAGGATGGCTACCCTTCTGATACAGAGTTGGCTCAAACTGAAATGGTAACAGAAGGTGTTCTATTGGATATAAAGCCTGTACCTCAAAACAGAATAGACTCTAGTGTGACCTGCTTTATGTCTTCATCTCACATATCAGACCTCTCTACTTCTAATTTTAATGTAGTAGAAGGGAAGTCGTTATTAAATTGGATGACACCTGAACCTCCAAAGCAGGTGATGTTTAGTCACATCAGTGACTCGCCAATCCAGAAGCCAGCTACCAGAGCACTAGCTAACAAAAGAACTTTGCAAAAGGAATTAAAGGGTACTGTTTTAAATGAAATTCTTAAAGAAAATGTACAAGAACTTATGCCAGCTATGGATAAAAGCATAAATGTTCTGAATAGTCAGGAAAACTGTAATAAGGTAACAAATACTCTGTCACCTTATTGTCAGAATTCCACAATGCATTCAACCTTGTCCTGGGATGCTTCTCAGATGGTAAGTGGTATTAGTTCCGATAGCCGAGACATTATCCAGTTTGGAATACTGCATGAGACTTTCCCAGAAGAACTCGGCAACCTAAGCCTTACTAGCCCTCAAAGTTCAGAGACTGATGATATACTGGGGAGTAACTGGAGAGACAGCAGGTCCTTAACAGAAAGTACAAAAAATGAATGGACTACTCAAGAGTGCAAATTAGACTTAGAGTCTATTCGCAAGCGATACGAAGCACTGAAAAAGACTCTTTTTGGAAATGACTCAGCTCTGGCCTGTAAAAAACAATTTGTGAGGAATAATTCACAGCTAAGCTTTACTCCAAGCAGCACAGAAACACATGACGTCTTTAGTCCTTCAGAAAAATTCTTTACACTAGATACAGAATATATTGGGACACCCTCACACAAGTCTCTTCCTCATAGAAAGCACTCTCTCTCACCTTTGGTTTCATTTACTCCAGTTCAAGAGAGATTGAGATTAGTAGCACAAAAGAAACCTGGAGATTTCCTGCATAACTCAAAAGGTAGGCTTTGCTGTATGCTTTTCAGAAAGGACTGTGCCACCTAGTATATGTGTAAGAAATGTCTTCACTTCAGGGTCCCCTTTTGGTTTGAGTAGCACCTGGGACTCCACTCTGGGGGCAAGATAGTGGCTTGTCACAACTTATGCTTGGTCTCCTTTGGGTTTGGGGGTGTGGAAGAACACTTCTATCAAAAATTTACAAATGGGGAGCTATAGATGCCTTTGCTAGACTCCCCTCTAAAAGAGGTAGAAGCTAAGGTAACATCTTAATGTACATACCAGGCTACGTATCCTGATGAAATGCAGTACAGCTTCCTGACCTTTGGTAGACTTCTTGGAGGACATGCAAACATTGGGCAATATATGTGGGTAATTGGTACCAGCTCTTAGCCTGACATTTGGTGTGAACCCTGATGGATTGTCAACTAGCAGTAAGCATTGCATTCAGGAATCTTGCACTATAAAACAGAACACCGTTGAGTGGAAGGGTTAGAAGTAAAACTCAACAGGCAAGTCTCAAAGGGCCAATAAAACTTAATTTCTGTGGTGCATGCTATGTGGGCTACATCTTGAAATTATACTGAAAGTAAATGTATTCATGATTTCTTAAGTGGTCCTCCATGAGCTCCACTTGCTGCCTGCCAGGTGGTCTCCAAATTCAAGTCAAAGTCCTAAACGAATTGGGACTATTGACTGAGTCCTAAATTTAGTGGGAACTGACTTTCTTCCATAGTGGGCACTCACTGCTTCTCCTTTGGGACTGCTAACTGGGAGCTTAATGTTCACTTGGGTATTATTTATTGGCTGTAATTTAAAAGCTACCGCTTTTGTAGGTCCCATTTTAGGTTAGCCTTTGTGCTTTCTGCAACAGTAGTTTGCTAATGCATTCCTGGTGCTTTGCTGATGTATATAAGGGTTCAATAGATATTGACTAGTTATTGCTTTCTTGTTCTTTATTTGCATTGTTAAAGGATTTTTTCCTTTCACTTCTGGAACAAACGTAAGTTTATGAAATGTCTCACTACTGTATCTAATGAACTTCTCTAGATTTAGTATCTGGAAATGTTTTTTTAAATGCTAATATAATTATCACATTCTCTTTCCAGAAGAAGAGACCTTGACTGAGAAGCTGGATGCAAAGGAGTCTTCATCTGCTAGAAAGATTTGTAAAGATACAGTTTCACAATTAGAATTATGATGTATTTGCACATGTAACATGCTTTTACATTAAACAAGTGGCCATGCAATTAAAGTGCATTTTGTAATGTACACTTCTCAAGCCCCTCATTCTTAACATATTAGACTGTAGTTTGTAGTAATAAAAGTGGCAGTGCTAATCCCAGCCACCATAGAAAGAGTTAGCGTGCACTGCTGACTTAGGCTGAATCTTTTGGTTATTCTTCAGAGGGACTTGAAGATTTTTTGATCATTTGATGTTGGAGGAGTAGCAGTGGAGTAATATGGAGTCGAAACATTCTGTTAGATTGCATGGTTGTCATAGGCAAATAAACTGAGGCTGAAATGACTTGCTACTATAAATGTTAACTTTAAAACAAATTTGGGTCCATTATCCACATGTTTTTAAGAGTCCTTAAACTACTATTGTTAATCCATCCTTTCTATTTTTTTCAAAAAGTAAGCAATTAGTTTAAACGTCTGGTATTACACAAGTTAAACACACAAACTGAATGAAAAAAGCTTGTAAATGACAGTGATTGATGGATGCCTTTTTATGTGTAATATAAAAATGTTGTATTAGGTTTTTTCAACCAAACTTGGAACTCGCATATTTTATTGCAAAGCCGAAGAGGTTTCAGAGGAAGAAAAAAGATGCCCTTTAAGGTTCCTTCTCCATATATGTAATGCTGTGTGTCTTGTTCTCCCCTCTTCCCCTTCCCCCAGCAACTGTATGGGGGTTGCATTCAAATCATGGATTTGAGGGTGAGGGCAAATTCTACATATGGTACATCCGACTTCAGTGCATTGTGGCTTCATTCGTGCCATGTTAATAGGTATCCTTTGCAGGCAGAAATTACAAGGGTGAGGCAAAAACAGCATAGCCTTTGGCCTGAGGTAGGTTGAAAGGATCTAAAGTGGGGAAAAACTGTAGGTGGGTTGCTCTGATCTGCCTAGATAAGTGACTGAAGACAGCAACATGTTTGAATCAAGTGGATATGACTGGTGCAACAGCATGTTTGAGCAGTGGTATGACTGACAAGTGAAGTCTGGAGACTATAATTGAACCCTTTTATAACTGAGGACCAGTAGTTCCAAGAAGAACTAAAAAGCAAAGTGAAGGCAAGTGCACAAAAGGCAAAGGAAGAGAGTAGGACAATAAGTACTGACTAACTTGTAGCTAAATTCACTAACAAATCAATTACTAATATATTTGGGGCTCAAGTAATTGAAGATTTTTTTTTCCCAACTTAAACTTCATGCTTGACTTTTATTTTGTATGTATTTAAACTTTTTTTAGTATTAATAAATCTTGTTTTTTGGACAGAATAATTTTGTAAGCTTAATTTTATACTTAGCTGTACAGTTTTCCTTTGCTTGAGTTCTAGATGGGGATGTCAAACTTGAGGGCCAGATCAACCCTTTGGGACTTCCAACAGCTGGATAAGCATCTGGGTTAATTATATCCTTAACAGGGACTGCAGCCTGGACATTCGGCATCATTGTGAGTTGATAGCATTAACCTCTGCAGCTGACAGCCATTTCTGGCAGGTCCAGCCTCTGGATAAGTTAATGCCGCTGCCAGAAAATTGTTCCCAATGGAGATCATGACTAAATATTGTTTGCAGCATTAACACATTGGTGCTGGCCCTGCTGACACAGTAGCTTTGACAGCCACAGTGTTAACCACTGCCAAATTTCTGGCCTCGCATGTTGAATGGCCTGTCTCTGATACTTTAGGGTGTCCATACATTAAGATTAAGAGATATCTATCTATCTATCTATCTATCTATCTATCTATCTATCTATCTATCTATCTATCTATCTATCTCAACATTCTTAACCTGAGCATCTGTATTATTTAGCAAATGTTCGAGAGACCAGCTGTAGTATGTTCCCTGGTACTGCATAGTATCAGAAGCTCTGTAATGTTACCTTCTGATTCTAGTCAATAGGTTCTGTTTATGTACAAAGTGATGTAGATTTCCATGAGGTTAAAGTTTTAAAATGATCAAAAGTTATATAAAATCATAAAAACTAGGTAGCTATGGTGCTTTTTCCAAAGATGAAAAAGAGAGAAATTATCTGTGGGCACTGGAGGATAGCTACTGAGAATTAGGCAATGAATTATGGGAGGGAACCATGCTTAAATTTTAAGTGGATTATATTTTCTCACTGAAGTCTGGTGGTTGGTTTTGTAGCAGTTGGGTAAGTAAGCACTATAGCTTACTGTTATAAATATATCTGAACTTACAAATATTTCTTTAGATTTGCTTAATGCATGCTCTAGGGACTAGGAAAGATACTAATATTTGTATTTGGTTTAATTAGAGATGCTGCAACTTCCTTTATCTTGGACATAAGTAAGCTTGCGCCATACCTGGGGAACATTATACTCCAAAACTTTTTTGATTTTTCTGTAATTTCGCGAACATTGTGAATTTTTCCTTTAGGGAAGTGAGATTTAATAGTAAAGGCAGGATACACTGCGGAGACATAGCACGTTCCTCTCCAACCGGAGGGAAGATTTTTATAGGCTGTATCTCTACACACAAAATAGTGACTAGCTAGTGCAGTATATTTACCTGTATTACAGCGCAGGGACATCATCTATTGTGAATAATAGCCTGAAAATTGACCTGCAGGGGAGTAGTTAGATATCCACGAACTATTAGAAAACCAAGCACCGTTTAATTCTACCTCACACTTACTGACTCTTACTACAACACGAGATCTATTAAAGGTCCAGCAGAACTTTCCAGTGGTGGCATAACCTAATCGTACATAGTCAGACCGGTTGCAACTTACATTCTGCCAAGTTTCGTTTTTATGAAAATATGAATAGTAAGGGGCTAACATCTGAGTTGCATTCAAGGGTACTGGTATCATGGGTATTCCTCTGGTAGAATAGATAGGGACATGACTACATACCCAAAAACAAGAGACATTTAAATCCTATCTCGAATTGATTAACTAAAGAACATATTTTAATGAAATGATCTTCTTTGTTGGTGCGGAAGTGTGGTTTTGTTTACAGAGTTTCTCATAACTGATGAGTCAAGTTCATATAAGATGGCCCAAAAGGAAATACTGAGAACTACCCAAATCACCACTAAATAACTCCACTTCAGGAACCAGGAACTAGGTAGAGGCCTTTTTCTTGTCCCGAAGGGCATAGTGGTGTCGTTAGGGCACATCATCTTCTCTCTGTAGTGGCAAATTCTCTTTGCCAGTAGTCGCTTGGCTCACTACTGGTCTTGAGCTCTCCTGCTGGCCAGGTGCTAGGCTCACTACCAGTCTGTGGAGGCCGATTACAAGATTGATATGGAGGAGACTCTGGGTCTAACAGGGCTGATGTTTTCTTACTGTGTGAAGTGTGGATCCATGTCTGGAGTCTTTGACACTTTTTTGCAGTGTTGGTGGTCAGGAGTACCTGGAATGGGCCTTTCCAGCGAGGTTCCAGCGATGACTTTTGTTGATGTTACATGGACCCAATCTCCAGGCAGGATAGAATGGCACAGCTCATCTGGTTCTCTGGGGAGAGCTGCTTGTACGTGTGAATGAAAAACCTTAACGCACTTCATTGGTGCCTTACAATAGTCCAGAATAGTATCATCAAATGAATATATATCGCAAAAGTGGGAGGCAACAGGTGGCGAGGCAGGGAGCCTTATGGGTCTTCCCATTAGAATTTCATGTGGGCTAAGCCTAGTCTTTTGGTTGGCAGTAGATCTCATACTCATAAGGGCTATGGGAAGTGCATCTGGTCATTTTAGGTGAGTCTCAGCACAAATTTTGGCCAGTTTATTTTTCAGAATGCCATTTTGGCTTTCTACTTGGCCTGAGGCCTATGGATGGTATGTGCAATGAAAGTTCTGTTGGATCTGCAGGATTTTACATATTTCTTTCATTATCTGTCCAGTAAAATGAGTTCCTCTATCAGAGTTTAGGAATAAAGGAATACCAAACCTTGGAATAAAGTTTCTGAGCAACTTTTTGCTTACAGCGATGGTGTCAGCTTTTGCACATGGGTAGGCTTCTACCCATCTAGAAACCATACATACAATAACAAGAACATATTCATAAGAACAACATTTCTGCATTTGAATAAAATCTAATTGTAAATTTACAAATGGTCCCCAAGGTAGGGGATGGTGCTGCCTTCTTTGTTTTTATAGGCTTTCTCACATTATGAGCTTGGCAAATAGGACAGGTGTGGCAGTACTGTTGAGCCACAGATAGAAAAGTTGGAGCAGACCAATCAAGCTTAACAGCTTCTATCATCTCCCCTTTGCTCACATGTGCTATGCCATGGTGTATGCAAGGAAGATGAGGAAGAAGGACCATTGGGGCCACCAGGCAGCCGTCCGGGGAGCGCCACAAATGGTCAGGGTGTAACAAACACCCAGCCAGTCTCTGTGTATGTTTCTCTGCTTCTGGAGCCTGATCTTGGAGGAGGGCAACGTCATGAAGATTTGCCAATGGAGACTGGTCAGTTGGAATAGACAAAAACACAGGCGTAGCCTGAGGAGTGGAAATAGCCGCAGCTTTGGCAGTGGAATCTGCCAGAGCATTCCTACATGTAACATCATCATAAGGTTTCTGGTGAGCTTGGCATTTAATAGCAACAACCGAAGGTAATTGTAAAGCATTCAACAAGGCATTTACGTATGGACCATTACTAATCTTGGCACCTCTTGAAGTGAGGAAGCTTCTTTGTTTCCAAAGTTGACTGTAATCGTGTAGAATACCAAAAGCATAGTGAGAATCAGTAGAAATATTAACAGAGGCACCAGAGGCTAGGGTGCAAGCCCTGGTGAGGGCCACAAGCTCAGCAACATGAGCTGAATACACATTAGGTAAGTGATGGCTTTCTATAACATCATATTGGGAACATATTGCATATCCTGCAACAAGGAAACCTTTTGAGTTTCTTTGACACGATCCATCAACATAGAATACTAGATCTGGGTTTTGCAAGGGGTTGCCCTTTAATGCGGGGCATTGATCGGTGAGCAGTAAGAAAAATGCAATCATGGGGTTCACCATTTGAAGGGGTAGGTAACGGAAGCAGGGTTTAAAACGGCACCTAGTTAGGGTGACATTTCCAGCAGAGCGAAGCAAGATTTCATACTTAGTTAATCTAGCATTTGAAAAGTGGTGGGTTTTTGTTTTTAGTAAAAGGGCTGCTTGTGGGACAGCAACAGTAAGGGGAGAACCTAATACAAGGGTGGAGAAAAGTTCAACAGTGACGGCGGCTGCAGCTACAGCTCGGAGACATGGGGGAAGTCCAGCTGCAACTGGGTCAAGAGCAGAGCTATAATAAGCAATGGGATGGTGCTTGTCTCCATGTGTCTGAGTAAGTACTGCAAGTGCAAATCCGTCCTTTTCATGACAAAAAAGAATAAAAGGTTTAGTATAATCTGGTAGGCCTAAGGCAGGAGCTTGCGACGGCGCTTGTTTAATAGAGGCAAAAGCGGCTTTGATCTCTGAAGTCTAGGGTAAAGGCTCAGGGGTATTAACAAGAGTCAGATTTTGCAATGGCTTGACTATAGAGGCATAGCCAACTATCCACTGACGGCAGTAGCCAGCCATGTGTCACAGTTTGGGACACAGTACTTGGTCTAGGGATTTTAAGAATAACTTCTATTCTGGAAGAAGAAAGCAGTCGTTCTGTAGCAGAAATATGACCAAATAGTGGACACAAGGAAGACAAAGCTGTAGCTTTTCTTTAGATGCTTTATGGCCTTTTAGGGCAAGAGAGGTGAGGAGAATTAAAGAATCAGTTTTACAGGCTTCAAGGGAGGTAGATGCCAAGAACAAATCATCAACATACTGCACAAGCACAGATTTTTCTTTAAATATTATGTCATCTTAGATCTCTCTTCAGAATTTGAGAAAACAGAGAAGGGGATTCAGTATAGCCCTTGGGCAATCGTGTTTGGGTATACTGAAGCCCTTGGTAGGTAAATGCAAAGAGAAACTGGCTATCAGGGTGTATAGGAATAGAGAAAAATGTAGAACACAAGTCAACAACAGTAAAATAATAAGCATTAAGAGGAATACAGGTCAAGATAGCTGGATTTGGTAGAAACAGGAAAAGTAGGTAAAACTGCAGAATTTACCGCACGAAGGCCTTGTACAAAGCGATAGGTATTCTTTCCAGATTTTTTGACAGGAAGAATAGGCATATTACAAGGGCTCTTAGTTGGGACAATGATACCTTGCTTTAAAAAGCCAGTTATAACAGAGCGTATCCCTTCTTCAGCTTCTGGACGTAAATGGTATTGAGCAACTTTGGGTAAAGGCTTAGCTGGGTTTAAT
>NW_017728950.1:48106894-48115815 GCF_001723895.1 Crocodylus porosus
GCATCAAATTGTGGAAGAAATCAAACTTCACATTGTGGTTGAATCAGAACTGACAGAGCCAGCTTTTCTTTATTTAGGGCTATACTGTGATCACAGGGAGGATTTCATACAGCAAGGGGAATCACTCACTTGTCTGTTTCAAAGTCCCTTCTTTAAGTATAAAAATGCTTGAAAACTTAAGACCGATAAAGAGGAAAAAAAATATGACCTTGAAGAAACTAAAACAAGTTTACTTAATTGGACATCTGTGCACAGAGTAATAATGCAGGATTTTTATTATCTCAAAACATATAACTGAAATAAGCAGTATCAGCACTTCTGGTATCTGTCTGTTTTTCTAGTCGGAGAGGCTAGAAGTCTGACTAAATTCACTCTTACACACTGGTACAGACTGAGGACTGACTGGCTAAGCAGCAGTTCTGCAGAAAAGGACCTAAGGGTAACTGGACAATAAGATGAACATGAGCCAACAGAGTGCCCTTGCTTCAAAGAAGATCAATAGCATAGTGGGCTGCATTAGTAGGAGTGTTGCCAGCAGATCAAGGAAAGTGATTCTTCCCCTCTATTTGACACTGGTGAGGCTGGATCTCGAGTATTGTGTCCAGTTGCTGGCACCTGACTACAGAAAGGATGTAGATAAATTGGAGAGAATCCAGCAGAGGGCGAGGAAAATGGATAAGGGGTTGGGGCATATGACTTTTATGAAGAGAAGCTAAGCAGCTTACTTAGTCTGGAGAAGAGAAGACTGAGGGGATTTAATAAAAAGCCTTCAACTGCCTGAAGAGTAGTTCCAAAGGGGATGGCGCTAGACCAGGGGCGGGCAGTTATTTTAGGCGAAGGGTTGCTTACCCGGTTTTGGCAAGCTGTTGAGGGCTGCATGGGTAGCCCCACCTCTTGACAGGTGCCCCGACCCCTGGTCACCATCTTGGGACCAATGTCTCAGGGCCAGTGGGGCCCAGAGCGGGGCGCAGGCTGGCAGGGGTCTGTGGAGCCAGGTTGGGCTGCACCAGCAGGGAGAGGGGGGAGCTGGTCAAGTTCCGTGAAGCCCCTGCCAGCTGGGACCCTGTACTCCTGCCACCCTGCTCTAGGCCCTGCCAGCGCTGGCACTGGGATGTGTGGGGTCCCATGCACCCACGCACTTCGGGCCCCCCCCACCAGCCCCATGGTACAGGCAGGGAGCAGCATGCAGCTGTGACACCCTGCTCCGCAGCAGGGAACGAGCTGGTGTTGAGTGCAGGGAAAAGCGGCCCCTCCCCTGCCCCGTGGCCGGCGCTTACTGTTGCAGCTGCTCGCAGTCTGCGCTGTGCTGTCCTGAGCAGGCACAGTCAGGGTCTGGGGCAGAGAGGCAGCAGATGTTTGCAGCTGGCCCAGGTTCTGGGTAGCTGCTGACAGCTACAGAGCTTGGGCTGGGGGGCAGAGGCTTTGGGTGGGGGCTGCGAGGCAGGGGCTTTGGGTGGGTGGCACAGGGCAGCAGGGCAGTGACAGTAGGGCTGGGGGGCAAGGGGCACAAGCAGGGCATCCTCCCATGTACCCCCTGCCTTCATTTTGTTTTGAGCAGATACAGGCAGCCCCACACGGGCTGTGAGTGGCTGCAGCACGGGGCGCTGGCCATGGGGTGGATGAGGGGCCACTTTTTCCCCCCCGTGCTCAGCATCAGCTTGTAACCTGCCCCTGCTGCCAGCCATGGCCCTGTGCCAGCTCTGGGCTCGCTTGTTGGGGCTGTGCACGGCAGCAACAGCTGTGGCACCCTGGGCAGTGTTTGCCACCTCTGCCTCTGGGCTGCCCAGTGCACGAGCTCTAGGCGGGCAGCAGCAGCAAACACTGCCTGGCATGGCAAGCAGGGGCCGCAGCAGCTGCTACTGCACGCAGACCCAACGGGCGAGCCTAGAGCCGGCGCAGGGCCCAGACTGGCAGCACAGAGGGGGAAAAGCAGCCCGGTGCCCCATGCTACAGCCACTTGCAGCCCACGTGGGGCTGCCTGTGCCTGCTCAGGACAGCCCTGTGTGGGCTGCGAGCGTCTGCAGCAGGGAGCACCAATCATGGGGTGGGTGAGGGGTTGCTTTTTCCCCAGGCTCCTTCCCTGCCCTTCCTCTCCCCCCTTACCTGAGGTTCCCATGTCAGGACAGCCACAGATTCCCAGGCCAGAAGCCCTTCCTGGGGCTGCTGGTGGGGCCAAGTGGGCCCTGCAGTTGTGGGAGATCTCCAGGGCCTCCCCTGGGTCCTACTGCCCCTGGTTCCTGTCATTTTTGACAGGAACCAAAGACAGAAATATTAATTTTCTGAATTTTTTTAGGGTCCCTGCAGGCTGGATAGAATGGCCTTGCGGGTCAGATACAGACCACAGGCTGTATTTTGGGGTGGCAGATGACAGAACACAAGTTGCAGTAAGGTAAATTTAAGTTAGATATCAGGAAAACTGTTTTCTCTAGGAGGGTAATAAAACACTGGAACAGAGTGGTGGAAACTATCCTGAACTGTTTTTAGGACCCAGCTAGACACAGTCTTGGCTGGGATGATCTAGTTGCAGATGGTCCTGCTTTGAGCAGGCAGTTGGACTAGATGGTCTCCTGAGGTCCCTTCCACCCTCATTTTCTATGATTCTGATGCATTATAGCACAAAAGTGCTAGTGTGGTTCAGTGTGGGGTTGCCCATGGCAGGAGAGGGCAGCACCATGTGATGTGGCATGTGGCCCACAGAGCCCCTGGCCACTTAGAAGTTGAAGAGCTATGCTCCAAGACAGTGGCCCCACCCACCCAACCTGCTGTTCTGATTGTGTTCTGGGTGTTCTGGCCTGGGGATCACATTTACAACAATCACTTATGTCTCCCTGAACTGCCTACTCCTAGTGGTCTGTTTTCACAGGGAATGCTATTTGAGTTCTCTGAGAAACCAAGCTTTCTTAGGGTGATGCTGGACTGACTGTGGCAGGGCTAGATGTGGAATACAGGACATTCTTCATTGTGCATAAGGAAAGCTTTGAGTTGTCCTTAGTCTAAAGGTGCCATTTCTAGCAGGCAAGGTGTCCCTCCCTCTGATTTCATTCTGGGAGGAGAAAAGTGACAGGTCTGGATACTTCACCCCCTTATCTCAGCCTCCCGCTATAGGTTAATTTGTGTTCAGAACCATCTTTGAGGCCACTGTCTTCTTTCCCTCCACCTCTAAACAGTCCCTATGAGGTCTTTGCCTGAGTTTAGCCTCATCTTCTCCCAGCCCCTCCTGGAAGAGGAGAATGAGTGGCTGCTGCCCTGCACTCCCCACAATAGCAGTGGTGGGAGCTGAGCACTAGGGCTGCCCTGGTGACCTCACAAAGGCTGCCCAGGTGCCTGCTAGAGGAGGCTGATCCTGAGCCAAGGGCCAGAGCAGCAGCTCCCAGAGGGGCTGGGGTGCTGTTCTGCACCCTGGAGCCTCTGGACGGGATTTCCCTCGTCAGGATGTCTCCGCCTGTGACTCCGCCCTTGATCCTGTCTGCCAAGAAGTGCATTTGCCAGCTGTGCTCCTGCGGGTAGGGCAGGGGGGCTGACTTTCCCCCTTGGGAGCAGGCAGGCGCGGGGGTGCTCTGGGCGGGATTGCAGGTGCCAGCTGGGGTGGGGTCAGGGTGGCTCTTCTAGGAGACTCTCCAGATGGTCACAGCGTTTACCTCCCTCAGTCCCAATGAGGGTTCCCGAAGAGGAAGCAGATTGCGTATCTGTGCTGGCAGCTTTTGAATTGCTTTGTTCCTTAGCCCATTTCATTTACTAAAACAAACCAAACTCGCCTCTGGGGCTGCAGACAGGGCTGAATAAGAAATGAGGGGCAGCAGGATATGCTGTGTTTTCCCCCGAGATCCCCTTAAGAGAAATGTGCCCTCACTTTTTTTTTTAATGTTACAATTAGATGATGCATTTGCATGGGATAGTTTGGATTGGGATGATGCTGCCTCAGGCAGGGGACTGGACTAGCTGACATCTGGAGGTCCCTTCCAGCCCCACTTCTCTAGCATTTTAATGAACTGGGACAGAGAATATGCGGCAAGAATTTCTTCCTCAGCTTTCTGCTGCCTGATCCTGAATTACACTGCGCTCTTTCCTTAGTGTTGTACTTTACATTGACATTGCTCAACTTCACAACCACATTAGGCTGCTTTTTGTGCCAGGTGCTTCAAGTAAATGACAGTGCTCCCAAGATTAGATTCAAATGTACTGCTGCATCAATCTTCCCACCTAGGTGTTTTAATCCAATTCCTTACCTTGGCATCCAAATACCTCTTGTATTTTCTGTTTGGTCACCTTCATGCTCCTATCTCTCTAGTTTTGTCATATTTGTGTTAATAATTCTGCATTTGACTAACAAATAATAGACTGTTACCTTGAGGAAGGGTGAGATTTTCAGACTGCCATTGGACTTAGCATCTAAGCTTCTAGCATTAAGGGTTGGATTCAGTGAAATGGTGAGAGCTCTGGCCCCAAGAATGCACATGTGTTCTCTACTGTGGAGAACACATAACACCAGCAGATTCTCTCTATGCCTGAAGAAGGGAGTTTGTGTCCAAAGTCTTGTGAGTGGCAGAACAATTTTTCCAACTATTACTTGGTCTAATAAAAGATATCACATTTACCCAAAGAACCTTGTCTGCCTATGTCCTTATACTGACATGACTCGAATAATCAGTGGGGTTACTGGAATGCTTAAAGTTAAGCAGGTAGATATGGGCTACACTGTGTTGACAAAACCTGTTCTAGGCGCTGATCACAAACATTGATGGTGCTATGCAAAGTTAAGAGTGTCCAAGTACTTTCTCAACAGGGCTGTGAAGAGCAGGCTATGACTCTTGGTGGTCTCCTTGATTAGAAGGGTGAAAGGGCTGTGCATTTTAGGAACTTTTTGACTGCTTGCTGGCTAGCAGAGTGCTGTCTTTCCCAGTGTTAAACATAGTTTCTTGCCTTCCCAGCAGTTTGCTAAGATTTACAGGAAAAAGGGGTAGTTATGTATGTAACATGTCTAATATTTCCCATTATCAAACAGCAGCAGGATTGCAGTGAAAATTTAGAAGTTGTGACCCTGATGTATTAGTTAGAATTTAGTGGGTCCTGTGGCTGCTTTCTCTGCTCTCATGGGACCACCACAAATTGCTATGACTAAACTTAAAGAGAGTTGTGGGGTGGAGTCCCAGGATGTTACATTTATTAATATTATTTCATACATATTCCTGTGCATCTTATGTCTTGAACATGGGGCATACATCAGTGCTCAAAGCTATAGCCATATGCAACATTGCATAGTTGTAATTAATATTTCAGAAGCTGCATTTGCTTATCCTTCCCATAATGATACAAAAATAAGAGGTTTATTCACCTCTTAGTTTCCTTCATGCCCCAAAGCACTAGTATGATCACAAACATGTTTACTAAAGTGCTGCATATATGCTTACGGGAAGTGCAATATCAAGAGGTAACTTTCTATGACAGTATAAGGTATGTGTACACCACAAAAGATACCTGTCCCAACTGCCTCTAATTTTAAACAGGAGTGCCAAGATGTCCTGTAAAGTGTTCTATAGGATCCTTGCAGCATGTCCTGTGCTATAGAATGTGCTATAGAAATGTTGCATTTCCAATACCAGTGAATTTGTTAGTGTTTTATTTAATGTTTAGAACTAGTTAAAGCTAAAAAGAGGATCTAACTGTCGTCATTTTACCGAGCAGTAAAAGCCAACAGAGTTCTCACAGAGTCCAAAATATAGCATGTGAGAAGGTTACTTCTAAATCTAGAGTGTGAAGCTTGAGTCTAAATTGTGGGATTGGACAACAGCAAGTCCTCATTGGAAATCTTGGGAATGTACAGTCTTTCAAGAACTGTTGACGGCCAGTGATGTTAATTAGTCCTGGTTTAGAAAAAGAAAAGGTGGCTGCTGTGTATTAGGAATGATCACAAGGAAAATGCTAACATGAGGTCTTCGTCTGTCTTTCAGAACTGCTAATAATGCCAGTGAGAGCTGGGCATACAGTGTGACTATTGCATGTAACTTTCTGAAAGCCTGTATTGCCTTGTGTTAATCTGGATATGAGAGCTACTTTTCTTCTGACCAGCAGAGGGAGCTAGCAGATATTCTTGATGCTAAGAACTTGTGATACAGTCAAGTCCCTTGTAGCTTTCAGAGCCTAGGGAAAGGAATCTTGATTTAACTGACCTAATGGATATAGCACACATTAGGGTAAATTTGCTAGTGGAATGCAACGCTCTTGTGTTAGCTAACAATTCTCATAATGCTCAGCACGCTCCATATCTATGCTTCCTGCCTGAGCATTTGCTGGTTACTTATGAATCTGGTATTTATGAATTGTTACGAATTATAATGAATCTGCTGGTATTTATGAATTGTGGCTGTGGTGTTCATCTCTGGTCCTTCAGGGGAAATGTAGACTCACCGAATGAGGCCTAATAAAGAGTGGCATTTCATTAGTTCTGCTGCATTCACCATGGGGAGGAAGGTTGGGACTTGGTAGTTCTTAAGGGGTTGTGCAGCATGGAGCCAGGATCCAAGTTTGCTCATTTCCCAGTAGCACAGAGAATAGGGGATTATGGTGGACTAAAGGATAGGCTGGTGACCAGCCACTCAGTTCATAACTGTGGATCCATTGCCAACTATATAATGGGAGCAAGAGCAGCCACCTTCATACTTTGCAACTAGATGAAGAGTTCTGGAGTTCATTTTTCCTTTGCTTGTCCAGCACCTATGGATGCATGCAGGAGCAGCATTTTGGCAGTAGAATCGCTAGCTTCATCGATGACACAAAGGATGATCTAAACTTTCTTGCTTAATAGAGGTAGTCTTCTATCGGAGTGGTCTTCTGATGGGTGTACTCTGACTCCAACTGCCATGATTATACCTCTCATAACAAAGGGCAAATCCTTCTGCCTTGATTTCAGACACATCTGGGCAGTGGGTTCCCCCTTTGACATCCAGACCACTTTATTTAAAAAATATTGAAGCATCTGGGAGCTATGCTTCTGTGGGTCCGACTTCTCTTTTTTCATTTTAGATATGGAAGGAAAATAAGACTTGCCCTCTCTGGGGTCTTCCTAGATCACTTTCCACTGCATGAGTCTGAAATTGCATTAATTCCCCTTCAAACAAGGAAGGCTGGATGTGAAATTTTTTCACAAGTGACTAACTTGACCCTTTTTACCACTTGAGAATGAATTGAAATGTTACTTTTGTATCTCCATCCCACACTTCCTCACCACATCCTTCAGTAACTGGCCAATCAGTGCTACTGGTTCAGTAAATTAATGATTAAGCAAAGAACCATTTTCATGGCTGCCTTTCCCCCAGCAACTAAACCACCAGTCCAAATGTTAACTTTCTTCGGATTTTCAAGCTGGGTAGAATCAGAAGCAGCTGGTTGGCTGTGTCACTGCATTATGGCTCTACCCTTTTCCTTAATACTTGAAGTGTTTGTTCTTGAGACTGCGTGTCTGTTCTCAGCTGTATGGTTCCGCTATAGGAATTCTTACTTTTTTTTTTATTTTAAAAATCCTTTTTGTTTAGGAAAAGTGAGGAGCTGGGGAGAGAGGTGTGAACCCAAGAGCTACCTCCTACCAGTAGCATCAGTGTGTCACGTTTACTTAGTGAAAACATGGGAGATCAGTCTTGATAGTCACCCCTCAACTCTGAAACTCCCTTCCCCTTGAGGTCTGCCAGAACCAAGCCTGGACACCTACCAGAAATGGTTTAAGGCCTATTTGGGTAAGCATTTAGCAGGCAAGGTTAAGCTGAGCTATTGTTTTGGAGGAGAGTTTGCTCTACAGTTTATTCCAATATTTCATTGGCTTTTATAAGTTATTTTGTTTCTCCTGTTTTGTTCTCTTGTTTTATAATTTTTTTCTCTCTTCTGAGAGCTACAGTGAGCCTTTGTCAGGAAAGGCAGCATGTAAAACTAATAAATAAACCTGTAAGGGGTCTAGCCTAGGCACCGAGCTGTAGGCCAGAATAAGTTTGCAGCTTGAGGTTTGGGTCTTGTTTTGGTTGCCTTTAGCTGCATGTAGTAAACCACTTGAATGGTATGGGCACATGTTATCATCAGGTGGGCTAGAGTAGTTTTGCATCCATGGTGAGTTTGCTTGTCCTGTTGCAGAGTTTGTTTAACTTTAGCTAGATTAACTGCATCTGCACATATTACTGGCTGTCACCCTGTTTTGCAAGGATTGCTGCTTCCATATAATTTGAGAGCCAGTTATATAATGCAGCTATCCCAGCCCCCATGTGTCTCTTTGCTTACCCCAGAACTGTCCTCATCACTCTGCCCTTTCTTCGTGTATGCACTACTCAGGGTCCAAATACCCTCCATGTCAATGGATAACAGCAATTGGTTGCCCCATTGTAGGGTTCATAACCTTTGTCCTGGGCTATGTAAGGCTGTTTAGCTATGTAAGGCATGTCTGGAGCAGAGTGTGTAGGCTCACAGCTGAGGAACCCAGTGTGTTTTGTGTAATTGGCACAGAGCAGGAACGCACACATTCTCTATGGCTTGCACATTTGTGTCTTTTTATTTTAGTATATTAACATAGTTTCATAGTTTCTAGGGTTGGAAGGGACCTGAGCAGATCATCTAGTCCAACCCCCTGCCATGGCAGGAAAGAGTACTGCGGTCAAACGACCCCAGCAAGGTGTTCATCTAACCTCCTCTTAAACACCCCCAGGGTAGGGGCCTGCACCACTTCTCTTGGAAGTTTGTTCCAGACCCTAGCCGCCCTGACCGTGAAGTCGCGCCTCCTGATATCTAACCTAAACCTACCCTCTGCCAGCTTGTGACCATTATTCCTGGTCACTCCTGGCAGCGCACAGGGGAATAGTGACTCCCCCAATGCCTGCTGATCCCCCCTGACTAGTTTATAACAGGCCACAAGATCCCCCCTCAGCCTTCTCTTGTGGAGGCTGAAC
>NW_017728950.1:48116421-48122812 GCF_001723895.1 Crocodylus porosus
TATGTCCACTGCTACCCCTGCATCTAATGATCTGGTGATCTGATCGTAAAAGGCCACCAGGTTGGTCTGACAGGACCTGCCACTGATGAACATTTCTGCATAGCAGTTCACATGTGGTGGTGCTTTGCCCTGGCACTGGTTTCTGATGCATTTACACACAGGCAGAGGCATACCAGGAGTGAATATGGTCCCTGATTAATCATTGATTTACATGTACCTTGGTTGTTCATCCTTCTCTTCTAACTGGAATTATATGTACTGCATTGCGCAGTTACATCTTTCTACAAATTAACTGCATTCAGAGCAAGACACTTGACTTGCTTCTTATCTGCAACACAATACTTTATATCCAGTTTACAGTATCTTGTTGTTTATCATTAAGCACCAATGAAATACTTGATTGTATAGAGAGACAGAGAAATCCCTCTCCCAAGCAGACTAAAAGGCAAAGATCTAGTGAAAGGAAAGAGAAGAGACATTCAGTGGAAGACCCAGGGGATGGAGATAAACTGAAAACCTATTGTTTCTGTACCCAAATAAGGATGGTATAGTGCATACATTTGTGGGTCTTATGGAGGGAACTGAGAGGCAGGGAACCTGGTCCACCTGGCTGAGGCAGGTGTTACTGGAAAAAGAATGATAGGCAGATGAGGGTGGGAGAAGATGATGGGGTGAAGTAGGATGTATCAGTAGTAAACTGCAGGTGTGTATGCAAGAGGAAATCTCTGTAGAGCACCAAAGGGCATAAGACAAAGAGCAATAACAAGGCACCACAGAAATACCTTGTCTCAGTAGACATTAGAACAGGGCTGTTCTGTAGGCTTCACAACTCTGAGGATGCCGTTTCCTTGTTTCACATTGTGCTCAGACTTATCTACATGTTACTTTACATGATGTGCAAACATGTTTCGGGTCTAGGCCTATTTGTGGCAATGGAAGAGATTTTAGAAACTTTTGACAATAACGTGTCTGAGAACCCTGGTCTGGTTTGCATTTCTGGGGGGATGTAGTTTTCAAGTTAAGACACGCTCAGTTTGCAGAACATCAGGACAGTTTGCCTTCCTAATAAAGGAAAATGATTTGCCTGATGGCAATATCCAGTGTGTAATACTGAAGTCATGTGGCTGCCAATTCAAGTATAGAATTCCTTATTTTCAGAGATGATAATACAAAAATGGTAATCTTCACCCATATAATAAGCTTCTACCACAAGACTAAGCAATACGAGATGCTGGGAGTTCTGGTTGTGCCTTAGATTGAGTTCCCAGGACTACTTCACTTAAGATTTCCCTTGTTGGAGCCTGCATATGCCTGTGGGCCCTCTGATATACCTAGGGCTTGGCTCATTTATCACCATCAAGGAAAAAAATGTATGATAAATAAGCCATCTATCTTCTTCACAGTGCCACCCACCTAGGTCACCAAAATTAGATATCACTTGCGGTAAATTGTGCAGCTCTCCCATCCCTTTTTGGATATGAGGACATTTAAATTAACATCACTGGCAAATGAGCTGAAAGGAACAAGGCAGTACACACTTCAGAGGGTTACGCTCTGAAGTGTCACAGTTCTTCACATTTCCAAGGTTTTCTTTGCAAACAGCTATTTTTTTGTTGGTGGTTGTGCTTGTTTTTTATAGTGGAAGTTGAAAACTGATTCTTAAGAACAAGATATTGGCTTTTGAAAGATGTTAACATGGTATATTGGCATATACTAGTTGTTTCAGAGTCCTTGCTGGCTTTCTTTAAAGAAATCTTGACCAAGATTTTTGTCAGCGGCTGCTTATAACTCTTGAAGACCAAGCAACTTCTTAACATGACAGCTTATCTAGTAAGGTGACTACAATTAGGCCTCATTTAAAAAAAAAACACCCGTAATGTAATGAAGACAAATGACTAGAGCTCAAAATGTAATGAAGGAGTTTAGCTATTTTTTTTCTGTTGTTCTGTCAGTGAGGTGTTATAAAACCAAACCCACTCAGACAGAACTGAATATCTTGATGGGCCCAGCCCTGCATGTTGAGACATCTATAATTAAAATACCTATTTTTTTAACAAGCTGTGTATCATCACTCAGGTATTTGCAATAGAATTCTACTTCTAATGCCAAACACCAAATCCAAAAATACTGCTAATAATTCTTCTCTGAACATTCTTTTATACCAACTCCAGACATTTGGGCGCAGTTATACTCTGCCAGAAAATGGAGACAATAATGCTAGGACTCTGAGTAATTTAGTTCTCCCATGAAAGGAGAGCTTTCCAGATCCCTCTTGCCAGGTCATTTGTTCTCCCCAAACAGACCTTTACACCCCAGAACTGTAAATCCTTTTCTCACATTTTTGCTTTGGATTTTTATTGGTTTAAACCAAAGGCTGAATACCTTATTTGAGCTGCACATCAATAAACTAGTGAAAGGCACAATGCTCCACAGGAAGAATTTGGCTCATTTCTGATTGATCCTCTCTGGATTTGGCAATTCTTAGTCTGCTGTGGCTACCTGAATAGAGGACTATTACCAGTAACAATCTGAACTTTAAAAAAACCCCAAAAAACCCAAAAACCTTATGAGCCATTTGAACTTTGAAAATGACCTGAAGCACTGCTCCTGGCTTCTAAGAGGCTAAAGTGGATCACTTCTAATGACTGTATCAAATTCATCCAGTCACTCTTTGGCAGTTACAAAATGCCCATCCCTGCAGTACCTAAGTACTGACATAAGCTTCTATAGTTGTCCCCTAGTCAAAGTAGGCTGTGCTGGTAAACAACTGCCATGGCATCTACGGAGCACAGGCAGCTGTCTGAAGTTAACTGGAGTTGCAGATGCTCTGTACCATTTAACATTTACAGAACTGTACACCCCAGCTGGCAACGTTTGTTTTTAGATCTTAAAGTTGAAATCTATTGGATTGTATTGAATTTACTCTTTTGCAGTGAGGTCTGAGGTTGGTTTGGGAACCATGAGAAGGGACAATTCTTTAAAGCATCCATTGTTCAGATATTTAACCAAACCTTTTCAACCTACCTTTGCTATCTGCAAACTTCCAGAAGGTCTTCCTTGTGTTCTAGAACTTGCCCTGCAATCCCAAGAGACTTGCTTCTTAAGATAGTCTCATTGGTCTTATCATTGCTCCTGTAAAAGTCTATCTGAGGATATTATCTAGGATTTTGTGTTTGGGCTGTAATGAAATAAAACACCTAATTTAAATGGTACAGAGCATCTGCAACTCCAGTTAACTTCAGACAGCTGCCTGTGCTCCGTAGATGCCATGGCAGTTGTTTACCAGCACAGCCTACTTTGACTAGGGGACAACTATAGAAGCTTATGTCAGTACTTAGGTACTGCAGGGATGGGCGTTTTGTAACTGCCAAAGAGTGACTGGATGAATTAGAAGTGATCCACTTTAGCCTCTTAGAAGCCAGGAGCAGTGCTTCAGGTCATTTTCAAAGTTCAAATGGCTCATAAGGTTTTTGGGTTTTTTGGGGTTTTTTTAAAGTTCAGATTGTTACTGGTAATAGTCCTCTATTCAGGTAGCCACAGCAGACTAAGAATTGCCAAATCCAGAGAGGATCAATCAGAAATGAGCCAAATTCTTCCTGTGGAGCATTGTGCCTTTCACTAGTTTATTGATGTGCAGCTCAAATAAGGTATTCAGCCTTTGGTTTAAACCAATAAAAATCCAAAGCAAAAATGTGAGAAAAGGATTTAATTTGTTATATACTTAAAACAGGGTTTATTACTTTGGCCTCACTGGAAATTGTTTGTAGGTGGAAGCAAGGTGGGAACAGCTCCCTGGAAAGGCTGGGGTTCAGGGAAGGTCAAGGTTTGATTTCATTAAAATAAGTGTCTTTAAATCCTGATATTGAAAATGGTATTTTTTCTTTTAAAAGTGGATTTAAAAATAAATGGATATATTCAGAAAAATAGACCTGATACCAACCAATCCTACATGTGGTCTGTTCAATTCTGCCTCTGCTATTCCCACTGAGCAGTGCTTTCCTACTCAAGTAGCCCTATTCAGCAGGTCCTCCTTAGCATGGGTAAGTGCAGCAGTCAGGGCTGTGTTGTGGAGGCTGCAGTACATAGGCTTTGCAGAAGGCAGGACTCTTGAGTTAACCCAAGACAGCTTTGAAAACATTTCTCCATTTCTTTCCGCCTCTCTTTTATGCAATCTTCTGAGGAACTGCAGAAAAGAATGATGATCAACAACTCTTATACCCCTTGTGTAAGGTGACTCCTTTCAACTTGCAAAGAAAAAGGGTTTGGCAATCGACTAGGAACCCAGGCTCTGATCTTAGCTCACAACCACAGGGAAAGAATATGGTTTCATTTTATAAAGCTTTATTGTGCCAGATTCTTAGTTAGTGGGTTCATTGACTCCAGTCCTCTGGATCCCATGATTACTCTGGCCATGATGGCAAATGACAATAGAATGAAGGACTATGTGATTCTTCCAGCCCCCCACAACAGACTCACAGAATTATTTTCCAGATTCTCTCTGTTTCCATGATGGTCACAAAACCAGAGACAGTTCTAGGTCCCAACCTGTCTTCCCCTACAGGCTTTTTAAAGGCAAAAAGGATGATTTAAATACTCAGCTCCTGCTGGACAGTGATGGAAGATAGGTCTAATTCCCATCTTCTCCAACCCCTCAAAGAACAGGAAAAAAGTATATTTATTCTTTGTGGTCTGTGAGGAAAGTGGAGTTCATGTTCAGCCTTAGACCTGAAGAACGTATTTCCTTCAGGTTGTCCTATTTATGCCAACTTAATGCTCTAGGCAATTAATCCAGGATTTTTTTGTGCTCACTCGACCAAACATTCCTGATCTTTAATATCATAGTACTTAGGGTTGCAAGGGACCTAAACAGATCATCAGGTCTGACCCCCTGCCCCAAGCAGGAATGGGTGCTGGAATAATATCATCCCAGCTAAATATCTGTTCAGCCTCCTCTTGAAGACCCCCAAGGTGTATATGACATCAGAATCTGTTGCTAAGCATCACTCCCAACATGACTGTCAAGTTAGTCATAGCTCAATAAAATTCTTCTCCAGATATTAGGCCTGTGCGAAACAGCAAGTATTCAGTTTGGATTCGGCCAAGTGGAGGGACAGTGATTTGATTTGGTGATTTGATTCACTGTCCCAATTCAATTCGGCTGGTTTGGATTTGGAGATTTGGTACCAATTTGGAGATTTGGCCATAGACTATAATGGGGAATTGCTAAAATACCTATAATGTTGTCATTTTTTTGCAGATGTGGATGAAAACAGCAGGGATGGTAGTTCCTTCTGAGGGCATGGAGCCTGCAAAGTTTTAAGGAGATAGGTGCAGTGGTTCTGTGAAAGTGTGAACTGTTGAAAGCAAAACTTGTATCACTTGCGTGTGTTAAGGGATGTAGGTTGTAGCTGTGTTGATCTAAGGACATAGGCAGACAAGGTTCTTTGGGTCAGCCTGATATCTTTTATTAGACAAACTGAATAGTTGGAAAAATATATTTTAGCAAGCCTTCAGGTTTAAAAACCCTTCATCAGGCTGAGGAAACATCTGCAGTTGGTGTGTGTGCTCTTCCTGGATAGAAGGAATAGTAAAGAAGCCAGAAGCTGGTATGCATGCAAGAAAGTCAGTCAGTGAAAATGTAAATGGAGGCATCAGGGGGTAAGAGACAGGCATGGGTGGGGGAAGGGGCATATAGCAGATAAAAGTGGAGAGGTACCTGGGGAGTCACATGTCCGACTGGATTTATGACACATTATAACCTATGTCTATATTGACTCCATGAGTTTTTGTATCTAGGAGGTTTCATAGGCTTGCCTGTGAAAAGTGTTTTATAAATTTGAACAAGCACTAAACCTCACTAACCTCATTACCAGAAGCAAACTTCCTACAGCCCAAAACACAGTGAATGGATCTAGACCATGCCATGACAAGAAATGCAAAACCTGACAACGTATCTCCAGTACTCCCACAATTACTACATCCCCACAACAGAACCATCACCTTTCCCGGATCTTGCAGCTGCACCTCCAGAAATGTTATACCTCTCATCCAGTGCACCAAGTGCCCTGATGGAAAATACGTAGGAGAGATCAAACAACAACTGCACACCAGAATGAATGCATACCAGAAATCTGTTAAAGACAAGAACACCCAACTACCAGTGGGGCAAATTTCTCACAAGAAAACCACTCTGTCTCCAATCTCTCAGTCCTGATCATCAAAGAGAATTTACAAAACATTTTTCACAGACAAGCCTATGAACTTCACTTCATCAACTTCCTTGATACAAAAACTGGTGGACTCGATATAGACATTGGATTTATGACACATTATAATTTGCCTGACATCTGACTCCCCAGATACCTCTCCACTTTTACCTGCTTCATCCCCC
>NW_017728950.1:48122912-48166721 GCF_001723895.1 Crocodylus porosus
CCCTTGATGCCTCAATTTACATTTTCACTGACTGGCTTTCCTGCATGCATACCAGCCTCTGGCTTTACTATTCATTCCATCCAGGAAGTGCACATACACACCAACTGCAGATGCTTCCTCAGCTTGATGGAGGGCTTTTAAACCCAAATGCTTGCTAATATATATTTCTTCAACTATTTAGTTGGTCTAATAAAAGATATCAGATTGACCCAAAGAACCTTGTCTGACTTGTGTGTGTTAAGGCAGAATAGCATGAAGGCAGCAGGGATGGTAGCCTGTAACAGGGGCCCTTCCTGGTGCTGGATCTTGGCCCACCTTCTGTTTCTGGGCCAACCTCCTGCCTCTCTTTCACCTGCCACGCTTCGATGGAAAACTAATTCAGACGTTACCCAGGTAGGAGGCTGCCCACACACACCACCTTTAGCAGAGGAACTGAGTGCCATAGCTAAGCAAATTCCTGGGAAGGAGGAGGAGTCCGAGTTTGTGCTCCAGACCTCTCAAAGTTCCCCTAGAGGCAGGTCTCTTCTGGAAGGCACTTGGGAGGAGGTAGTGGAGGCAGGTGGCTCAGCAACTCCTGTTGTTGTGCCTCTGCCCTTGTTCCTCCTCAGCTTGGCACCAGTGGGAGCATGCACAAAAGTAAGTTCCCCTCTCACTCCAAAGCCCCTGTCCCCAAGAAGAAGAGGCAGGGCCACCCTGGACCAATGGGGGAAAGGCAGAGACAAAGGAGGGGCACATTTCTAAGGTGAATTAAGTCACCCAGAGCATTGGGGAGATGCTTGCTCTGGATGGCCAGCCCTTCTCCTTTGTTGAGCATTCCGGGTTCAGACAGCTCATGGCACTCACTGCCAAGCTTAACTGCTTAGTGGGGAGAGGTTGACTTAGAAGGCAGTTTTGTCCAGAGCCTGTGGGTACTAGTAAAGGTGCTTTAGGTTTGATCAGTCAAGCGGAGGTGATGGATGAGTCTCACATGGCAAGGGAGATGATGGTAGCCATGAAGTGGCATGGCATGTTTGCTTTTTGAGTCTCTGTGTCAACAGCCCAACATGCATAAAATATGCCTCAAAATTACATAAGCAGATCCTCAGTAAAGCTCAATAAAGTATCAAAGTAACCACCCACAGGTGAGCTCACCCACAGGTTACATGCATATATTTTGTACTTTGAGAAGTAGCTGAAATTCTATTGATATTAACAGAACTGTCTTCACTAATGATCTGCACCATGAATATGTGCACCTTGGCCTGAATACATTAGAAAATGGCCTTCATAGATATTCCTTTTTATTTAATTACATTCTAATCACTTAAATTACACTGCAAATTGACTGTAAATTGTTTTGATGTATGTGGTGTTCCTTTTTGGAAATTCTAAACACCACATGCATCAAAACAATTTACAGTCAATTTGCAGTGTAATTTAAGTGATTAGAATGTAATTAAATAAAAAAGTGTCAGAGAACATTGATTTTTATCACCCCTTTTATTCATTTTTGAGTTCAGATGCACTTCTGTGTGCATTTGACTTTCTGAAGATGAGCACCTCTCCATTACAAGGACTTGGGGATCTGAATTCTAGGTCTCCCCTTACCAAGGGGAATAATTTGGTCCATCCTTCATTGTACAGTTATTTATTTAGCGAATTTAAATCCATAAAGTCAAGCAATAGCCTCCTTGTTAACTGATTTCAGTTAATGAATTGTATAGTAAGGAGCAGCTATGCCCAACTGTCTAGATTAGTATTTAATGTAGGGAAAAAACTACAAGAGGCATGGTCAACAGGTAGGGAAAGTGAAATAAAGACCAGACCCTCAGTTACTGTAAATCAGCATAACTCCCTGAAATCAGTGAAGTGTAAAATAAGTTTACACCAAGAGACAATCTGAGCATTTGACTGACAGTTGTGACCTCTTTATGGAGACATTGTTTTTGGGGGGAAGTGATGGCCATGAAATGGAGTCCTTAATTTCTACAGAATAACTACTTGTGAGGAAGAAAACTGTACTGGATGTGTCTCCCAAGAAAATTTTACTATCTCAGTTCATATGATGCCTGTGTACCATAACATGTAAAACAAAGGGCAGAAGCTAGGGTTGACACTGATAAGGAATGGTTCAGTCACCATGGAACAGGGGTAGGCAAAATGCGGGCCACATCCAACCCACCAGGCCATTCTATCCAGCCCATAGGGCCCCTAAAATTTAACATTTATCTGCCCCTAGCTCCCATCAAAGATGACAGGAGCTAGGGGCAGTAGGACCCAGGGGAAGCCACAGCAGACTCCTGCAACAGCAGGGCCTGCCTGCCCCCTCCCCCAACCAGAAGCCCCTGCCTAGCAGTGGCTTCTGGCCTGGGACCATGGGGCTGTTCATGGCTGCACTGGCACAGGAAATTCAGGTAAGAAGTTGGGGGGTGGGGGAGGCGGGGATCGCCCCAGTTCTTGGGGCCAGGTCAGCTCCTGCTGAGCCCCACAGTCCAGCCTCACAGCCAGGAGCCGTGTGATGCAGAGGAACTGGCGGGTGGGTGGGAAAGTCGGGGAGGAGTGGAGGCGAGTGGCATGCAGAAGCTTTCGGCCTGCACCAATGTCCCAGGGCCAGCACTAGTGGGGCCCAGAGTGGGGGTGGTAGGAGTAGGGTGTGGGCTGGCAGGGGTCTGTGGAGCCAGGCTGGGCTGTTCCAGCAGTGAGAGGGGGGAGCTGACCCAGCTCCGTAGAGTCCCTGCTGGCCAGGACCCTGTACTCCTGCTGCCCTGCTCTGGGCCCCACCGGCACTGGCCACAGGACACCGGTGTGGGCCCTGTGCTCCTGCCCAACTACTGGCTCCCACGTGTCTGCTCACTTCCAATGCCCCCACCCCAGGCTCACAGTAAAGGTGGGGAGCAGCGTGTAGCCCCGACCTCACGCACCCTGTGCTGCCCATCTGGACTGAGCAGCAGTGGCAGGCATGGTACTCAGCATGGGGTAAAAGTGGCTGCTCGCCCTCTCTGCTGCTGTCACTCCCTGCTGCAGCTGGCCAGAGCCAACGCGGGGGTGTCCTGCCTCTGCTGCATCACCGCTGGCAATGGAGAGCAGGCACAGGCAGCCCCATGCAGGCTCTGAGCGGCTGCAGCACAGAGCACAGGCTGCAGGGAGGGGGAGCAGCTACTTTACCTCATGCTGAGCAACAGTTCATTCCCTGCCACCGCTGCTAGCCTGGGCCTCAAGCTGGCTCTGGGTTGCCTGTTGGGGCTGAGATGTGGCAGCAGCAGCTGGGCACAAACTGCTGCTCATTGTGGAGGAAAGCGGCCCCCCTTCTTGCTGCTGTTGGGAAGTCTTTGCTGCTGCTGCCCACCCAGAGCTCATGGTGCACTAGGCTGTAGTGCGGCTGCTTCACTGCTGCCTCTGTGATGCCCTGTGGCTGCTTTTCAGGGGCGATGCATAGGGGGTACACATAGTAGTGCACCCCTGCAAAAGGGCCATTCTATCTGGCAGCATCTTCAGGCAGTCCATGATTGCCCCTGGCTGCCTGCAGGTGGTCACTGATCCATGGTTGGCACTCGCCACCCCCCACCCTCCACTGCCGAAAGCCCCGCACTGAGCACCATCCCCACTGCCACTGCTCAGCCCAGATGGGCAAGTATGGAGTGCGTGGAGTCAGGGCTATGCACTCATCTCCACCTGTGCTGTGGGGCTGGAGCAGGGGCATTGAGAGTGAGTGCACATGTGGGAGTCAGTGGCAGCTGGGCAGAAGCATGGGGACCATGCCGGTGTCCCAGGGCCAGTGCTGGCAGGGCCCAGAGCAGGGCAGCAGAGGCATGGGTTTCCAGCTGGCAGGGGCTCTATGGTGCTAGGTCAGCTCCCCCCTCTCCCTGCTGGTGCAGCCCAACCCGGCTCCACAGACCCCTACCAGTCCACACCCCATGCTCCTACTGCCTTGCTCTGGGCCCCTGGACATTGGTGCAGGACCCATGCTCCCACTTGCTTCCACTCCCCCCCCCATGTTCCCCACTTCCCTGTCCGCCCACTAGCTACTCTGCACTACGTGGCTCCCATACCCACATCCATACACACATCCCCACAAACCCCCATATGCAATCACTTCTGCATATAAAGTACAAACACACACAAATCAGGACAAAAATATTTTAAAAATTAAAATATATTATTATGAGTGTTTGATTTTTAGTATGTAAATTTTTTTTTTCCCTAAGATGGCAAACCCTTACCCCAAAGGAGTACTTCCTGGGCAAGGGGAGGGACTTCTGGTGGCAAAAGTCAGAGGTTGGGGACAGGGCTTACGGTCCCAAGTTAGCGACCAGGGGTCAGGGCACCTGTCAAGGGGTGGAGCTACCTGTGCGGCTCCCCACAGCTTGCCAAAACTTGGTAAGCAGCCCTCCACCCAAAATAATTGCCCGTCCCTGCCATAGAGCCTCACACCATCATCCTGAGTTTTTCTGACCAGAAGATGGCAGCATTCTATCAGCCAAGTGTGCATCTTACTGTTCAGGTACCTTTTGGCAAATTTCTATTAACTTTTAATCATGAATATCTGTTACTAAATGGTGAGCGGATGGATTGACACTTTGTTAAATACTCTGAGATGAATAGCTTGTCACAACGCAGTGGCTCACAGCAAGAGAGAAAATCACAAAGCATCATCTACCAAGTAGTTCAATAGGTTTGTAGGTGTATAAATTGCTCTGCAGAATACAGCTTTAAATAGCACAGAGTTTTAAACAAAGGAGTGCTCACTTCAGACAAAAAAATCTGTAGTGCAAGCTGACTGAGGGAAGGCCATTTTTATATGTACATTTTTATATGGCACTATGGGATCCTGACATGGGATCATGCCGCTACCATAGCCACTAATAGAAACAGATTGCAGTAGTTTATTTGGCTTTTTGTAGCAAGTCCCTGGAGTGATTCATATTAAAAGAAGTGGGGGAAGGGGAAGAAAATTATTCTATCACAGATTTTTTTAGATCAAAAAGAAGCACTGCAGTCCCTTGATCTGACCTCTCACATAATATAAACTGTAGAATTTCATGCAGTGCTTCTGTTATTCTGCCCAGAGCTTTCTGATGAGCTACAGCAGAATTTTTAGGAAGACATCCAATTTTTCTTTAAAAACTGCAAGTGATAGAAAATCCACTATATCCCTAGTTAAGTTGTTCTAACAGATGGTTACTCCTCCTGTCAAAAATGTGTCCTTTGTTCTCAGTTTGATTTTGATCTAGCTTCAGCTTCCAGCCACTGGGTATCATGTCTTTTTCTGGTAGATTAAAGAGCCTTCTGTTTTCATAAATAACCTTATATAGGTAGGCAGACTATAATTGAGTTCCCTCAACCTTCTCTGAGTAATCATTTCCTGTTGGCAGTTTGGGAATCAAATCATCTTCAAATCATGTGTAAGAGGAGATTTTCAGAAATACTAAAGGATATAGGAGCACAAGCCTCATGAGGCCACTAAATTACATAAACAGGAAAAAAGTCATCTTTCTGGGAGAGAGGCCATGCCCGTGTATTGGGCAGAGGCCAGCCAAACCTAAGTCCCTGAATTTTTCATGAGACAATGTATAAAGATTCTTAGTGCAGAGTGTGACAAGTGCTCTCTTTTTTGTGGCTTGTGATATATCTTAATAGAATTTCACTTGCAAGTGAGGGAAACATGGAGAGAGGCAGTATTTAGGAAGGTTTCTCTGAATAAAGAATAGAACTCAGCTTCATATGGCCTGTTCCCTACTTAAGGAATTTTTGCAGGGGCCAAACTAAGCATGAAGCTCCCACTGAAGTTTAATAGAAGTTTAATAGAACCAAACTATCTGTAACAGGGGACCCTTATCCTGTCTACTGGGAGAAGGCTGAGGGACAAGCAGGGCCTGCAAGGGCCCTTTAAGAATAGAGTCTTTGTGACCTGAAGGGATAGCAATTCAGACCACAGCAACACAGGAGGGGAGGCAAACAAAAAAGTTACTAGTAAAAAGCCTCCTCAGAAGGCCAGAAACCAACGGGGAAGAGGAGGCAGGGTTTTGGCTGTCACCAACAGCCCTGCTATGGGTGTACTGAAACTGAGCAGGGATGAATGGACTGATGAGATAATACTGGGCTTGTGCCACATGATAGGAGGGACTGGCTGGAAGGGGAGGGGCTTACCAGTATAAAGACTTCCCCTCAGGCCAGCAGGCTCACTTTAGCCATAGCTGGGGAAGGATGAGAACGTTTTGGCCAGGTTGCTGTGGAGCCTGAAGCAGCAGTAAGGGGAGCTACGGCACACATACGGGTGGAGAAGCCTCCTTTATATTCTAAGTTCACCCGAGTGGAAAGGATTTGAGTTCAGCGTGTTCTTTGTTTTGTGAATACCCAGATGGGCTTGCCTTTTTGTTATTCGTTGTGTTTACGTTTAATAACCAGGGTATCGGAAGCACTGTAGGGATGGTTAGGATGCCACACAGGCACAGGAGAGGGACTCCAGGTTTGTCCCTGCCAGGGGCAAGGGTGCTAGAGAGAGAGGGAAAGGGAGAAACCAGGGCAGGCTGCAACTGGGGACCAGAACTTGAGCCCTGAATAAAAGGCTGAGAAGCTGAGCCAGAGCAAGTGGGCCCAGGCTACAGGCCTACAGACAGAGTCACCTGTGGGCCAAAGCCAAGAGGGGTGAAGCTTGTACAGGGAAGTGAAAGACAACGGAGTGACATCTTCAAGGCATGAGCTCGGCTACGGGGGAGGCTGGAGGCCATGATTAGAGCTGTTAAGATTTGATTAGGGCCACAAGCTTCATAATTTTTGACCACTGAGTTAGTTGTGCCATCAGGGCACAAGAGGTTCCAACTTGGTCTCGGAGCTGTCGGTAGCAAACAGGCAAGCTTCTGTTAGTGGATGGAGAGGTTAGAGACCAGAGACTGACTAGTTTGCTAGGTACTGAGGAGATCACTCAGGAACAGCCTTCCAATCAACACAGAAGGAACATGAAGGCATGGCAGGAAAAATAGAAAGGGGGGTTATATGGAGGACCTGGGTTAAGGGCAGAACTACGGTGGCCCACAGGAAGTGTCAGGGCAGCCTGCAGGACCCATTAGCCACAGTATCTAAATCCCTTAGGCTTCTTTGCAAAGTCTTCTCTTCATTCTTAAGTTTCAGGAAAATGTTTTGAGTTGTGAGTCTTTGCTCTTTGGCAGTGGTCTTTATTTAGCCAAAATACCATGTGTTTCTATGTAACAAAGAAAATGCAGTAAGAGGACTGAGTTGATAATATATGCTACAAAAGAATTTTTGGTCTTAGTCAATATTTACATAAGCTTTTCATTAAATAAAAGATGGCTTTCCTCAGCTTTTGCAGATATTATGCAGTAGCTTTGGTAGAAAATGAGTTATCTGAGCTAAAAAGCAAAATTCATTTTCTCCTTGTGGCTTTAAAGAAATCTTCATTGCATCTGATTAACAGGTTAATCAGTGCAGAATGTTGGACACGTGGTTCATCTGCTTTCAAAATAATCACAAATAATTTTGCAATTGGCAAAATCTCTCACTGTGGAAAGTAAGCATTTCTATTTTACCCCCCTTTTCTTAGATGAGAAGTATAATACAAAATATAATCACTGTGATCCACCATGTCTCAGCTTGAACTTCTTTTCAACCCTGGTCAAGTTCAAGGTCTTTATCCTACAAGGTGCTCCGTAGAGGCAGACAAATACAGAAAGCCTCTGAGGTCACTGAGGTATGGTCGCAAAGTCCAGCTGCCCAAGTCAGTTAGCTGCTTAGTTTTCTTGTGTAACTGGACCCAGTCAGTAGCATTAATATTGCTTATTTTTGTTGCCTCTACTTGCAACAAGCTGATGTCTGTAATGGTGACACGGTCTTACTAAGCTATTGAAGCTAAAACAATTACCAGTTTCCAAACAAACTGTGGCCCTGGTACAGATTTCTTGGAAATCAAATCTCAGGTGGGTCTTGAAGAAAGAAGATGGCTGATGGGATTGAAAAACAGAATATGTATAACATAAAAGCCTATTTAGAGTCTTTGCTGATCTGGATTCTTCTAAAACATGCAAGCAAGGTATTTTTGTTGCTTTCTTTTATTGGACTAACTATATAGTTGGGAGAGATGTTAAACAAGCTTTCAAGCACAAAGGAGTAGGGCACTTTGTGCCTGAAAGCTTGTCTAATGTCTTCCAACTACTGTATTCCCTCAAATCTAAGACATTTCTGAATTTAAGTTGACCTTCCAATAATTAGTTTCTATATATGGGAAATTTTATAAATTTGTTTCAAGTTGCCAGGTATAGAATCTAGTTATCAGAGGTTTGTCTTGAATTTGTCCCTCTCTCATTGCTACAGCAAGGAAAATAGTGGCTGGGATGGGGAAGGTGACCTCCTTGCCTTTTGGACACCCCCCAGCTTCTTCCTTCCCATAGTCCCTTTTCCCCCATTACTGTCAGTTCTTGCTTAAGCTTTGTTTCTTCCCTGAGCACAAGGGGGGGGGGAGGGGAAAGAGTAGAGGCTAATTTGAAACAAAAGTGCCCAAAAACACTGACTTCAAAATAAACATACCTGTAATCATTTGCATATATACAAACTGCTATGGATACCTACATGCTCAGCTCATCCAGAATTGATGTCAGACCCAAATCAGTTCCAAATTAAATCAAAATTTCAACCAAGCAGAACTCAATCATTCAAGTCTATATGGTGCTACTACCAGTAAGTATCCTACCTCCCAGACACATCAGTGTGTGGCTTCAGATAGTCCTAAATGTATGGCAGGCATCGTACATGCAAGCCCAGAGGCCTTGAAGTTCAGTTGTTCCCTAATCTCACTTACCCCTAGCCAAAAGACTAAAAAAAACAAGCTAGAGGGAAAGCCCAAAAGCAACTTCCCTTCACCATAAACTGTGCAGCTGAGATCCTCACACTTGGAGACATTTGTAGACGCATTTGTAAACTCTCACATAGCCTACTGCAGTGCATGAGGCCAAGCCTTTACCCTCTGATTCAGGGGTGGGCAAAATATGGCCCATGGGCCAGATGCCAGGCCATTCTATCCAGTCCATGGGGCCCCTAAAAAAAATGTAGAAAATTAATACTTATCTGCCACTGGCTGCCTGTCATGCAGCCCTCGACGGTTTGCCAAAACTCAGTATGCAGCCCTCTGCCCAAAATAATTTTCCACCTCTGCTCTAATTACACTTACACTTGAGCCTGTTCAAGGCGAGGCTGAGAAGATGTTGACCCATAGTATCTCCCCTGCCAAATATATTAGTTCAAAGCCAAAGGGCTTATGATTTATAACATAGCTCACTTAGCATTGCTCAGTATGTGTGTGTGCGTGTGTATGTACTCAAGATATTCCCTGCTAAGGATCCATTTACTAATTAGCCCCCATTTGGAACTGCAGCACAGTGTTTTTGTCAAAAGTAAGTCCTGGGCCCCCCCCAACATGTTATATGCAGATGAGGCACAGGGCTGCCTGGTCTGGCTCCACCCCATGGAGGACAGGGCCACACCATTCGCATGTAATGCACTAAGAGAGGGGGTGACAGAGCCTGTCATCTATATAAACTTTTGGTGACGTTTGCCAGACATTTAAGGCTGGTGAAGAAACAGGAATAGTTGAAGATGGGAAAGAAAAGTGCAGCTTAGCTGTGGGAAGTAAGAAGAAGTTTAACTGTATTTGATATAGGAGTTCATCGTGAGTTGATAAAAAGTCAGCACAGGTAGACATAGCATAATGTGAACTATATCTTATTCAGGTGGCCTGAGGTAATCGAGCCTTGTGGTGGGTTCCCATCAGTATGCTTGCACAATATGAGCCATGTGTTTTACAGACACTCAGTGTAGGCTGTCTTCTATCAACTCCATAGTTTGTTTCCATTACTGAGCACATGTTGCTTCTGGCAGCAGTTTCATGACAGACAATGTATTTAATGAAGCAGTTTTCTTGTATGCAAATATAAGATGCAGGGCTTTTATTTCCATGCTGATTTGGGGAGGGGAACCATGTCTTGTATTTGAGTAAATATGGTATACATTTGGTCTAATAAACAGAACCACTAAAATCTCTTGCTTCTTGAATATTTTCTGGATCATTATGACAACCATAACACTTCTCTCTACTAAAGCACATTAAGGCTTATCATCATTGGAGGGCTCTCAACCTGCCTTGAAGGAATAGGATCCCTTTTTTGCATCAAATGTTCTTTACACAACAGACTTAATAGAAAGGAACCACAGGGGCACAGAGTTTGAAATAACTGTGTTGACTAACTGGGTGCAATGTACAATCCTAGCTATTATATATATGACTTTCTGCTTTTGGCAGGGTACTGATCATTTCGGAAAAACAGATGAGAATGAAGGCCCTGAAGGGTAGTGATCATGGTGAGCCCAGGAATTCTGCCAGGAAGCACTCCCAGGCCACTCACAGGGATGGTTGTACCCCCACTCCCACTCCCCACCCCATGACAGGGCTAGCAGACTGTGCCCCAGAAGGATCATTTTAAGTTTCTCAAGCAAGTAAAAATCTTCCCTCCACTACCCCCTTCCCCTTAACTCCTTCTTCCTTGGTGCTGTCCCCAGCTGCTCAAAACCCACTCCTGTCTCACTGCAGATGGGCTGCTTGAGGAGCCAGGCTTGGCTAGAGACAGTGGTGGCAGCAGGTGGGGTCCCTTTCTCTGTGCCTGCTCCCAGGCTGGTAGGAAAAATCTGGGGGCACTGGGCAGGGAGGAGGAACCCATTTGCTGTTGCTGCAGATGTCCTGGGCTAAGCCCAGCTCTGTGCAGCTTGGCTTGGCTGGAGTGGGTTGGAGCAGCCCTGGAGGTCCCTACCAACCTTCCCCCAGGGCAGCTGGAGACAGTGGCAATGGCGGGTGAGGGGGTGGGAAAAGGAGGGGAGGGCATGTGCTGCTCTGCCTGGAGGGAAATGGAGTGAGGATTTTGACTTGCTACAGGGACTTAAAGCCCAGGCTGCTGCTCCTTCAGTGTGGTTGACTGTAAATTCAAATACTACCCTGCAGTGGAGTTTTTCATGCATAGCAGCATATGTGTAAACACTGCCCTGGCTGGCTGGGGTATGAGGGTGCTTCAGTGTGAGGGCTGCCTGCTGGCTAGTCCCACACTGAAGAACCCCCATGCCCTAGCTAGCCCCTCTGTAGCACATTGAACCTAGTCAGAGAAGCCCCAGGCTGGCAGGCTGACCCCCTGGAGTCCCATGCAAGTTGAGGCTGCTCTGACCTGGCTCAGCGTGCTACAATCTGGGCACAAATGTAAACGGTGTCTGGGAGCTTCCCAGAGCAATAAAATCCAGAGCTTATTGCTGCACATTAATAGCATGTGTAAACATGTCCAGTGTTTCTTAGAATGGTTTTGTCCTGTTCACAGATTTAAAGAGGGGTATGCTCTACCCAAAAGCTTGTCACACTTCTCTCTCAATTATGCAATTAGTCCAATAGAAGATACCACAAAAAACGTTTGCCTGGCCTATCCTCCCCTCATCAGTTACTTTGTCACAGGATGGCAGTATGTGCTTAAGTACTAAGAGTGGTTTGCTTAATTGCATTTGATTACTTTCAGCCCAACCATGTTGCTCAGTGCACATATTTTTAATTTAATCTCCAGTAATCTTTAACCACTTAAACCAAAAAGTAATGGGAGATGATGGATGCTCATCTTCTTGGAAGATTCAGCTGCTTCAATTTAGGTGGCTCAATCTTGATTTTGGTGCCCAACTTCAAACACCTTTCTCTGAAGAGGTCTTGGCCTCGGTTTATGTTTTTTATTATATATATTGTATTGCTGATATGAGTTTATTACACATTTGAGTAAACGCTTGTTTTTAAGCAAAGTATCCACAATACATAGCTGTGTTTGTAGATTTTATTCTTAGTGAGAAACTGATAATAATGTGATATAATAAATTGCTCTTTTATATGTGCTACTTGTTTTTATTCTATACAGGTGCTCTTGGACCTTTTAGTGAGAGGAGGCAATAAGTTCTAATCATAGTTATAGTGTAGCCACTATATAGGTTCTGTTTCCTGGTATTGCTAACCCTGACTGCCTGGTTCCTCATTTCTCCATTGTTAATGCTTAATCAGGCAGTTGTTTCATGAGGCATTATTTTTTAACTGGTAAAAATAACTCCTTTGTAGAGGGGGAATGCAAAATTCTGAAGTAATACAGAGATCGCATAGGACTGTTTAGAATTGTTTTTGCTTAAAAAGGGTAAGGTGAGCAGCAGACAAAAGGTTTTTTGTATGACTTTCTGGCTTTGTCACCAACCAGTCCTCAAAGGGCAGATTAATAAAGATAAACTTTGTGTAAGTCCCTACCTAAACGTTATCCACCTAAATAAGTAGCTTGATTTCAAAGGTGTTGAGTTGGCATGGCTCTGAGGAGGATGTGTGAGTGCAATTTTCATGTAGATTTTGTACATGCAGTAGTTGTCCCTGGAATATCCTTGTTTGTAATAATGCAAAACCCGTATGCTAGCAGTGTATTGCTTTGAGAGTTCTTGCACTCTCCATCTCCACACACTTTGAAATTCTTGCAAAATCAGTGTATCACTATTCTTGTATGTACAGGTCTTCTACCTTCCCCTGCTAGTTGCTGAAGGGGGACCTGTTTCGTTAATTGCTTTCTGTCTTCTGTAGCACTGGAGGCTTTCTCCAGGGTAAGGATTCTGGCAGGGGCAGTCAGAACAGGGGCTGGTTCACAGTTGATGTTTTATCCCTCATGTATGAACATTGGTGCAGAGCCTCAATACACTGAGATAACATAAAAACGGATCAAGGGGTTGGTCCTTTCTCTGAGTTGCTGCAGAGTGCTATCAGCTCCTGTAGACTTCAGTAGGAGTGGAAGGTACACAGCAGTTGGCATGACCAAATCCCAGATGCTCAAGTAGGATGTTTAAGAAGCATATTGTGGTAGAAGCTGGGCACATCTACACAAGATGTTTACTGCGGAGTAGACTAATTAGCTCTGCAGTAAACATCTCGCATATACATGTGTGGCCATATTAGGCTGCAGGAAACTAATTAATTCTGAAGCAGGGTAGTACTTGTAAATACAAGTACTATCCTGCTGTAGAGTTTTTTATTTCACATCACCACGTGTAGATGCTGGTGTGGCTGCCTGGGGCATGGGGATACTTGAGTGCAGGGCCTGCCTGCTGGATTGCTCCACACTGGAGTGGGGCATGCTGCATAGCTCCACACTGCAGCACACTGAGCTGGGCTGGAGCAGCCCTGGAGTTGGCAGGCTGGTCCCTAGTACTCCCTGCCAGCTGGGGCTGCTCCAACCCGGCTCAACATGCTGTAAGCCCAGGCGCATGTGTAAACATGGCACCTGGGAGCAATAAACTCTGGTGCAATATGCATATTGCACCAGAGTTTATTGCTTTGCATTAATATGCATGTGTAGATGTGCCCACCCTAAGCTAACAATGCTCCTGCCCTGATTAGAGCTACAGGCAATGGAATAATCTTTTATTACTTGACACTGTCAAGTTGTCAAGCTTTATTGCTTTCCAGACATTTGATATGAAACTAACTGGGAACAAACAGATTTCTTTTATTTTCAAACTTCTGCCTGTTCTACAGGCAGTGTGATAGATGCCCCAGAGAGGCAGTGTTTTCTGATGGAGAGTACACTGGATTGGAAGGCAGACTGGCTCTTTTCATCTGACTTGCTGTGTGACCTCAGACAATGCACTACACTTCTATGTGCCTCTCTTTGCCATCCCTTTGCAGTCTTATCTTGGTTGTAAGCTCTTTAACGCAGGGACAGTCTCCCTAGCCAAATGGATCTTAATTGGAGCCTGTTGGTGCTAGCGTAATACAAGGGATGATTAATAACCTTGGAAGGAGAAACAGAATTGGTAACGCAGCAAAGCATGTACCAGCTACTAAATAGATGCTGTCAAAATTACATTTTATTTTTAAAAGGCAGTTAAATATATTGCTGCCAACAGCATATGCCATTAGAACAGATAGCCTTATAAATCTAATTTTCTTGGCAGAATTCATAGAGCTATTGAAGAAGTTGAGAGAGAAGTTCAGTTCATGTGACTATGTCGACTTAGGGGAAGGGGAAGGGGAAGGAGAATACCTTTTCTCCTGGGCATCTTGCACCTGTGACTAACATCTGTCATATCACTTAGCGCATGACTGGAAAACACTCAGATGGAGCTGGGATAAGAACTTCTACACAATAGAATAGAATAGTGGTGATGTTCTTCATTACACAGCATAATCCATCTAGCTGTAAGCACATGCTGGATTCCATCAGTCTGTGTTCTTTATGGGCAGATATGTATTCCCAGATTTTATCATACACAGTTGTTCTCATTCTGCACATTCAGTCTGTCAGGCATTTATGCTCTTTAACTGGATAGAACTCCAAGAAGGCTTTTTGTAGGCAAGATACCAATTCAGTTTTATTTGCATATTGAAACAGCTCTCTGCTGTTGGGATATTGCATGTAATGGGGTTTGTGCATTGGCAGGTTCATACAAATGCAGATATTGAAAGTAGGCAAAGGGGACACCTTTGTGCTAAGCCCAGTGCCTCTTGTGAATTCACTTTCCTGGCAGCGATGGTCCCAGTATGATACTTTAGGTTATCTGAAGTCTAATGGTGATGATAAATGTTAATGGGTCTTTGAGATTCGAATCCACTGTAAGACTCTAGTCTAACCTCTTCCAAGCAATGGATTTAACCATTTCCATCCCCCATTGATTTCACTAGCTTGTGGTTTAACTATAGTTTATAGTCTTAGCTATTGTTCTGACCACTTAGTGCCCTGGTTTCTTAAACTAAACCAAGAAAGAAGTTAGCTGATATTTCCTGACATCGCTGGAGAGAAAGATATTTTATCCTCCTCTACCCACTTCAGGACATGCATGATAAGGATTCCTGGTAAATGTGTCTTCTGAATAAGTGGACCTGATCATACAGTTTCAAGGTTGGGAACAGGCAATCTATTTTTGGTTATCTCTTTCACTACATGCATCTATTTAAATCTAGGATTAACTTAAAAGGCATTTTGGAAAGATGCATAGAAATCTTGGTGGGTTTCCACCTGAATTATCCTTATTCCACTTAGCTAGAGAGTCATTAGCGAGCCATTCCTTTCCATCAGATCTCTTTTTATTTGTTTTGAAAAAAAATGGAATATGTTGATATAAAAAATTAAAGGAGAAGACCTTTCAAGGCACGATTGGAATTTGGGTATCCAGATCCCACTATTAGTGGGATCTAGATACATTTGAGCATTTGAAAATCCCCCTGAAACCTATACCAGATTAATTAAGCCTTTTGTGAAGAATGTTGGAAGGGGCAGAATCCATATACTTTCTCCTTGGTTACATAAACATGGTCATATCCCATAGTGGGACGTTTAGAGGCACTCACTGTAAATTCCCTCTTTATACATAGAAAAGTTTGCTTTGCTAATTTTGATAGACACTTTTGTATCTATACCATTTCCCTCTCACCTGCATATTATACACAGTAGGGTGATGGTGTACTCTGGGATTCAGTGTGCTCACACCTGGGTGAGGAGGAGGCAGCCTCTTGCTAACTGGCAATTTACCAGTAATTTTTCAGTTTCCAGATACTGTAAGAACAACTCTGACACAGGGACCTTTCCCAAACCCCAGGCTTTCCAAGAATCTTTAGTACATGTGGAACTGTATACCCTTAAATGCCATGGACATTTAGTATGTGACTTTCTCAAGGATCATCTTAAGGAGAATGTCCCTGCCCTCTTAACATCATCCACATCTCCCTTTGCTTTCATAAAGAAGACAGGTCTGGATTAGGACTTAGCAAATCTGGCATTAATTCTTCTCACAGGATTCCTGAGTGACTTTGGGTAAATCACTTAATCTTACTGTGCCTCACACATGGGTACAATAATGTTTCCTTCATCTGTCACCTCCATTTAGGTTGTAAACTTCTTTTGGTAGGGGCTGTCTCTCACATACAGCACCTAGCACAAAGTTGTCCTGATCTTGATGTGGGCATCTCACCATTACTATAACATAAATGATGATAAAATTTCTAGCATAAACTCCAGTTTAAATTATTAGCTTATATATTTCTTCTGTTTTTTAAGCTTCCAGAGTTTTGGATGAAATTTTAAAGGCAAGGTTAGGAAGTAAGATGGGATGGTAGGTAGCTAAAAAATGTTGTCAGCTGTGTAGTATAGATGGTACAGTAATGTACACCCTGTAAATAGTATTTATTAGCTGTAATGTGTGTGCTGGCCTGAATGCAAGATTTTGTAGAATGCTGTCATCAGAAACGTGTCTCTTTTCCCCAGGAGAAGTTAACAAAACCTGTGGCAAGAAGCCACCTGGACCTATTTTGGTTTTCAAAATGTTGATCATGAAAAGCTGTTGATAGTGCAGGACCCAGCTTTAATTTATGACTGGTGAAACTCAGTCAATATGAAAAACTGAAATAAAAAAAATACTAAGGCGATTTTGCCATAGGGTAGTAAAGAGTGAGAAAATAAATCTCCCCCAAGTGGGTTGAATGTTTTCTTATTTTATAACCATAGAAATACTGCAATCCATTAGTAAAAAAAAAAAAAAATGACCATTGTTTCAGAAAGAGAAAGATCTCAGGAATTTCAGGATTTCAGACAAGTTTCCTGTGGCTGGAATTATTTTGGACAGGGAATAGGATAGCCATAAATCTTAACTTTGCCTGATGTTTGGCCCACTTCAACTTATCCTTTTTCTCAAAAGATTTAAATTCAAACTCCATCATGAGTCCAGTCCTGTCAAGAGGACAGGGATTGGCTCTTTACTAGTTACCAAAAAGATGTCAATAGAAGCACACCTACAGCAGCTTACCAGCTGGCTGATAATGTCATCATTGTTGTAGCTCTATGTTACTAAACTGATTTTTCTCATATTGATTTATGTTTAAACTTAGGGAGTAGGAGTGGCAGAGGTACAGAACTGTAGAGATGTTGTAGTCATTTGTAACTTCCTGTTCCCTTCCCTTCTTTCCCTGTTTGCATTCTGCACAATATATTTTAAGGAACACACCTCACAGAAAACAAGAGTTGGAGACTTTCTGGCATAGTTTTATCTGCATGGTCCTTATGCTTCCTGGATACTAGAACAGCTGGCTAAAACAGTGTTGGAAACAGTTTTGCAGAGATTTCTAGTTTTAGATGGCATCAAACTGGCATCAAACTGCAAAAGGGAGCAGGGCATGATTCCCTCTCCTCTCCACTGTTTTACATCTGTGTTACTTCCTTGATGCAGTGGAGTTGCCTCCAATTTACATCAGTACAAGAAAGGAATAGGGTCTCCCAAAATACAGCTATATTATTTGTTCACTTGGCCTGCTCAGGAAAAAGGCTATCTTTTCCCCCTTGAAACAACTAGAAACCTCATTCTGACCTTTTCTTTAGTGTAGCTGAGGGGTGTCAAACTCACCCTGGCCCCCAGGCTGGATCTGAACTGCAGGGCCTCTCCTAAGCTCAACCCATGCAGCCAGCAGTAGTTTCCATGGGTCTGGGTCCAGGCAGCAGTACGGTTCAGGCATCAAACAATAGCACAGGTGGGGGAATGGGAAGCAGTCTGGGTTTGGGAGTAGGTGGCTGTTCAGGTGGAGAAAAGAGCAGCAGTGTAGGTGGTGCAGCAGGTAATAGTGCTGGTAGGCAATTGGGCAGCAGCATGGGTGGGAGCATAAGTGGCAGCACTGGCAGGGGATTGGGCAATGGCACATATTTAGAGGTGGGTGGCAGCAGGGTGAGTGAGGGCTATATCTACACAGCCCTCTCTCTTCCCCCAGCTGCCAGTGACCATGTCCTGTAGGGTCCAGGAACACTGAATTCTGCAGCAGGGCATGCTCCAGTGGCTAAACCCCTAACTTCTGTTACCCCACAAGACTACCAGGAGGCCAGATGGAATGGTTTCACAGGCCAGATATGGCCTGTGGTCTGCATGTTTGATACCATTGGTGTAACTAAAGGGGTGGGATTTCTTTTATAGAAGCAATATCCACACACCTCTACAGAATTAAAAATGACTAGGTGCAGAGCACAGTGTCAGGTGTTGGGCCAGATGTGGCAGCTGAGGCTGCCATTCATGCACCCCCTGAATTGGGTACCCAGGGCTAGTGCTACTGACTAGGCTTCCTCCTATGTGGTGGCAACCAGGGAATCTTTTGTGTGCTGGTGCAAGACAAGACTAAAAGATCCTCTCCCTAAGACCTCTGTTCCGGACCAACATCAGAGAATGAGAAGCTTGTTCTGTACCCCATCAGTTTTGGCCATTCATCAATCTGTGGCTCAGTTTCCCCATCTGTAAAATATGGATAATGGTCACCTTCATTAAGCATCTTTAGCCTTGCTAATGTATAGTGCTAGCTAAGGTTTAGGTTTTATTGTTGGTTGCATCTTGCCAGCACAGCTTGTCAGGGCAGAGGGAGAAATAATTTATGGTAGGCATAAGGCAAATTACTACTTCTCCAGAGCAAAAGGAGAGCTGGGGCCAGACTTTGACTCTGAACTACAGCTGCTTTCTGCTTTGCTCCTAGGACAACATGACAACATGCTGTTTGGCAGTTGGGGCTTTAGCTCTGAATAAATGGAAGAAGTTGTATGTTAAAATCCCCTTCCTAAGTTACTGCAGTAACATTCTATTTAGCCTCATGGAAGTGAAAGTAGGTGCGTCTACACAAGACATTTACTGGGAGCTGCCTAATTAGCTCCCTAGTAAACATCTCAGCATCTACACATGCTATTAAGGCCCTCAAAACTAATAAACTGCAGCAGGGTAGTACTTTTAAATACAAGTTCTGCCCTGCTGTGGAGTGTGTTTAGTGTGCAGGAATTCATGTATAGATGCTGGCTGCCTGCTGGTTAGCCCCTCACTGAAGTACCCTAGTGCCCCAGCCAAGACCTCTGTAGCACGCTGAGCTAGGATGGAGCAGCTCTGGGATGGCAAGTTGACTCCCAGTGCTCCCTGCCAGCCATCGTTGCTCCAACTTGGTTTATTGTGTGGTGGTCCTGGGCACATGTTCAAATGGTGTGCCTGGGAGCAATAAACTCCAGCACGACTTATTGCTTTGTATTAATTGCACTTGTAGATGTGCCCAGTATAGCTGAGATTAAATTAGCTATACTGATTTCAACTGGAAATTCCCAGATAAGGCTTTTCTTTTTTCTGAATGAATGTCTCAGTTCCAGAAGTCAGTTTTCTGTTGATTATTTGAATTTATTCCATTTTGTCATAAATGTTCTTCCCTAGTCTCATCCTTCTAAACACTTGTGTATTGGCTTTTCCAGCAGATTCAGTGCAAAGACAGTTCAGATCTCCTCATTTTATAGTCATTGCCTCCCTAGTCATTGAGCCCTTCTTGTTGATGCTTGGATTAGAAACTTGCTGTAAGCTGCAACATCCTTCCTCAGGGAAGCCTCTTTCTTAGTTATAATCTTAGCTATAAGTTTATAACTAAACTTAGTTATAAGTTAGATATAAAAAACATCAAAAGAGGAAATATGTTCTGCGCATATGACTTGCATTTGGTGTCCTCATAACTATACCTGCTGACAAGCTGTGCTGTGCAGCTGAATTAGCTCTTTCCACAGCTGGCCCCTGGTTCCTGGTCTAGTGACCATCTTGAAAAGTTCCTCTCCTGTCTCTGTCTTGATTTTCCATACTCTGTCTTTAGGTTTTCCTGGGACTGCTGTTTTTACTCGTTTTCCTTATATCTGGGGTTTCCTTGAATACCTGTACTGTTAAACCACAAAGCTTTCCAATTTGGATTCTCAAAAAAATTTCTTTTGCCTGGGGCTGGCTGATTCCTGCCCCGTCCCTGCAGCTGTCACCCCGCTGCGTCTTAACACACAGTGTCACCCATGGCATGGATTTTGCTTCTCTGCAGCTTGAGGGGCAGTTCCCCCCAAACCTCTACACTGATCTTCTTGAAACTTGGCAGGCTTTGTGTCCTTAGCAAGAGCTACCACTCCTGCAATTTTGACCCCCCTGTGGTGTAACATATAGATGTGACAGGAGTTTTGCTTTCAAGAATTTGGGGTACAGTTTTCCCAAAAAACCTGCACCAATCTTCTTGAAACTTGGCAGATTTTATGCAATCTGCAGAGTCTACCACCCTTGAAAGTTTCATCCAAATCGGACAAAAAATAACAAAGTGATAGATCTTTCATTGATTCCCCATTATACCCTATGGCTGGATCTCCGAGGCGGCTCCGAGGTGCTTCGGAAGCTCCGAACTGCTTCAGGAAGCCGAACAAGGCTGGCACTTCGACCCAGACATGCTGCTTCAGACCCCAAAGTGTCCAAAGCTTCTCCATATCTGAAGCTCTGTCTGAACCCTACCCAATAGCAAACACAGACTGTGGGCCATAGGGTTACAAGATTTCTTCTTTGTACTATATTTCCCACACTGCTGCACATACCAGGGACAGGCCTGGCTTCTTGGCTGCATATGGAATAGTTTTTCAAGCTATAACCCTACTTCCACATATGCAGGGGAGGATCTGTGCTGTTGTAAATGAGAATGTATATGTCCATTAACACTACCTTAGTAGTGTACATTTTCAGCTGTTGTTTATGGAACTACAACCTCAATCTGGGTTAGAAATTGCCTCATTACTTTTTAAACTTCAGCCAAGTTTTTCTGGGCCAGGCTGCCACATTGACACCTTATTGATTTTTACCAGGGTACAGTAATACCTTACAGTGCTTTTCATGATTTAGTAACTATAGATAGTTTATTGTTTATCACATTTATTAAAGTAGTGCTTCAGGCAGGACCAACCAAGAAGGGGGCCCTACTATGCTAGGCAATGGACAAACCTAGAATTGCAGACGATGGATGTTCAAAGAGCTTCCAATTTTAACAGACAAGACAAATACAGGCTGGAGGAAGGAGGTAACACATAAGCGAAGTGTGAAATGTTGTAGCAGCAAACATCACGTTAGTTGCAGTATTAAAAAAAATTACTGATTTTAACTGTTTTGGTGAGTTTAGTTAAGAGCAAAAAAGATAAACAAAGATGGAGGAAGGGAAGGGGAATGAGGAAGGGGGAAGGTATGGGGCTAAGAGAGGCAAGTGTTCAGTATTTAAAGCCCTCAATAAGATGTGCGTCCCACTCTGTTAAACATTGTAAGAATGTGGGTGCAGACAGAAGGAACAATTTTCACCCAATCTGGCCACAGAAAGCAGTTTATAGCTGTGACCAAACACAAGTACACAGCTGCAGACAGCTTAAAAAATGGTGATTGGAAGAAAACATTTCAAAACAGAATGTCTTCCGTAATTTCTGTCTATGCCATGAAAGGCTCAGTCCAAAGCTCACTGAAATCAAAGACTCATGTTGACCTCAGTGGGTCCCTTCAGTAATTTATAGTCACTGCCCCAAAGAACTTATGGTCTAGGAGAGGAGGAGGAACAGATGAAATGATTAAGCAGACAAACAGGATAAGGATGATAGGGTAGCAAACAAGATCTTTTAGCTAAGAAAAAAATTCATACTAATAAAGACCTAGGTTAAGTAAAGAACTGCTTACTATTAGCCTGGTCTTCTTAGTTTGGTTCCCATGACTTAATGATCAGAGTAAGTCATTTAACTGCACTTCAGAAAGGCAGTGGGAATGCTTTAACTAAAGCTTTTTCAATGAGCTTCAGTTAAAGAGCCCCTGCTGCCATTTTGAAATGTGGGGATGCTGAATACACATGACACCGCTGATTATCAGACAAATTGAGTCTGCTGTGATGCATACTAATTAGCAAGTGTCAGAGCAGGTCTGTCATGTGTATAGGTGTTCTCATAGGCGACGTGTGAGGGGGGCATGTGCCCCCCCGAGATTGGCTGCCACTGAAGCCACCGCCGGCTTCTGTGGGTGGTCACTGCCCACACCCACCCTCCTTGTTGCTAACATGGCCAGTGGCTGCTTCAATCAGTCCCTGCTTGCTGCTCACCACCCCCCCTCCACTGCCGACACCGCCAGTGACGGCTGCAGATGGTCTTTTCTTGCCACCACCAAGACTGATGCTGGCAGATGCAGGTGGTCCCTACTCACCACTTGCTGCCTTGGTGCCCCACAGTCTTGGGAGACACCAGTGGTTCATGGGTGCCCTTTGTTTCTCAGTTTCCCAATTTGTAAAACAGAAATGGTACTACCTACTTCTCATGGGGCCATGAAGTTTGACGCACACATGAATTACATGTTATTTGAGAGCATTCTGTGCTTTATACAATAAAACTTGTTATTTTGATGAACTCAGCATTCTGATGAAAAATATCTTTCCACTGGTAGGTAGGCCTAATTGATTTATGCATGATTTATGCATTCATATTTCCACTACCTTTCCTCTTAAGTCTGACATAGCCTCATATGATATGTGCTGTTGCAGCTTATTTCCACTGCAGCTGTGACTTATTGTTACTGTGAATGGGAGATTACTGAGGTAGAAAGGATACTTAGCAAACATGTTAGAGCCTGTGACAGCACTTTCTGAATCATCACTTGGATCACTTGGGTACTTGCTTTAGACTGGATGTGCCAGTATTTTCTGCTGCTTGCAAATGCCAAGTGAGAGTCTGCATTTGGACAGTACATGGGGAATTCACTCCATTGTATCTGTGCATCATTCATGGGTGTACTGAAAAAATAATAGCCCTGATTCTTCTCTCACTTGCAATACTTTTCATATCAGCCTCATTTCATGTAATTCAGTGGAATTACTCTTCATTTCTGATGGTGTAAAGGAGAGCAAAATCAGGCCTATGGTGAAACTATCCCACTTGTTTATTCCTTTCAGCTCTTTTCTTTTTTCAGATTGCTTCAACTGTGACAAACTTCCACACAGCTTCTTCTCTTATTTGTCTGTCACGGATGTGTCATTAAATGGGATATTCCTTTCATTCTTGCAAGCACCCACCATGGAGCGTTAACTGAAAAGTGAAGTATACAAATTCTAATAGATGCAGACAAGTCATTTAAATCTGATCCAGATCTGAATTTCCCAAATCCACGTGGGATGTAGGCTTTAGGTTCAGACTGAGTTAAAATAGAAGCTATATGTGAAGTTTGAATCCAAATGTAAATCCAGGACAGATCAGACTCTGGGATTTTTGATACAAGGATTTGGGTCATGTGCATCTTTGAATACAAGAATTTCTCCATCCAGTTAAGTGCTCATATGGCAACCATTACTCAGAATGAATATATCCAGATTTATTCACCTACTTCACAAGAATTCCAATTTGCCATTTATTTTTTGTACAGTTCTACCATATACTGAGTTTTTTGAACAAATACCTAATAGATAGTATTATGGGCAGGATGAGGAATTCTATACTTAACTCCCATCCACACTAATCAGGTAATTACTACAGTAAAATGCATGCTAACATTTGCAGTTGCACCTGGCCTCCTTAAGTATGTATGCCCTTTTCCAATCGCCCTACTGAAAGAGTAGTAAAAATTTGGCTGAGAATACTTACAAAAATCATTCATCTATAAGCTGTACCTTAATCAGTGATGCATAAGCTTTTGTGAGCACGAACTCACTTCCTCAGATACTACACTGATAAACTGTAGCTCTTGCTCACAAAAGCTTATTATGCATTTCTGACTCAGTTAGTTTATAAGGTGCATCTCTATCCTGCTTTCTGCTGACTTCAGACAAACACAGCTAACTACCTCTCTATCCAAGAGGAGTGTGTTGGAGATGGCTGTCATCTGAAATTACCAGTTTATCAGGACACATCAGAAATTAGGCACAAAAGAGCCATTAGTGCACCTAATCATTCCCTAGAACCAAAGAATCTTTCAACAGGCATACTGAGATATTTTATGACGCCTCAGATACTCATTCCACCCTTCACTTCTCTCATTCTCTTAGCTTTTCCTGCCATGCTGTCTCTGACTGTGTGTTCCAAAGGCCAGTAAGGGAGTGAGGAAGCTTTAAATAAGCTAGTTAACATTTCTTCTCTTTTTTATCATATTTGTTTCCACGAGCTTGTATCCTGTTTTAAGAGCAAGGGGACTCAAAACTCTGGTTATACAGAGCAGAGTGGAGGTAACTTAATTTAGCAGTGGCTTCAAGGTTAGGGAAGGGTTAATCTGGCTATTGGCTGTGGCACTTCCCCGCCCAGTGATATCTCATACAAGGAGGGTAAGGTTGACAAGGTGACTCTTATCCCCACCTTGCTCCATGCAACCAGAGCCTTGAACCTCTCTGCCTCCCTTCACTGAGTGCCCAGGACTCATGCCTCAGTTGCCCCACCCTTAGTTCCAATACTGAGCAGAAGCACTAAAAAACACAAGCAGAATATTTAGCTCTTTATACATAATTCAGAATTGAAATAGCCCTTTTCTGCATTTCTCTAACACAGATATACTTCTAAAGCTACTTAGGCTGTAAATAGACATTGCATTTGATGCAGCCCTGAGTATCCTGGGGTTTGACCCAGATCAAAACAGGAGCAACACAGCCATTTACACACATTGCCCTTCCAAGTTGCATTTATGCTCCAGTAGGTGGCCAGGGAGAGCACACATCCTGTCCAGCTGGTCTCAGGAATAACCCTTAGAAACCTTACAGATGCACACTGCCATATTCCAGGAAAAAGTGATAGCTTATTTTATCTTATATATTTCAATGGGACTTCAAGCAGGACAGTGCACTTGTATGTCTGCAGGGTTGTGGGATAAACCATTTTCTTCTAGGACAAATATGTATCTATTTACAGTCTTATTGTCCTTGGTATCCTATTGCCATCATAAAAGGGCCAGTTGTAGTTCTGTAGTTATGTTTGAGTGAATCTTCCACATAAAGCAAAGATTCAACCACTTTGGTATGAAGAATACAGTATATTCTCTGCAAATGACTGCACACAGTGCTTGTATCTACATGAGACACTACTGTGCAGTTGTTACTATGCACTTATTTAGTACTTGTATAAGTAAGTACTAAATACATGGTCAGTAACCAGAGTTACTAGGAAAATGCCTTTTAAGTGATGCTACTGCACAGTAGCCTAAAACTACTGCACAGTAGTGTCTCAGCATGGTTTTTGCCACATGACACTACTGTGCAGTAGTATCAGACTACTGCTCAGTGTCTCATGTAGACATGCCCTGTGTGGACCCAGCAAATTCTCTGAGAACTTGAGTAATCTATTAATAAAATTATTAGTTAAATCTAGTCTCTTCAAAGTATTTTTAAATATTTACTAGTTATCTTTTGCTTTATCTCCCTCTTAAATAGACATAAAATATGAAGAAGGCTTCAAAAACTAAATCTGTGGTATAACTATACAAATTAAGATGAGTACTATGAATCTGTATGAAAGAGAAAGGGGCTTCGGATGTCCTCTTTTCTGGTTATGAGGAAGGTGTGTACACATACTTGCACTCGCACAGAATAGAACCTCCAGCTCTCGTATCAGTAACTCCTCAAATCCATTATGATGGTGTTGTGCAAAATATGATATGCACAGCATGTATTAATGTATTAAAATCTAGAAAGCAGTCAGGCATAAGGATAGCATCATAGCATTTCAGGCAGATCTTAATTACACTTTGATTGCTCTCTCTGGGGGGTAAATTCTTAGTCCTCAATAGGAAGCCATGGATAAAATCACTGTTTAGATTGTGAAAATAAACCCAGTTCCATTTATTAATCAAAATATAGCATACTTGGACATAGATGCCCAGCTGTCTGCTGTCAAGACAATATTCCTATTTTAAAGGAGAGTGTTTTCATAAGTAATGTATTTAAATTATTAGATCATACTGCATCGTCCTTTCGCTAATGTTTCCATCTGGCTGCCAGAGCTAAGGCGGCCCTATGCATCTACTTTGCACTTCAACCATGATGCTGGAGCTCCTGAAGTTCAACCCTGATATAATTTCATCACTTGCTTGCTACACTCAGCTATGACTAGTGGCTCCTAACATCCAAATAATGTTAGGGAGAATAAGATACTAATGAAAGGAGTGCAAGACATGAACAGCGCATGCCCCCAGTGGCGGGAGGCGTGGCTGTGCTGGTGGCAGTGGGAGTGCTGTGACAGCAGTGGGAGCCCAGCGGTGGTCACTTTCTGCAGATGCTGCCAGCACTGTTGGCGGTGGAGGGAGTGATGAGCACCAACCAGAGGTCAGCGACCACCCGCAGATACTGCTGGCAGTGCCAGCGGTGGGGTGCTAGTGGTTTGGTGTCAGCAGCGCCTTTTTGCAGGGGGTGCACCGCTATGTGCAGGTCTCCCCTGGTGCAAGCTAACAGAGCCAAGCCCTATCAGAACTTGATCTGACCCAACACCTATATATAAACACATGTGAGTACTAGGAGTTTTCAAAGACTAAACCCGCTGTAAATGATAAAAATGACCTGTCTTTATAGAAGACAGAAGTTTTGAATATATTCTGATTTAGGGAAATTAGTTCTAATTTTTGTTGAATGAGCTTATATATATACAAAACTAGTTAAATGATGCAAATTCCAAAGAGAGTAAGAAATTATTTAAGATGGTCCAAGCTAGCATAACTAAGAATAATGGCATGAAATTAAGAAAAGGTAAATTTAGATGGAAGATGAAAATTACCTTACACTGATATGTTAGACAGAGAAATAGGCTCCTGTCTCTTGAGATATTTAACCCTCCCCTTCATGTCTGGAATACTTTACTGATAATTCTACTGATATTTTATGATGCAGGTATCAAATTTACACCCAAATCTGCATAAGTCACCATAGTTAGCTGTGTATAGACACTTGCCCGTACTGCACAGTAATTTACGTTACTGCACAGTAAAGGTGCACATGTAGACATGCCCACTGGGTGCATCTACATGAGATGCTAACTGTGCAGTAGCCTGATACTACTGGGCAGTAGCATTGCGTGGCAAAAACAGGTGAATGCATTTTAAGTGATGCTACTGCGCAGTAACTCTGGCTACTGCGTATTTATTTAGTACTTGCTTATACAAGTACTAAATAAATGCACAGTAACCACTGTGCAGTACTATCTTGTGTAGATGTGCCCACTGTCCCCCACAAAAGGGAGAGGTGGCATCTTTAGGAACAGATCTGATGAACAGGAAGATGAAGTTGGTTTTTTTCCCCTTTTCTTTTTTTATTTCTAACTACAGTTGGACTTTAAAAGAAAAAAAAAACATAAAAAGAGTGAATGATGAAAACAGTTATTAGGCATTGGACCTGCCTCATGAACTATAATAAACTTGGTGTGGACCTTTTGTTGACCCTGTGAACAGTCAGCAAAGATGATGACCTTGCAATGACTTTGCCTTAACACAGCTTGTAAAGGGGCAAAATTTGTAATGGTGTTTAGCAACTCGTTCCAAACTTTGTCCTCCTTTAGGATGTTGACCTCATTGCAAAGGAATATAGTGTTCCAAACTCTTGATAAATTGTGGTATTCAAATTGGTTCAGGGGAAGGTTCAGGCTCTTTTACTCTTCATCGTTGATCAGTGATGTAGGAATAAACATTACCACCCAGCCTCTTTGTATTTGTATAGTTCATAATCTACTTAATTTACAGTGGGTTGCCAAGTGAAGAATGAAGCGTGTAGGCTGTTTCAGCATGCCTTTTATTTCTAAGTCCACTGCTTTTCCACTCAGCTCAAGCTTCCCAGAGGTTCTCCACAGGTGTTTGATGTTGCAGTATAAGTCCTTCTTGGTTCATAAACCATCATCTTCACAAGGGCTAAAGAACCTAACACTGAGAATTGCTGAGGTTTTACTGTACCTCTTTATATGCACAAGTATGAATACTCCTACATCATTAAGCTACCATGTAGTAAAAAGGCATACTTTTGGGTTTTTTTGCCAACATAGTGAAGGCCATGCATATGCAGGGCCAGTCCAAGGGTAATTGGCACCCTAGGCCAACTGTGTGCCTCAGCACCCCACCACTTCCAATATAGAGGAAAATAAGAAGTCTAGAATGAACTTTTACATGTGCTTATTTGATATTTGAAATGAACAATAAAACAATTAAAACAAATACATTTTGTTGATTGTTTCACACTTTTCATTAACCCTAACACAATCATACTGCAAAAATTTGAATAGAATTTATTATAATACATTTAAAATAAAATCCTCATGAACATTTGTGTAAAAAATTAGAACTTTGCTTTTTATGCTTTTGTTTTGCAAATTCAGAAACAAAGTTCTTTAAGACAAAGTTTTTCAGCTATTTCATGTTCTATTGACATGCTGGCTAATCCAACAAGCATCTCTTGCAGCATAGAAGGATTAAGGTGTGTCTTTATCAATTTTAATTTTGAGAAGCTACACTCCCCACTAGCAACAGAAACTGAGAGAGTCAAGAGAATGCGGAGAGCAATTAAGATGTTGGGAAAACTGTCTGTCAGTTCATGTTCAGAAATAAACTTCAGGACATCCTGAGGTGTAAGATGTTTTGGAAGTTGTCATGAAATAGCCTGCAGTTCACTGCACAAATCTGCAGCTTCAGTATCTTTGGAATTTCCATGCTATAATGCTGACTCTAGCTTCAAGCAATGTTCCATTATCTGTTTTCATGTCTTATTTTGCAAACTGTGGACATCGTAGAGGAAACCGAAGACTGAATCAAGCTGCTGGATCTGTTGAAATCACTCTTTAACTGACTATTGCAGTATTAAGGACTGCAAAATAGAAATTTATTTTGAATTTTTGTTTTGAGTCCTGAACCGACTTGTCTTTTGCTTCATATGTGAACTGCTGCTTCTTTCTCCAAATGTGTACTGGTTCTGGTTTAAAGTTTGTTGGTAGCTCTAACTCTTCAGCAAGCTCATGAGCATCTACCAGTGTCTTTTCAAACCCTTTATCACACCTGCATTCCTCCTGTAACTTTTTGGTTTGTTTCAGTTGTTGGATAGCACAATGTATGTCAAAGTCCTTTGCCTGAAGTTGCTTACTAGTAAGGTTGATCTCAAAAGGGAAGTTATACCACAAAATGAGTAAAACTATAAATTTGAACTTGGAAAGGCCATTTGCAAGAGCTTCTGCATCAGCACATGTTGTATTGCCCGATGATCCTGTGACAGTAGTATCAGAAATGTCAATTAGTGCATCATAGATTTTGCCAAGCTCATAATGAAGAGGCTTCAAGGCATCAATTTGACACTCCCATCTTGTTTCACTCAATGGTTCCACAGTTAGAGAAGGCACATGGTGACTAAGAACTAACTAACTTTGTGTTGAACCTCAGAAAAACACATAAACACGTTGCGCTAAGTCAAAGAAACTATTTGCCTCCAAACAATATCTGGCACCTAGGGCTGTGCAAAGCTTCATTTCTTGATTCAATTCGGTGGAGATTCGGTCTGATTCAGTGCCTGGATCTGTGAATACGAATTGAATCAGAGGACCGTTTAATCTCTCCAAATCCATTTGGAGAGATTCGGACAGATTCAGTGATTCGGATGTAGGTATAGCTTTAAATGTTTTTTCTACATACCTGTAGGTAGTAGGGGCTCTGAACGCTGCAGTGCTGGGGCAGATGCAGTGTCGTACAGGAGTGTGGTGGGCTCCTCAGCATGCTTGGCAGCAGACCCGGAAGTGAAGCAGAAGCACTCTGACCCACTTCCCTGTCCACCAGGGAGCACACGGGATTGAGGAGGGGGGTGCATCCCCCCTAGCTCAGTGACTGGTGCCTTCTGGATCTGGGGGCGACCTGGGGTCCCCCTGTGGTGAATTGCTGAGCCAGAGGGCTATGGGGGGCTGGGGAGCAGTGCGCTCCTTGCAGACCTGGAAGTGGACCAGAAGTACTTTTGGTCCACTTCCAGGTTGGCTGCCAAGCATGCTGGAGAGCCCTCCATGCTCCTGTGGGACACTCCATGCACCCCAGCACTGCAGTGATCAAGAGCTGCACCTGCTACCTCAAGGTATGTAGAAAAAACCTTTTAAAGTTGTGCCTGTGTCCAAATCAGCATGGAATCTTTAGATTTGGATTCGGCCAAATTGAATCAGGGACAGTGATCAGAATCAATGGATTGAATCACTGTCCCCAATCCAGGCCAAATCCAAATCCAAATCGAATAGGCCCTGTTTGGCACAGCCCTACTGGCAGCATCACTGACAACTGAATTCAGAGTATGTGTACTGTGAGGAACAAAAAAGGCCTAAGGATTAATTTCTATTATTCTCCTTTGTAGACCATTGTCTTTACCCTTCATATTACTCCCATTGTCATAGCCTTGGCCACATAAGTTCTCAAAGATAATGATATTTCTTCAAGCTCTTGTAGAAAGCTTTCAGTCATAAAAGCACCAGTCATCTCCTCTAACAGTACAACCCCCCCAAAAATGTTCCTTTATGATTATTTCAGCATTATCCACATCTGCAGATTTTGCCACATCTACCAAGTGAATGATCATCGTCATCTGCTCAACATGAGTCACATCTTGTGTACAGTCCAGAATTATTGAAAAGTATTTTGCAGAATGGACAGCTCTAAGATTTTCTCTTTAACAGCATTTGCTAGGAGTTGAATTGGTTCATCCTGCAGCCTTTTCCCAAGGTAATGAACATGTGTTTCATGGTCACTTATTTTACGCAGATGCTCTTTCATGACTGGATCAAACAAAGCCAGGTATTCAATAAATGTTAAGAAGTTTCCATTGCCAGCACTGTATCATTTTTCATTTGTCCCATGGAATGCCAGGTTTTGCCCACTGAGAAGTCTCACTGAAGCAATGAGTTGCTCCAATATTTGCTACCAGTATTCTTCTTGCTTAGTTCCCCCATAAATTTTCTTCATTAACAGTTTTCTGTCTTTTCAATTGTGGTTCAAGTTCTTTCCAGTTTTGGAAATTTTCCCAATGTTCACACAGTCATACAACTGTTTCCTTACACAACAATGATACAGGCATTATATAATGAACTAATTAAAGAATATCTCTTGAGCTTGCTAGCAATTAATTAGCACTCATTCCACATTAACACACACATTCTAAATGCCTATGTATCTTTCACATGAGTATCCAACTATAATATATGTACACAAAGGCTTATGCCTAGCTCGACTTACTTTAAAAAAACACATGCATTCTTACAAGAATTAAATGTAACGATTCAGCAATCCTACTCTGACCATTTCTAGACATTATAAAATCGAGAGTATTAAACATGACCACTCAGGTGTACTTACGATTATAACTACATTTGTTCTACATTGGTTCTACATTGTACATCGATTCTACATTGTATAAATTAAATGAGATCTACAAAATCAAACCAAGAAATTCCCTACTTTGAAGGGAGAAGGAAGGTGTAAGAAATCAGTGTCACAAGCTGTAATATGATGTAAGAGTAGGGGTTCATCTTTTAAGATGACATTGCCAGCAGTATGCTCTTGTTGTAAGTCTGCTTGAGAGTTGAAAAGGTAGGAGTTGCGAGGGGATCATGAGACAGCTGTGAGGTGCACTTGAAGTCATGTCCAATCCCTTGATGTAGCTGTGTGGAGGTAACCAGGAGTTCTGGTTGTGATGGTGGTTGATTCTAGTGATCTTTCCTCTGAGATCTTCTCAGAGGTCTTTCTCCCCTTACTGAACCAAAGGTCTTAGACCAAGGTGGTGCCATAGCCGGCCAGGGCTGTTATTAAAATGATGTTCCTGTTATTTTGTTCTGCATAATTTTGGGGCCCCACATATTTTGGCACCTTATGTGACCGTCTAGTTTGTCTAATGGTTGGACCGGCCCTGCACATACGTAAGCACATGTGTGCGTGCAGATGCGTGCCTATGTTTTGGTCACCCGTGACACTCTCTTCATTATCAGCTTTTATTCATTTTTGAGTGATTGCTGACTATCTTTTAACATTAGGGAAATGTACTTTTTGGAATAAAAGGGAAATTTATCATCCAAAGTGCACTGTTACAACCATAACTTTAAGAAAATGATTTCTGAGCTTTGTGGGGATTACAGTTAACCTCATAAAGGTTTCAGATTAAAGACTTTTATACAGTTTATAATCACAGGGACTTCAAACTGCTCATCTCCTGAGGGACCAATTGCCTTTTATTGTACAGTTAAATTTTATTTCAAGACCATTTGCCATTTAAAAGCAAAGCATTGCATGTTCCATATGCCTTCATCTCCAATGTGGTTTCATTTTTTCTTTTTCTTTTAACCACATCCAATATTAGCATGATACATAGCACAGGTACACATTTTCCTCCCTACACAGTTATCTATTATCAATCTATCCATAATCAAATCACATAACTGAGCATTTGATTGCAACTCTGTTGTTTGGGAGAGAGGAAACTTGCTCAAATTAAGACTGAACTTCAGTGAATTGCTTTGCGGCATGTCTCTTGACATTTTCTGCTGTAGAACTAGATTGTTTTCCCCAGTCCTGTGTTACTTCTTCACAAACACTTCATAGAACATTGTCATTACCTGTTTGGACCAGACCATCAGGTCTTCCTGATGCTCTAGGAAACTGGATGATCCAGTAGGGCAAGATCCAGTAGGGCAATTCCTCTAAACCAATGCCTTCATGTGGCCCTAGGAGATAATGTTGGGTGCAGTTGGGAGAACAACTCAGTACTTATTCTTAACACTAATACTATTCTTTAGAGCATCAGTGTCAGGGAAAACAGTGATAAGACACTCACAGCTATAGATGAAATTTTAGACAAATGACATAGACACATGTATATTAACAATCATTAATAATAGTACCGTAGGTATCCTAATTTAGTTCTGCAGTGATTACATATGATCTGCTTACCTCACATTCTTCCTGCAGTTTCAGCAGTGTACTTTACCTTTTATTGTAGATATTTTTGTCTTGCTCACTCCAGCAGCTGAGAAACTCACAAATGTAACTGAATTTATCCTTGTATCTATGTGGTTTGGGAATGTTGTTAGCTACATTTTACAAATGGGGAATTGAGTTAGCCCAGCAGATAGTGGTGAAACTGTGAATTAAACCCAGACATTCAAGGCCAGGTACAGACATTACATCTTTATTGGTATAAGTGATTGGAAACCAGTCTATGCCCATAACAGAACGGAAGGTTGGCACACAAAACCAGTCTATACCCATAGCAGAACAGAAATTTGGCACACAGACACTGGTTTAAAAATGGCGGAACCTGGTCTAAGATTTGTGTCCAACACCACCAAAGGGTGAATGTGTGTTCTGTTTGCTAACAATCTAAACTATGCCACTTACAGAAAACTACGTAATTTGAATTGATTTCACCTTAGTGTTTTTGGATGTTTGTACCTAACCCAAAGCCCCAGTACAGTGCTGCAGGCTCAAGATCATTTTTCCTGATGCAGATAGTTCTGTTAAATTGCTACCGTATTTCACCCCCAGGGTTGTCTGTATCTCAAGGGTTAGTGAAGAATTGTGGTCAGATTTGTCCTAATGTCCTCTGGTTCTCTTTCCTATCATCTGACCGCAGAGGGCAGGTGGAGGTTGCAGCACTTCCATGACTAACTTTTATTTAGACTATTGAAGTGTAGGCAGATCAATATTTGTCCTTCTACGAAGCTGCTTTGCTCTACTTGTTCTTTGGTTTCCAAACTCTTTTTCTGTTTGAATCTCAAATTCTTTCAAGCTCTTTCAAAGCAAGGGTTTCTCAGGGTGATATTTTTTATTGGACCAACTGGGTAGTTGGGATATAATTTGACAAGCCTTCAAATGGAAGACATTCTTCATCAGGTTCAAGTTTTCTCTCATTTGCTACCTCTGACACAATCCAGTGAAGGCAGTCAGGTATGAATAAGAAGAACTAAACAAGCTTTATTGTGGAGCATGATGAACCTCTGCAGTCCTTTAGCCTCTGACTAACAGCTTCTCCCTAACTGAGGGAACATGTCCCAATTCCCAATGCTTCTAAATTAGGGAGTGTCTCTAAATTACAACTTTTATCACTACATGTCTATGAAGATATGACTATTTCCATCAGGTGAGGTTCTTCTCAGAGTATTTTAAGATCTATGCAAAAGTTTTATTTTGTGTCTTGTTTCCCTATCAAAAGAAATGTCCATGTGACCTAATGCATTTACTTCTTTTCAAAATGGTGCCTGTCACTGTATGGTTTCTCTGGCTTGGGGGCTTACTGGGGCTATTCTGAATGTGCAGGGTAATGTGGCTTTCTGATTTAGTAAAGGCATCACCATGGAGCAGAGTTAAAGCATTTGTATGCATCATAGGAACCTTATTATCTTTACTATGCATTTCTTAGGTTTCTAATGCTTTTCCTTTGCCTTTATCAATTCTAATGCTCTGGAAAGGAAACATGCCCTTAAGTACCTGGCATATACCTGCAATCTTAGCATCATGTTGACATGAGTTAGGCATGGAAATATATAATTTTTGGCCCTTCTTCTTCCCCTTTCCTACACTTATGATCATTTTTGTGGAAAATCTTTTTTGCCATGAAAAATATTCTTAACAGTTGGGTTGCACTTTGAGGTATTTCTTAGGGTGCCCTCATTCTGGGATCAATCCACTTCATATTTTGTAGAAATATTTTACCCTGGATCCTGAACTACCCTATGAAATTTGAAGCCAATATTTATTATTTCTTTTTCCTTTACAGCAAAGTCAAATTCATATGGAAAACTAATTGTATGTTTCTGCAGGTGCTATCCTTGCACCATATTGATTGCTGAAATTAAAAAATGTAGGGACTGGGTTTTCTGTCATTTACACCAGTCAATGTAACTCAGGTAATTCCAGTGTGATAAGACAATATTTTTGCTGTTGTAATTCACATGAAAATTAAGACCATGAAACATCCAAACATGGAGTATAACAAGTGTTACATCCAGGTATTAGAAAATCAGGTACAGTACGACAAATGCAATACCAAAACCAACAGAAACTGTGAAGTAATCTCCTATCACATGTTCAGCTGTAGTAATCATTACAATCTTAAAAATATTGTTCCACTTTTTGTTTTTAAGAATCTTCCTCTGTGATTTACATTAATGTCTTGTAAAATTGTTCTTAAGAAATATTTCTCTAGATGCTCCAGAACCCTTATTTTATCATGTGTCACTGGCGAATTACCATAGGTTATTCTTTTTTCTGATCATTGTGTGCTATGATATAATAAAGTGTTAAAATAACATTGAGAGGGAGGGAGGGAATGAGAGACAATTTAGGACAAAAACAAAATAGATGGTACAATGCTTAGAGATTTGCTTTTCCACCCTGCCCTGAATGAAGTATTATTTATCATGGTTAACACTTGCCTCAGCAGCTAACTCTCAAACATCTCACAGTGTTATTATTTTCATAATCTGATGGAAAATCTATACCTGCCTTCCTGCCTATCTATCAGTCAATCAATCAACTGTTTCCTTAGCACAATTTCTGGTTGATAGTGTTTAGAAAAAGGGGTGTGGGAAAAAGTGGCCAGTGCTGCAGAGTGGCTGCACCTCTACTACCAGCCTCTGGGACAGGCAAACCCTGCCACAAGACTAGCAGCTGTTGACTTTTTTTAAGTCTCCAAATCAGATAGGAATGTGCCACGCTCCTGGCTCTCACCAACCCCTCCTTTCCCCTCAGTGGTGCATCCCCTCCCCTTTCCCTCCTTTTCCTCTCTACTCAGAACTCTGGGCCCAGGAAGGGTTAAATCTACCTTCTGGTTCTATCTTTTTCCCTTGGAGGTTTGGGGGTTTTACATTCACATTTTTTTTCTGGGCATGTCTGCACTGCAGCATAGTATAGAGCAGTGGTTTTCAAACTGAAGTACACAGAGATTTGCCAGGGGGCATGGCTTATCAATGGCCAGTGCATGTTAGGTAATTGCATAGCCTCATGCTGATGCTGATGTCAATTCCCTTCCCAAGGAATGAACATGTAGAGAAGTGTCGGGTAGGGTGGATACAAGCAGCAATATTTTGCAGGTAAAGGGGTGCATGGCCAACAAAGTTTGAAAATCACTGTTATAGAGATATTGCAGTAGTCTAGAGCCAGAAGGAAACTCCCAGGTGGCTAATTTATCCTGCTGCCCAAGGGTTTTCTGCCCTTTCCAATTGTGTGGCAGGCCCACACACAGAACTGACACCACTGATTATACAGTGGAAACGGAGAACCAGAAGTATATACCAAGTGCTGTATAAATATATTAAGAAAACTGAAAATATTTTCCCTCTAATCTCTTTGAGTAATAGTGAATTTGGGGGTTACTTGTAAATATAGTAGGTAGAAACTTTTTCAGATAGAAAAGAGTAATTTTTAAATGGACAAAGTGCCTTTAAAATTAAAGATAGCATTAATCAAACTTTGGCCAGCAGCTCTGAAATGAGCACATTATTTGATAGCTTCCATAAGGCTTCCATAAGATTTACTATCACTGAAAAATGGAGTGAACTTGACTTAGATGTGTTTTGTTTAATTTAAAAAGGAAGTTTGTTTAGATCAACACTCAATTTAAGAATTTTTAATTTCCTACATAGTGTGCCCTAGGGATCCACACTGAGAGATTCATTGCTTACAATTTTGGCTAATCATAACCTAATTCTATGACCAGCATCAACTTAAAAATCTTTGTGTGCATGTGTATACATACACATGTGTATATAGACACAAATACAAATAATGCTATGCATTATGTTGCTTTGAAAAGGCAAGATGTAGGAATAATCGAATAGCTGGATACTAGCATGGTTTGTAAATAAAGCTTAGATATTAAAAGCAAGTAAAACAATAAATATGTCATTTGGCTGTAGACTGGGATGCAGTGCTTCACAATTTATCAGGGTAGAGGTTAGGTACTACAGCTGTGCTGACAATGTGTTTGACAAAATGACATGGAGCTGCATAGAGGAAACCATCTGGGCTAGGTACAGATAGTCAAAAAGCCTAAGGCTGAATTGATTCAGTCTTTGCAGATTAGTTTAAGCTGCACAGATTAAATTGAAACAGAACTGAACAGACATTTACCTTTTGATTCAGAAAACACAGCCACATGCCTACAGTGGTTCAGGCCAGAAGCCGGGGGCATTACAGCATAACTCTCTAGCTGTGTGTTCACTTCTTTTTCCTGCTGCCCCTGTGGTCTCTGGGATTTGCAGTCCAGAATTACAGCAGCAGGACTCTGCAGGGTTGCTTATTGCTTCCTCTTCCTGCTCTAGGTGCCTCTGGGATTTGTAGTCCACATCCAGCAGTAAGTTTGAGTGGGGGAAGGGGTGTTTAACCTCCCTCCCTGGCCCCAGACCCCAGCAGGGGTTTGCCTCAGGGAGGCAGTTCCTCCCCCCACCCCCACTTGTCAGCCAGCCCTCACTGCTCCAGCTAGGGAGCAGAGGGGTGAGGCCAGACCTGCTCTCTGGAGCAGATGGCACAGACCAGCCCAGGGATAAAAAGCATGCTGGGTGGACTCTGATTTAACTTGAACCAGCAAGAGGTCTGGGACAGAAGTTTCATAAACCAGTTTGACCCAAATCAGTTAAGTCTGATACTACATTCCACCAGGTTTATCTTAAACCAGTTTCAATCATTTTGATACTGGTCAATATGCACTGAGCTTCTGTTCTATGACAGGTTTAAACCAGTTTCTGATCACTTAAACTGGTTTAGTGAAACTTCTGTCCTTAGCCCTGCAGTGTGAAACAAGAAGTTGTACTGGGCTCAAGTCCAGGAAAAATGCATATTCTTGAGCACTATTTGCTTGTAGTTTGTTAACAAACTACTCGTGTATGTGTAGATACATGTACACATAGGGTGCGTTCAGCTGAGTGTGCGTGTGGTGCTGCAGACCTGTCTGCAGTGGTGCACACTGCATGCAATGCATACATCCCAAGGGAAATGCATGTTCCTGCTTGTAGGGACGTCCCCACAGGGTGCATCTACACGAGCTATTAATGTGGTTCAGTAAAGTATGATACAGTTCGTGCCAGAGTCATCTGGTTCTGGGCTCAGAGTCTTTACATGCAACCAGGACCACAGGAGTTTAAGCTAGGTTGGAGCAGCCCTGGGCTGGCAGCAAGCTTGGGTGGTCAGCCTCAGGCTCCAGGTGGTGGCATCAGGCAGTGGAGGTGCACAAGAGTGCCAAAACTGTGGAGCAATGCATATGATCCCCAGAGCTTGCTGCTAACCCAGGTCTGCTCTGTCTTGGCTCAAACTGCTGCAGTCCCAGTCACTGTCCACACGTGCACTTCTGTGCAGTAAATAGCTCTGCCATAGGATAGTACTATCCCAGACAGTACTATCTTACAGCCAAGTTAATTAATTCACTGCACCTTAATACTGGCACATGTAGCCAGTGATGCTTTATTACATTGCTAATTGGTCAACTCCTCAGTAAAGTACACGTGTAGATGCACTTGGAGAAAAGCAACACACTAGTGCCTGTCCCTGGGCACATTCTGACCCAACTTAAGTGTTGTGCTTAATTTGGAAGAAAAATAAATCATGAAGGAACATAAACCAGCATTATGATACAAATCATAGTTCTTACAATGAGTTTTACAGTGATGTTCAAAAGAAAAATCTGGAGTTGTTGCAGTAAGGCCTTACTGCACAACAGTCTATTTTTCAAAAGGTTTTTCAAGGCAGTGAAGTTTCTTCATTCTCCAGTTACATTGTACATAACAAAGGAGGATAAACCTCCTTACTGACAGTGAGGAGTTCTTCAAAGACTGTGCAGAAAATGTGGATATATTTTGCCTGGAAAAAGAGTCTGTTAGTACGTTAGTAGTCAGGTCAGCTTCTCTAAAATGACAGTGTCATGCAGAGTTGAAGACGTTGGTGGTGATCTTAAACTACAGCTTCAGGATATTGCTGACAATTTTGTGCCATATTCAGTCACTGCAGGTAAGAGTACCAATGTTGCAGGTACTTCTCAGATCCTAATTCTCTATTAGTGGAGTTAAGAAGACTTTCAAATACACAAAAAAGTCCTTTGGCTTGAAAGACTGAAGCAGAATAGGAAACAGGTTTAATGCAAGTGTTCTCTTCATGTATGTAAACAATATGAAGTGGATATCTCTCACTGGTGTCACTACAGATGGTGCCCTATCCGTGTTGAGGCAATGGATTACGAACTAAAGCAGAAAGTTATTGAATAACACAATGTAGCCATAACTTGGTACCACCACAATGCCTATCAAGAAGCTACTTTTACTCAGGTTCTCAGTGTGGACCATTTCATGAACATTGCTGTAATATGTGTGAACTTCATCCCATCTAGAGGCCTCAGTCACCAGCAGTTTAAAGCCTTTTAGAAGATGCTGAAGCTGACTGGATATGTCACTTGTTTATTTTTAATTATTTATCTATTTTTAGATGTATATCCCACCCTATCCAAAGGCTCAGAACATCTTACAATAAACAGTCAACCCACAGACAGGATTTCCCAAATAATGCCACAACATCTAAGAATTCTAACTCCCATATCACCCTCCCCAACCGTCACCTTTCTGCCTAAACCTCCATGCAAGCAAGTCCTTCTGTTAATCCCAAGCACACCTCCCAATTGCCATTCATGTCCAGATACAAGAAACCTCTTTCCACCTCTCGTACTCACCCCACTGTCCCACCTCACCCCCAGGAGAAAAATTCCTCAGCTTTCCCCAGAGTCCCCCTCCCCCCCAACCTTCACCCCATCTATACCAGAGAGCTGTGGCTGTTTCACAGAAACTGTATGGCTAGTGTAGCAAGGCACGAAGGTGCCTGCTACTGGAAAGCAGCAGTATGAGCTCAGGTGCTGGTTGCTAGGGGCAACCAGGAGGAGCTAAGGGCTCCTTAGTGACCTGGTGAGTCAGCTGACCGGAAGGGGCAGGGCTGACCACTATCAGACCCAGAGTGAGGCCGTGAGTGCTCTCTCCCTCCCTCTCCCAACCCGCAGCCGGCCCGAAGGAGTATTGTTAGACCAAGAAAAAGAGCTTGGATCTGAAAGGGGAAAAGGGAAAGGCCTTGAGGTACCAATCACTAGTTATGGGTGTGAGATGTTGCATGGTTTAGAGAATACTTTAGCCAGGAGGCTTAGATTTGAGTTATAGCCGATTGGTTTGCATTATTGCTTTGGTTGTTTGTTGTTACACCAGAGGACTGGGTGAGGCTATTAGGGGTTGAAGGAGGCCTCATAGGGGCTCCACGGTGGTGTGGGGACCCCAGTGCCTGAAAGGGCACAACATTCAGGGGTGTAGCGACCCCAGCCCCAGTGCGGGGCCACGATTGCAAGAGACGCCCCCAGTGAGGAGGGGCCACAATTGCGAGAGATGCCCCAGAGTGGGCAGGCACAAGCCAGGGAGCGTCTGTGGGGGCGCGCGTAACTGTGAGAGAAGAGAGGCCAGGGAGTGTCCATGAGGGTGTGGGAGACCATGAGAGAGGCCAGGGAGCACTTGTGGGGCACAGGCGGCGAGGCAAGCCAGGCAGGCAATCGTGAGAGAGGTCTGGGAGCGTCCGTGAGGGCACGGGCAGCTGCAAGGGAAGCCCGGGAACGTCCGTGAGGGCACCGAGAGGGGAATTGACCAGACAGCGTCCGGTACATCTGCGAGGCTTTGGGCATAATACAGGGGTGGTTGGAGCCACGCGTAGCTCCTAAGGCTGGAGTGCACTGAGTCACCTAAGACAGAGCATAGACTGGGATACATCAGGGCACCGTGTCAAAGAGGACAAAAAGGCAGCTTCCCTTAAACACTATTAACTTCAAAGACGTGGTGTGGGCAAGATGGTGAGGGTGCATTGACACCAACTTGGCATGGTAGGTCGGCACTAGGGGAGTTCACGGCACCCCTAGGTCCCACCCTGTCACAGCTAGGCATAGACAACACCCTGAAATGCTTTTTTTCTCTTGAGGAAAATGTTTTTGAATTGCTGAATAAAAAGGGACAAGGTTTTTCTTAGCTGATGATATTGAATGGCTGTGTTATTTACCATGCATCTTCGGAATGCATTGACTTGCTCCCATTTTCATCTGCAGGAAGAGCTGCCTCTGTTTGTTTGTTCTCCTCTCCAGTAACCCTGGTCCCAAAACACTGCATATGTGGAGAGAGGAGCAATTGTGCGCCCTGTCTCAGAGTGAGAGTTCGCATCTTTGGCATCGTAAAACACAGATCTCAGGGCCTTGATCTTGCACCGGACCTGGGTCCAGTCATGACTGTGCCCTTGTTTCTGCATCACTTTTGCAATAGATACATAAACAGGCTTATTCCTCCTACTTTCCAGCTTGTCTATGATGCTTTGCTCTGACCAAATGTTGATTAAGTCCTGCAGTTCTTCCTGGGTCCAGTTGGGTCTCTGGGCATTGGAGGTATCAGCCTCCTGCTCCGTCACCTCTATACTGCTGGCCTTGTCTTTCCAAGACATGGCAAAGCAGTTCGTGGTCAACAGCAAGTGATTCTGATTCATGACAAGTCTCTGGTGAAATTTGGGGGTTGGCTTTATACACAAGCTGTGAAAATTCCAAAGATTGTGAAGTCATCATCTGTGTCTCACAACACCTAAAGGTTCACTATTCACTATGGGGGCTCCATTCACTAACAAAAGACTTCTTGATCGGCTTGAGCATGGGGTACGTAAGGTCATTGTCTTTTGGGATGGCTGGTCAGTGTCCCAGAGTGTTGCAAAAATCGATCACACCTGGCTGCTTGTTTTGGCCTGTCTTCTCCTAGTTAGTCCCACAATGAAGGCCATTTTGTTATTGCTGAAAAAAATAATTTTATTGAAGAAGTGCAGCCTGTTTTCACTGACCTCACAAAAGTATTCAGCTGACTGGTCCTACATTAACAGGAGAGGGGTGTGGCAAAATCTTATGTTTGCAACCTTGATTACATGTTGTCTTGAACAAAGACTTGATGCACCAGAGCATCTATTGCTTCTTATCTCCGGACCAAACAAAGGCTGTGCAAATGTCCAGTGCCCTGGGGTTACTTGTTGAAAGAACAGTGGTCATCTATTTAATGCAGTTAGACAGCTCAACACCTCCTCCCACTCCCCGCTGATGACAGAGGGGCCAGATGGAAAATCAGGATGAAATGCTTGAGGAATGGGAAGTGGAAAATGGAGAACAATGCAGTGAAGATTCCACAGACATGGAGAATCTGGAAGACATGGGTGAGCAGGAGGAGGAGGTGGTGACAGTGCTGCTGACTGAGCTACTGTTGGCCGTGAGCGTAATACAAGGTGATAAGATATGAATGACAGGGTATTCAGTATTAGCATGTATCCAAGCTTTCCTAGCATTGTGAAAAAGAAACTAGAGATGTACCGAAGAGTGGGAAAACCAAGAGGCATGTGAAGTAGTGGAAGATGACTGGACTGTGTTGAGAAACCACAGGAGCAGCATCCATATGGTCTGGGCTCATGAGAGCAGCTTAGACACGTGTCAGCAAATCGTGCTGACCACTTGGAATGACCAGCAGTGGCTGGAGACGAATGACCAGGGAGATGTTTTATCATATTGTCTCATTGCTGGGGCCCCAGATTGCAAGGCAGGTCACTAATGTGTGTCGGGCCATCCTGCTGGACAAGCGAGCGGCAATGGCTATCATGAAATTGGACACCCTGTCCAGCCTCTGCTACATTGTGAACCAGTTCAGCAAGCCTCCCTGCATGGCTGGGTCGGCAACTTGTGAGGTATGCCAGCTGCTGCAGGACATTGCTGCAAACAGATTTATCTGCCTGGGGAATCCACAGGAAGTCAAAGATTGCTTCAATGACATGGGGTTCCCTAACTGCATGGGGGCTTTAGACAGCACTCACATCCCAGTCCCGTGCCCTTCAGGGAGGGGGAGGTCTTTTACAAACAGGGAAGGGTTTGCCTCCATGATCCTGCAAGCTGAGGTGTACCACGGGGGCTGGTTCACAAACATTTTTACATCGTGGGCTGGAAGCACTCATAACACGTGCATGTTCAGAAACTCCCCACTCCTGGCCTCATGGGGAAAGGACATTAAGCATCTGGAGTCCACAAGATAGTGATCTGTAGTATTGCTGTTCCCCCTCTGGTTATATTAACGGACACTGCCTACCCCCTAAAGCCCTGGCTCATGAAGCCTTATGGAGGGAACGTTATGGACCCACAGAAGCTGGTTTTCAACAACTGTCTGAGTAGTTGCAGGATGGCCATTGAATGTGCGTTTGGACGACTGAAAGGATGATGGAGGGCACTTATATGCCGGCTCGAGCTGGAGCCAGAAAATATCACGGCCTTTGTAGTGGCAGCTTGCATGCTGGACAACATCTGTGAGACCTGCAGAGAGGTTTTCAGCCAGGCATGGGCTGAAGAAGCATGACACACAGTGGCCAGACAGCAGCGCAGGGACCGAGGAGATATGCACAAGGTTGGGCAGCCCTTGTGCGGGGTTGTCTGGCAGCACATATTGCTGACAGGAACTAGCAATGCTTGTTCTTTCTTTTGATTACAATAAATTCTTTTACAATTTACAACATAAACATCTGTGTCTGTCTGCAGGGGTGTGCAGTGTAGTGGATGGGGGCTGGAGGGGAGGATGAGCTGGAAGGCTTAAGTATACCTCTCATGGGCTGGCTGGGGGCAGGGGTGGCTGGTGGCAGGCAGGTGGATACAGGGGCAAGTGAACAGCCTGAAGCCTGCCTTAGGAGTGTGATTGAGGGAGTGGCATATTCCACTTTAAGCCCAACAACAACAACTCACCATTTCAAAAACATTTCACAACACCCCCTCCAAAAGTCATATGTCACACGGATTCAAGATGGACTGCGGGCAGGGAAGGGGAGCAGGGAAAGCAGCACACATCCCATGGAAACTGTTCCAAGCCCTGGCAGCTTGGGACTGCTGGGAAATGTAGTCCTAAAAAGTCAGAAAAGTAAGAGCTCACCACCACCATCAGCCTCAGTCACCAACTGTAGTAGCAACACCCA
>NW_017728950.1:48167016-48170513 GCF_001723895.1 Crocodylus porosus
ACTGTGAAGGCCAGTTTACGTGTGCCTCTGGCTGTAATTCATTGGGAAAGACATTACTGGGGTTAGATTGGTATTTTGCCTCCCCCTGCTGGAATCTGTGGGGAATGACACACAAGGCTTAACTTGAAAGAGCATGATGTGCAAACACAAATGCACTGCACCACAATAACCCAGGTTAAAAATATTCAGGCATGGTAAATTAATGAGGATCAAATGCCATGCCTTGTCAATATCACGGGTCTTCTCAACAGATTCGATCTGAAGCTTCAAGGCCATGGGAAGTTTGCTTTGGCTCTTTTTCAGTGTCAAGTCCCCGAAAGAAAATTAAAATGGCTGCAGAAGCAATTTAAAGAAGGCAGCGCTGCTCGTTTTGCAGCATAGAGTGATCTTGGGTGAAGAATCCAGTGCAATAGAAGTTTTACATTCAGAAAAGTATTTCTAAATCATTCAGCATTTGTTGGATGAATTCAGCTGGCACTTTGGATTCTAAATCTCACAGGCAGATACTGGCTGGTTTTTTAATCCAGTACTGTACCGGAAAGTTCTTTTACAGACATGCAGTTAGAATTAATTGAGTTGCAAGAAAGTACATAAACACACAAATATTTGACCATGAACTTAGGCTGACTGAGTTCTCTAAAGGACTCTCTCTGCCCTGCCATATGTAAACATAGATGACACATGGCTTTTCTTTTTGGAATCACATATATATATATATAAGAAAACCTTCTCTACATTGAATATAAGTAAGTCTAAGTTAATATCCAGGCTGACAGGTGGCCATCTTCATACAGCTCACTGTATTGCAACATCAAGCATTGAACCAAGATTGCAATACGTGATGTCAGCTGCATTTAAATCTCAGTCAATTAAAATTTCACTGTTTTCTTGTGCAATGTATTTGTATATCATTTCTATCATGTATATCATGATATATCATATCTTTTATTTAATTTTTTAATACTCAGCAAAATAATTCAAGTTATTGAATGTACAGTTTCATTTGTTATTCTCGTGTAAATCTATACATCTGTGTAACAGTAAAATAAATAAATAAAAATAAAGCTAATAAATAAAAAATATGATTGTGTGCTTTTTTTTTTCCTGAACAGAAATGTAAAATTTTAAGAAATTGTCAGTATGCAACCCATCACCCCGGACTGCCTCTCTGAAATGGCTATTCAGGGGCAAACAGTTGGGAACCCTTGCTCTTAAGTATCTCACTGTAGTCCTTTACTTCCCAGAATGCATTGTTCTAGGGGTCGGGGGTGTATGTGTGTGTCAAACATATGGCTTGCAGACTGAATTTGGGCCATGGAACCAGGTGATCTGGCCTGTGGGTCTGGAAATGACCCAGTGCATAGAGCCAGTCTGGCATGCAGACTTGACCTGGCATCATGGGTGCTGCACTCAGCAGAGGGGATAAGTCCAGGGCACAGATTGCAGACCCCCAGTGCTGCATGCACCTCCCATGGCCCCATGTGCTGTGTGCAGCATATGCTGGCTTCACTACTGGACTTGCTCTGCATGTGGTACAGGGGCTGGTATAAGTTGCACGCTGCATGCAGCGCCTCACTGGACTGGCTCTGTATGCTGACTCTAATGGATGCTGCCAATCTGGCCTACAGACTATCCTGCCCTTCATCTGGCCCAAGGCGCTGGATGATTTTAACACCCCTGTTCTATGACTTCTGCTTGCATAGGTTTCAATATTATTGTTGGCCAAACATCAGCAGATGATTATAGGTGAAGCCCTAGTGAAGTCAATGGAACCAAGCCAATTTATGTCCATGACAATCTGGCCTACAACAGTGGAGTCTTCCTGATGTTCCATGTATTTAAAAAAGATGGCATCTGGAAAATCATGATATAACTGACCTCTCAAAGTGGAAAGGGTTCCTTTGACATTTAAGGACCTGGTCTTATTGAGCAAAAGGTGATGAACACCCTCAAGTCTCAATGGGAGTTGAGAGTCCCTAGTAGCATGCAAAACTGAGCATCTTTGAAGCAGCTCCCAATGACATCAAAGGACATTTTGTTACTGATTTCAGTAGGAGCAGCTTTAGGCTGATAGGACCTTGATTATCCATTGACTTGAGTTTGTGTATCCATTTACAGCTGTGCCAAGCAAGTAGAGAGTTCTGACCTGGCAGCTTTTCAGTACCCTACTTTGTACACATGTAGCCACTGCAGGATCGCACCTTTAGAAAAAACAAGCAAAGATGGGTGAAATGGAGCTTCACATTTGGTACATGAGGGTACTCCTGGTTAAGCCTTAGCCATTAACTCCTATGTTACTTTCTTGTGCAGGTACCACCATTGCCCGCACCTCACAAGGATCTATGACAGCAGTGAGAAGCCATGTTGCCTGTCAGAGTACATGGAAAAATATCCCCTTTACCCAACAACCCATCCCAGAGATTCGTTCAAGCCCAAGGGAGAATACAAGAGGCTTCCAGTGCCTATGGAAGGCACCTCAACTACAAAGTAAGAAATGGTAAAAGGGAGGAAAAATTGTAGGGCCGTGACAGTGAGTGCATGAATGTGGGGAGTTGGGGTTGAGGGGAGGAGGGTCATCACTACTTCCCATGTGTCCTCAGGCTCTGGCATCAAAAATCCTCTGCTTGCTTGAGTGGCATCTAATTAGAAGCATTAAAAGGTGTCAGTGAATGGTGATTTTCAATTGCAGCTTCTCTCATTGAGGGGAATGTGTTATTAGTTTGGGGTCTACTTTTCTCCTCCTGCTCCTCTCTCTCTCTCTTGTGTTGATGTTTCTTGTTCTCCTTTATGCTCTGGCTTTTTGGTTACTTCCTAAAGACATATGAAGAAGCTTCGTTACTTTCATTGATGAAGCAGGAACACCTGGGTTAAGTACAAGACAGTCAAAAAGCCTGAGTCTGAATCAACTCAGTCTTCATAGGTTAGTCTGAGCTGTGTAGATTGAACAGATAAGCAGGTGAATAGACCTTCACTTTTGATTCCAGAAATGCAGCCACATGCCTGCAGCGGTTCAGGCCAGAAACCACAGGACCCTAGAGTATGCCACCCTGCTCAGGTGGAGCATACAGCTTGGGCCAGGGTTAACTTGCCCACTCTGTGAGGCAGGGTTTGCAGGGGAGGTACAAAGCATCCTGGGATGCTGGGGGACTGTGAGTTAACTTGAATCAATTTAACTTACATCAGTTAAGTCTGTTACTACTCCAGGTTTATCTTAAACTGGTTTTGGCCACTTTGAAAGTGGTTTATATGTACTGACCTTCTGTTGTATTACAAATTTGGACTGCTTTCTGATCACTTATACTGGTTTATGTGTAATTTTTGTTCCTAGCCCTGGACATTAGTTCAAGGGTCACACAAACATTATAGTTTCATAGTTTCATAGTTTCTAGGATTGGAAGGGACCTGAGCAGATCATCTAGTCCGACCCCCTGCCATGGCAGGAAAGAATACTGGGGTCAAATGACCCTGGCAAGATGTTCATCTAACCTCCTCTTAAA
>NW_017728950.1:48171273-48200697 GCF_001723895.1 Crocodylus porosus
GACAGTGTCAAAAGCCTTCCGGAAGTCCAGGAAGACTATATCCACTGCTACCCCTGCATCTAATGATCTGGTGATGTGATCGTAAAAGGCTACCAGGTTGGTCTGACAGGACCTGCCACTGATGAACCCTAAGTGTTGGTTGCCCCTAAGCATATAGTCCCCTGCTGGCCCCTCCTGGATGTGTGCCAGCATAATTTTCTTGAACAGCTTGCCTAGGATCGAGGTGAGACTCAAGCTCCCTCAGCAGGGGACACCTAAATCATGGTGTCTCTTTCCCAGTCTGAAACTATGAAACTATGTTGGAAAAGTCAATGTTCATTCCCCCAAATTCACAATCCTTTGATTAGATTTACTGACAGCTTTGTACAATTTACTGTTATAATTAATTATACAAATCATCAGGTGTGTAACTCATTTGGCACCCCTCTAGGCTGGATCCAGACTGAGGGGCTGCTTGCAGGCTGGATCCAGACTCCAGGGCTCTTCACTGTGCAAATCTGGACCCACCTTCAGTGGCAAGGTGAGCTGTGGGGCAAGCAATGCCAATTAGCTTTGGGAGCTAATGCAACCCTTGCTCACCTAATGCCACGAGAACACATCCCCAACAGGGCTTCTATATCTTGGAATGTGATGGAGGGCCCTGCCCCTGCTCCCCTAATTTCTGAATTCCTGGTGCCTCTAGGAGCCCCACAGGTTGGAAGACATGGCTCCATGAGCCAGATCTGGACCACAGGCTGCATTTTTGTCACCTATGATATTTATCATGCCGCTATGTTTCCAACATGCACCCCGTGAATTTCCTTCCAGAGACATTGATGCAAATGATCTGCAATCCAGATTCTGGTTGTGGTGATATTGGAGTGTTATTTGTTAGTTATTTACTCCCTAGTTTTCAGTTCAGTGTTGAGGGGTTGTCAGCTGTAAAGTATTCTGTAATAGAGAGCCCTGGAAATATTTCTGTCTCTAAGGAATGCATGTATATTATGTCCTTGTAGGAAGAGGCTATGATGTTGCTAGTTATAATGTTAATCAAAACCTTGATAAAACCATTTATGTGAAATCTAATGTGGGGGATGCAGAAGTCAGACTTACTATTTTGTCTCACTGTGCTATTAAAATTGTAAATGTTTAAAACCTTTTGCTGGAGTAGAGAATGCTCCATCTTTACCAACATCTTAATATCCACTCATCTATGTTGGGACCTGGAACAGCTGTACCACCTCATGGGGTTACAGAAAGTCTGCTGAAGGTGCAGTGGGATCCTATAAAGGACTGATGTCTCTTGAATGACCATAAGCAGCCATTTACTTGTTTCTCTGTATAATGGAGAATGGATTATTCTCCTGGGTTACCTTTGGAACTCTTGGAAGCTTCCCAGGCATGCTGCTGCATTTTCAGTCAGACAGGAGTGATGAGATCAAATGAGCAATTTTCAATCCTCCAGCATCCCAGGATGCAGCACTTCCAGTCTGTCATGCTCCCCCTGTTCCTACACCCAGAGTAGGGATAGAGCCCAGGCATCCTGGCTTCTAGTGGCAAGTCAGAGCTGTGCAGGCCAGAAATGGTATTAACCCTTAATGTGTGACTGCCCACAGCATGTTCCAGCTTAACACCACTTAATGTTCCACAGATTTAATGTGGTTTAAGTATAACATGTAACTTCACCCTATGTGTCCTATAGTAGTCTTCACTGAAACACTGGAGTCCTGACAGGAAGGAGTAGAAGCTAAAAAATCCCAAGGGAGATAGGTATCAAAATCATGTTGAATATTAGTGGGATGTAGATGACTAACCATTAGGCTCTATTGAATATTTGTAGCCATAAAGAAATTACTCTTCATGATTGTTATGGAGTGAGGGCTCATGAAATGTCTGTTACAAAGCTGACCCAACTCTCCTAGTATATCTCATTCCCAATCTAAACAAGTCTATTACCTCTGCTAACATGGACCTTACTTTTAACATAGGCCTTTGAATTGTGTAGTACATTTTTCCTAGAATGAGACCATGATATTCACTGGTTATATTTTTCCTTGGTGTAAGTCTGTTGTATAAACTTTGGGTTCACTGGGTTCGGACAAGGTGGAATTTGGTTCACTTAAGGTAGCCCAGAGCTATATCAGCCTCTTTTTTACGCATAATTTCAGAACTGTTGAAGCCCAAGTTTCTACAAGTGAAGGCTTGTGCATTTCATTAGCCACCTGTATCTTATTCAGACTTTCTGGGGGTGAAGTGTTCATTTCTTTGTGTGTCCAGCAGAAGGAACATAAACTTTATCCTTAGGACAAAGACATAAGTATGATATATTGACATTATTGTTCACAGGAGAGATTACGTAGCTCATGAAGTGTTGCCAGTGAAATGCAAGCTACCTGAAAAGTATGTCAAGAGTGATGATAATATGGATTTGACCTCCACATATACACAAGACTATAATCCCTACCCTATTTGCCGAGTACCTCCGTGCTTACCCCGTGAGACTAAGTATACCACCAGTGACAAGATGAATACTATACCTACCTACAAAGGTATGCACCCACACACCCTAGCAGCTAGTTTGTAAAACGGGCTTCAGAAATAACAGCTTTCTTGAAGAAGCCATAACAAGAATATAGTGTCTGTTATTCCTTATATCCCCATCTCTAATAGGTAGCTTCTATAGAAGCTATAACCACAAAATAATTACTAGAGACCTGAAGAAGAATATATTGCATTCAGAAGCTTGTTTAAGACTATCCCAACCATGCAGTTGGTCCAATAAAAATATCATCCAAGGAAATCATTTCCTTCTGGGAATGCATCTGGGTTGGATATAGAATAAAGACAACATTGTAAATTATTTCTAATTCTCTGTCTCCTTCAGGTTGGCCAGATTTATTTCTGGGTTGTACAGCTATGTGGAAGTCTTTCCCCGCTCTTCTTGCCAACTGCCTAGAGAGCCTCAGCCCTTCATTGGGCCCTTTGCCACTGCCCCAAACATAGGCTACAACAGGAAGCTGAAGAGCAATGCAAGTTGCCACATGTCAAGTGTGGTGCATTTTTATTGCGCTGGTCCCCTGTTGTCCAGCTGCTAGATGCTTCCAGTTTAGCAGAGCATGTTACCTTTTTTTTTTGAAACTGCTGCAAGTTTTAGCACAGATATTCAATAGAAACACTTTTGAGCAGTACTCTTGTACTTACCGGACATGTCTACACAAGACAATTATTGAGGAGCTAACTAATCAGCTCGGCAGCAAACATTTTAGTGTCTACACATGTACCCCAGTTAGGGGGCACAAAACTAGGGGGCACAAAACTACCACTGCAGGGTAGTGCTGGTATTTGCAAATACAGGTACTACCCTGCTGCAAGGTATTTTTGAGTGTAGCAGCATACATGGAGACACTGAGCTGTCTGGCTGGGGCACCAGGGTGCTTCGGTGTGGGGGCTGCACTTACCTAGTCTGCATCATGACATTAAAAGTTTTTATTAATCACTTCTCAAAGTGAAAATCATATGTAATATGCCATTCTGTGAGGTTTCAAATAATACTGTTTTGGCAATAAATGCCTTTTGGATGAAGTTGTAAAGCTATACAATCCAGTGCTATATTGGATTGTGGGTTTAAATAAAGCGGCCAGATATCACAATGCAAATTAATTTTTAACATTGTATGAACTATATTTTCAAATTATCTTGTCTTAGCTACACTTAAGTGCTTGTATGTATCCATTGGGTATGTAACCTAATTTTAGGGTTGTTTGGCTTGGTTATACTGAGATCTGCCTGAGCCTGTATAACACGTGGTTCATATCAAAGGTTCTCTTCCATATTCCCTAATGTTTTCAAGATGGTGGTACATGGAAAACCATTAATATCTACTGGAGAAGAATTAGAGTTTCAATAAAATTTTAACATATTTTGAGGAGATAGTAGCATGTTGGCTTAAACTAAGTAAAATAAATTCATAATGTCTAGGATGACTCCAAATGTGTGGAGATAGTAAAAGTTTAAAATTGAAGAGACATGGAAACATTTGTTGTATTTCTAATATTTTGTAAAACTCTTGATAGTATCTATGAACTGCATGGACTAGAGTATTACAAACAAGGCTGAGAAACTGTGAAAAACTGTGTTTCAGTGTGACTTTGATTTTCTAAGTACTTTAAGTGTCAGACCTTTTAAACCACCTGTGCTCTTTCTTGGAGACAGTCTTTCATGAACAGGAGCACCTGGCTAGTTTCTCACTTAATGAGCCCCTGCACCCTCTCATCCTAGGATCCAGCTTGGCCTATGCCTTTGTTGGCCTTTGTAGGTGTTCTACTTTTGAAAAAATATGTGCTGTACTAATCTTTCAGTTGACTCTGGGATGATTCTTACCAGGGATTAGAGTGAACATCTCAAGAGCTGCTACAGCTCTGTAGCAAGGGGTCATAACTTATTTCCACTATAACACACACTCACTATTTGGTGACATACTTCCTTGGCTCAAAGGAAGTTCAACCTGAACATCTGCGCCTGCAGCAGTTTGAATCCTGGATGATGACGACCACTATTTTGGGATTGAACTGGGGAATCTCAAGGGATAAAACCAACCTAGAGTTCTAGTTTGAGCGGAAACTAGTTTGAGCTAGGAGGTTTTTAAGGTTTGGCTTGACAAAGCCCTGGCTGGGATTTCTAGTTGGGGATGGTCCTACTTTGAGCAGGGAGTTGGACTAGATGACCTCCTGAGGTCCCTTCCAATCCTAATTTCCTATGATTCTAAAGAGCTGGCAGGAAAGGTTAAGGAGAGGGGTAGGAGTTGAACTTCACATCTCAAACATATTTTGGTGCCTAATTCCAGGCTGGAGGGAAGTGCCTTTTTTCACTTGGGGCTTCCCATTGTGAACCCTCTCCTGGAATTAAGCCAGGTCAGGCTTATCTCAAGGAAAAGCATGAACAGACTACTCCCCTCCACTCCAGTAGCCTAGTGGTTAGGGCGCTTAACTGGGAAGTGTGAGACATGGGTACACATTCCTGCTATAAATTTAGCTCTGGAGAATTTTGAACAAAGGTTGCTGAGTCTGTGGAGGGCTACACTCGCCGGTCTTTTCTGTAGGTTAGGGCCCCTCCAGCTGGGAGCTCCAATCACCTGACTGGGCTCCCAGCCTCGAGGCACAGGCCGCACATTAAAATTAAAGCTGGATAGAAACCAGCTATAAAGTTATTACATATTTTCCAGCAATAACTTTATAGTTGGTTGGACCTTTTTTAAGGTACCACGGTTAATTTGCATGTGTGGCCAGCCTAAATTAATTGCACAATTAATCAGAAAATTGCATAATACATGTGATGTGTAGAGGGGAGCCTTAGACATACCTGTTCTGAAAATCCATGCCAAATCTGGCCCTGCAAAGCAGCTAGGTAGAGAAATGCCTGGGTTGAGATGCCTTTCAGGGCTTAAGTGAGAATGAGGTCTCCAAGCAGCCTAGCAGTTCCAGGCCTTGAGTGATTATACACAAGCCCAGCAGCAAAAATATAGTCCTCTAGGGATATTAGGCAGCAGCTGAGAGGTTTTGAGAATTTCAGCAGCCACTTTTGGCAATTTTAATGAGCCATGTATAAAAAAGAAGAAGTTATTTCTGCTTAAGAATTCAGTCTGAATGCCTAGGCTACTTATGATTTTGCTTTGGAATGAAAATATTCACAAGTGCTTTAAAATAATACACTTACCCAGCTGCTGGGTGGCAGCACAACTGGGCACATCTACAGGTGACATTATTATACTGAAAAACCAGAGGACCCTCCCCCCGTCAAGGTGCATCCAGATCTGGCCCATGAGGAACTGCAAGGATTAATGCAGCTTGCTCTTGCTTCCTACTGCTGCTGCCAAAACACATCCCGAGCAGGGCTCTGGACTGTGGAGTTTAAAGGTGAGTTCCAGCTCCCACCTCCCTCACCCCAGCCTTTCCAGGAGTCCCACAGCACAGATCTGGCCCAGGGGCCACATCTTTGACACTCCATAGTAATGGTTAGGCAACTACATTTCTTTGTAGATTTAGCTCCAAATCTCCTTGTTGACATAATCCTGGCCTCAATGGGGAGTTTGCCACTGACTTCCAGATGTCTTCAAAAACAACCAAAATTTCAAACTTCAGAAAAGCACATGAAAAAGCACCCTGCTAGCTGACCAGGAGACCCCCTTTTTTCCCCTGCAGTCTTGCAATGAGTGCATTTTTTGCATAGTATATTGAGGGCTCAAAAGGAAGCTAGAGTCCTCAGCAGCATCAATACCAGTCTTCTGCTGCTCTGCTCTTAGGGTCAGGACAGTAACTTGTGACCAAACATTTACTTTTTTAAAATGTAGTTTTCATTTTCAGCTTTCCACTGTCATGCACTTAGCTCTGGTATAATTCTGTTTGTGCTGTATGATAGCCACAATTTCAGTGGGAATAACACTGCTTGGATTGGAGAGATCAAATATCCTGATACTTAATTGCATCATTTGCTTTCTAGTACTCTGAAATCCAGACTTCCTTCCTGGGCAGAATCAGCTGGAAGATTATTTGCTTCATGACTCTCTATGTGGTTTAAAAGTGAAAAAAAAAAAAAGAAATAAAAAGAACCCCACCACCAGATCTGGGTTAGCTCCAAGACTATTTCATTTCAACTTCCTACCAGTAACCATGTTGCTCTCAATAGTAAATTGCACAGGATTAATAGGAAGGAAGAAGGATGGGTTTGTGGTTACAATAGTGGTCTGAGCCAGAAGTCTTTGCTACAAATTTACAATGGAACTTTGGGCAATTCACTTTGATGTTCTGTGCCTCAGTTTTCCCATTTACAAAACAGGATATAATATTAACCAGTCCAAGATGTAGATAGGGCACATTCCTGTTCAGAGGTAGACTACACTTAGATGTTTGGGGTTGGAAGTACTTCACAGTACTGCTACTACTACTAAATATTACTATTTATTTTTTGAGTGTGAGTTTCTCTCTCATGGTGACACCATTGTTACCCTGTCAAGTAATACAAGCAATGTCTAAGATACTACTCTGCACAGCTCCAGGTATCATCAAGAAGAAAGACAAATATCAAACTCCCTTCTAATTCAGAAAACTGGTCATCATCATAGAGGAAGACATGGGAAGGAAGGACAGTCATGTAGCTTAGGTTCTAGATTAGGGCGTAGCTGGATTTAACTCTTAGATTCCATTTGTGAATTTGTCACTTAATCTTCTTGTGCTTTGGATGAGGATACTACTTGTTTTCTTGTACCATTTTCTGTCTGGGCTATTTAGACTCTAAGCTTTAAGGGTAGGAACTATGTCTTCTGCATGTTTGTTCAATGCCCAGCACAATGGGATGCTGGTTACAGATAGAAGCTCTTGATGAACAAATGACACACAATGATTATAAAAGCAATTACTAACTGAAGTTACTATGACATATTTTTAAACTTGTTACAGATTTTCTGCATAGATGGGCACTTAAATCCACCTTCTCTAATGTTTCAGATGACTATGTGCCATGGAATGTACCAAAACGTGAGATGATTAAGCCAAACAATAAATATCATCCATCAGAAGAAAAATTTGACCACAGAACCACTATCCAGGATGACTACCAGTTTAAGGGGCCAGTTGCCACGAAGAGCTACAAACCTTTGAATTTGGTCCAGAAGAATATGACTCCCTTTGAAAACCTGACAAATTATATGTTGAGTTATGTACCACATCCCCTGGAGAAACGCTTTGTCCATGAATATGAAAAGTATAAGCCCTCTGATACCCCATTTGATGGCCTTACCACCCACAAACAATCTTACAGGGGGCTGGCTGGCCTGCCAGCCAAGGCAATGAAGCCACGCCATACAGTGCCATGCCATGATGTCCCATTTCCCTCTTCCACAGAGTTTCGGGACAAATATTTGCTTTGGCCACACCTTCCCATATCCATCAAAAAACCTGCTGTGTATGTCCCTCCTGTGGAGAAAATGGACCTTAAGACAACTATGCAAACCCATTACACACCCCATAAGGGCCAGCCTGCCAAGTCATGTCAGCCACTGGCTCAATTTAAAAAAGGCACCATGCCCTTTGACAGCTGCTCCACCATGAAGGATGACTACAAGGCGTGGCAGTGTGCAAAAACAAAGCCCATTATACATGCACCAGAACTGAAGGTGGCAGAAGAACCAATGGATTACTTGACCACTTTTCAGACCCATTATGTGCCCCACCCACCTACTTTCACAAAGAGCTTTAAGCCAGGTTGGTCAAGTCTGCGGTCTGTCACACCATTTGAAGGACAAACCATCTACACAAGCAGCTACACACCAAAGAAGATTGCCAGGTGCCTTGCCTCTTACAAAGAACCACCAGGCTATGTGTTTCAAGAAATTGATCCTGCTGGTCACAAATGCTACCTTCCTGTTTTAGAGACTGAACACCCAATGCATTCAAAGGGTAAAGAGCAAGAAAGCAGCCTTTCTGGGAATGGATTTAGCCTCCAGGAGCTACCAGTGACAGGTTGATTCTTTTTGGAACTTTCTTTAAAACTGACCATGCCTTTTATACCCTGAGAGATCTTAAAAATAAGTTTCAGTTCCAGGGACCTGCTCTTTCAGGAACATCTGAATAAAGAAGAATCCCACCACCCAGGGGAAGTATATTTTAGTTGTCTGTTGGTTGTCCTTGGTTGTGTGTTCTTCCCTGCCCCCTCATCCCTAACCCTTCAGAAACAACCCTCTTTATCTTTACTTAAGAGATGTGTATCTCTTGGCAATAGATTCCTAGCTTGTAAGTACATCAAGTGTTTGACTTCCTTGGTGATGAAGGTATTATAAATAGCATAGATAAGTGATTCTGAACCAGGGTGCCTTGAGGGCCTTTCAAGGATGTTGTGTAAAGTTAGCACTGTTAGGTATGCAAACATGATTCCCAAGATAAACCCAGAGATTTCAAAAAGGAATCCATAGTATCAGAAGCATTCTGGCCTGTTGTGCTCTTTCTGGATTCCTTGGACAGAAGAATTGCTTTATTGTTTTTCTGTAAACAAAAAACAAGTAAAAATTAAGAGCTGGCATTTTCTGAGGGATGTCTTGAGGCTATTGAGGGAAGCCCAGAGTCTACAAAGGCTATTGAGGGATGCCTGAGTCTAAAAAGCTACAGATAGATGCTAGATTTGAGCTCAAGAGCCCAAGATCCAGTGACTGCATCTAAAACAGACAAGAAATATAGTTATCTAAAGCTAGATTTGTTATGCTGCCTTTATAAACTTCCCTGGAAATTTCAGTTGTGCATAAGGTATTTTTAAGCTTGTTCTTTCTACAGTAAATTTACTGTGCCTGGCAAAGGTGGCCTCAAGCTAACTGTGTTGTTCCATGTAGGCTGCCTTCTAGGCTGAAGCACTGTAGCTTTGTTTGTTTAGCATCATAGGATTATAGAAAAGTATAACTGGAAGGGATCTCATGAGGTCACCTGGTCCAGCCCCCTAGCTAAATTATGGGTGGGTGACTTAGCATGGAGAAAGGTTAATTGGCACTGTCACTCAGCAGCACTGATTAGTAGGGCTGTGCTAAACAGCACTGTTTCTTTTTTACTTCTGTTTCACCATTTCAAAGGGACAGTGTTTTGTTTCGCTGTTTTGAAGCACTGTTCCATTTTGTTTTTTTGAAACTGTTTCGCTGTTTCAATGTTTCACCCATAGGCTATCATGGGGAATAACGAAAATGCCTATAACTTTGTCACGCCTTGCCTGATTCAGATGAAAATTACAGGGATGGTAGCCCCTCTCAGGGCATGAAGCCTGCCATGTTTCAAGGAGATAGGTGCAGGGTTTTTTGTGAAACTGCACCTCAAACTGTTCAAAGCAAAACTAGAATCACTTGCGGGCAGTGGCAGCATGCTGTCATCCCGCACGCAGATCTGAGGCCTGCTCCCCTGGAAGGAGTCTGGCACAGCCCCACAGGCTTCCTGGGGGATGCAGGTCCCAATCTGCGTGTGGGGTTTCAGCAGGTTGCCAGTTCACCAGTTCCCAGTTCAATTCCCCAACTCCCCAATCTTTCCCCCAGCTCTCTGATCCTTTCTCCCAGCTCTTCCTGTGGGGTGCAGGCCCCCGGATGATGAGAGATGACAGCAGGCTGCCACTGCCAGCTGGGGATGATGGCAGCTGTGGGCTATTTTTCCAGATGGCAGTGGCAGCCTGCTAAAACCTTGCATGCAGATCTGACGTCTGTGCCCCCCAGGAAGAGCTGCGGGAATGATCAGAGAGCTGGGAAATCAAACTGGGAGCTCTGGCTGACAGGTGGATCTGCCACAGCTCCAGGACAGTCTATGGTGCCCTGCTGAGCTGTGCTGCATCCGCGTGATGGTGCAGCTGCCTCGCGAGTGCCAGGCGGGGGGTGATCCCTGTTGCCCTGCACTGCGTGGGGGGGCTCTTCCATGAGTGCCCAGAGGCCCCAGTTGCCACTGCCAGAGCCAGTGAGTATAGGACTTTTTTTTTAAAGCTCTGCACCCACTGGCTGTGGAGCATGTGAATGACAGTATGCTGCCACTGCCGGCTGGGTCCAGTGCCAGCACCCAAGTCTGCCAGGAAGAACCCAGTGCTGGCACTGGCCTCAGCCAGCAGTGGCAGCCCTCTGTCATCCTACACACAGGTCCAGGAGGGCTGTGCCAAAGGGAGCAGGCCTCCGGATCTGCATGTAGGATGACAGCATGCTGCCAGTGGCGCTGCCAGCAAGTAATACTGGTTTTACTTTGAACAGAAACTTTCGAAATGTTTCGAAGCCTTTTGTTTCATTTTGATTATGCTGTTTCAAGCTCAAAACATGTCAAAACAGCTTCAGAACAAAATACCCATCAAAATTTACCACAGCTCTACTAATTAGCCTATTCAAAGTGCTGCATCAATAGATTAGGAGGCAACGCAGTGATCTTGAAGATCCCACTGCCAGGTATAATAAGTTTATTGTGCAAGTATGGTTTGTTTTCATATACCATTAGTGTTGTTGCCCACCCTTGCATTTAAATAGAAACAGAGGTGGTTACCATATTATTCTGAAGTTGGACAGAAGGTAGGGCATGGTGGTATCTTAAGCAGAAAGTAGGGCAGTGTGACATTTTAAAGCAGTGATTCTCAAGCAGGGTGCTGCAGCACCCTGGGGTGTCTTGTGATTCTTTCAAGGGTGCCATGGAGTGCCATACAATGTTAGCACTGTTAGGTATTTAATATGCTTCACAAGATAAACCCAGGGTTTTCAAATAGGAATGCACAGTGTTAAAAGCACTCTGACCTATTGTGATTTTTTTCTCAGCTCTTTGCAACAGAAAAATTGCTCTATTATTTTTCCCTAGTCAAACCCCACCCCCAAGAGCTGGCATTTTCTGAGGGGTGCTGAGAACCACTCTCTTGGAGTGCTCTAAGTGGTTCAGAGTGGCACGAGCTTTCATAGGCAATAACCTACTTAATCACCTGAAGTCACCTGCTGATTAAATAGCAAATGAAGCAATCTCTCTGTGTAATGTGCATGTCAGTCTGTTCCATGTCTGAAGTTCTCTGAAACCCACCTGGGATGGATGTTCCACATATATAGCTGAAAGCTGAGGCCAGAAGAAAGTGGGAAATATTTTGGCAGCAAGGATTTTTTGGTCGTATCTTTTATTGGACCTACTGTATGGTTGGGAGAGATGTTAGACAAGGTTTCAGGCAGAAAGTGCCCTTCTTCAGGTCCAGGAAATAAGTAAATACAGCTGGACAATGACTTGTGTCTAGCCCCATATGGGACACTTACCAGGAGGGTAATGCCCATAGGAACAACTGCTCCAGGGTTGCATTAGATTCTCCATCCTGTTAAGCCTCTAAATCAAAATTGGATGCCTTTCTAAATGATGCACAATAGCACAAGCAGAAATTATGGGTTCTCTGAAGATATTTTGAGTAAGGATCCATGGCTTGTGTTATATAAAAGAACAAAGCAAGCTGGTCTATAGTTCTCTTAAAATCTAAGACCTATGAAACATTCTTTCCCCTGGGTAGGTGGCTGCAATGTCTCATCATTTATATTTTTATAATTTTAATGCCAAATCACAACCCAAACATACTTTTTCTTTTCCTCTGCCCTTCTAATGTTCATTACTGCTATTTATTATGCTGTAATTCTGTGAGCACTCTGGATGAAAGATGCTACTGATACTCGGTGCTGGGAAAAGATTCTGTCCCTTTTATGTATTAAGGCTCCTTGCCTGTTAATTTGACACTCTTACTTTATCCTAACCGTGAAATAGAGTTGCAACAGTGTAGGAAGTAAATGTATTTTTATTATTGCATTTTATGGTGTGGAATTGATTGATTTCAGTGTGGTTGCACATATAAAACATTACAGAACATGAATAATTGCTGGTTTTTGACCATTCATAACAAACATCCTGATTCTGCAAACTCTGCACCAGCTTCCAGTCTACCAGTAAGTGCCAAAAAATCATAGAAAATTAGGGTTGCAAGGGACCTCAGGAGGTCATCTGGTTCAACCCCTTGCTCGAAACAGAACCAGCCCCAGTCGGATTATTCCAGCCAGGGCTTTGTCCAGCTGCATCTTAAAATCCTCCCAGGATGGAGATTCCACCAACTCTCTAGGTAACTCGTTCCACCCTTCTAGCGAGAAAGTTTTTCCTAATAGCCAACCTAAACTTTTCTTGCTGCAACTTGAGACCATTGCTTCTTGTTTTGTCATCTGCCACTGGTAAGAACAGTTTAGCTCCATCCTCTTTGGAATCACCCTGCAGGTAGTTAGAGTTTGCTATCAAATCCTGCCCCAGTCTTCTCTTCTCTAGACTAAATAAGCCCAGTTCCTTTAGCCTCGTCTCATAAGTGATGTCCCCCCAGCCCCTAACATTTTTTGTTGCCCTCTGCTGGACTCTCTCCGATTTATCCACATCCTTTCAAAACTGGACACTCCAGATGTGATCGCACCAGTGCAGAATAAAGGGGAATAATTACTTCCCTTGATCTGCAGTCCAGTATGCTATTAGCCTTCTTGGCAACAAGGGCACATTGTTGACTCATATTCAGCTTATTGTCCACTGTAACCCCCTGGTCCTTTTCTGCAGAACTGCTGCTTAACTACTTGGTCCCAAGCCTATAGCAGTTCATGGGATTCTTCCATCCTAAGTGCAGGACTTTGCACTTGTTTTTGTTAAACCTCATGATATTTCTTTTGGCCCAGTCCTCCAATTTGTCTAGATCACTATGAATCCTAGCCCTACCCTTCAATGGATCTACTACTCCCCCTATGAACTTGCTGAGGGTGCACTCCATGCCATCTTCCAGATCTTTAATGAAGATATTGAACAAAACTGGCCACAGGACCAGCCCCTGGACACTCCACTTGACACTTGACCGTGAGCCATTAATCACTACCCATTGAACCTGATGATGTAGGCAGCTTTCTATGCACTTTACAGTCCATTCATCCATTCTTAGCTTGCTTGCAAGAATGTTGTGGGAGACCATATCAAAAACCTTGCTAAAGTCAAGGTACATCACATCCACTGCTTTTCCTGCATCCACAGAGCCAGTCATTTCATCATAGAAGGCAATCAGGTTGGTCAGGCATGACTTATCTTTGGTGAATCCATGCTGACTATTCCTAATCACTTTCTTCTCCAAAAGCTTCAAAATGGATTCCTTGAGGATCTGGTCCATGTTTTTTCTAGGGACTGAGGTGAAGTTGACTGGTCTGCAGTTCTCTAGATCCTCCTTCTTTCCTTTCTTAAAGATGGTCACTATATTAGCCCTTTTCCAATCATCTGGGACCTCCCCTGATCACCACAAGTTTTCAAAGATAATGGCCAGTGGCTCTGCAAACACATCAGCTAGCTTCTTCAGCACCTTTGGGTGCATTGCAGCTGGCCCCATGGACTTGTACACATGTACACATCCAGCTTTTCTAAACAGTCCCTAACCTGTCCTTTCACCACTGAGGGCTGCTCACCTTCTCCCTAAACCATTCTGCCAGGTGCAGTAGTTTGGGAGCTGACTTTGCCTGTGAAGACAGAGGTAAAAAGGCATTGAAAAGGAGTCTTTTCCTCCTCATCTATCACTAGGTTGCCTCCCTCATTCAATAAGGGACCCACATTTCCCCTGAGCTTCCTCTTGTTGCTAATATACTTGTAGCAACCCTTCATGTCCCTTGCAAGCTGCAACTCCAGTTGTGCTTTTGCCTTCCTGATTTCATCTCTGCATACCCAAGCAATATTGTTATATTCCTACCTAGTCATCTGTCCAAGCTTCCACTTCTCGTAAGCTTCCTTTTTGTGTTTTAACTCACAGAAGAATTCCGTGCTATGTCAAGCTGGTCACTTGCCATATTTGCTGTTCTTCCTGCACACTGGGATGGTTTGTTCCTGCACCCTCACTGAGGTTTCTTCAAAACACAACCATCACTCCTGGACTTCTTTCTCCCTGAGATGGGTCTCCTAGGGGATCGCCCCCATCAGTTTCCTGAGGGAGTCTAAGTCTGCTTTTATGAAGTTCGGGGTCCTTACTCAGCTGTTCTCCTTTGTTCTTTTTGTCCAGATCCAGAACTCGATCATTTTGTGGTTACTGCTGCCCAAATTGCCACCCAATTTCTTTTCTACAATTAAACAGAAACTAGAGACTTTACTAATATGTGAGGCAGTCCTCGGACTTACAACACAATTCGTTCCTGAAAACTGCGTCTTAAGTTGAAATGTTGCAACTCAGAACCGATTTTCTCATAAGAAACAATGTTATAAATGGGGAATTGGTTCCTGAACCAAGGATCAATACCCTATTTTTACCAAAAGTAACCCAGAATTTTGTACTTAATCAATTATAGATGAATAATATAGCTACATGAATGTATTTATATTGTAAATAGCAATCATATTGATTTAGAAGGACTTCTTTGAGATGACTTGGCTGGACTTTTTGAAGGGTTCTTGGCTGGATTCTTCTCAGGAGTCTTGGCTGCAGGTTTTTCTGGAGTTTCATTTGCTTTCTAAAAGAAAGTGTCCAAGGAAGTTTGGACAGATGTTCTCCAGAGAGATGGGTGACACAGTGAACTTGTTCACTGATGTGGCGTCGCGTCAGATCGAGTGTTGTAAAGCTGAAATTGACATCAGAAAGTTGAAATGGTGTCAATTTATAAACATTTTAAGTGCAAAATACTGTAACTCGAAACATTGTAAATCAAGGACTGCCTGTATATTATTCAGCTTAAGATGGAACCAAAATCAAATAAAACTTTATTGGAATGTGCTTTAATTTACTATAACATATATTATGTATAAAAACCCCCACAACCAACTAGGCACAAATAATGAAAATATGTTTCACTAGTCCTATACTTATTAGAATTAGATGTACATGGCTTTTTCAGATTCATACAACACAATCTAGCCTTCTTGAGCATCTTGATAGTGCATCCAGTGTTTCACTGAAATTTATTTTCACACCTGAGTTAATGTTCATCTGAGTTAACATTTTAGTTAGTTAAAACAGTCAGAAGGGCTGTGAAATGGGCATTACATTACCAGGAGCCACTAACAGACAGCAGAGCTGCAGAAGAAGGGATAGCCTGATTAGTGGAACATCAAAACCTTAAAAAAGAGAGAGGTCATGGACCAGGAATCAAAGAGGATGCAACTGCAGAACTGAACCTCCTCCTCATGCCTCTCAGATCTTTTGACAGGGTGGGCACAACCCTCAGACTGACCTCAACACCCACCAGTTGATAGTAGGCAAATTTATTGATACAGAGTGATAACAAAAAAGCAACAATGCAAACAACCAAGCGATTCTATATCTACCAATCCTAGGGCTGTCACCAGAGTCAAAGTACATCTGGTCAGGATGCAGGTTCCACTCTGAGGCTCTCTCTCTTAGGTGTTAGTAGGCTGGCAGTGGAATGCTGAGGCCCACAGCCCCACTCCAGTGGGGTGAATGAGACAGGCTGCTGGTATGCTCTTGGTCCAGGGAGCCCTTTCTGAGGGTCAGGGATGGGGATGGGGACCCCTCTCAAGGAAGAGAAGGAGGAACAGGGAGTAAAAGAAGGGGCAGGGAGAGACAACAAGGAGGGACAGGGATGGAGGCTTTGTTACTCTCAAGTCTCTGCTTTTGTATTCTCCTTCCCCCTGGATGACTCCTGATGACTCTTTATCCGTGGCTATCTCTGGTTGGCTGTCTCCCTGTGGTCACACGTTCACATAGCCTTCCTGGCCTTCTCCTAATTTGATCTGTTCCTCCAAAACTGGGACTCAGCAACCTTGCTGCTTTGGGGCCTTGTAGCTGGTATCATTTATCTCGTGTTATGGGACAGTATGGTAGATACACATTTCCCTTGATTTATGTGGGTTCTTTATTTGCATATTTAGATCCATAATTTGTTATATGTGAAGTAAATTCGCTCTTATGCGATTAGCATAGATGCCCCCCTCAACCAGGTAAGTCTGTGGGGGGATGGCCCCACTGACCCCAGCCCTGGCTGCAGTGGCCCTGGGAGTGGCCAGTGCCAGCTGCCTGCAGCTGCTGGGCTGCACCGTGCTCTGCCTGTCCTCCTGTGCCTGGGCCCACCCCAGCTCCTGAGCTGTGCCATGCTGTGGTGCAGGCAGCTAGTGTCGGCTGCTCCAGCATGGGCTGGGGTGAGTGCAGACAAGGAAAGCCCTGGGTGGTGCAGGGTGCAGCACTCACCCCAGCTGCAGTTGCAGCAGCCCTGGGAGCAGTGGACACCAGCTACTTCAACCAGGGCACAGCACAGCCCAGGAGCAGAGGTAAGTGGGGACAGGCGGAGCATGGTGCAGCCCAGTGACTGCAGGCAGCTGGTGCCAGCTGCTCCTTTGAGACTGGGGTGAGCACTGCTCTGTTCCCTCTGCTTTGCTACCTTGTGCAGCCCTGGGAGTGGCACTCCCCCCCCCCTTCCCTAGTCCCAACCTCACTTCCTTCCTCCCTCCCTCACTGACGTGGGAACCTACCCCTATTTGTTACATTGTAAAATGGGTTCACTTTATGTGAATTTGATTTATGTGCCGTTCTCCAGGAATGCATGTATAGCATAAATTGAGGGAAACCTGTACTTCTTTGGTTCCCAGGCTTTGTCCTTGTTGTGTTAGACAACCTGTCTGCCTTGAAGATTGTGACCTGGTATTATGGCATGCCCCCCTGCATTCTCAGGCTGTGTCTATCCATTGGCCTTGTTGTGCTAGACAGCCCATCTGCTTCAGGGCCATGAGAAGCTGTGTGTGTGTCTCCTGAGCTCTTTAGCACTTAACCCTTGATGCCCATCTATCTATACCTATATACCAATTCCCAAAATTCAGGCTTTAAAATGCCATTTTTAAGCCAACAAGATCCATCCCTGACTTCAAGTGTAAATGATGTTATGCAGTTGGTAAACTGAGAAACAAACCCTCAAATTCCTGCCCTGACTAGCCTTTAAAGTTAGATGCCCAAAGGGTAACTCTATATGGCAAAAGGCAGCTGAGACCCTTCAAGCTGACTCTGTGCTTACAAAATCTTCAAATCCAGAATCAGCATTAAAGGTGCAACAGTGATCTCTTGGGTTTGGTAAAACTGAGCAGTCCCTTCATAAAGCTGGTATTGAGGAAATTAAGTGTGGTAGCTTGAGGGAAGAGTTAGGAAGATGGGAAGCAATAAATTGAAAACCAGGGCCACTATTTTTTTGCAAGATGTGATTAGAGAGATGAACAATCAGATAATAGTTTTCCTTGGTGTCTGTGGCAGTAAATTCTGTTCTTGAGTTTACCACCTCAGAAATCAGGAGATTAAAATTTTAGATGTCTATAAAGTATCTTAAAGCACCAAGTTCTGAAGCCAAGGCTTGGTAGAAGGTTTTGTTTCCTAAGGGGGTGAGGAGGTAAGGTGAGGTTGGAGCTTTGCCTATGGTAGAACTGAAAAGACTAAGAGAATTCAGAAGTGTCTTCAACGTTGTGGGACAGAATGTTTTGTATTAATAATGAGAGTATTCAAAGACAGCTGCTGCCAGAAGGGAACTTAACTTGCAGCAACACTAGCTATGGAAATGGAAGCAGCAAAGAATGTACATGATTTGGACTGAGGATTCGGGAACACTCTACAACAAACCATGTGGGGAAGAGGAGTCATGCTTTCAGGCCCTGGAGGGATGTTTCTGCTGTGAGGAGCTCATTTTGCATGATTTGTGGCTTTAACATGGCAGGGTAATCAGCCTAGTGAGGTAGATTCTAATGGAAAGGAAGGAAACCAAAGACTTTTTTTTAGCCTTGAAGTAGGAGAAAGACTCAGTAAAACTCACCAATGTGCTTTCTGGGAGGAAAGCAAATATGACCAACTCAGGTAACAGTTATACAATCTGGCTGCACTGGTGGAAGTAGATACTAGGGTTCCAATTCTGAGGATCACTAGGTATACATAATAGCAGCACAAAGCAGGATTGTGCCAGCTAGTGAATGGAGTTGACTCTCTGTACATATACCACAGATAATGAATGCAGCACAGCTAGTGAATAGAGGAGTTTGCTCTCGGTACAAAGAGTCAAGAGGCTGTTTGGGTGACCTGCTCTGGGCTTGTTCTTTCAAAATATAAAAGCCAAAATGAAAAATTATCAGGCTGAGTGAGCCAGGGACAAAAGCACAGACTGATTCAAGACCTAAAAGTGAATTGAGGGGAATCTTCAAATTAGACCTTAGGGCTAGGGATAGAAGTTACATATAAACCAGTTTAAGTGATTAGAAACTGGTTTAAACCTGTAGCAGAATAGAAGTTCAGTGCAAATAAACCAGTTTCAAAATGGATGAAACTGGCTTAAGATAAATCTGGTTGAATGTAGTATCAGACTTAACTGATTTAGGTCAAACTAGTTTATGAAATATCTGTCCCAGACCCCTTCCTGATTCAAGTTAAATCACAGTCACCTAGAATCTCAGCATGCTTTCCAGCTCTGGGCTGGGCTATCTGCTCCAGAGAACAGGGCTGGCCTTACTGCTGCCCCAAGGCAGACCCTGACTGGGGTCTGGGGCCAGGGGGGTTAAACTTCCCTTCCCTCAAGTACAGAGCTGCTGTGCTAAAAACTTACTGTTGGCTGTGAATGTGGACTACAAATCCCAGAAGCATCTGGAAGCAGGAACAGGAAGTGATCACCAACCCTGCAGAATCCTGCTGTTTTGATTGTGGACTGCAAATCCCAGAGACCTCATGGGCAGTAGGAAGAGGAAGTGGACACAGAGCCCATGATGGCTATATGCTAAAGAGCCATTCTGTAGTGCCCCCTGGCTTCTGGCTTGAGCTTCTGTAGGCATGTGGCTGCATTTCCTGAATCAAAAGTTCTGTTCATTTGCTTATTAGTTCAATCTTTGCAGTTTAGACTAACCTGCAAAGATTTGAAAGAAGAGGTTCAAGACCTTATGGGAGCTAATGCCTAGTATTTCTAGCCCACGTGGTATTATGTCAGAAGAAATGGAAGGAAGACCAGCTTTTTATGCCTACTAAGGAAAGTTTGACAGGCTTGAAAAGAGGGGCAGCATTACACTAGCACAGTTTGCCAAATGGGCCTCATCTATAGTGTTAATGGTAAAACCAGATCACACCATCTGCATCTGTGGGGATTTTTAAAGTCATGATGAATCAGGTCTTCAAAGAGCACTGAGCAAGTCTCCCTGGGTGGAAGTGCTCTGTCTGAATGTGTGTGCCCAAGTGTGTGCATTTATGTGTGTGTGTGTGTGCATGCATGCATACATGAACACACCCACACATGCAGGGAAATATAAACAAATCAATAAGCTAGTCATGTGGCACATCATACTGAAGGAAGATACTAAGCAGTATGTGACGGCCAGAACCAGAGGGATTAAGAAGACATAATATGTGCTGCTTAGAGGCATTTGGTATTTTGCCTAAACAGGTAATATTAGCTAATATAAAGTTTGTAAACTGCAAATGTAACTTGTCTGTCATAAGTTTAACCAAAATGATAAAATTAACTGTTTGTGAAACTGAGTGGGCCCCATAGGCAAAGCTGTAGCTGCGAGATTAGCTGACCTAACGGTTTCTGCTTAGGTTTCAGCTTTGATAATAAAAAACTGGATCCAACTGCTTGGCACACCCAAAACATTCCAGGAAAGCACATCCCAAGAAAGCTTATTCAGAGAAACCTAAAAGGGTTGGGCTTAGTAATGTCAAATTCAAACCTAAAGGTGCTGCATTGCAATTTGCTTATTGGATAAACCCGAGTCTAGGTAGTACCTTTTATGATAATTTTTAGCACCTTTCAATCCCATAGAGTGAAACAGCTATAGGGCAAGATTGTGAGTGGCTCTAAAGCCAACACATTAGCATAAGACTAGGTATAAAAAGCGCGTGCATCAGGAAGGAGGGAACAGAATGGTCATTTTTGTTCCACGCCCGGACCCCGGACTCCTGGTGTGAGTGAGAATCGGATTCTGATCAAGGGACCTTCCCTGGTAATCCCTCCGACAGCGTTGATCGGAACGCCTGACTTCACTGGAATCACTTGATGTGTACCTAAGCATCAAGGGACTATCAGTAAGTTGCCAACCCATGTCTGTCTATCTGTTGTTTTGAACAGTCCAATGGCTGATACCCTCGGAGTGCCCAGTTGGCCTGTGACAGAATTGATCTATCTATATGTTGTTATTATCTGTTGTTGTTATTTACTATTAGCTCTTTAATACTGCATTATATGCTTATTGCATTTATCTTTCTGTTAACTGTTGTGTGTGTGTAAGCTATAATAAATTTGCCTTTACTTCACTCCCAACTTTGCCTCTTTGATCTGAAATTGAACCAAACAGCCCAGTTGGCCTGTGATAGAACTGATACACTCACAATGCCCAGCTGGCCTGTGACAGCAGTATACCACTACAAACAGAGGAACTGATGCTGGCGGCTACAGTGCCATATAAACTATCAGTAGGGGCCTACTGAATTCATATGTAGCCCAGGTAACTTGGGTATATACTTCACTTCTCCAATTGAAGTGGATTGTTAGCTGGCAGATGTGCTGTGGGGGAACTGCAGACCGCTCAGTTTCCCTCCATCCCTATAGAACCAGGCCAGGACAGTCAGGGGACTTAACTATATAGAAATGTATTTACATTAACTTATCACAAGGGAAAGGAACATGGATATAAACATATGTACAATATATATATATTTATAAGATATCTAAACCAGTAACATAAACAATACCCTCTGGGTAAATGACATAAAACCTTATACCAGTACTCCAGATACAGTTAAGTCACAGGTAAGTATCTGATCTGAAACAGATACACCCAAAAGATAAACTCAATCCTGAGGACAAACCACAATACCCTTGGGCTTTTCCCCAGCCCCACAAAGAAGCTGGTAACTTTCGGGAGGCCCTCCCAGTGGGACCTTCCTTTTCAGGAGCCTTAACTAACTGGGGGAGAATCCTTCTCCCCTGTAGGAATCCTCTTTTCCCTGCAACTCACAGCTCTCAGGCCTGGAGGGTGGTCCTCATCCTCTGTACCAGGCTGCTCTCTCACCTGTATTGGGCTTTGTTGGGGGGAGGGGGTCGCTGTCCCCTGCAACAGGGCTCCACTATGCAGGGCTTCTGGGGCCTCTGGCTTAGCCCTGTCTTCTTGCCCAGTAGCCCGATCACTGTCTGGCTCTCTGGACTCAACCTTTTGCTATGGGTTGGAGGCCTGGGCTGCCTCATGCAGCAACAGGCTCAGTCCGCTCCTTGACCCTCCATGCAGCGCCTCCTGCACAAAGCTCCCAGCCTCATTCGGGGGTTAAGGACCTGAGCCACCCAAGCACTCCAAAGGTCCTAAATCATGCACCATCCTGCACACCATGTCTCTGGCTACATGCCAGAGGTTGCTGACCCAAGCTGCCTCACGCAGCTCCTAGGTTCTGGACACCGTGTGCTGTGCTGCACACTGAGTGAGAGCCTAGCAGCTGGAGCCATTCCCTACTGATGGAAGTCTTCAGGGGCAATTCTGGGCTACTGCTTTGCCCTGATGAGCAGCTCTCCTCAGCTCTTCTAAGCCCTGCTCTTCTCTGTCCCGGATGTGTTCTCCTCATGCTGGGCACAGAGCTCCTTTTATATGCTCCAGGGCTCCGCCCCTGAAGTCTTCTGGACCTGAGTGTTGCACTGTTCAGTCAGGTCCGGGGGGGTGGGGAACTCCTCTCTTCCTTCCCTCAGGAAAGGGATGTGACTTAACTCCTTTTGCTGCCTCCTGATTGGTGGATGAGCTCCACCAATCAAAACAGCAAGATTTCAAGCCTGGGACTGAACCCAAGCTCCAAGCCTGCTACACATGATTTTGCAAGAAACCACAAATTGGATCAGTCTGTATGAAAAAGTCCAGTTCCTATGCAAAAGCACAGGGACCACAGAGCGGCATGAAATCAGTGAGGAAGTAGGGGATGGGGGGGACAGGGGGATGCGGGGAGAACCAAAATACCATCTGCAAAGCAGAAAATATCAGGAAACCCTGCCATCCTGAAGCACAGGGGAAGGAGAGGGAGCAAATCAGAGGCTGAGCCCCTGACGTGAGCTCAGTCCAGGAGCCGGTCAGGGGGCAGCCCAGGAGCTTGCAAAGAAACCCGACCTCCCCCTTTTTTGTTTGATTTGATTTTTTTTGCATTGCATTGCATCGCAGAGGCCCAGCTCAGTGTTGTCTATAGCAGTGGCGATGAGGAGCTGGCCAGGATGAGGAGCTGCCTTCCCTCCTGGTGTGTGGTCAAGCCCGTGGAAACCATTAACTACATCTGAGACTGCTACTTAACATGGCAATAGCCGTACCAAATCCATGGAAGACATTAATTGCCATGTTGCAATTAATTGCAATTGCAGTAGCAAGCAGTCTAGGACATGGTTAATGGTGTCTGTGTGCTTGATCAATCCTGCAGGTGCCATTAACTGTCCTAGACTGTTTAATAATAACATGGAAATTATTGGCTTCCATGGGCTTGATCAGGGGATTTCTGTGTTAACAAGCAGTCTAGGACATGGTTAATGGCTTCCACGGTTTTGATAGAGCCCATAGATGCCATTAACTAGGGGTGTGTTAAACAGGCCATATTTGGTTCAGATTCAGCCTGAATCAGGGACAGTGATTTGATCTGTTGATTCAGATCACTGTCCCAATTCGATTCAGCTGAATCTGAATCTGAAGATTTGATGCTGATTTGGAGAATCAGCAATTCGGCCATAGACACAGCTTTAAATGTTTTTTCTACATACCTCAAGGTACGAGGCCTGGCTGGTGAACACTGTGATGCTGTGGTGGATGGAGTGCCCCACAGAAGCATGGGTCCCTCCCCCCCGCCGTGTGCTTGGCGATGAACTTGGAAGTGGACTGGAGGTCCTTCTGGTCCATTTCCAGGTCCGCCACTGAGCACACAGCTCAGTTGCCCTCCATCCCTATAGAACCAGACCAAGACAGTCAGGGGACAAAACTATATACGAATTTATTTACATTAACTTATCACAAGGAAAAAAACATGGACATAAACATATGTACAATATCTATCTATCTATCTATAATATATCTATATATATAGTATATATATCTATCTAGATATATAGATAGTATATCTATATATATACAGATAGCTAGATAGGTAGATATAAATATAGATATAGATATGATATTTAAACAAATAACATAAACAATGCCCTCTGGGTAAATGCCCTAGGGCCTATTAGTTCTTCACACAGTGAGTTTGAGACCAGGGCTCAGGAGTCTGGCAGGCTCCGGGGCAGAGCTGACTCCACTGCTCTGCCTGTCCCTTGTTTCCATTGGGCCTTTAAGCCTCTGAAAAACTAGGTCTGGGTTGTCTGGCTGTGTACACTCTTGGGCCAAGTGCCTGTATTCCCAACATTTATAATAGATTTCCAGTGTCTTAGTCCCAGCTTTGGTCTTTGCCTGGGGTGGGGCAAAGGATTGGAGCTGGGGCTGCCTCCCAGGAGGAGCCCTGGAGACTGCAGACACCCACACTGGCTGGGAGGGCTCTTCTTTGACCTCTGGGGGGCTCTCTTCTTGTGGGGTCACTGCCATTACCTGACTAATAGGTCCCTGACATGAGGATACTTCCTTTTGGACCCATGTGGCATCCCAGAGGTGAAGGATCTCCTCCTCCTCCCTCATTTCCTTAACTAATTGGCTGAACCCAGGAGGGTTGGTTTTCCGACCAGCATGATTCAGATCCCTAATAAGGGCCAGGCTGTATTGGGGCCCTATTTGGACCTGATGGAGCCTCACATAGTTTCATAGTTTCTAGGGTTTGAAGGGACCTGAGTAGATCATCTAGTCCTGCCATGGCAGGAAAGAGTACTGGGGTCAAATGACCCCAGCAAGGTGTACATCTAACCTCCTCCTCTTAAAGACCCCCAGGGTAGGAGCCAGCACCACTTCGCTTGGAAGTTGGTTCCAGACCCTAGCTGCCCTGACCGTGAAGTAGCACCTCCTGATAGCTAGCCTAAATCTACCCTCTGCCAGCTTGTGACCATTATTCCTGGTCAATCCTGGCAGTGCTCCGGGGAACAGCAACTTCCCCAGTGCCTGCTGGTCCCCTCTGACTAGTTTGTAAATGACCCACCTCGCTTGGGTTAATGGCCTCTTGTGGAACCACTCTCTGTAACACCTGCTCTAAGCATAACAAATACAAGGACACAGCTTCACCTTTGTGCTGGAATATGCTAAGCAGTTTGTAGTATGCTCCTCTGCCCTGGGACGACTGTCCGAACATGTCCTGTAAGGTCTGAAGGCACTGCCTTGTGGTGATACCTGGATTCTGGAGCTTAGTGGTCCAGATGACTCCAAAGGTGGGCTCCCTCAGTATGTCAACAAGATGCCGCTGCTTCTCTTTGTCTGGTATCTGTCATGTCATTAGAGTTTCCTGTGTGTGGGCAGTCCAAACCTCAAACCCTTCCTCTCCCAGATGGACTGGGAGATTTCCTGAAAAGTTCCTTGATCTTTTATATGCAGCTCAGTCATTTGAAAAATTTACCAATTCCCTGATGACCTGTTGCAAAGCCATAATCCATTCGGAGGTAACACCGGGGGAGGCTGTCACCTCTCCTTGCTCAGAGGATCCTTACCCATTCTCTCCCCCAGATTGTTGAGGACTAGCAGAATCTGACATGATTCCCTTTCTGGCTTTCTATAGAGACACACACAGCACCTTAACTGCTGACTAATCCTGTGTGAGCCCCCAAAATGTAACCCAGGTGTACTCTGGTATATATTCCCCTTCTCCAGTTGAAGAGAATTGTTAGCTGGCAAGTGTGCTGTGGGGGAACTGCAGACCGCTCAGTTTCCCTCCATCCCTATAGAACCAGGCTAGGATAGTCAGGGGACTTAACTATATATATATATATATATATACACACACACACACACACACAAATAACATAAACAATACCCTCTCAGTACATGCTCCTTATACTAGTGCTCCAGTTACAGGTAAGTCACAGGTAAGTACCTGATCTGAAACAGAAAATACCCCAAAATAAACATAGATAGCAAACAGACAAACTATAGGTAAGTATATGTGAACAATAAAGAAACCACAAATAGAGATAAAGAGCAGGTGAAATAATAGCAAAAGGGGGTACCAGCAGAGCCCTAGGACTCTACTCTACTAATTTAAAAACATGAGAGTTCACAAAATATAAGGCATGCCATCACACCACTTACGGCGCAAGAACCAAGATAAATGGACAGAAAACAACAGAATGCAATTTAACAAGGAGAAATGCAAAGTGCTGCACCTAGGGAGGAAAAATATCCAACACACCTACTGCCTAGGAAATGACCTGCTCGGCAGTATGGAAATGGAAAGGGATCTAGGAGTCCTTGTGGACTCCAAGATGAACATGAATCGCCAGTGTGACAAAGTCATCAGCAAAGCTAATGCCACTTTATCATGCATCAGCAGATGCGTGACAAACAGAACCAAGGAGGTGATACTCTCTATCGGGCACTGGTCAGACCACAGTTGGAATACTGCGTCCAGTTTTGGGTGCTACACTTTAAGAGGGATGTGGATAACCCGGAGAGGGTCCAGAGGAGGGCCACTCATATGGTTAAGAGCTTGCAGGCCAAGCCCTACGAGAAGAGACTAGGGCACCTGGACCTCTTCAGCCTCCGCAAGAGAAGGTTGAGAGCCTCCGCAAGAGAAGGTTGTGGCTGCCTATAAATTCATCGTGGGGTTGCAGAAGGGAATTGGTGAGGCTCTACTCACCAAGGTGCTCCTGGGGGTTACAAGAAATAATGGCCATAAACTAGCAGAGAGCAGATTTAGACTGGACATTAGGAAAAACTTAGGAGGAGATTCAACCTATACGGGTCTGAAGACACATCAATTGACCAGATCCCCAGTCCTTCCAAAAACAATTTTGTTATGGGCATACTTGGCTATGCTACTTATTTGATGTCTAAAACATTCCTTGGAATCTGGACTACATCAGCTGAGGAGTACACCTAACTGTCAAGCAGAGAAACACCATCAAGCAGACTGTAGGGCCTTACTTTGATAGGCCTATAAGTCTATCCTCTTGCTTGGCCGTAATGCCTTCCTAAAGGAAGTAAATAACAGCTCTCTCTTGAGCACAGCTGTATTTGATTTTCTGTGATTTGTATATAGTGGGTTGACACTGATATTTTTCCTTCTTGGTAATAAAATCACTGGGTTGTATGTTTTTAGTTGAAAACTGACTCCATAAATGTTTCAGTAAGTGAAATGTTTTAACAAGCATCCACCAAACTCATGGGCTATTTACTTAAACTTAATAACTTATGCTTAGAACAACAGTGCAGGGAAAAGAAAAAAACAGCAAACCATTTGCAGAGCCCAAACCAAATTTCCCTTCAACCCAACCATTAAACATTTCCTTAAAAGAAAAAAAAAATATGTCCTGACTCCTTGCTTGGCAATTAAGCTATTCACAACTTGTCTGGTCTGATCTCTCTGCTTTAAGCTTTATTTTTATGCCTCAGCTTTGGCCCTGGGGATTTATACATGAGGTCAGCCCAAACCCCACACGAGACCTAAAGGCAGCAGACTGTTTTATAATATTAAGGAGGGTGGTGGGGGAACGGTTTCCCAGGCTCATGTGATCCTAACCACCTAAGTGTATCTGAATACTGGTTGGGCAGTCATTCACATCCTGCTAAGCATTCTGTCTAAGCAAACACTATTAATGGGCATCCAGAGAATAGCCCTCCAGTGCCCTCTTCCTCCTTGGCCACATGAAACTGCAGTGTTTCATTTTTGTCTGCACAAAAATAAAGCATTTTGTTAGCAAAGGCTTAAATGCAGGGTTTGTAGTTTACATACATTTATAAAGGAGACATGCCTAGTGTTAGCAGAAAGGCTGAAGAAACACCATCCAAAGCAAGTGGCATTTAGTTTGCTCTCCCTCCCAACAGTACTGACCCATAGAGGGTTTTGGCTATTGAACTTGTATCAGTAAGGATGTCACAGGCCTTCACCTCCTGCTCCATCTTAGCTCCATCATCCTATATGGTTGCATGGAAAGAGAAGGCGCTTTGAAGTATGCAGGGTGTGTGGAGGTGTAGGGTTTAATTAGCCTGCGCCCTCCCACACAGCAGAGTGCTGGCAACTCTACTGCAGCCCCTTTGAAACATTTCACTCAACACCTGGATCATCTATTGCTATCAACAGAAGTTCTGTAGCCTGAATAAATGCAGATTGTCTCTTCCCCCTCACTCCATGGCCCATGGTCAAAATGGGTATGCAACCTTATGCTTTCTAGTGGCCATTGACTACTCTAATGTGCCACTGGTGACTGGTGCAATTTTGAGTAACCTCCAGGCTGTTTTAGGACACGGTTTAATCTACAGCCAGACTAACATGAAGGAGACTTTTAGTGACCCTTTTACAGCCCTCTGCAGGGTGTTTGCATGCACATGTGGACACCAACCACCCCTCAGCCACTGTGCAGGGTCTGGTCACAACAGAGTTCAACAAGTGTAAGGCTGGTATGAGTGAGTGGAAAGCTTGCCGCATAATATTGAAACCTGATATCCATGAAAATAAAGTGCCCCCTTTATGGTAATTTTATCGTTACCAGTAGATATTCCTATTTCATTTAAAAAAAAATCTTTTTGCATAAAAAAGGCAAGCTACAACCAAGTTAAATTCAAAGGATGGCCTCTTCCACCTCTGTACACATAGGGTGATGCTTTTCCACAAACAAGCTTACACATTAAAGTGTGAAGCCATTTTATATGGTGCTAACCCTGTCCCTCCCACTCCTTACATGTGAATGGGATGGTATACGAAATCCAGGCTATTGGGAAGCTGCTATTGACAACTGGGATTTAAATATAGCTACAGATGCTACTTGGGGCCCAGTGTTCTCAGTGTAATATAATATCCATCACTGTTTGAAGGGCCTTTGTGGAATCCATTTTGTTGCTTCTGATTAGTATTTGGCTGGTAACAAACTCAGAAGTGACTGTTTGGATGAATTTCTCATCCTTCATCTCCATTTCATTTTGATTCCAGACAACTTCCCTCCTCCAGTTTTGAGGTTTTCTCTTAGACCAGAAAAGCTTAGTCCTTCCTGTGAAATCTGACAACTAAAGGAAGCACTTTTGTTCACCTCCCCAAATCTGTGGCTGTGGATGGGTTGGTTGGCTGTGTCAGTTATTAATGTGTCAAAGCATTTCAGTCTATACCAGCTTCACAGAAAACTTAGAAGAAGTCTCAGAGCTTAGAAAAAGTCTTAGTGTCATTGTCAGCCAAATTTCTTGACAGTGTGTCACTAGCATCTGATTTCAAGTGTCTGGTTTTGTTTGTGGGACTTCCATTTGTCCTTCTCCTTTTCCAGAGATCCATTTGGGAGGCAAATGAAAAAGGGCTGGACACCTAATTTGCATGTTCAGAAAATAGGCCTCTGTGAAGCGGCTAGTATTCACTTGGGATTTGGATTTGGCCAATTCGGGGAACAGTGATTCGATTCGGTGATTTGAATCAGTGTCCCAAATTGATTTGGCTAAATCTGATCCAGAGATTCAGCCACAGCCGAATCATCTAAATTTCCAAATTGGCCCCGTCCCCCGCCGGCTCTCAATGGCTACCCTGCCTGCTGTTCCAGCTCCTGGTTCTTATAAAAAAACAAACAAACAAAACAAACCCTATTCACCGGCTGTTGCTAGGTGGAGAGGTGATCCCCACTGCCCCCTGTTGCCCCATTCTGTGTGGGGGGGCTCTGCCATGAGCCCCCTGACCCCTGCCTGCTCTCTCAGATGCCCCCATGGCTGCCCTGCCCAGCCCAGCTCCCAGCCCTTTTAAAAAAAAATACCTGAATCACTGGCTCCCCCCCACTCCCCTGTACTGCATGGGGGCTCTGCCACAAGGCCCCAGAAGCCTCAAGGCTGCTGCAGAAGCTGGTGAGTTTGAGTTTTTTTGTTTTTTGTTTTT
>NW_017728950.1:48200797-48208239 GCF_001723895.1 Crocodylus porosus
CAGAGCCCCCCATGCAGTTTGGGGAAGTGTGGGGCAGCACAAATCGTCCCCCCCACTATAATATAGTTTATTTTAAGCAGCTGATGAGTTGGGGCTTTTTTTTAAAGAGCTAGGAACTTGGGCTGGGCAGGGCAGCCATGGGGTGGGGCTGGGACAGTGGGCCAGGGTTCTGGGGTGCTCAGGGGGACTGTGGAAGGGGGCAGGGGAAGGGGCCTAGCAGGGTTCCCCCCATGGTCCCCTTCCCTTCCCTGACCTTCTACTAACCAGCATGGAGTCCGGGTCCAGCTCCCTGCTGCAGCTAGCGGGGATTGCCCAAATCACCGAAGCTCTGCGAATCTTTCCTGAATCAATTCAGACCTTTTCACTGGCCTCCTGATTCGATTCAGATTTGGAGATTTGGCCACTGAATCAGGCTGAATCTCCTCCAAACTGAATCAGCACCCAAAGCTTTGCACAGTCCTATCAGAAAGTATAGGGATAGGAAAAGGTAACATTGCATTGTCTATCACATACGTGACAGAACACAAAAACTGGCTCTGAAGTGATGGAAGAAGTAAGAATCAGACTTAATTGAATGATAAAGTTACAGACAATTTCAGGAAAAGAATAGGGGCAGTGTCATGACAAAAGAGCACCTAAAAAGAAGCAAGAGGAGGATGAGGCTTTTTTTTTTTGTTGAGAAACTATCCAGAAGCATCCAAAGAATGGGTTCCTATAATGGTATTTAACTACCTTGGTGTCTCTTAGAAAAGCAGAATGCAGACATTACAAAATTCTTGAAATGTATTAAGGACAACTTTTTTTGTCAGAAAGTTGAAGAAGTTACTAGGGGAGTGGATATTTTATTTATGTATTTGATTTTGACTAATCAGGGAAGTCTAAATATGGAAGGTAATAAGAGATTACATGAAAGAGATTACAAAACAAAAGAGTTCCAAATTCTAAACAAAGAGCAGTATTGGCAGAGAAAAGATAACTGACTTCAAAAAATACACTTCAGCAAACACTGAGAACTGGTTGGCAGTACCTCTGGGGAAGATAATCAGAGATTAAAGAATGTATGTATGTATTTATATGCCACCCTACGCAAGAAAGGCTTGGGGTAGCTTCCAAATATTAAATGTCCAACAACAGACTATCTTGAGGTAGATGGAAGATATGAAGCACAGGAAAAGATCAATGTATCTCCTTTATCAGGAGCTCTACAATGACCTGAAAAGCAAAAAGGAATCAGAATTCATGGTAAAGGTGATCATGAGTCACATGATAGAGGTGACTATGTTTTTAGAGCCAACTTGATTTTTGCAAAAAACAAACAAACAAAACCTTTAATTGAAAGCTTTTGGGCACAGTCTTCTTCAGGCATAAGAGAAAAGATTATAAAAGTTCTCCTAGATAGAGATGAAAGTTCATATCTCATAGGAGAGTTGAAGGTGTGATAAAATATGGCAGTGAAGCTGATCTAGGTATGTTCATCTACACAGCTCTCAAATCCTTGGTCTCTGCTGGATATCTGAGTCACTGACTCATTATGAGTGAGCATTTGAGTATCAAGGAATCAGAACTCATGGTAGAGGTGATATCTTTTATTAGACCAACTAGATTTTTGCCAAAAAAATTGCAAGCTTTTGGGCACTAACACTCTTCTTCAGGCATAGGAGAAATGATTGTAAAAGTTCTCTTAGATAAAGATGCAAGTTCATATTTCATAGGAGAGTTGAAGGTGTGGTAAAATCTGTTTGGAACAGTTCATTTTATGCAGGTTAGGCTCAGAGAAAAGTTGGAATAGTCTGTTTACCTCAAAGTTGTTTGGTGGCAAGCAGGATATAGTCATATTTCCTTCTGGTTATGATGTTTCATATTTCACAGAAGAGTAAAAAGGTGGAATACTCTTCTGGGCCGGAATTTCTTATGTGGTGAGGTATCTCTGAGCTCTGTGATGATCCAAATTACCTCAAACAAAGGCAAGAGCAGGTGTCTCAGGTTTCGGGTGGTAAAACTTGCTTCCTCCTTGTAAAATTATAAAGATTTCATTTTAAAAATTGACCAAAATTTTCTATCTTCCATGTGTCAGGTATCCAGATTTTAGCCATATTGGTCCAGAGGCAAAAGGAATCCAAACTCATGGTAGAGGTGATATCTTTCATTAGACCAACTAGATTAAAAAAACCCAAACTTTAATTGCAGGCTTTTGGGCACAAACACCCTTCTACTTTGCCTGATGAAGTTTGGGTTGGATCAACTAAAATAGTTGGAAAAAAAATGGTCTTTGAAAGCTTTCAGGTACAATGATGATGCTGAGAAGGCTGAAGTATTCAGTGCAGCTTTGCTTCAGTCTTCATAGTTGGTCAAACTTAATCTAATATAGTTTATTTTAACCAGAGAATGAGATCACAGGTTGAAACAGAGAAATAACAGTTTAAGGACTATTAGACAAGTTAGATATGGTCAAGATATGAGGGCCTGTCACAGGGCACTAAGGTGCATGCTCCTTTAAGGGCAGAAACTGCCTAGGGAGAGGGCCCTAGCAGTCAGGCAGGAACCCTACAGCTGCAGGTTACTGTGGCAGCAGGAATGAGGGAATTAGCCCACACTCGCAGGCGGTCAGGAAGAGGCAGGGCCTGGGGCACATATAAACCCCAGGGCTGGGACTAGAGGGTCAGTTCTCTGTCAGCAGCCAAGGCGGAAGGAGCTCTGTTAGAGGAAGCTAAGTGGAGATGGTTGAGTGCCTGTTCTACTTCTGGTAGGATTAAGAAGCTCCAGGGGCTCACCAGGGACCCTGGCCTGCAAAGCATTTAGTGCTAGTGGGGAGGTTTAATGCTTTTAAAGGGGCAGAGCACACCCTGAACTGCCTGTATTATGTTATAGCCCAGGGGCTCATATTTTGATTTCTGTTTGTAAACCAGTGGCTCGGGCTGAGGCTATTGGGGAAGGAAGAGCCCTTTTTGGGGGCCCACTACAGTGTGGGGACCTAAGCGCCAATGTGGGCAGCATGACAGGGGGTGAGCAGACCCCAGTGCCAGAGAGGAGGTAGTTACTGAGGCCGGACTAAGTTGAGGCCTCAATATTGGGAGACAATGTTTACATAACATGTGTGAGGCATGGGGCGTGATAAAGGGGCAGTTTTGGAGTCACACATTTAGCCCATAAGGCTGGGAGGGGTATCATAAGACCCCTCCCTAGTGTGAGGCCCAATAGAGGGGTCCAACAACCAACAGGGTTAGAGGAGACTGTCAGAACTGTGACCGAGCAGCAACTTGAGGGCCACCTGCCAATCCATCATGGCAGATGAGATTAGCAGATGCCCATAGAGTGGAGCCAGCATGGTCACAGTGTCCTAAGGACATCACGGCCATCCCAGTGGTGGCTGTATTGTGACAGGGCCTAATGAAATTTTTGAGCCTTTAAAGAACTAGCCAAAATAATCTTTGAATCTTTGAATCAGTTATCACACTGGAAAAAGGTAAACATAGCACCTGTTTTTAAAAAGACAGACTAACTTCAGTATTACAATAATTTTTAAGAACTTAGAGGATAATAAGGTAATAGAAACATCCAACAAGCATTTGTCAAGGAAAATTGTATGAAATTAAGTTAATTGCCCTGCTTGGCAGTGTAACTGGCTTACTGTTTAGAAGAATGATACAGCTTTGATTTATTAAGGTTTATGACAATTTCTCATGATAACGTCTCATAAACAACCTAGGTAAAATAAAGATTGCATGAAATTACCATAAGGTGGGCACATAACTGTCTGGAAAACAGTAATCAAAGAATAATTATCAGTAGTTTGGAGCCTGGGAAGATATTTCAAATGAGATCCCATATGAGTCTGTTCTGAGCCTGGTTCTATTTAATATGGTGATCATTGAGCACGTTTACACAAGACACATTACTGTGCAGTCACCTAGTTTATTGTGCAGTGTAGCAAACCTCCCAGTCTTTCTTTATTTTAAAATTCATTCCCTTCCCTTCCCCAACCACTTCTAATTTTTTCTCTACCTCTCTATTCCATATAAGTATAAGTGAGCTAAGACATAGGATAAACTTCAGCATTTTATTTTGGTAGCAAGTTGTATTTGTTTTGTTTTGTTTTCTCCTTCTTTCCAAATAAGTGCCCTGCTATGGCTAGCCACTGTTTTATATTGTATAATTATTATGTTTATATTGATTTTTACTGTTCTATATTACTGTATTACTGATACTATATTATTTAGGCCTATTTAGGTAAGTTAGCATAAGTCATGTCAAGTTTCCATTTTGTTTGTCAGATCACCGTTTGGGTCGGACTAGATGATCTACTCAGGTCCCTTCCGACCCTAGAAACTATGAAACTATGAAACCATCTTGTGTTCCCTGCCCGGGCATACCCTATTGTAACTCTGTTGTAGCTATGTGACTCATACATACCCCTCCTATGTAACTTGGTTCCTAAATGAATGGGGATGAATGAGGGTGCTTGAGAGACAATGGCAGCAGGTCTAAAAATAGCTCCCTCTGAATGACCGAACAGTCAACTCCACGACCCAACCATCACCCTGCACTGAACCTCCCTGGCTAACCTGCACTGACCCTCCTTTGAAAGACAAAGACTGCTGAAGATCCCACCCAAGCCACCATTACAGACACCTGAAACTGCATGTCTAGACCTGGAATGCACATGCTTAGTGCACCAGGGGCTGGCTCTTGCCTGGGCAGGCCCCCTGCCACTGGGGTCACAGAAGGTCTGCCCCTATAAAAGGGGGCAGTGAAGACAGACCCGGTGGGGATGCCATCTTCACCTGGACCAGACCTCTGCTCCACATCATGCTGCCTATCAACCCAGATGCCCTGCCAGCGACCCCCCCCCTCTGGACAACACCTGCTGAACAAAGATCCCAACTGGCCATTGATGACCCCCTTCCAGCCTGTCTGGATAGGTAGCTATAATCCCCATACTCTCTTCAACCAAGGACGGGGACTCTGTTTCTCTTACCTACCTGGACTCCAACCCTTCCACTGAGTCTCTTTCTCCTGCTACCATTGTGAGTGCTTGTGTGTGTATGTGAGGGAACCAATAACTTCATGGGGCTGTGTAGTGTGTTGTCTGTTTAATAAACCTGTTATTTTGAAACTCCAAGTTGGGTTTTTGTCTGTTTCCTGACTGTTTTCCCCTTGCCACCACTTATCTGCCCCCTGACCCAGCTGTCTGCCTCAGTTTCCAGCCTGAAGCTTCCAGCTGCCTGCCTCGCTCTCTCTTTCCTGGCTGTCTCCTCCTTGCCACTGGGCTTTCCCCCTTATACCAGTGACCTCAAGTAACCCTGGGGCCCCTTGACCTTAAGTAACCCTAGTCTGTTGGTTCTAATCCCAGCTCCAGCAACTTTCACTCCTGGCATTTTCACTATCTCATTTTTATCCCCATCCTTCTCCCTCCTTCTGGAGATCTTTGACCCTTGATTCCTCCTCCCATAGTCACCAGTAACCCTAGGTGTACTTAGGTCATCCTAAGTACACACATACACCCCACACCACCCAAGTTAGGAATTCACCTGTGTATATGTGTAGGTGGATGATTTGTGTGTAAACTGGTGAATATACATATGTCATTGTGTGTGTGATATATGAATTAGTGATCCGTGTATTATGTGTATTGGGTGTACGGGTATTGACAATTGAGTTTTGTCTAACTTTTCATGTGTATAGTGTATACAGCTTGAATGGGTGATAGGGGTGTGTGTGTGTGTGTCTAAGCTGGTAATTTTGGATGAGTGTGTGTGTGTGTGTGTGTGTGTGTGTGTGAGTTGGTAGTGTGTGGGTGTATGCACCTAGTATGTGTGTATGTGCCTAATTGATTTTTGAGAGTGTGCATGTGTAAGTGTACACCACATCTTCCTGTCTAACAGCGTGACATTGAGATCCTGAGTGTTGGCCTGACCCCACAGGGCAACAGCAGGATGGGCACTCTTACTGTGCAATAGAAATGGCTAATTGTAATTAAATTATCTACCTGCAAATGCAGGTAGCAAATTTCATCACAATTAGTTACTGTGCAGTAATGAATGTGTACTTGTGACCAACCTGAGGTCAACCCCAGGGCTGCAGCTTATAAGTCTCTACTGGGCTGGGCTGCATCTGTGGCAGTCCTTGGCTACAGGCTATAAAAGCCTGCAGACATTTTGTGCCCTGGGGCACACATCACAGGCAATTTGAGGATAGTGCAGGCCCTGTGTACCCCCATGGGCAGACCACGGCCCTGCTGTGCCTGCTGTGCCTGCTTGCCTGAAGCTTGGTACTTCAGCTTGGTGGCTGCCAGGGCAATGCTGCTTGGCCAGCAGGGTGGCTACCACTTGCTTCAGGGTGCTGTAGTCCCTGTCAGCCCTGTCAGCATTCCAGAGCTGCCTGCAGGCTGCATCTGGTGGTAGGACCAGCAGCACCTGACTGCTGCAGACCCCAGCAGTCTGCCCTGCATTTGCAACTGCTGCGGGCCATAGCTTCTGCCACATGGCTGCCAGTCCCTTGCCGGGACCCTGCACTGGGTGCTGCTGGCAGTTGCCCAGGGCCAGCAACAGAGTGATAAGGGTTAGACTTTGGTGACAGTCCCTTACAAGAGAATGTCTTATCAGGTGAGGAATTTGAACATAATCCCTGCAGAGCATGGGGAAATCAAGATGGAGGCATCCACGGAATTTGAACATAAACCCTGGGGAGCATGGGGAAATCAAAATAGAGGCATCCACGTGGTCTGTGCTGGAGGAACCCTTTGCTATGGTATCATTACAAGAGGGACAGCTGCATGGGGGCCCAGAAAGCTGGTATGGGACCCATCAGCATGGCCTTATCCACCTCATCAAGGCCCGCCCCAACCATGCACACAGCCCTGCCTTCCACCCAGGGCCCCAGTTGGAGCCAGGAGGAGGTTGGTGACCTTGTGCAGAGGTGCAGAGGCAGTTTGAGCAGAGTGGATACTCAAATGTCCAGTTATAAGGCCTTGTTGGGTGGTATGCAGGAGTGGGATGCAACTCCTAGTTGGCACAACAGTGTCGCATCAAGGTCAAGACCTTGTGAGGACAGTGGGTGGCCATGACCGACCACAATCATTGGTCTGGTTGTGCCTGCAAGATCATGCCATTTATACAGTGGCAGATCCAGTTTTTGGTGCCATGGGATCCAGGCCACAACCATACATTTTTTTACCAGTGCAGGCAGCCTGTCTGAGCCCCCCCACCCTGCCCTGACCCCTCCAGTGACTCATTACCAGAAGAGGGACCTATGAGCATTCAGCATCCTGCCCCACCTAGCTCCCTGGCTTCTCAGTCCATTAGCAGCTCAGGGAGCCCTGGCCAGTGGCTGCCTCAGCAGCTGCAAAGCCCCAGACCCCACCACTCAGGTAGGCTCTGGAGCGGTGAGAGATGCGTGGGTGAAGCCCGCTGTGCCCCCACTCCCCCGAAGCCCCCTAGACCCCC
>NW_017728950.1:48208250-48212867 GCF_001723895.1 Crocodylus porosus
CATGCCATGCACTGTGGACTGAGGACAGTGGGTGCAGCTGGACACCATTGCTGATGGGGAGGACCACAGTGAGCCACTAGCCTCACCAGCCCTGGACATGTGGTAAGCCTTGCACTGGGGACATGGGCCCTCCCAGACTCTGCTCCTGCGCTTGTCCCCACTACCAGTTTGGCCTTCCCACACTCCACTGAGTCCAGGTTCCCTCCCCACAGCATGCAGTGAAGTGGGACACAGTTCACAGCTCTATTGAGCAGCCCATGTGCCCCCTCCCACTCAGCTGGCTGGGCACAGGCCTCTCACACCTGGAGGAAGGCATTGATGCTGGTGGTGATGTCCTCCTCAGCAGCAGGGGGCAGGGACATGCAGTGCTGGAGGTTGGCTGTGTGCCTTTCTAAGTGGAAACTAAGCAGGAACTTGCTGCTTGCCAATGCAGCAGGAGCCTGGGATTGGGCATCTTTCACTGGCAATAAGGCATGATAGGATCTAATGCAGGGGTTGGCAACCCCCTGGCAAATGTGCTGAGCATGGCACGCAAGGCCATTTTGCTTGGCATGCCATGGCTGCTGGGTAGCTGGTCTGGGTAACTGCTGCCAGTGACGGAGCCCGGGCTGCTCCCAGCAGGGCTTGCAGCATCCCAGCTGCCTGTTGGAAGCAGCCCAGGATCCTCAGAGGTGTGCACCTCAGAGCAGACAGTGGGGCAGCGCAGCCCACCCTGAGGTGCGCATGCAGTCGCCACCAGCATGGAGCTGATGCCGGAGCTGTGGAACCTGGTGCAGCTGTTTGCAGCCTGCCTGCAGCTTGCTGCAGCTGCCCAGAGCCTAGGTTGGCTACAAAGAGCTGTGCCAGGCTCCAGAGCCCAGTCACCAGCTCTGTGCTGGGAGGAGGGGAAGAGACTGTGATTGCGCTGCCTCAGGCCCCTCCCCCACCGCCCTCTCCAAGGTGTGCCTGCACAGCTGTTTGCATCCTTCTGGCTGCAGCCAGCCCCGGCTCTGGGTAGCTGCTGCTAGCCGGGAGCCCAGGCTGCTCCCAGCAGGCATCTGGTACACTGCAAGCCCTGCTGGGAGCAGCCTAGGTTCCAACAGCTACCCAGAGCTAACAGCCACAGAGCCTGGGCTGGGGGACAGGAGCTTTGGGTGGGAGGGCACAGGGCAGCAGGGCTGGTGGACAGGGGCTTTGGGTGGGGGGCAAGGGGCACAAGCAGGGCATCCTGCCATGTAGCCCCTGCCCTCGTTTTGTTTTTCTGGCATGCTGGCACTCCGGCACCTTCCAGGGTAGGCATTGTGGTGTTTTTCAGCACTCCGGCCAAAAAACGTTGCCTATCCCTGATCTAATGCATGATCCACACAAACATGCCTCCTGCCATGCATGCTATAGCAGGAGGTGCTATTGTGTGGCTCATGCATTAGATCCCATCTCAGTGTAGGGGGGCCCTAAGACTTTTCTGATTTTTATTGTGAAGGGTATGCACATATCTAAGTAAACTTTTGGAAAATCTGAGGAAAAACTCTGTAGTAGTGAAAGAGTGAACCCCTCTTCCCAACCCACCTCTCAATTGAGAATAGCTGCAACATTGTTTGCTGGAAAAGGGCTACAGGAAATACAAGCAAAACTTGAGAGTTGGCACGCACATGGCCTTCCCTAAGGATAAATATGCTTGCTTGCACAAAGAAACCTTTTGATTCCATGAATACATCCCTTTTAGTTCTCTGAATGTGTGAAGAGGAAACTAACAGTTGCACACAAATTGAGGCACTGTGGATAGTGTGCTGGATTTGTACCAGTGTTTATACCAGATTTCATGGCTCAGGACAGTTTGGATGGCTGCTGGAGACTGACAGAATCCTTCTATCAATCTGGTCCTGGACAGCTCTACGACCTCTGTCTGCCACTTCTGCTGCTTTGGGATTTATTTTAGTGGTTGCAGCATTATGACCCATACCTTCCCCACATGGTAGTGGTATCTGCAAATCTCTATAACTAAGGAGTCACTGGCACACCCCTTGCTCTAGGATGAAGAGAACTAAGCTCACTGCTTTTCAGTATTTGTGTGTCTGAGCAAGTAGAAGGAGCCACATGTCCTCGAAGAGTGAACATGATGATGGTTCAAGGTACTTGCAAGCTCCATTAGCGAAGGCAGCTCAGAAGATCAGCTTTGCCAAGTGAGTAACTGTAGAAATAGAGAATGATGCCAGAGGCCCTTCTAAACTCCAGTATCCCTGGTTCTCCTGTTGTTAATGATAAAGAACAATGTGAGGGGCAAGGATTTTTGTGGGTGACATCTTGAAAGAACCAAGTCTGGGTACTTGGTACTCAAAAGCTTGTTTACATTCCTCTCAACTGTGCAGTCAATCCAAAAGATACTGGTCCACAAAAGTCCTTGCCTCTCCTATTTTTCCTGGGACATCACCCCAACGCTACCATAATAAAGAAGTCGCCAGACAACAAACATTAAATAAATAGGCTGCATTATCTGTACAAAATTATATAAATACAAGCTTTTTGGCGGAGGGACTGCCTTCTTTTTATAGTATTTAACAACCCTTATAATCTTATTGTGATGATGCTATGTCACAATTCATAGGACAAACATTTAGAATTACATTCATACTGTGCGAAGGTAACAGAAAGGCCTCTCAAGACCTCATTTCTGAATCTTTATCTTAAGCACAGTTAGTTATCCAACAGATGATCCTCTGAATAGGTCTTGCTAGTAAAGTAATGTAAATAAATACCTTGCCTCACTGCCCTTCATTAGTTATTTTAGTAAAAACAACCATCACATTATTATTAAGGAATCTGTCCTTCATTCCATGCATAAAGGCCATGTTGCATATTATAAAAAACCCTCCCCACAAATGTCATAGTTTACAAAAGCACTCTGTACACTGTGAAATGTATCCCAACTTAAATGTGAATACTATTAAAAATAGGAAAAAGACATTATTACCACTGATTTTACAGAAACAAAACTGCAGGGAGATAAAAAAGCCCCCAAATTGTTTTATCTGGACAACATAATGTACAATTATTAATATTGCACTTTTTATACAAGAAATCCTAATAAATATACACAAAAGATATACATTTACATACACAGAAACACATTCTCTTTTCTTCTTTTTAAATAAAAGTTACACTGATTCTTAGTAATAAGTTTTCTTGGAGACCCATTGTAGAGAGCATGTTTACTGCCAAACACACTTTGGAATGACCAAACTGCAGGCGATTTAATGACATTGACCTCACAAAAGAACTTCCAGGCTTGTTGAAAAATCTATATGTAATGGAAGATGCAACATATCAATACTTTCAGAGTGTTTTATTACTTCACCACAAGACGTGAGCCCTGCTGGGGCAACATAAGAGCCACAGCCAAACCTTTAATGCAGCGATGGTCTGACCTGGACATCTCACCCTTAAAGTCTGGGGAAGCTGAGATCCCAATTTTCCAGCTTGAGTCTGTTTTTAATTTTTCATGCATGCAAGGTACTAAGCAATCTAGATTTCCACTGACCTGACTTGAGAGCACCCAGGACTTAGCTTAATGAAGCACTTACCAGAATCAACCTATTGATCATTACTGCCAGCAGAAGAGAGAAAGAGAGAGAGAGACCCATAATGAGCAAGCAAAGTCACATTACAGATGTGAAATCTGAGCTTTGCCTCTCAGCTCACATCTGCAGAATTCTATTGGTGGACATAAAACTATGCTGTTTTCTAGCAATCAGGATTCTTGTTTTGGTGTCTTTTAAGAATTGGTACTGCTACTGTGAAACCAATGCTGATGACACTACATTCTGCATACCTACGTAACGGGAATAACCAAAAGGAACAACCATTTTTCTTGGAGACCCATCGTAGAGAGCATGTTTACTGCCAGACACACAGTACAGAAACAACAGGAACAACCATTTTTCATGAGAACTGAGCTGCTGTGATTATCATCACTGGAGGACTTGGCAATTAGGAGAGAAACATTCACAGAATCATAGAATCATAGAAGTAGGGTCGGAAGGGACCTTGTAGATCTTCAAGTCCGACCCCCCACCTGGGCGGGAGAAAAGACTGGACTCAAATGAGTCCAGCCAGGTAGGCATCAAGCCTCTTCTTAAAGATCCCCAGGGTAGGAGCCAGCACCACTTCCCTAGGAAGCTGGTTCCAGCTCCTAGCCGCCCTAACTGTGAAGTAGTTCTTGCAGATGTCTAATCTAAATCTACTCTCTAATAATTTGTGTCCATTGTTCTTTGTCATACCAGGGGGCGCTAGGGGAAACAGCGTCTCCCCTAAACTCTTCTGGTCCCCTCTAGTGAGTTTATAGACAGTCACCAGGTCCCCCCTCAGCCTTCTCTTGTGAAGGCTGAACAAGTTGAGGTCCTGCAGTCTTTCAATGTACAGTCTTCCCTGTAGTCCCCGGATCATGCGGGTGGCCCTCCTCTGGACCCTTTCAATGTTGTCCACATCCCTCCTGAAATGGGGCACACAGAACTGGACCCAGTTCTCCAGCTGTGGCCTGACCAGTGTCGCATAGAGGGGGAGGATCGCCTCCCTGGCTCTACTTGAGATGCATCTGTGGATGCACGACAAGGTCCAGTTAGCCCTGCCAACCGTGACCTCGCA
>NW_017728950.1:48213963-48236621 GCF_001723895.1 Crocodylus porosus
GGACGCCCTTGGTGAGCCAGGGGGGCTTTTGGGCACTCTTGCCCCCCTTGCATCTTGTTGGGATGGACTCACCTTGGGCCCTGAGTATCGTTTCCTTAAGGAACAACCACTCGTCCTGGACACAAGTTCCCCTGCCCTCAAGGACCCCAGCGCCTCACCCACTAGACTCCTCACTTTTTGAAGTTGGCCCTCCTAAAGTCTAGGACTACCGTCTCGCTGCAGGCCCTTGACACCCTGCACTGGATGGTGAATTCCAGCAAGCGATGATCGCTATCACCCAGGTGGTCAAGAACCTGGAGGCCCCTGACCAGGTCATCGCCTGTGGCCAGGACCAGGTCCAACACGGCGTTTCCTCTGGTGGGACTGTGCACCTCCTGGATTAAGTGGAGGTCCTGTATTTCAGCTAGGAACCTCCTGGAATGGTCAGTCCTGGCTGACTGTTCCTCCCAGCAGATGTCCGGGTAATTAAAATCACCCATGACAACTACATCCCTTGCTTTAAGTGCCTCTGCAGGTTGGCCCAAAAATTCCCGGTCCAGCTCCTCCCCTTGGTTGGGGGATCTGTAGTAGACCCCCATCGTCAAATTGCTCTCACCACGGTCCCCTTGAATCTTAACCCAGAGCACTTCAGCCTGCTCTTCCTCTGACCCCATTCTGCTGGCAGAGGATGTGTAGTGCTCCTTGACATAGAGTGCCACACCCCCACCTTTCCTTTCCTTCTCTATCCTGCCTGTAAAGCCTATAGCCCCTAATGCTAACTTCCCAGTCATGGGATGAATCTCACCACGTTTCTGTTAGCTCTATGACATCTGGGCTTGAACTAGCTATTCTGAGGGCAAGTTCCTCCTGTTTATTCCCCATACTGCGAGCATTGGTATATAGGCATTTAAGGCCTTGCAATTCCTCAGTGGCAGGACATAAAGACCATTTTTACAAACTAAAAATTAGCCGTATGTCCATAACAGGTCCTAGATCTGAAAGCCCCTGCACTCTGGGAACTTGGGCTCCTTTGTACTCAGCATACGTCTTAAATCATGTTTAGATTCAAAGTGGTAAGTAGCTCTCGTTGCTACGAACATACACCTCTTACCAGTGCTCCACAATGATAGAGCAATATCAGCAGGTTCACAATGTAGTTTGTCAATAGTATATCATTCTGTCTCTCTCTTTCCTCTTCTGTATAATCCTGTACTTCATCTTTCCTTTTGCCTCTTCCTGCTGAGGAGAAAACTATGCACTTATTCAGATGCTTTTAAAATTAATTCATGCCTTACCACAGTTCAGCCTCCTGTACAGATACCAAGGCCCAGATCATCAAAAGCATTTGGACAGTAACCATTTGAGGATCTGGGCCTAGATTCTACTTATAGGAGTGAGAGAAAGGAAAGGGAACAGGAACCCAGTCTTGGAGACAACAGACACTCTTAAATAGCAAAACTATAACTTTATGTCCACAAACCCTTCAAATTAAATACCTGCCTACTGAATGTCTAGTGCTCAAATCAGGTTTTCAGCAGCCCAGGGCATGTCAAGCTGTTTGATTCACAGTCTGGTAGTCTGATCTGACGCTAATGGGATGTTTGTTGTGTGGTACTTCCCCATCTCTCTGTTGATGTGTATTTCAAGACCTGCATGCGGATTCCTATACAACTCAGTTCTTCTTGGCACTGTCTTGCTTGTAATATGGTTCAAATCATCTCCTTCTTTTCAGTCCCAGCAAGACCGTTTTGCTGCATTCTGTCTTCCAGCTTAGTAGAAGGGAAGACTTGTCAAGTCCTTTACAACAATGATCCAGTAAAACTTTTTTTTAAAAAGGGGGAGAATAAATAAATAAAATAAAAACCGAATTCTGTCCGATGTATTTTCTTTGTAAGAGTCCTTGCTGTAGTGAAGCAAAGGCTGATGCTCTGTTCCTCCATTTTGGCTGCTCCATTCTTCATGCTTTTCCACAAGTCCCACAGCAGCGAGATTTGAACTGGGTGAGTTGACAGAGTTTGAGTTGCTTCACCTTCTCACAGTACCTGGTGGTGTCTCTGCATTCCACTAATCAAAAGGGAAAAATAAAGAAAAATGTGGTGAAACAATGAAGGAATCATTACCAATCTCAGAGAAACTGATTCTTCGAGAGTGTCTTGTTTGGAAAAGGGGGACATGTACCCCACTGAGGGCACATCTACATATGCAATTAATGTGCCTGATTTTTCTGCACAGAAAATTCAGGTGCATTAAACTGTGCCCAGGCACTCACCTGAGCATGTGCCCATTGGGAGCAAAACTGTTCCCAATGAGAGCAATTCAGTCTAGGGCTGCTCCTGCCCTTTCTGTCCCCTGCAGAAGCCAAGGGGGGCTCCAGGATCCCATGCGTGCCAGCCCTGGGCTGGCAGGGGGCATGGGAGCGGGTCCCAATCTCTGGAGGCAGATGTCTCCCAGCTGCATGGAGATGGGACTGGTCCCATTCTCTGCAGGGTGGGGAGAGCTGTCCCGGCTCTGGGAACAGATGCCTCCCAGCTGTGTGGCAATTGGGATTGCCCTGAGGGTTTCTCCCGGCTCTGGGGAAATTGGGGCTTAGCCAGGCAGCAGTGGCCCCCTGCTGCCTGGGATGGCTGGGAGCAAATTGCTCCTGGTCAGGGTCTATACAGGTGCTTTAGTGTATTAGTTAATGCTCCATTTTTCTAGTACTGGCACTAGCAAATAGTGAATTAGGCTAATTTAATGCCCAGTAATTGATGCGCATGTGTAGCCAGTGATGCTTTACTGCATATTAGACTAATCTAATGCACAGTAAAAATCATCTCTGTCTACATGTGCACATGTAGATGCACCCTGAGACACTGGACTTCAGACTGAACCTTGAAAATGGGAATTCAGGTGGGCTCAACAAAGAACTTAACATTCAGCTGTTGTTTCTAGAACATGAAATCAGAGAAGAGGCTAAACAGAGGTAAACATTAGGTTTGTGGAACACAGATTTCAGTGTAGCTCTCACTGCACTGGTTGGGGCTTTTCCCTATCTTAGATATAGGAAGTCAGTTGCTACATGAGAGATAAAGGTGTAAGTAAAACAGGTATAAGATTTTCCCTCCTTAAGCACCTTCATGAACATTAGTCTAGTTCTAGAGCTGAACGTGTAGCCTTGGATAGAAGGATTAAACTGGCTCTAAGATACCTTTTCTTCTTTCTTAAATCCTGGGCATTGGGAGTTCCCTAGTATAACTGCAACAGCTGTGGAAGCCTGTTTAATTTACATCAGCCTCCAGGTATTGCCCTGGTGTGAAATCTCCACAAAATTATCTGTGCTGTGGCACCCACCAAGCCCCACATGGTTCACCAGGGCTTCTGAGGGCATCAGTGGGCAGATTTGCAGCTGTTTTCCATAGTGCCTTTGCCAAAGGACCCTCTCCTGGCTAGCAGTGGGGATTTCATGGATCACAGAATCATAGAAAATGAGGGCTGGAAGTGAGGTTGCATAGTCCAATCTCTTACTCAAAGCCAACTTTATAATCCCAGCCCAGGCTTTGTTTAGCCAGATCTATTTGAGGGCCTATTTATGCCACTGACCTTTTTATTTGGCCCAAAGGGTGAGGGTGAGGATCTCATCACCTTCAAGCTCTAGCTGTGTCTCTGCCCTATTCTCTTTGATTAAGACAACTCATTTGGGGAGGATTGAAGGGGAGAGGAATGTCTGCCAAGTCACTGTATTTGCATTTAGAGGAAGGAGAACACCTGGTGTAGGTGCTGTTTTCCCTACAGTGATGCTGCAGAGTGGTGTTCTGCACAGCACTGGAATCTCTGACTACATAGCATTCTCTAGGAATGGGTCTTTAAGCTCAATAATTGGGAACTATAACTGGCAAAGGGTAAGTGATCTGCATTTTTGCTGCCTGCTGTACCCAGATGGAAACTTGACATATAAAGCTTAACTTTGGGAGAGGCACATCTGTTCCAGATTACTTAGACCTTTTTCAGTATTTATAACTTGTATGCTTTTTTGCAGGCCCAATTAAATGCTTGTCACCTCAAAGCCACTTCTACTCCGGGAATTTCCAGCACTAGCCAGCTATTCTCCTTCAGGCAAACAATCTATTTCTAACTTTTCTTTTTCTCCATGCCAGTAACAGAAACTCAAGACAACCTTTTCCTTATTAGCAATGGGATATTCCACTGGTTCCCACCCCTAACAACAACAACCAATTTGTGAGCTATTCTTGTAGAAATGTTGGATTTTGCAGGCTGTATTGCTCAGCTTGTTAAATAAATATTTGCCCAAGAAGCCCACTGTACTCTGGGTCCCAGGTTCTGCAGTGAAGATTTTTTCCTGCAGGAACATACTATTTTCACAGGGGGTGATGTTACAGCGTTGCCAGTTGGAAGGCCTTGGTCTCCAAGAACAGTAGAGCTCTTGCACGGGTTTGTTGGTGCGGACATGCACACATTCCACACGCCTTGACTGGAAGCCGTAGTTACCACAGGTAGCCGTGCACACAGTCCAAAGACTGACTCTCCAGTGCACACCGCAGAGCTCTGTCCAGCAGTTCTGAGTGCTCAAAGGCCTGTGAGTAGAAGGGACTTGTGTATTATCAGCATACGACACAAGAAACAAAACAGGGAATCACACGTGGTCTTCCCCAAGTACTGGAAACAGGAACACTGATCCTGAGCTGCTGGTCTTGATCCAGTGCAGCTCCATTGTCCAAATGGACTAAGCCAGTGGTTTTCAACAGGGCTGTGAGAAATTTCATCGGTTGTTTCATTTTGAAGCTGTTTTGATGCATTTCAAGCTTGAAACAGTGAAATCCAAATGAAACAAAAGACTTCGAAACAGCTTCAAAATGAAATTAGGGCACTTGAAACATTTTGAAAGTTTTTAAACATTTTGAGTTTCAAAACTGGGCTTACTTGGCTTCAGCATTGGTTCCAACTGGCAGCAGCAGCATGCCATCATCCTGTGCACAGATCCAGGGGCCCGCGCCACCTGGGAGGAGACTGGCACAGCCCTGCAGCCCTCCAAGGCGGTGTGGGCCCTGGGATCTGCATGCGGAATGACAGCAGGGTGTTTCTCCTGGCTGGGGCTAGTGGCAGCAGCAGTCTTCCCAATGCTTGGCATGGGCTGTGCACAGTGCCGGTCCCAGCTGACAGCGGCAGCCTCCTGTCATCTGGTATGCAGATCCGGGGGCCTGCACCCCTGGGAGGAGTCTGGCATAGGCCTGCAGCCCTGCGGGAGTGCTGGCTCCTGGATCTGCATGCTGGATGACAGGAAGCTGCCACTGCCAGCTTGGACTGGCGCTGGGGAAATTGCTGCTGCCACTGGCCCAGGCAGCAGTGGCAGGCTCCTGGGAGGATTGCGGAGCTGTGCGCTCCCGGATCTGTGTGACAGATCCAAAGAGACTGCTGCTGCCACCTATGATTGGCACTGGGCACAGGCATCAGAGGCAGCCTCCTGTCATCCAGTGCACAGATCCAGCAGCCCGCAGCCCTGGGAGGACTGTGGGGCTGTGCCCGACTCCTCCCAGGGGTGAAGACCTCTGAATCTGTGCACTGGATGACAGGAGGCTGCTGTTGCTTCCCAGGGCCAGCGGCAGCAGCATTCAGTCTCAGGCACCAGTGGCAGCTTCCTGAGGGCCCACACCCTCAGGAAGACTGTGAGGCTGTGCCCAACTCCTCCTTGGGGTGCGAACCACAGGATCTGCAGGTTGGATGACAGGAGGCTGCCACTGTTGCCTGGGGCCATCACCTTGGTGCTGTGCCCAGCTTTGGTCCCAGGTGAGAGTGTCAGCCTCTTCTCATCCAGCACACAGATCCAGGGGCCCACACCCCCAGGATGGCTGCGGGACTGTGCCAGACTCCTCCCGGGGATGCAGACCCTTGGATCTACGTGCCGGATGACAGGAGGCTGCTGCTGCTGGCAAGTGTCATGAGTTTTGCTTTGAACAATGTGAGGTTCAGCTTCCCAGAAACCTCTACACCTATCTCCTTGAAACTTGGCAGGCTTCATGCCCTCAGAATGGGCTATTTTCATCAAATCAGGCAAGAAATGACAAAGGCTTAGGCATTTTCATGATTTTCCATTATAGCCTATGGGCGAAATGATGAAATGGGTAGAAACAGCTAAACATTTTTGATGAAACAGAATGGAATAATGCTTTGAAATTAAATTAAATGATGAAATGAAACACTGTCCCTTTGAAATGGTGAAACGGACATTGAAACAAAATGGTGCTGTTTTGCACAGCCCTAGTTCTCAACCTTTTTTCATTTGCAGACCCCTTTCGAAATTTTAAATGGAGGTGCGGAGCCCTATGAATTTTAAGTGTGTATTCACATGCTTTTGATTGATCATAGTCATCTTTTGTGGATCCCTTAGACATAGTCTGTGGACTCCCAGTGGTCTAAGGACCACAGATGGAAAACCACTAGACTATGATAAAGCTCTGGCTCACTGACTTCAACTTACGACAACATAGCTAGGCTCAGAGGGCCAAGTCCTTAGTTTAGATATATAAACTGCTATAGGTCCAGTGGAATTACTGGAACTATATGACACTTTACATCCATTGAGGATCTCACCTAATTATTTTTAGCATTTCTTTCTATCCATAAAGCATGTAACAATCAGATGCTGCTTACAGATGTACTGAAGAATTGTCATGAACAAAGAAGTGACTAATAAAAACCAGCAAACCTGCATTGCTTATAAACCCAACACTCTGGTTTCTTTGTAATAGTTTGACAGATGACATAAGCAAAAACCTGTGACCCCAATGTAACTTTTTCCTTCTGTACATGCTATCAGATAATACCCAGGAATGTTTGGTGCTCATTTAGTTGTCGTACAGAGGAAATATTGAGATTATGAGCCAAGAAACCTATTAGATTATTTTTATCATGATTTGAGGTATGCACTGATTTTCAGCTCAAATTTTTCGCAGAAAAACGCAAGTTCTTTGTGTTTGTTTTTAATTTACAGCTCATGGGATTTGCCACTCTGGCAGTTCTGGAGACTGAACTATATTAAAGACAGCAACAAGGTGATCTTAACTCTCTTCTAGAATGATTTGTTAAATCTGGCTAGAAACAGACATTGTCTTTGTGCCATCATAAACATTTTTATGGTGCCACAAAGCAAAGGCGAACTTGCCATAAATGCACACATTTTTGGCTGTGATAAAAGGTTCTATTAATCTATGCTGCTATTTTGGGTGCTGCTAGGGCTTCAGGGCCTGATCCTGTGTACTCTGGAACTCCTCTAGCTGCACTGGATTGGCGCCTGAAGGCCCAGGAGTGCCTGCCTGGATGTCCTTATTTGTGGAACCATGCACATTGTGCTATTGCACCATGACTCGAGATATGCATCTACAAGTGGGGAACCCAGGGTTCCCCTATTTGTAGTTGTCCCACAGGATTGGACCCCTGGGAACAGCAGGGCTCCAAACCTGTAGTACAATGGACGATTTTTGTGTTACCTAATGAAGCAGGTCAGCTCTGCTGGGGCATATCCTGGCACAGCTGATACTACAGCCAAAATGATGTCTGTTTTTAGCCTCTGTCTCCAAAGAGTCTTTGGTATCCCTACCAAGTTTGCCAGTTGCTGGCTGATTAATGCTAGTTGTGACAGTTTTTGGTCATGTGGGATGCATGTTCACTAGAAGGGCAAATCTGCGCCTTCTGTGAAGAGATGGCCTTAAAACCACTGTGGGCCTAAGTCTCCTGTCACACCATTCCTACACATATATCCATTGACTGCAACATATTTTTCCTGTTAAGTGAATCAAGCCCCTAAATCCAAAAGATAACTGTAAAGATATTGGTCCCAGTCATAAATTTCTGTATAAAACAGTGGTTATAGTGAGGAAAGATTTCACTTCTACCTTGGCAGGGCACTACACTGATCAGAAGAAACAGAAGTGCCATCTTTGGTCTGACAAAAGATTTTTCTATGTTGCACAGCCAATCGCAGTCCAATACACGGCCCATTACACTGTGAATATAGAAATAATACACTCAGTGGAAGAAAGGGACAGCATGTAGCCTACTTTCTGAAGCTCTTTCTAGGAGCAGATAAACAAAGGTGCATGTCACTGTGAGGTAGATGCTCTCGATCACTTTACACCGGCCTGTAGGCTTTCAAGATCAAGTGTGCAGTCATCTTGTATCCCATTTAGCCTCTCTCAGGCAGCATTAAAACTAATTTCTGTATCACTCTGTAGATTTACTCCCCTTCCCTTCCAAAATTTCAATCTTAAATCCAAGATTGACCAAATAAAATGCTCTTTTATGCTATTTTTGCAGAGCTTGTGATTCATACAGGAATTCTTGCTGTATTCCTTTTGCTGTGCATGTTACAGCTTGTACTCTCACAATTTATAGGCCAGTGGCTAATAACAAATGAGAATCAGACCAAGAACATCTTTCCTTAAACTAACAATTTAAAAACTTTGCACAATAATAAATTAGAATGAAAAACCTAATGAACGTAGCGGATCAGCAAGGCTTTTCAACACCTAGTGACTCAAATTCACCAGTTGCACACTGAAATTTAATATTCTTCTCCCCTTCCTAGTTTAAATCACAGACAGCCAAAGATATGGAGCACCATTTCATTAAGTGTTCATTAACCTGCTTGATTTCTAGGCAGTCAATCTCTACTAACTTTTTCCAGCAGGGTCCTGCTGCTTGGGACATGGAAGAGAATGGACATGAATGCCCCCAATACCACTAGTGGGTAGGGATTTTTCCTGACTGTAGTCCTAACCTCTTTTATCTCCTTCCTCTCATAAACTCTTTTGCCCCTGCAGAGTCTCCTCACACAACCCCCTCTCCTGCTGTTGGTTTTCACTTCCCTGAGGGCTGGAAGAGAGAGAAGCAAGTCAATACAAGGCATTCAAATGCTTTCACTGGACACTGGGTCAGACCCATACTGAGAAAAGGTGCATAGAGAAGACATTCATTTGAGTAGGCAGATCATGGGCAAGATATGTACATGCTGGCAGTGTTCATCACCCACAGACTTGAGTCAATGGGAATTTTTGTTTTGAAGCACTGCTTGATTAGAAGAAAACTCAGACCTTGGAGGTCAAACAGCCTACAGTGATTTGCTTGCAGCAAATGAAAGAAGACGGGAGAAAAAAGCAAGGAATTAGTTTTGGAGAGGATTAAGTCATCTTTTTATTTTCTTTATAGTTTGGGGAAGCTAATCACTGAACCTGGTCAATATGAACCTGACGTCACCTTGGGTGAACTCTGTAATACAATAGTGAAATGTCACTGATCTGCAGCCAATGTGCTATTCCTAATTGTAATTAAATAATTTTCTTGTAGTCATGGCTTGGAACTGAGCAGTCTAGGTTTACATGGATGTTGAGAATTTTTTTTTCAGGTGGGAGAAATATTATACTGAAAAGCACAAAGGTCAGATGTAACAGATGAATTCATGCCTCTGACGATCTAGACTGGGTATGACATCATGTGGAATGACATAACCCACCAGGCAGATAAAACCACCCCTGCAAGGTAACCGGCCAACAGCAAGAGTTATACAATCCTTACCTGAAATTCCAAAGGAAGTAGAAATTGAGCAATTTGCTTCTTTTTTTAAAAAGAATACTGCAGTCTTTAATCATATACACTTCATGATAACTCAATCTAATTTTCTGAATCAATTTCTTCCAAAACATACATGCAGTTAGTTTCAGATGATCAACAGAAATGGTTATTTTGCTAAAACCTCTGAATGCATTGCAATAAACTTTGTTCCTCTAAAATTTTGTAACATTGATTATTACTTTTGATTAAGCAAACTGGCCAGTGTTGCATGCTGCTTAATAAGTGGCTTTTTAAATTTGTGTTCAGGACTATGTTTAGAAAAGAGTATGACTAATTGAGACATAGCATCACATTGCCATGTGAGAGATAACAGAATGAGATAGTACACTTTATTTACCATTGCTTTCCAATTGTCCTACTATGCAGTGAAAGACTACAAAATAGATAATGATGACATTACTGAGGATAATGTCATCATTGTATATACAACACTTATGCTATGTAATAATTTCAATAGCCTTTTGGTGGCTTTCACTAAACTTGTTTCCTTATCAAGGCCTGACCAATACTTTTATGATGTTGATTGAAAGATACGACCACTTCAGATTTGCTACAGATAAACTGTTCTTTCATCAAAAATGTCTTTCCTGCCAAAAGTGACATTAAAATATTTGACTAACGCATCAAAGCAAAGCAAATTAGCCCCTCTGGATTAAAGCCTGTTTTTGATTCAGTCTACGCCCCTAGGTAAGGACTTGAACAGGAGAACTTCTGGATTCAAGCCTCTGCCTTGGCTACAACTATTAGCTCTGTAGGCCTAGACTGTTGCAGACTCAGTAACCTTTAATTGTGGCCCAGCCATTATTGAATGAGAGCAGGCTGAATGGTATCACATTGCCTGCATGTGGGCTGCAACCAAAGTACATACTTCTTCTAGGAGCTTTGCTAGTGTGGAGAGTTCCATAGAATGAAAGACCCCAGGGTCTCCACAAGAAGAGGATTTCACACATAGTACTATGAATTATTTACAGCTTACAGAAACCTTTGTAATGCCTGAGGACTATGTTAAGTAGTGAGAGTTTCAGAATTTGCAAATTAATGTATGGAATTCTTAAAATGATTTGAATCTAGTCTTGTGTGACACTTTCCTTTGTGTACCAGTTCAAGTGACCTGGATTTCACAAGATCCCAGGCAACCAGGAAACCTTTGCAAATTTGGGGATTTATAAAAAGACCCTCCTACATGTCCAGGAAAGGAACGCTGAATGAAAGGAACGTTAAATGCTGCATAACCCAGATATTCAAAGTTTGGAAGAATGTGGGCTTCCTTACATTCAGATGCAAAGAAAAGTTTTAGCAGCGGAAGCAAGGATTGAATGGGCCATGAGAGCTGACCAAACCTCTCTCTCATGGAGACTGACTTTTTTCAACCCATATTGAGACATTGGCCCAGCAGCCTGAGGAGGCTTTTGCTGCCAATGTCCAAACTGCAGCTGTTCAGGAAAAGGGTTACGAACTTGCCAGGGTTATGTTCATCAGTGTAAATAACTGCAGAGAGGGACTGAAAGAAGAGTAGGGAAGCAAAGGGCTAGGTGCAACCAGCCTTTAATAAGTACACAACTCATCATACAAGAGACAAAGCAGGGAGCATTTCTCAGCCCCAGGCAAGAACCAGTCACAAGCACAGTTGCTGCACCTGGAGAAGTGTTGAGACTATTTTCAGCTGACTCTCCTCAAGCACGCACATCAGGGAAAGGAGAGGGTAGGGCCACATTTGGCTTACAGTACAGAACAGTCTGGCACATTGAAGAGGGTGTGAAAACAGGCTGCTCCAACCCAGGGGATGCATTTTTCCCCCCTCCCTTCACAAGCATCAGGAAACTTGCAGTTGGTTATGCCTGACTAAGGCATGTTCCCTCCATAAGCTCTCCTTGAGAGAGTGTGCTTCTGTGCTCAAGGCAGTGCCCATCTGGGACAATTCAACTGAAAATGCCCCTGCATGGGATCAGCCTGCTGTCTTTGTGAAATTCATGATGTTTAGTTATACCAATAATCCCATGTACAAAACATGAGGCTGTAGGCTGTCAGGAGCTCAACTGCCTCTTAACCATTCACACACCATATTAATGATGGATGCAGAAGCATTGCTTTCATTTTCAGTTGCCACCCTGCAAAACAAGAGCATGTGTGTATGTCTGCATTTTTTATTTGGTCCTTACCTGGCCCCAGGAGGAGGCCCCCCACTCCATACATGGTTGCCTGTTACAGGACTGGGTGTCCACTGGCCGTTTAGCCACTTCAGCACATGCATCGTTCAACATGGGGGTAGAGCTGCCTGCAGCTGTCAGTCTCTGGCATGTCACCCGGCGGGTCTGGACCCCTCCACCACAGCTTTGAGTACAAAGGGACCAAGATGTCACCATCCACCTGATGAAGTAATGCAAAGGAGGTCAGGGAGCAGAAACACAGTAGAGAGTCATGAGTGGCAAAAGAAATAGAATCACGGATACTACAGAATACAACTCCCCTGAACTCACATATGTACTTCAAGAAAGGTAGCCATGCTGAGAGGTGCTGAGTGCCCTCAGCTTCCATGGAGGTTGAAGGGGAGCGGAGGAAATTCCACACCTCATATGAGTCTATTCTCTAGAAAGCAGTATCTGTTACACATAAGAATCTCTGCTAAGGTTAATGGGTCTGTAAGGTAAATTATTTTCCTTTTCCCTTGGATTTGTTTGTAAAACACAAGTAGATATTTCTAATAGAGTTCTATTTCCTGGTGGTATAACTGGCTATCTAAGAATTACTTAAGTATCCTACTGATATAAAGCTAGCCTGCAACTCCCAAGCCACTCCCCATTTTGCTATGGACATTGGGGGCATGCTGATGCCTCCCCAGCCCTTGCTGACTCCTGGTCCCTGCACCTTCTCATTGGCAGTCAGGATCATTTAGAACATCTTCAGGCTACCCTTGTTCTATGGGGTTGGACGGGTGCTCAGGGAACTCAAAAATGGGGAAGCAGGAAGGGCATCATTGCACCTTTCCTCCCAAGATGAACTGTGCATCCCAGGGCTGAAACTGAGCATCTGAACTCAAAAATGAGTTCATTTTTAAAAGGCACTAAAATTAACAAAATAATAACAATGATGATAAAATCAGAGATCAGCTCATCACCAGCTACAGATGGGGATAACACAGTTATTTTATTGCTTAGAGATCAGTTGTCGTCTTCCATGCTCTGGATAACATGAAACAACAATGCTCTCCTGCTTGTGTGATTTGCAGCTCGTTGCTGGCTGTTAGATCTGCTTTGTGGAACATTTGAGAAAGGTGGAGTCTTTGACAGCAGTGAACTGTGGCCATGTCCCTGTGTAAGCACTGAGGCTAATGGGGATACCAAAACTCTTTGGGAGCTGGGCTTATGTGCTGGGAGAAACCAAGCTTTTAATGAGAAGAGACAAAGTAAGCCCCTTCCTAATGCAATGGTGCAATATGCAAAACAATATTTGGAGAGAGGCTGGGGAAAGGAGGGAGCCAAGTGATTATCAGTTCTCTGAGGATTTTAGGTCAACTCAGGACCATGGCTCAAGCAGAATTCAAGCTACTTAGCAGGATTTATGGGTTATGGGGAAAAGCTCAGCATCTCCCTGAACACCAGCATCTTATGGCTATTTTACAACCTAGACAACGGGTGCATTCCAATCCTTTGGACCCCTTCTACTCATGCAAAGGCATTCACTATATTTCATCAGCATTCTGCTTCTTATTACTCCCCACTATTGCAGAATCAGGAAGTAACATCAAATAAAATAAGGAAATAAGCAAGCTCTCAGCAAAGGGGAAACATTATTTCTCTTCTTTGTTTCCTGTAGTTTGGCAAGGCTGAACTTGCAGCTTCTCTGCCCCTTGTAAATCTCTGCCTTGTGCTTCAACCAACTTTTATTTCCAAACATACATTTCAGCAGTTTTCTTGGGAGCTGGGAGAGAGAAGTGTGGACTTCATTACATCTCAGAAAGGGGATAAAAGGACATAAATCATTCCTGTGGAAATATTCCCATCAGCAAGTCAAACTGCAAATATTAATGAGCACATTTCATATTTCATCAAGTCTCCCCTGGTTTCAGCTGCTTCTTATGACTCAACTGGCAGGTCCGAAAACATTGCCCAAAGAGAGGTACAGCAATACATCACAGAAAGGTACTGAAATGGCAGCCCTGCCATCGGCCTGCACCACAGTTAGAGCAGATTCCTGAAAAGCTGGCTGCTTTGTTTTCATCAAGGCTAGGGATAGACATTCAAAAAGTCTAAGCCTGAAACGATTCAAACTTTGCAGGTTAGTTTAACCTGGCTAGGCTAAATCAGTTTTGTAACCAGACAGACTTCCCAGTGATGCAGGCATGTGCCTGCAGTGGGCCAGGCTAAAAGCTGGGGGCACTAGAGCAGCCCTCCCTTCCCCTGTGCAGCGGTAAGCTGAGGGGCGGCATGGCCAGACCCTGGCAGGGTGCTCTGATTACACCAGCAGGGAATTGATAACAGTGTTTATCACCCCATCAAGAAAACGACAGAGGGACATTACCAGTTACCTGCTGATTCTGCCTGTTGATTCAGCATGAACTGTAGCCAGCATGTGGTCTGCTAGCTAATAGACTGACACTTCTCCGCAAGGCAGAGGGAAGTGGGAGTTTCCTGCTTAGCAGGGGGTGGTGATGCGGAGAGGGGAGCAGCCTGCAGTCCCTGCTGTAGCTGTAGCCAAGGAGCAGAGCGGAGGGGGCAGCCCTGGTGTAGAGCAGAGACCCCTGCCCAGCCCAGAGAGCATGCTGGGATGCTGGGAGAGTCTGGTTTATCTTAAACCAGCAAGGGGTCTCAGACAGACATTGCATAAACTGGTTTGAGCCAAATCAGTTAAGTCTGATACTACATTCAACAAGGTTTATCTCAAAATGGCCATTATTTCAGCCATTTTTAAACTGGTTTATGTGCAGTGTTCTGTTACAGGGTTAAATGAGTTTCTGATCACTTAAACTGGTTTATGTGTAATGTCTGTCCCTAGCCCAAGACTCCTTCCATTACTCAGTGGAATTCTGAGTGTCAGAAACTATGGACTCATGCCTAGCTCAAATATAGAACTACAAAACCAGGGTTAACCTGCGGAGGTTAGTGGAGTTACACTGAGTATTTCTTTGTGTCACTGTGATCAGAAACTAGTCCTATCACCACAACTGTCCAGTGCACCTTGTCTTTGTGTAGAAGCAAAAGTTGAGCAAGGCAGATATTTAAAAAAAAAGCAGGAAAGGAGTTTTTGCATAGAAAATTTGTTGCATAGAAGTCTTGAGTGAGGAGCCACTGTAGTGCAGAACTGAGGCTTGTTAAAAGCTGGGGAGGGAATGAACTTTCTGGACAATGACAGGAGACTGTGGGTTAGGTTTTGTCCTGTACCAAAACCTGCGGGCATTAGAGACTGTGGTGGGTTGGAAACAATTCGCAAGCTGGTTACCATTCATGGATTTGCAAGCTCTCCTGTCATTAATGTCAGTTCTCATTTTTCCACACGAAAACCCTTGAGGTTAAAAAAATATTAAGCCTCATGGAAAGGAGCACAGAAAAGATCTGATATATTATGAAATGTGCCATCGCATAATAACTTTCTACTACCAATCTTGGAGAAATCACTAGTTGACATTGTTACACATGGTTTTGCAAGTGCTTTTTAGTGCATCGTTGAAAAATGATGTACTGTTAACTTTAGGAGGTACTTTTTCTTTCAGAAGGCACTACAGATGAGAGAAGAGTTTGCTCTGTTTTACTCTCCTAGTTCATAGGGAAGAGTTGCTTCTTAGTGCCTGAGCAATGTTGCTGGGGCTAAATTTCTGAAACATGGAATTGTTTACATGCTATTTCTGACTACCTTTATTCTAGGTCTGGTGTATGCAGTGTAAACAAAACAAGTTACTCTACAAAAATACATAGGTTCTGTTAGGGTAACGATATGAATTTTGGGGAGCACTGAGAGTGCAGCTGAATTAAGGCTTTTTTCTGCATCTCAGCAGAGCTGCTGGTCACAAGGCAGAATGATGTATTAAGAATAACCTTGCAAATGCTTAGGCAAGCAGTTTTCTAAACCAAGTTGTAATGTTAGAGCCCATTGTGTAAGAAGAACAAGATGCAGCCCACCTGCTATCATCAGGAGATAAAGCAGAAGCAAGACCTTAGAGATGAAGGAGTCAGCAAAAAAACAGAAAAAAACAGTGATTGACCGAGAGTACCCGAGTTCATGGCCTTACGCATGCGCTCCTAGCAGAGAGGCATGTAAATGAATAAAAGGCACAGGCAATTATATGCTAATGAAGTAAACAGTAAACTGAGGAGGAGCTTGAGACGGGAGGAGAAATGGGTGGAACAGAAGGAGGAACAGAGGTGGAACAAATGTTAATATGTATGAACCAAGGTGTATAAAAGGTGAAAAGAACAATTGTTCAGTGCCGGCCCCCGGTTTGTTAGTTTTTTGGGACCCTTGTCTGAAGCTGTCCCCATTCTGAATAAAGCTGTTGTGAGCAATGTGCGCTCCCTGCTTGCTCTGGCTAATGAGTAACAGGATCCATGAGCAATTGGATCATCATCTCCCTAGTTGTTGGGTGCTGCATGGAGTTGGGGTCTAACAGGTTCCACCTCACTTATTTCTCTGCCAGTGAGAAACTGACCTCAAGGCCCTAAAATCTGCTTCTCCTTGGCAGAGACAGAGAGACAAAAAATGTATTTATACCATAAGAGCATCCCATTCAGAACCAAGACCATCTTTCCTAGTTGTTGGACAAACAGAAAGGCACTGTCACTCTTCCAAACAGTGCACAATTAGTCTGGAGTTGACAAAGATTCAGATAACTAATGAGGTTTGAAGCACAGAGGAAAACTGTCCCCTCTAGATTAGAAGGCAGAGTAGATTTGCACCTTGTAGACTAACCAAAGCGTGTGTGTTATGTGCGTGTGTATTGCTAATACATTGCTATACGTTTCTAATAGTGAACTGTGGGCAATCCCCTCTAATAGAAGTAGTAGAGTTCAGCTCCAATTCATACCATGAATGTTTTCTCTAATCCTTGCTGTTAGTCAAGATTTTTTTCCTGGACAAACCCTAGAAAAGCTGATAATTTGTTGTCCAGTGTAGAGTTAAAAGGATATATGGCATATCAACCATGCAAAGACGAACCTGGAAGGACAGTCTCTTCTGTTACAAGCAATGGGTTGTAGCATTGGCTTGGGCTTCTCTTTGCAGAGGGATATGTTGACCTCTGTCCCACCTAGTAAGCACCGGAGTAGGGGTAGCTGCACCCCTCTGTTACCACAGGAAGCTGAACATGCCATCATCTTGTCCACTGACCACCAATATTCTGTCACAACCACAAGACACCAAAATTAACATTTAAAAACTGTCTGTAAAAGCCTGTTAGTAAATAACAGAACTAGATGACTCTATCATCATTCTGGAGATGTCTTTCAAGTCAAAATTACTCTTAATAAATATTTGGAATAGATGCCCCATGTTTGGGAAAAGTATTCTTCCTACAAAGCACGAGGAAATTCTACACTGCTTAGGTCACTGTCTTTTTTAATATGGCAAAAGCTTTGCCATGTATTTATCTATATAAGAAACGGCATAGGTGATATGTGATTTCAGCTCCTTTAATTATTAGTGCACTAGACTGTGATTTCATAGTTTCATAGTAGCTAGGGTCAGGAGGGACCTGAACAGATCTAGCCTGACCCCCTGCCACAGGCAGGAATGAATGCTGGGTTCACAAGACCCCAGACAGGTGATCATCCAACCTCCTCTTGAATTTGCCCAAGGTAGGGGCAAGGACAACGTCCCTGGGAAGTTGGTTCCAGATTTTGGCCACCCTAACTGTAAAATATTGCCTTCTGATCTCTAACCTAAACCTATTCTTCATCAGCTTATTACTATTGTTCCTCATTACCCCAGGTGGTGCTGGGGAGAAAAGGGCTCTACCTATTTGCTGTTAATCTCCCCTGATGAGTTTGTACGCAGCCACCAGGTCCCCCCTCAGCCTCGTCTTGCTGAGGCTGAACAGGTTCGGGTCCCTCAGTCTCTCTTCATAGGTCCTGTCCTGTTGCCCTCTCACCAGCCGGTGGCCCTCCTCTGAACCCTCTCCAGGCTGGCCACATCCTTTTTAAAGTGCAGCATTCAGTACTGGATGCAGTACTCCAATTGTGGCCTGACCAAAGTCGCATAGAGAGGGAGTATCACCTCTCTGGACCAGCTTGAGATGCATCTTCAGATGCATGACAAGGTATGGCTAGACTTGCTGGCTGCAGTCTGGCATCGGCGGCTCATGTTCACCCTGGAGTCAATAACGACTCCAAGATCCTGTTCTGCCCCTGTGCTTTCAAGAGGGGAACTTCCCAGCCTGTATGTATGCTGTGGATTCCTTCTCCCAAGGTGCAGCACCCTGCATTTATCTACGCTGAACCCCATCCTATTCTTATCTGTCCACTTTTGTAGTATGTCTTGGACAGCGTGCTTTCCACCCCCTCGTCCAAGTCACTAATGAAGATGTTAAACAGTGCGGGCCTGAGGACCGAGCTCTGGGATACCCCACTGCTCATATCTCACCAGGTTGAGTACAACCCGTCCACCACTACTTGCTGGGTGCGCCCCATCAGCCAATTTTTTACCCATTCAACTGTGTAGGCATCAATGCTACAGTCGCTTAATTTATTGATGAGGATGGGGTGAGAGAGTGTCAAAGGCCCTCTTAAAGTTTAGAGAGACTACGTTCACTGCGACACCATCATCCAAGAATTTGGTTACTTGGTCATAAAAGGCAATCAGGTTGGTCAGGCAGGACCTGCTTTTGATGAACCCATGCTGATTGCCCATGAGCATGACCTCCCTGCTGGCCTCCCACAGATGTGCTTCTTGATGATTCTCTCCAAGCTCTTCCTGAGGTGAGGCTTACAGGCCTTTAGTTACTTGGGTTCTCTGTACTTTGGAAGACTGTAATTCCCTACTTTGCAACAAACTTCCCGTGTGACCATAGCCAAATCACTCAGGTCTCTCTGTGCTTGTGTTCCAGCTCTAAAATGGGGATAAAAGCTCTTTCATTATGAGAAGGAGATAATCAGATACTATGGTAATGGAGAAAGGGACAGATACATACAGGCCCTGGGGGATATTTTATAGCAATCCTGCATGATACTTAATTGAATCATCCAATGGAATTTAACAGAAAATACTAACCTCTATACACTTATGAAGTCATTTCAAGAAATTTAAAAGAGAATTGATATAACTAACACACAAATGTGTAGAACTGTAGTCCCATTAAGTTAATGGAATTATACTGATTTAAACTAGTTGATAATATGCTTTTATGCCAGTTAAACAAGGAAATTCAGATCCACTCAAACAAATTATGATGTCTGAACTGAATATTTAGAGTTGTCCCCATCTGATTTCTATACAGCACAGTTAACCCACAAGTTTTCAAGGCACTTGGAAAGTGGAAGGACTTTGTTTACAGTATACGCAATGCGCAATATATATTATTATTGTAAAATATTATATATAATAGTGGGAAAAAGTGATAATCTTGGTTTTAACTGTATATTTTTAATATTACTAATTCTTGGATATATGCATAACACCCAGTAATTTTCAGGCACAGGAGATTTTGGTGTCATATGGCTGAATCTCCAGTGAGAGACTATCAAGGGGCGCAACTGCAGGTAGACAGTAGATATTTAATGCCCTCCTTTGCAAACCTACCCGTAACTTGCAAAACTTATTCAAATTCTAAATCTAAAATTAGTGGCAAATGATACCCAAAAATTAAGTTCTGAAGAGGAAAAGTAGTATGCGATTATGGGGTCATCTGACCTCAGCACTCTTTCCTGCCTAGGCAGGGGGTCAGACTCGATGATCTGTTGAGATCCCTTCTGACCCTAGCATCTATGAATCTATGAAAAGATCAGCTAGTAAAATTAATCTGTAGACTGTTAGCAATCTAAAGTGATGCTTTCAAATTCCAATTCAAATACATATATTAACAACAACAACAACTTTGGTCACCGTTTCTCAGCTGGTGATTCATCACCCTCAAGAGATTCATTAAAGTGAGTCAGAGGTGTGGAAAATATTACTGAAATCTAAAACAAAGAAAATCTCATCCCTACTCCCCTGCATTCCCTTACCCTACAAGGCCATGTCTTAGTTATTAACCTCAGAACAAACCTGGCAATACAACATGTAGCTTTGTCATGGTTATCCCTGGTACCCCTGATAAATCTCATGGGCACATCTAAATCTCATAGTAAATGAAAGGAGGTCACAAAATAATTTCACGTCGAATAAGGTGTCTCCAGTCCAAAAAGATATTTTGGGATAGAGCCAACCCTCATCTGGTGCTGAAGGGTAGGGCGGGTGGATTGGCACCACCCTTATGGGGCCCTAAAATGAGCTCCCTCTTCTCCCTTTTCCCCCTTCCATTCTGAAAAGAGAGCCAGGGCTGGGAGGGAGGAGGGGCTTTTGCTAGGGAAAACTGGCTGCAGGCTTGCAGACAGCAGCTGGATTCCCCAATCCCCACTTCCCTCTTGACCCAACAGTGAACTTCCATTTGGTCTGGGGGATCATTGTAGCTCAGAACACTTCCTGCAAAGTGTTATGAGTTACCGTGGGGAACTGCTGTCCTGTCTGTGCCCTTAGCAGACCTGTCTTCTAATTTATCTTTAGTGGCTAAAGCACCAGAACAACTGAATACTGCAACTACTACTCTTGGCATCAGGGTAAAGGAATGGAAAATGATGATAAGCCAGGTTAACGGTAGCATCCTGAGCATTTTTTTACCTTGGATTATAAGAGATGTTTTTTGCATCAGTGAGCCAGCTTCATTTTGTGCAAGGCAGCTGAATTCACCCTGATAACTGTCAGTGATATTTAATATCTGAAGAATCTGACCAGCTGCCAAGATGTGGTGTTTAATGCTGATGGGCTGACCAGCATAAAACCAGGTGATGTTAGGGGTTGGATGACCACCTACTGGGCAACCTAGAAAATAAGAAGAGAAATAAACCATCTGCCAGCAAAAGGAAAGTTAAATTTTCCATAAGTCACATAGTGCAGAGCTTAGTATTTTGATATCAATAAAATGTGGTATCTAATTTTCCCTTCTTTTTGTCAACGATTAATGATTAAGTAATGCTTGCAATGGCCATCTTAACAATAGAAAAACAGTTAAAAAATAACCAGTAACTTATTGCATTTCCATAATAGCTTCCATGCAAAGATATAAAATCACCTTTTAAATCATCCAGTGACCTCCCTCTAGCCTTGTACTTTTTTTTTTCAAAACTACCCATTGTTATCTCCCCAGTAACCACTTCATTACTTGCCTTAAAATTCTTCTACTAATGTTCAACTTAATACTTTTCATTGTAACGGTACATCTACACATGCATTTGATCTGGGATCAGTTTATTCATGAGTAAATGCTGCCAGGCAGGCATCTACACATGCAGGGACTAGAGAAGATCTGTTGCTAATGGCAGCAAACTGGTCCTGCTTCCTGGGACCCTGACATGGGTCCCTGGTGCCACAATAGGGAGCTCTAGGCTCTCCCTGGGTGCTAGCCCAAAGGCTGGAAGGGAGCACTGGACCAGGAGACATCTGTCTTCTGGCTGGGTTTGGGACATAACAGATACTCTGCCCCCTGGGGCTGCCTGCTGCTGGGGTGGGGACAATGTCCCCCTCCTCCAGCAGCATGGAGCTCCTGGCCCTGGCTCCCTGATAAGGTGCAGGGGGCTTGGGAAAAGCTGCAGGGGAGGGACTGCAGGGGAGGGATTAGTGAGATTTACTGTGTAGTAAGCATGTGCACATATAGAGACACATGCTTACTTTGCAGTAAACTAAGCTACTGTGCAGTTAAGCATCTTGTGTAGACATGCCCACGCTGTGTTAAATGCTTTTACTGAAATCCAGACAGATTTGATGGACACCATTTCCTATGTTTCAAAAAAACCCAGTTATCATAGCAAATAACTAGACCTTGAACTAGTTGGACACAATCAGCACATCCAGATGAGTGTGAAGGTGCAGTGCTGCAAATCCATCTGTAGCACCACAAACTGAAATCACCACATAAGCACACATTCTCCATGCTGCTAACTTGCAGCACAAAAGGTTTTTTTGACACTAGGAGATCCATGTGTCCAGGCTTCACGTGCCCAGATTGCCACCGCTGGAGTCCTGGGGTGGCCCCAAAGCCAAGGTAAGGCTGCCCAGGTGCTGGCCCCAACCTCCCCAAATCAACCTGGGGCAATTTGCCGCATGCCAGAACATGCATGCAGGGACATTCCCTGGGGACAAATAGTAGCAGAACAACTATATGTCACTATTTGTGCCCTGGGAAACACACATGCATGTTCTAATGAATCTTTGGTAAATACCTCTTGCATTTTATCCAGCTTCCCATGCACTCTGGCACACAGCATATTGCCCGGCGTGGGGGGGAGGGGGGAGGGAAGGCTGTGACCAGTACTGGGGCTGGTTCCAGAAGCCTTACCTGGGGTCCTGGGAGCTTCCCAGAGGTGAAGGAGTGGCAACACAGCAGCAGAGTGCCTGGTTGACAGCCAGAGTGTGGCTCTGGCCAGCTGGCATCTGGTCTCAGGCAGTCATGCTGCTGCCATGTGCAGTGCCCCATTTTCTTCAGCTTCAGGTTTTTTTGATACTGGCATTTCCCATTGTCAACACCCACCTGATTCAACCCATTTGTGTTACAAATTAGCAGTGTGGGAATGCCTGCATGTGTGGCACATGTAGCCATAGATGGGTCTATGGCACCACATACTGCATGTTTGCACTCATATGGATGTCCCTTTGAGCTCTCTCTTCCCAATAACTGCAGCAATTTCTCTTTTTGGACCCTCTTTCCCATTAGCCACCATGACTTGAAGAACATTTACTTTCATAAGCCTCATTGAAAACATAGCGAAGTATTCACTTAGTTTCTGGCACCTATCTAGATGATCTTTATTCTCTACTCGATCCTTACTACACTGTAGTCCCACTTCTTCCTGTGTTCTTATCATATAGATCATATATATATA
>NW_017728950.1:48236721-48277481 GCF_001723895.1 Crocodylus porosus
TGGTTTGTGTAGTGGGACTTGGATTTGGCCCAATTCAGGGGACAGTGTTTCAATTTGCTGATTTGGATCACTGTCCCAATTCGATTCTGATTTGGTGAATCAGTGATTCAGCCATAGACACAGCTTTATATGTTATTTCTACATACATTGAGATACCAGGCATGGCTTATGAATGCTGAGATGGTGGGTCAGAGCGAGTGTCCCACAGGAGCATGCCCCCCCACTTCCGCGTGCTTGGTGGTGGACCTGGAAGTCAACTGGAAGTACTTCTGGTCCACTTCCAGGTCTGCTGCCAAGCATGAGGGGGACACCCCCACACTCAGCGATTGGCCTTGGGGGGGGTCAGGTGCCCCCCCAGACCCAGGAGGCACCACTCACTGAGCTGGGGGACAGGCAGCGGCCGTGCACTCCACGGCAGACCCAGAAGTGGACTGGAAGTGCTTCTGGTCCACTTCTGGATCCACTGCCAAGTGCTCTGGCCCCACCCCTGGTGCTCCTGTGGGATGCTCCATCCACCCTAGCATCTCAGAGTTCACAAGATGCCTGTACCTTGAGGTATGTAGAAAAAAACCATATAAAGCTGTGTCTATGTCTGAGTCATCAAATTTCTCCAAATCTCGCTGAATCAAATTGGAGATTGATGGGTCACCTGATTCAATCTGGATTCGGAGATTCGGCTGCCAAATCGGGCCGAATCGCCACCAAATCGAATCAGCAACTGAAGCTTCATACAGCCCTAATATATAATCTGTTTTATAAAACTTTCATTATTTAAACAATATCCTTGGCACCACAGATTTTGTTCTGGCAATTTTATCTTCCTGATCTGTCCTTTAATCCATTTCTTGTAAGTTTTCTGCTGATTCCTAGCAACCTCTCTCTCATCTTTATTTTGTCTTATTCCACATATCCTTTTTAAACACAGATGCATTTTTCCCTGGCCTTTTTTTTAAAAATCAATAACTGAACCAGTCCAAGGCAGAAAACTGACATGGAAGATTTTAGTCCAAATGGTTAAATTTTGCTAAAGTTAACCACAACTAAAAATAACGTGGGAAACGTTGGGCAATCTTAATTATGAGTGGCTACTGCTCCCTCTTGTAATTTGCTAATTTCTAGACAGGTTTTTCTCTGCAGTAATTGCAGAGGGGCATCTCAAACTTTAACATATAAACATGATAACAGACAAGGAGATGCTGTGGATTGATTGCATGTATTTGCAAAATCAACATCCATAGGTTAAAAAGCAAATATGAAACAGCTGATATTAACAACCATCTCCAGTTGAGCTCTATATGCAACTTCTGTTTTTTTAAAATATTTATTATTGCTCTTCTCATTACTGAATTTTATTTTTTTCCAAACATAAATATAAAATAGTAGCATATGGGAATAGCTAGTAGCCAACAACAGGGGGAAAAAATCAGAATCCAATACTTTCAATATGTGTTACCAATGAATAATTATTAAATTTTTCCATGTCTACTGAAAAAACCTTACTTAGGCCTTATGAGACTTCAATGTAATGGATATTTCCCATTTGTGTGAGTGATCTGAACATCAATCACTCTTCACAGGTGACATACCCTATACATATCCCACTTGTACATAGGCATAAACTACTGGATAATGTGTTACACAAATTAAGCAAGAACAAGACTGTAATAAAATATCTTCTCTCATAACATCCCTTTCTCCTTCTCCTCCCAGGAATAATATTAATACCATTTAATGCAGATTACCAACACCTATGTTCTATTTCCTCCCAACAGATGAGTATTTGCTATTTTATCCTTACAATGCTCAACACCTGCAATAGGAAGGGATGAACAGTATACAAAAGAGAAACTGGTTTTACTTCCAGACACTGTAGTTATTAATGGGCTTTAGTACGTCATGACTCTTATGAGGAGAAGCAGCATTTGGGAATGTTGCCTGCCTAATGGGAACTCTGGCAGCTAAAGGCCCTTCTCTATCAGCCCTTCTTAACCAGTGAAAGAAAATATTGCCTTCAGGCCTGCTTCCCAGGCCCACTGTGACTTTGAATTGACTCAAAGCCAGAGTATGATTCACAGATGTGCACAGTCTCCTTTTGGAGATGCAAATGAATGTCTAATATAAATTATACCATTTTGGTGATGGGCGTGGAGGGAAGTTCATATTTTGATAGTAGTAATAAGAGCTCAACCAAGGGAACACCAATGTTCTATCACATTGCCAATAATTACATGAAAGGAATGAATAAATTAACACTGCAGACTAAATTCTGCCCTTGGTTACAGCAGGATAAACCCATTCCACAGCTGCAACAAAAGGTAGAATCTGGAGCAGTACTGATAAAGCTAAAGAACAAATCAAACAGCAGACATAATGACTTATGTCATAACATCATTTATAGCCCGGAAGGACAGAAGCAAATGAATAAAGATGCAAGCCAGCTAAGCCTGGGATGTCATTTGTCATTGCAAGGAAATGCAGAGCTCCTTTTAGAAGTCTGTTACAATAAGCTAACAGAATTCTATGGAAAGCAGTGGTGGGAATATCAAGGACAAGCAGGCTGTTGTCAAACATAATTGGAAATAAAAAAACCCCCAGGATTGTCCTTAGCTTCTTGTGCCTGTCTAACAAAGAGCCTTTACAGGTGTGTATTGACATCATGCTAGTCCTCAGCTGATATTTCTTGTATTTTTTACCTATGGGCCTCAAATGCAAAGTTTAGATAAGGATAATGGTGTTCCAATTTGGGCTTAGAGGCTTCTAACCCTCTGTTTATTAACCTTCAGCCTTTAATCCTAAAATATTACAAAGGAAACTATGTATCATTATCTCCACATACAACCACAGAGTGCTGCATCTTGCTAAAGTTCACACAGCAAACTCAGGTCTCCAGTCCCAGCTCAATGCTCTACTCACTGGATTATGTTTCTGCTAAATTTGGATTGAGATTCCAGCAATCTCAGAGTCCAGGGTGGAGTTGTGATGGACCGTCTGGAGTCATTTCAGACCCCTCTCTTGTGTTTCTCTAGTATAAATACATAGCTTCAGTCCATTGCCACCAATCATAGAGCAATATAGCTAACAAAGAGATATGCATGCTTTAGAGCTACTTTATAGAAAAGTCTGAATTTGAAAGCAGCAAAAATTCCAGCTGGTTAGTAACTTTGTGTTGCATGGCACCTGAAAGCATTTACTGCAAAATCCACTCAACCTTGCTATTCAGAAATCATCTCTCTAACACTTCATTTCACAGGTAGGCAACTAACCAAACAATGAGAGGAAGATCACTGGCTGTCACTTCAAATGCACAAAGGTCTGCAAGTGAAGGAGGTGAGTAGGAGACAGACTTAGTACCCAAGGAAAGATGAAAAATAATACCTTGCTCTTAAATGCATTTGATTTTTCTCCAGGAAAAAATGTGACAATGATACATGTTGTAAAAACAGTAAGGGTTCAAAGTTATATCTTCATCAGACAACATTGAAATATTTCAATTACGTCATCATTTCTATTATAATTCCTCTATATTTCAGGAGCTAAAACCCCATCATGTGGGACTGAAATATAGTGTATGAGGGTTTAGGCTGAGGTTCATCTTTCTTAATGGACTTAAACTAAAGTTGAAATAAATCATTTGGGCATTTTAAATATGTGTGAGCCTGAGGCTGACATTAATTCCATTGGTATAAATTCAGAATAATGCAGCTGTCCTCAGTGGACTTCTCTGGATTTACACTGATACAACTGAGATTAGGATCTAGTACATGGAAAAAATGCTATATTGACTAAAGTTGTTCTCTTCTTTCTCTGAGATAGTTGTGAAAATGACCAGGTTAACCTTAAGACACATTGCTTTAATTCTCTGTCCTGTTGGAGAGTTTTAACTAAGCAGTTTAATATGCAGCTACACTAAACTGCTCTGATTTTTTTTAAGATCATCCACATAAAGGTTTTAAAACTATTATAAAAAACTACCTGAAGTGGTGGAACTTTTATGAACAAATTTTAGGCTGTATCTACTTGGGGAAATAGTTTTCACTTTAACAACAGATATTAATTTAAGCTAATATAATTGCTGTGTGACCCTGGGCAAGTCATGTAATTTCTCTCCCCCTTCATAACATGGGGGAAATAAAGCTTTTATGGGAGTACTGGAAGCCTTGAGATCCTCAAAAGAAACAAGCTGTGTGAATGCAAGTATAATTTTTCCTTAACGATATGAAAAAATACCCAGAGTTAGCATGGATTCATATTAACAGAGTAAAGCTGTGTATTGAGAAGTTCTTCATATAAGCCAGTGATAACAATAAAAAAATCCAGGTATTCTGAAATAAAAAAAATACAGTTCCAAAGAAGCAGTTAAAATCCATTCTATTAAATAAATGACATGGGTTTTAAACAGTCCTCAAACACCTATAGCAGCTAGCTACACAATGCCACCCATCATGTTGTTGTTATCTGAAATCACAACAACATACATAGTGACATAAATTAAGATGGTAGTTTAAAAGTGTAGATTTAGACAAGTTTCCTGCCTCAAGTCTTGTTAAAAATATTCTCAAAATGTACAACCATAGGCTGGGCCCATTAAGAGACCAAAGAGGTTTCTAACTCTTGGGAAATTAAATATTTTATATAAATAATTCTGAAAATAAAAATGTTAGACACTAAGACATGCCCTTCAAAATTATGAAGAGTCAGACTAAAACAAATTAACAAGTACAAATACAGAAACTAAAATCTCAGATGATGGAACTGGATGCTGAATTACCAGCTCACTTGCATATGTTTGTACTGTTCACTGAATAGCAGAGACTGAAAATAAATATTCTCAGTTTATCTCTGTTCCATCATCATGACACCCATCATATAGACACATATTTGTAAAAATGGGATGAAGAAGAATCAATATTCAAAGTAGCTACCCTGTGAGGCAGCAACAGTAACTCATAGGAAGGAGTGATCGCTCAGAAATGATTATCAGAGGGGACTGTGAATGGTCACAGCTGCTGTGGAAGTGTGAAGACCTTTCTGCATTTATTAAGCTGATATAAGCCTGCTGTGTCCTGAGACACCAGCAGGCCAGAAATTTCTGAAGAAGCAAGGCAAATAATTGTGATGTGTGTTCCTAAAGAAGCTGCAGTGTAACTTCTGTCTGGCTAATGAGGTGTTCTGGCAGCAGTGAACCAGCTTTGGTCCCTACACAGGATGGTGTATGGTTTTTCAAAGAATCTAGTGGAGAAGTTCTACAGACTAAAGGTCAGAAATCCTGCAGTATTGGAAAGGCCAGCTGAAAGTTCTCTTCTGTTTATCCTGTAGTAATGCTACGGCATTCAACAAGGCTGGAAGATGTTTTGACTTGTAGCAGGAGCCAAAAGAATGATAGTTCCCCCAATCGTGATTTCGGAAGTGCAAGATCCCGATTTCTGCATCCAGGATGAAGCCTATCCATTTATCAAATAATGTCACAATGTAAAATGCAAAGTGCATCTTGGCAACACTTATCCTTCTCAAGCTTTGCCAATCTGGAACTAGATGGGAGCAGAAGATTGACGGGGCCTAAATGAGCAAATGTAAAGAGGTAACTGACTGTGTAGTCCAGTGACAGTTTCTTCAGAAAACAACATGTCATAGGTCAAAATTTTTATTTTTAGCCAAAGACAGTGCAAGTAAAATGCAAAATGAGCTGTGGGAAACAGAGACTAAACCCAAGACCCCCCGGGCCCAGGCATGGGTATTGTCCACCAAGCTATAGGTGCTAAGAAAACCATGCATCAGCCTCTCTAGTTGAAGTTGTGACATGGGACAGACAGGAATGAGAGACATAATAGGCCACAATAGGAGGCTTTCAGAAGGAGCTGGGCTTTTTATAGCCTAGTGGTGTCATTAAGCCAGTTTGTCTGTTGCCCATCTTCCCTCGAACAGTAGGTTGTGGGTTCTGCGCCTGCACGTGGCTTCTGTCTGTTTCCGACTTTGTCATCATTGTTGAAGAAAAATGATGTAGTAGTCACTGGGAGCTTACACTTGCAGTAAAGGCATCAGAATTACCTCTCTGCGGGGAGAGAGATGCTAACCAACTCCTTTTCTTCATCGCTTAGTTGGGAGGGGGAGGGGAGTGTTGGTTACAGCCACATTGGTTTAAGGACATAGGCAGACAGGGTTATTTGGGCAAATGTGATATATTTTATTAAACCTACTGTTTTATTAGACCAATATTTTATTAGACCAATGTTTTCTTGTTTGTCTAAGTCCTTAGACCAACATGGCTACAATCAACACCCCCGAGTGATGAAAAAAAGGAGTTTGTTAACCTCATATAGATGTTGTGGACTGTTTTGTTACACTAGTGTCATTAGGTGCCTCACTTGAGTAGGAAAGACTTTAACCAAAACTGTTGTGCCACAAATCTAGCCTGAACTCCTTTAGCAGAACTGAATAGAGAAAGTTATTTTCTGAGCTGTCTACAGCCAGGCAGCATAGTTATCTGCTGACACTAGCAACAAGTTAGGGGTAGCAAAAAAGAAAATTTAGAAACATATTATGCTGCAGCAAACATTGCTTTGTGTTGTTGTTATTTTTCTTTCTGTGTGTCCTTCACCATAACTACATGTTTTTATTAGAATAATAGATCAGTTAGATATGATAGATAGATATGATATCTTTTATTAGACCAAATAACCTTATATTTACAAAAGGTTACACAAATAACCTTATCCTTTCTTTATCATGAAATTCAGATATATCCCAAATTTACAAAGGAGAAGTTACAAGAAATAAACATAAGCCCAACTACTAGATGTAAATCACCTCTAAATGCTGAGTTCCTCCAAATCTAGATCTCAATTTACGTAACTTAGGCTGTTATATTCTTGAAATCACAAAGTTTCAAGAAAATGTGTCTGTAAATGGTGGTTATAGCTACAAAAGTGGCTAGTTTTGTACATGTGGCAATTCCTCCTTCTGGGTTCTTTTCTTTCTACATAGCATATTTGTGACACTAATGGCAAAAGCATGTGAGATACTGTTGTGGGAAAACTGGGCCTGTTGTATCTTTCAGGCAAATTCTGTTTTGTTAAGTAAGGAAAATAATTATCTTGCCCCCCACACCAGTACCAGTATCAGAACCAAACAACTTACAAAGTTTTATTCTAAGCTAGCTCTTCCGTTTCCTGAACCAACAGTAAAATTGGCAGCTAAGTTCTGAATCTACAGTCATTAGGGATACAGTATAGAAGTAGAAAGGAGTTCGTTTTCCAAGACTGTGCTTGCAGAGCTGGCAGTTAGTAAAATCTTGTTGTGACTTGTGAACTGAGCAAATTTGATATGGGAGTCACCAGGGGAGAGAACAATACATATGGAACAGTAGGATTTCCTTTTTTTACAGTTGACTGTATTTTTCAGCTCATAACAAGCACGCTTTACCATCCAACTTTAATGTTATTGTTCGGTATCTCCTACATTTACGGAGTCTGTTATTTTCAAGCTCACTGTATTGAACATATATTGATCATATTCAGGACCCTGTTGAAGATTTTCAATCTCAAGCTGAAGATGAAGAGCAGATCCCAGTTGTATGAGATAGCATTTTATGACAGCTGGACATTCTGTCTATCCTACCGTTACCACTGTAACTCAAAATCTTGCATTATTTTGATATAGATTCTCCACAGCATTGTGAAGTTGCCAAGTAGTACTGACCCTATTTTGTAGATGGGAGAAGGAGGCACACAGAAAGACAGTGAATTATTCAAGGTTATACAGGCAATCTGTGACACAGCAGGGAATGAAACCCAGATCTCCTGAGGGTTGGCTACTGTCCTACTAATTGGCCCATCCTCTCCTTGAACTTTTAGCTATTCAAAGCAATAGTCTGTGAACATTATCTAGGGTCAGCATTACCCTCCCAGATTTAAATTAAATTCATTCACTCAGAACAGTAGCACCAAAATGTTGCATGTAGAGTGAATTCAAATACATAAGGCACAGACAGAAAAAGCAGCTACCAGTGTGAGGCCACCAACTAGGTATCTTCACTACACATAATGAAATATTTAACTTTTCTTTCGGTTTTTCTCTTTTTTAAGGTAATAGCTAAAATTCTTATAGTTGTAAATAGTGGCTAGATTTATGGCTCTTGTTTAAGATCCCAGTTCTTTTACATGTTTCTTGTGCTTCAGTCTCTCTTTAAATTCATTTGCTTTGCTTCATTCTAAAAAGCTGCAGCATCCCTTTCTGAAGCTGCCTTATAAATGCAATCCAAAACATTAATTTTATTATGTGCAGTGTGCATTGCAGTGCTGCTCCTTCTTTCACTGTTTTTATCCTCAGGTGTGTAATATGTTTGAAACCATTGCCATACATCAGGATTATTGTATTTCTCCTGATCTGAAAAAAACATGTGGGGCTGGTGGGTTGAAGCCTGAGGGAATCATTTATCAAATCTTTTCACATTTTTTTTCCATGCAACAGAAGCAACTAATCTGCAAGGAAGTATTTAAATAATGAAAGAGATGCCAAGGATCATCTTGCTATTTTAAAAGTGTTGGAAATATGTTCATTCTTCTTGTACTCTCTCTTACCCCCATGGCTTACAGATAATCACCTTTTATCTGCATTGCATCTTTAGACTCCAGTGTGCCTACAAGCCAAAGTATTCAAATTCACTGCATCAAGTACACGTAGTAACCGTGGTATTTTCCTGCCCTTAGATCAGAAGACACTACTGTATCTTGGTTAAAGAGGAATGGCACATGATATGTTTTTAATAACAACCCCTCTACTTTAACAGACATCATTTGAGGTTCAAAGTCCCGCTCAGTTAAAATTCAGCTTATCTACAGACAGGTTTTCAACCTGTGGTCCATGGACTCCTGGGGGTCTACAGACTATGTTTAAGGGGTCTGCAAAAGATGACCATGATCAATCAAAGTACGTGAATACCCACACTTACAATTGAAAGGGTTCTGCACCTCCATTCAATATTTTTAGGGGTCCACCAATAAAAAAAAAGGTTGAAAACCACTGGTTCAGAGTGTGGCTTTCAGGAGATGCTTTTAATTTCTAGTCATGTTCTCCAATGTAAAGAGCAGGAATAAGGAGCGGAAATGAGGAACACTGTTACTAATCTAAGTCTATAACTTTCAGCATACCTGTCCAAAATGAAAGCACAAGACCATTTCTATCAGGCACTGAGTATATTTTCTGTCTGTCAGTGCTCTGAGTATACTGTTGTCATGTATTGGCTGCATCTTGCCTGGACTGTAATCTCCTTAGAGAGCTGGAATGATTTCTTACTAGAATGTCCAGCACCAAGAAGCCCTAATAATTTCTGGGGCTTTCCAGCATAACAGTAACCATAAACATGGCTTGTTAACAATTGCTAACATTTCAAACCTGAGCCTGAGAGTCCAGAGCAAAAATTTTCAAATGGACCCCAATCTATAATGGGCTGAATCAGCTTCCCAGATCTCAACACCTCTCAGATGAATGGCTGGATCTGAACTTGACATATTCCCTGCCTCTCCTTTTCTCTCTTTCTGTGTCTCTGTCTCTCTCTTTCTATTCAAGTTGTAAGGATCCACACTTACCTATGAGGACAGAACTCCCAGGGTTTAGAGTCAGTCTTGTTCCTGAAGGAGAGGTCATCACTGAAGTAACACCTGGCTCTGTGACTAAAAGCATTGTTGTCAAGTCTTCTAAATGAAGGAGGGGTCGTGGGGGGTCTGGAAATAAATTGAGAGATGGAGATGACGAGCAAGGCTATAACAGGGAAGCACTCAAGGACATTAGAAACCATCCCTCCTATTTTTCATTGTTTTGAAACAGCAACATTTCAAAGGATGTGTACCAAGTGGTGTGGGTGCCTGATGTACCAGGTAGGTGCAGCAGTACAGATGCAATTAAAATAATATCTAATGTCAGGCATAAGCCAACAATAGCCAAGAAATTCTTTAAGGCTACTCTGCCATCCTTGATTCTTGTGACAAGGCACAGCAGCAGATGTTGTTCTCTAGCAAATACAGTCACTCAGAACAAATGGTAAACTCACACAGCATAGCTACTGTTAATACACAGGTGATATCTGGTGACCCAGAGTTGTTTCCACTATTTCTTTTTCTTGAGCAACTGAAAAATGGGTTGCCTACAAATGATCCTGAAGCACTGGGAGTAATTTTGCATCTTTAACAAAAAAGTGATCTTTTTCTGGGACCTATTTGCTCTGAAACCAAATGGGAATTATGATCTGGGAGGTTTTCTTTTTTAAATATATGAATATAGTTTTTAGACTTAGTTTTTAGGGTTGGTCTGAAGTCACTGGTATTCCATGTGAACACTAGAAGGGCACTGCCCTTAAGATTTTGAGAATGTTCAGCTTTAAAATGTGTTTCTAAAGCAGCAGCATCCACAGTGCCTAGACTTGCCTTGAAAGTTCAGTCTTAGCTGTGAATCAAAGGAGGCAATATGCTAAAGCATGAAAACTGACATCTGTGACAGATACTTTGTAAATGCATTGTTGCAACAATGTATGTACAGTTACAAAACATGCATACTTAATTACTAGGCATACAGTAGCATTTACATTATCTGGCCCTGTGTAACTCTTCCACCTGTGCTTGGGGCCTGACCATGTCTTTCCAAACTCACCCAGCTAAACTTTCAGCCTGCTACAATGAAACCCAAAACAAAGTACACTTTTACTGTTTTGTAAAATTGCACAGGGTTTATGCATCCGTTAGTGAGGTGTGAAATTGGTCAGTGTCACTTAGTGATTTATAAGAGTGGCTGCTTCTCAGAAGTGGTGTGGTATACAGGGCAGAGAGCTACTACCTTCCTTTTTGGAGTGCCCGTTGGGTGCATGTTTGACAGTTCTTTGCTTGGCCATAAAATCTAAATGTGCAAGAATGAAAAATTAGTATTATTTTTTTTTCCCTGATAAAAGTTTTTTTCTTCCCCAAGCTCTTGTTCCTGGTTTGATGGCCTGTGCTGCAAATACAATTGGAATATATTCCTTCTGCAGAGAATAAAGATGCTTAGTCACTCTTTCCTCCCTTATGCTCCCTGATTAGTTCAGCATAGTTAGAAGTCTGTGGGGTTGCAGGTGATGTTAATCCTGTAACACCAGCAAAAGTAAGGACAAGAAGTCCTTCCAAGGCAACATGCATTCCTGTGGCTTACCAAGAATCATCAGCTGCGTACTCTCAGTCACTTCCCCATGAAGATTGACTGCCTTGCAAGAGTAGGATCCCTGATCAGATAAAGATGCATCTGCAATCAGCAGTGATCCATCATGTAGATGGTGTGGAGGGCCCAGCTGGATCTGATCCTTAAGCCAAGCAACTTCTACTTCAGGTACACCTGGAAAGGTAGTGGCAAGGGTGGAGCAGGGGGAAAGGTATAAGATGCTGGATGACAATATTTCCATTAGGGACAGACAAAGCATTTGGCATAGAATAATCATATCAAGCTTTTGTACCCTACTTGTAGCCCAACAATTTTTAATATTCAAGAGAGTTTGGTAATTTTTTTTTTACTTCATCTCTCTTTACATTTCCTAGAGCTACTTGAGAATGCAAACAAAGGCCACATACTTTTTTGAAAGTGGCTTTTCCACCAACACTTACCATCTGACTAGAAGCAAACAGCATCATGTGAAATCCCAAGAAAAAACAATGCTTTTTGGTCCAACTCATCAGAAGGAAGAGGCATGCCCTCTTACGTAGGTTTGTTTCATGTCACAGTCTAACATGAGGGCAATCTATCTATGCAGGATACATCATATCCCCCGGCAACTCCAAAATGGAGGACTCTCATTTTCATTCAAAGGTTTCTAAGAAATGCCACTGTAGGCTATTCTGCACTGCACAATACTGTGCAGACAGAGAAGGAAAGGATAAATCAGTTTAAGCAGTTTATCTACTGGAGCTGCGTTTTGCTATGGAATAATTCAGATATCCATATGTTTGACTCAAATTTCAGTAACTTGCTAACCTGATCCAGAAGTTCCCCACATTTTTCATAGCATGGCACACATCTGAATAGAGCAACTGTTTTGTGGCCACACACATGTTCATATACAGCTATTCTAGTAGCAGTTGCTTCCAGAGCAAAACACTACCAGGAACACACTCTGAGGTGAGCTAGAAGCAGACAGCACAGAGCAGGAACTAGCATCATGAAATCAGACAGCTGTCTGAGGATCAGCAGCAAGCATTCCATGGACCACCAGCTTGAGAACTGCTGGGTTGGTGGTCGTTTGGCTCAGGCTGAAGAGTCTCTTCCTAGGGACTGTTACCTAAATGAGAACTGCCTGTTTCTGACTGTTCAGAACAACAGAGCTTTCTTGCAAGTTAATGGCTGAATACAGCTGGAAAAATGTAAAGTCTATGTGAAGATTTCCAGTAGTTTAGAAAAACTAGTTACTTTTGCAGAGTGAAAGATCAAACTCCCTATGTTCCATTCTACCCCAATGAAACTGGCAAGGATAGCACTGAAGAATTTAAGCAGGGTTTGAAGTTTGCTTGTCTGTTTTCCCATTTTGTACAACAAATAATCAAGCAACTGCCTCATCTGGCATCACTGGTTTATCAGTTTTCTTCATTAGACAGTTCAAATATTAAGATTTTTGCCTCTAAATCACTGGCCCAAGCCAGCCCAGATCAGGTATTTCATTGCCAGCTGATAGCAGCTCATGTGAAAAGAACCCCATTACAATTGGCAGTTTCCTTGCTAATCAGAGAAAGACCATGTGGGCATGGAGAATAAAAATGGGCACGGAGAATAAACAGCCCATTCATCTGTTGTGGTTAGGCAATTCTCAGCAACTAGCTGATTCCAAGATTTTTACTCAGCCAGTAAGCGCTATACCAGCAGTATCGAGCAGCCAGAACTTGACAGACAGCTGATTTCCCTCTGAACTATCAGAGCATTCTTGCAGTTTTCCATCCTCTGCACCACTTTGTAACTTTGGTGGGATGCAAGAGGGCACACTTTTGACAGGATTGTGGCTCTGTAGGTGGGGGGGGGGCAGAGGATTTAATCTGTTGTGGAGGATGGCATATGAGGCAAGTAGCACATTCCCTACTTTGGTATGGGGCTGCATGAAAGTCAGGGGCTTCACACACATACAGTCTGAATCCACGTTTCTTGTACTATCAGATATCATTTAAGGTACAGACAATACTCTGTCATGCTTTTCTATCCTTCCTATGACTGATTGATAATTTTGTGTTACCCATAAATTAATTATTTTACAATGAGAGTGTTTTGGCCTCTTTCCTAACCTTGAGGGCTAGTTTTCAGCTGGTTCCTATTCTTTAAAACACATCTCATTCTGGTGGCAGTTAAAACTTTTTCCAACTCTCCACGAAATACCAAGGTGAAGTTCCCAGGAAAAGCCACACCCTCACTGGATAAAGAACAACTCCAAGTCCAATTTATTCAAGGCTGCAGGTTTATTGTATATCCCTTGCAAAACTGGGGAGTCAAAAGGCTTGGATCTGGCAGGAGAAGAAGAGAGAATGGAGACTCTTTCAATTTGTTGAAGTCCTTGAGAGCAGTAAAGAATGGCTGGTCCAGCAACCACCTTTGAGTTCTGTTCTAATACAGGCATGATCACCCCATAGTAGACATTTTCTCCCTGAAAGCTGTATGACTGCAGGCAGCTTACAAGTCATATCTTCACATTAACTCCAGTGCTGGTGCCAAGCACTGAAAAAATCATGCGTGAGAGACCTCAGAGAATTATGTGATCAACTTAAAACGGTGAGATGATTTAAAAAGAGAAAAAATTCACAATATTTTTCTTTCTTTCTTGGTTCTAAACTTGTATGCACTTGGGTCATGCTTTTTTCCCTGCAATTCTAAAAGTTAAATATTTACTTTTTAGGAGGTGAGATTCTTTCATCACAGGGCTCCAGAAACTATGACTCATAAGAAGCTACACCAACATTAGACATCCAGATTAGTTCACGTCTTTGCAGGCAGCTACTGTCTGTTCAGATAGGGCCAAACCCTTAAATGCTTACACTTCCTTTACTCTGGTAAAACTCCCATTCCCATCAAAGGAAGTTTTGCTCGAGTAACAAGACTGAAGGATTTGGTTCACCCTGCTGTTGTTCAATCTGTGGCTGCATTTGCTACAAAACAGCACATCTGCAAAAGCACTTCTCTGATGACCTGCACAGAAGGGCTATTCTTCCTTCCCTCTTTAATCTAAAGCTTCCAGGGTAAACAAATGAATCTAAACCAAATGTTACAGCTGTGCCCCACAAATTGGATGGGGGAGGATGAGAAGAAATGTACATGTCAGTGTATCCTTCTCACACGAGTGGCTTATACAGGTTTAGTCTAATGAAATGGGTAATGAAACCAAGGTCACAGCAGGCTGGCAAGCACTTCAAAAACACCAATATAAAGATGCAGGTGCAAATGTGAGTAAAACTATTCTTCCGACTGACACTAGGGGGAGCAAGAGCCTTTCAGTCAGCCCTAGCTCTAGGTTTTTGCCAGATGGCTGTCCGCAAGGGTATAATGGAAACAAGGTAAATGTAGGTTTACAATAAGGAGAGAATGCTAACTTTTAAAAAATGAAATAATAATAAAAAATTAATGGATGAGAAAAGCAAGCAGAAAGCCAGTGCCTCCTATAAGAAGCTGTAGTGCAGTATTTTCCAAAACAAAGAAGGAGAAAGCAGTCTGAAAATAAAGTTGTAGGGTCAGATATTCTGTTTGTGTAAACCAGTACCATTGCATTAGCTTTCATAAACCACAAGAATTTATCCTAGTGAGAACACAGGCTTCATGAATTACCCTTTGGAAGCAAGTTTCTTTTGTTGTTATGAACGTCTCTGTTGTTGGAGGCATCACATGAGGAATACTTGCCCTACAGTTAGAGAATATTTCCAAACAGTAGTTATAACCCAGAAAGCCCTCCCTTCTCTCCATTTCTCTTCAGTAGCTAACTGGAAATAGCTATCAACCCCTACCTTTTAGTGGAGTTAGTTTTCTTAGTACAGAAAGGCTGGTGTAAGTGACAAGCAGCGTGATAACTGTGCTTTAGCTTTATGATGTGTATGTTCTCTGGAATGCAGCAAAGTAAGCTGGGTCCTACCAGTTTCCAAGGCCATAATATTCTGTAATAGTACTAAATACTTTTGCTTATGGTGTGGCAGTCTGATGCTTGTGAACAGGAACAGACATGGCTTAAACAGAAAAATCAGGACACACCCTCTTCCCCATACCAAACCCTGTAGAGTCTGAATGACAAACTGGGATAATTTTAAGGAAGAGGTGGAGGACTTTAGAAGTATAAACACACACAGAAGAGAGACAGAGGATGTTTGTGAAAGCTAAAGGTGTATCCAGGGAGGGGTACAGCGCTACCATAGTCTGGGGGGGGGGGGGCTATGTGCCACCCCCCCCCTTTACTTTTAGAATTGCAGGGGGAAAAAAAAGCATGACCCACTTCTAGATCTGCCTAGGGTGGGAAATATTGACGTTTCAAGTTTTTCTTTCAAAAACATCAGGGACAATGGATCAGATTGTTAAAACTGGGCACCTTTTGGCATCCAGCACTGTTTCTAATCATAGCCACACCCATTTAGAGCGTGTCTCTACTGCCTCTGTAGCAAGTCCAGGAACACAGCCTAGAAGCAATCTCCCCATTCACTCACTCCCACTCTACTCATGCCAGAGCCTGCAAACTGGGCAGCACAACTATTTTAGTACAGCCCTAAGCATGTACTGAGTATCCTTCTTGGCATGTGCTCTGATCCATTTTAAGAGGACTACGATGTCCAGTGCAAGGGTTTGGTATGCACAGAGAAGGAGAGAGTGGGCAGCATGCACTTTTGTTAGTGCAGACATGACATTAGACATCCAAATGCCTGCCATGTAAATGCAGTCAAAACATGTATGTACAGGATCTGATCCAATGGCTCACTGTAGAAAGCTTCACACTAACATCTACATGAGCTAAAATGCATCCCCAATTCATTTTGGGGGAAAATGTGAGTCCACCATTCCTGAATCTGCAGATTTAACCACAAAAAAAGTGGTTGAATACCAATGGACTAAAAATCTACTTTCTGAGAATCACTGCCACATGTAGGTTGTTTAGTGGATAGGAGTTGTTTCCCTTAGGCTCAATAGTAGGGGAGCCTGGGACTGGCTACAAGCCCCTAGCATCTCTTTTAAACATACCTCAGCCACAGTGGAGTAGGTATCAAGTCATATGTGGCATGTCTACATGTGACCTTTAATGCAGATTAACCTACTTTAATGTACACTGATGCACATTTAATGCACTGAAAAAAACTTGCTATTTAGTTAATGCACAGTAAAATAGGCCAATGTGCATTACGCATTGCTTAAAACCCATGGGCAGTTTTATATATGTACCGGGGTGAAGGGCTGGTGCTTGAGTTAGAGTGGATCCGAGAGCCACTCTAATTAAAGCACCATTGTGTCTCATGTATCAGCATTCTTGCACTTCAAAATGGCGGTGAGGGCACTAGAACAAAGCTCATTCAAAGAGCTTTACTTCAAGCGCTCCCACAACCATTTTTAAGCATGGGGATGCTGATACACAAGACACAGGAGGCTGCTGGAGAGCAGTAAATTGCCATGCTTCAGCAGGCTCAATTAAGTCTGCTCCGACATGCTGGAATTCCTAACATGGTGGAGAGCAGCCTCCATGCCTGTGTATAGGGTACCTGTGCTCTTTACTTAATGCACATTAAGACAGTCTAATGCACATTTTCCTAGTACCTCATAATAGAAGTACTAGATTTAATGCACATCACCTAAAGCACGTTAATTGCAAATGTAGACATGCCCACAAATTGCAATATGATTTTCTGATGAGACTTATTTTGACAGCTTAATTAAACTTAGAGTTGAGTTCTCCTGGGGAAAGAAGAAGAGAATTTGGTTCTACAGCCACACATGCTTCAGGCCAAATTCATCCTTAGTGCAACTCTTCAGTTATACAGAGGATCAATTAGGCCTCTTGTTTTGTAATGGCTTGTTCCAACATCTACAGATTACAGTTCAGAGTACAGAATGTGTCAGCACCTGTGCCTACAAAAAGAAATTAGAGACCTATATAAAAACAATTCCCAAGTTCTGGTAACAGTCCCTTTCATTATCTCTTATTTGAAAGAAACCTTATCAGTGCCTGTTAGCAGCCAGCCTGTATTCCTGTCTCCTGGCAGCAACAGCCTTAGCAAATGTCATAATTAAGCCTTGTATCTAGTATTTCTTTTATATATGCTTGTCCTGCAGATTTTCATTAAAAGCCTCTCAACATGAGCCAGAACTGCACGCTACACCCAGATGAAGACCTCTCCCACAGGCACTTCAGAATAGCCCAACTGCTTACCCAAAGCTTCTGAGGATAAGACGAACTGGGCAGTCACTTCAAAGGAAAGAATACCCTGAGAATCCTTTTTGGAGCAATCTTTAATTGTTTTACTGTGTGGCAAGGTGGGGCTCCCTGACTAGCTACAGTGCCAGTTTCCGCACTTACTTTGAGCATGCCACCTAACTGTCTTGCCCTCCATGCCTTGTTGGTAATTAAGCTAATTAAGGCAGGAGGCTGCCATTCTTGCCCCAATGCCAGGGGGCACCATCTGCAGTTCCGTTCCTCCCCTACACCACAGCCCAAGCCTCACAGATGGCATCCAGATGACAATATGCTCCTGGCCTATGGCCAGACCAAGCTTAGGCCTCATTGTCAGGCCTCAGACACACACACTCATGCCGCCCTCCTCTCACTAGGGCCTCTCACACTCCACCCTCTCTCACAGGGTCTCTTTCACATTTCGACAACTCGTACTGCCTTGCTCCCTCTTGTAACACTGCAGGATGCTTAGGCAAGCACTTTCCTAACAATATAGTATTGTTATAAGATATATAGCTCATTGCGTGAGAAAAAAAGGCTGCAGACCACCAGCTATCGTTAGGAGATAAAGCAGAAGTTAAGACCTTGGAGATGGTGAAGTAATCAGCAAGAGACGGCAAGTGACTGAGAGAAGCAGGGGTCAGGGTCTTGGGCATGCATTCTTAGCAAAAAGACATGTAAATACATGAAATGCATAGGTAATTCCATGCTAATTAAATAAACAGTAAACAGAGGTGGAGCTTAAGATGGGAAAGAATAAGGGTGGAACAAAGGTGGGGTAGATGCTAATAAGCATCAACCAAGGTGTGTAAATATAGAAAGAACTAATGGTTGCTGTGGCTCCCCGGTTTGTTGGAGCTAGCCCGAATCTGTCTCCATTTTGAATAAAGCTGTTGGAAGAAGCAATGTGTGCACTGTTCCATTGTCTCCCTAGTCACTGGCCAACGCATGGAGTCGAGGTCTAACAGTGTACACCACACAACTGAATTTTGAATTAAAGGACAAAATCCTCATCTCACATTTCAGCTACTCTGCATCAGGGATAAGAGAAATGGCACACCTCCATGCCATTCAATTCCAGTGCTCCCGGTGTAGGGGGAGACTGTGGAAAGGATGTGGCATGGCTAAAACACCTTGTCTAGGTAGCACAATAGTTTTCAGGGCACTGTAAGTATCAAACATAATTTAGAGCAGCTGCTCAAAATTATATTGCATGAGAAAGATCATTTGGGACCAACTTTATCTCCCGTTCCTTTTGGGTTCTCTACCAAATACTGCTCACTTGATCAAAGGGTTCTGGCCCATGCAGCACTAAATCCAATGTTGTAAATTCCATTATTTAAAGGCAATTATTCTGGTTTTATTGGTTGGCTTTCTTGCACTCGTTTATCTAACTACTCACTAACTGTCCACTTCTTTCTGTCTGCATAAGGAACAACACCTTTCATTACAGCCTCCACCCCAATGTACTGGCTGTGTGTGATACTCTTCCCATCCATTATCAAGTACGTATTCTCTTTGGCAATGCTATATGAATACTGTTTTGATATGTATTATTTTTATATGCATATTCACACATTTTGTTATCCTGGGCAGATATATCTCTAGATGCAAGAACAGTGGTGATGAATATTTCAAATGACAAATACAGCAATGGCCCCATTTGTGTATTTAGATGATAAGAAGCCAGGGTACAGGGAATTTCAGCTTTCATATTTCATAATGAAAGGTTAGGCACTAGGAGTCAATTTCCCTAAAAGATGTGCACAACTATTGTCTTTTATGGGGATTTTACACTTACATATGAAGCAGCTGGCATTGGCCACTGTCAGAGGCAAGATATCAGGGTAAATAGGCCAGTGATCTGATGTGGTATGGCAATTCCTATAATCCTATCATGTGAAAGTAAAGAAAAAGTTTGCATGAGACCCATAAAGCTGAATCCACAAAGCTTCATGCCTTTCTGCACAGAGGTACTAGTATACTAAGAAACCCCGGTAGAAAGGTAGAGATAATAAAGCACCCCATATCTGTTCACCATAAGGACTGAGTCACTTCTCACCTGCAACTTGGCAGATAATGGTAACATTTGCTCCCTGGATTGTTTTCACTGTGCTTCCAATGTCAGCAGTAACAGCAGGCAAGTCTGTGTTGACCACAATAGTTCTTGATGCCTTTATCAGTGGTTTTCCTGTGTAAAAGAAAAATGTCATTTCACAAAGTAAAGTACTCAACTTGTCACAAGGGCAGACTCTAAACAACATGTCTGGCATGAAAGCAGAAGTAGACATTATAGGACAGGTGTCCATCAGTGGGTAATGCCGGTGGGTGGGGCCACCTGATCCTGGCCTCTATGATATCATGAAGGAGTTGCTCGATTCCTTAGTTAAAGCTGCTTTGGAAAAAAAACCAACAAACCCAAATCAGAGACAGAATAGTATTAAAGTCAAGCCAGCACATACGAGAACCAGCTGAAACAATAAACAGCAATGCAACTGCAGCTGCAGCAAGCTGTTTGTCTTGATTCTGCAAGCCAGATGCTACTTTTTGCCAAAGGCCAAACACAGGACAATGATGCCAAATGATGGATACCAGCACTGTAGCTGCACTGGAGACTTATAGCCACACGCGATCCGCTTCCTTAGCATCTGCCATGTTTTCCATAATCTCAGGTTTAGGTTTTAGAGTTAGTGAAGGAAATAACTGACAGTAACAGAAATAAGATGGCATCAGTATTGTGAGAAAGCAAGGTAACCTTGTACCTAAAGTGATGGACAAAGCATTAGTTCCTATTGACCACCCTACTATTTGAATTTAACTTGAGGATTATGTGCATGGACTTTAATAAAAGTTCTGATAAAGTCCCACGCAACAGTCTGATAAATGACTTGGAAAAACATGGGCTAGAAATGTTGAAAACCAAAAGCAGTGGGATAGACTTCCCAGGGGAATTCTGGAATCCCCTTCATCAGAGGTTTTCAAAGGTGAATGGTTAAGCATTCGGCCGGGGTGGTTTAGGAGTAGGTCCCTGCAATCATGAAAGAAGTTTGCCACCTACTGAGGTTCTTTCCCTCCCTTTGCTTTTCTTTTCCATGCATGCTAGTCTAAGATACCTTCAGCCTGACTGGGTGATGACACCCTTAATGCAAACAGCAGGCATCTAGAAGGAGAGAGAAAAGGGCAGGATTCACAGCAAGCCCAGCACTCAGGTAGCTAAGCCCAGCTGAGACTCAAGGCACATCTACACTTGAATTGGGTCATGGTAGACAATGGCTCTGTTAAACGTACACTTCTCACACTCCACATACTGAAAGAAATGCCCAGGGTGCACCCAGCACCATTATCAGTCTTGGGCTTGCTTCAGTGTTACCTCCCTCAGAGATACTATCTTATTAGGTTGCCTGCAGGCTCAGGCAGGCAGACCTTACCTACCTCAGTGACATTCAAACCATGTTCTTGATTTTACCGTCACTAACATAAAAGCTCGAAACAAAACTGTTTTTAATGAAAGCTTAGATTTTGATGTCATCATGTGACTCCAGATGGCAGGTATCTAGAGTACCAGTGATTTAATCTGGCTATAAATCTGCAGTGATAGCAGAGTGGGACACATTTAGATAGTGTGGGTAAAGGGAAGACAGAGAGAGAGAAAAAAAAAAGAAACTTGTTTTGATTGGATAATTGCAATTTTGGAAATCTGATTTTGACCAGTCTCCTTCAGTTGCCCCTAATTAAAACTTCCAGGTGGATCTGTAGTACTTCCAGAACTGCTAAAAGGCATATTTTATATTGAAACATTACTGTATCAATCTAGGTGCCTATGGTGTATCATCTATGGGTAATATGAAGGAAGAAACATTTCACTTGACAGAAGTGCTTGCAAAGTTTGTATCTTTTTGTATGTTTTACTGTAGCAACTAAAATCATAAAAGGCAAGAAACCACAAACGGCAACTAACTTTTTATTTTCCCAGTGGGATTTCCATCATCACATTAAAATTGGTTAATTTTTTATCCAATAAAGAGTAGCTGGCAGTGTATTTCTCCCCTCTCTGCATTTGCTAAACTAATCAGAAGGGCCAAGTGACAAGTCCTTCATTTAAAATGAAATAATCCTTCCTCAAATGTTCTAATTCCTCTAAAAACACATTCAAGCTTTCAGTTCTTTTAGGAAAAAACCTGTTTTGTGCCAAAATAGTTTTGCTGACTCAATTTAAAACCTACGCATTATCTGAGCCCTGTAACTCTGGCCTCATTTTACAAGATGCTGAGAATTCTCAACTCCTGATGGGAGGAGTGCCTTGCAGGAGCTCAGCACCAACCAAGAACACGACCAGGAGGTTTGAGTTGTTTATTAAGTTATGGAAAAATCAAGCTATCCCCCTAATAATTACTTCTAAAAGAAGGGCTGATGGTATTTATAGTTCAATGCTGAACATTGCATATGCCTTTCTACAGTCTGAGAATGATTTGTTTCCAGAAATTGCTTGGGATCTGAATGCTGATTTGACTGAAAGGGCTTCCAAACCCTAGGGATTCACTCATTAGGACCGTAAAGAAAGCAAAACTTGTTCATGTTGCTACTTCACAAAGTATACAGCTTTAGAACTGAAAATTAAATCTATCTCCATGTGTAACTCCAGAGTTATATTCATAAGAGCTTTGTGTGGTATTCATAGTATTGTACATGTATTTTAGGGCTTTCCACAAGTTTTAGAGAGGAATGACACCACTGAATTCAACAGAGATATTGGATCTAGATTTGCATTGGTGTAAGTAGAATCACTCCCTTAGTTTTTCCTACCTTTAAATATTTAAACCTTTGCTTAAAATTGATTTAACTCCTCCTTTTTCACTCCAAGTGATCTAGCTGATTCTGCTTCATGGGTTGGGTGAAGTATCTTTCCAGTCTTGCCAATCAACTTTATTACTTAAAGTGAAAGAGCTGTTTTCATCCCAGGCCATCACTGCATTTTCTGTGTCTGTCCCACTGTTCCCCAAATCAAGAGCCACCCATTTCAAAGCTCAGTGGTATGTATACCTATGCCTCTATAGTCAACAACTATCTTGCTGGCTGCTGTTGCTTGCTTAGACACATATTAGAGTGGGGGAGTACTGAAATGCGAGAGGACTGCAATGTTAGTTGTAGAACTTCAAGTGATACAACCTTATTGACAATTTTCCACAAATATTTCTTGCTTTTACTCTGTGGCAAATAGATGCCACTTCCCTTACCATCTCTTTGGCTATGATTCTCCCTTTGTCACAGTCTCCATCTTTTGCAACAATTTCCCCATTTCACCTTTCACTACCCTTTCACTTCCTCTTCTCTTTACCTGCTGTGTCTCTGAACCTACTGGAGCTCTCTATTGATTGATTTCCAAAAAATGGATTCAAACCCAATCTCACAATTCTCTTGTTCCCCCCCTCCCCATCAGGTTTTCATCAGCATTATACTTTAAATGAACAAAGGATATTTAGTCTGGGGTAGAACTGAACCGTTACTGGGTAAATATAAACCAAAAAGCTAATCCTTCACAACTCTTTATTTGCCAGCAGATGGAAGAATTTTGGCCATGCTTTGGCCATAACAGACAGACAGGATACAAGGCTTGATTCTGTAAGGTGTCAAGTGCATTGGCTCAAATCCAGCAAATACTTAATACTTGCTTAACTTTAACCACCTGAACAGTTGCACTGACATCAATGAAAACATTCAGATGTTTAAAGTAGCATTCAGACTTAATGGCTTTTCTGGATCATGATGAGGGCATTCAGCACTTGCAGGATGGATACGACAGCAACTAGAACCCTGTAAGATGCATTCCATATAAGGGTGGTGACGAAATCCCTTTGTTAATTTGAAAATGCAAACTGTTAATACATGGACCATCTGTGCATGGAGCTGAGAGCCTGACCTTGGGACATGGTCTGATGGTTTTAGGCCTTGATTCAATATATCTCTTTGCTCAATCCACCTAATTTTTTTCAGGTGTTATAGCTACCGGACATACTGATAATGAAGCAAAGTTTAGGGATGATAGGGACTACACGGGTAGACATGATAGGGAATAACATTTGTGTCCATTCTCACATTTAATCTAATAGGTCCCATTTAATTTATAACCATGAAGAGCAATGACACTCTGGAACACCTTTCCAATAGGTCTTAGATGGAATCTGATTATTTTATGAAAAGGATTATGTGACATGTTTATAGGGATTGGTTTTAAGGGCCCAAGAGGTCCTACCTATCCTATGATCCTGATTATGGATGTGAGGTGGGCATAGGGGCTATAGAGACAGAGCTCTATTCATTTTCAGTCTCTGTTTGGTAGAGCCAGAACTTATTTATTTTCAGACTATGATACAAGTCCTATCTTTCTTTCCAGTATTTTTCCTAAGGGATACTTTGTTAGGTGGAGATCAGGGGAAAGATTATGCATTTTGGGGGCTACTTTGAAGAGTTTAATATAGTTTTTAGGACTTTGTTTTCCATTTTAGTTACCTGAGATCTGAACATGACCTGTGGGCCAGATCTGGTCCCTGGTGCCAGGTCAGCCAGCCCACAAGGCTCCAGAATTTGGTGGCAGGGTAGCAGAGGCAGACCCATAGGGAGCCCTGTAGGCTGGAAAGAATAGCCTACACACAGGAGTGGCATGGGGCCCCAGAGGTCCATTCCAGCATTCAGGGCCTGATCCGAGCACACAGGGGAGGTGTGGGACCCTGATCCTCCAATTCCAGTGTGCTGGGCTGGGGTGATGTGGGACCCTAGAGCCCAATCCCAGAATACAGGGCCTGATCTCAGCATTTGGGATTGTGTGGAGTTGGCATGAAAGCCTGTTCCTGGCACATGGGGGTGGTACAGGGTCCAGTCCTAGTGTACAAGGCTGAATCTGGCTCATGGACTGGCCTCATGTCAGTCATCTGACCCATGGGGCTTTGACAGGACTGTCTCTTCTGGAGTCCGTCTACTGGTGACCCTGCCCTCCTGTTATGGGCCACCCACCTGCCTTCTCTCCTGCCATGCCTTGATCTTAATTACTTAATGGATGTTAATTACCAGAAGTCTGCTCATTTATTTGCCCCGGTGCCGGGGGCACTATCTGTGGCTCCTTTTCCTCCCCTACACCACAGCCCAAGCCTTGCAGATGATACTGATGTGTTTTGATCTGGACCTTGTTGTAAGTTGGCCCTCCCCTCATCTTCCCTGGGCTTTCCATAGCCCTGTCTCACTCTGTCTTGCTCTGTGCCTTCCTGGTGCTCCACTGCCCACTCTCTGTGAGGCTTCTCACTGCCCTCTCTCTCTGGGTCTTCTCGCTGCCCCCCCTGTCTCTGGGGCTGGAGTTTCCATGCCACTGTAGGTCCCCTATTAGGCCTCCTCCAACCCCTAATAGCCTCACCCAAACCTCTGGTGGAACAGCAAAACACAAAACACAAGCCCCTGGGCTATAATAAAATTCCAAGCTGCCCGGCTAAAACATCATTCAATCCCTACCAGAGAATACTCCAACCCATAACAGCATCAGGAGCTGCTTGTGCAGTCTGGCCTCTCCCCTCTGCTTGCTCTGGCAGAGCTCCCTGCTTCTTTGGCTGCCGGCAGGGAACTGTTCTCCTGGCCTCAGGCCTGCGATTCATATGGGAGCCCGGCCCTGCCCCTTCTGGTCAGCTGACCAGGTGCAAGGTGTGGCCAATTCCCTCCTTAACCAGTCATCACAGCAACCGGCACCTGGGTTCCTGCCTCTGCTTTCAGAGTAGCAGGCACCTTAGTGTCCTGCTATACACCTTCCCCCGTTAAGGCCCTCACTCACCTGGGTGGGTCCTCACATTTTGCAGGTATAGCCTTGGTCCTGGGCTTCTCTCAGCCTTTCTTCAGTCACTCAGTAACTCGGGAGGTGGAGGTTTTCAGGCACCTCCTACTTGCCTTTTCCCCAAGGTTGCACCATGTGGGATTTTGTGGGAGTTACCTTGCCACAGGTAATCTCCCCCCACATTAGCCAGTCTTGGTAGAGTGCTACTTAGGCCTGTCTTTTCTCTATGCTTTGAAATGATCGTTAGGATGGCTCCAGGCATGGCATATCCTTCTGACCAAGACAGCAGGCATATTACCGTAGTTGTTGGGAGTCCATCTCTCTGCCACCCCTCTGTCCTTCTCCGCCATCTGTAAGACCTTGAACTTCCTTCTCCTGTAGCCTGACTGGCTGGCCCTGCCTGGAAGGTTCCAGACTTGGAGGGGTCACCCTGCCTCTTAGTAACAAGGTTAGGGTTCCTTCTTACCCACCCCACTCTCTTCTCTCTCATCCAGAATCCCTTTGTTTCTCCTAGCCCCTCTTCTTCCTTGTATTGTCTCGAGAAGAAATTGGCATTTATATTCTGGGTTCCAGGGTGATGCTTTAACTCAAAGCAATATGGTTGCAGACTAAAGGCCCATCTCATCAGTCTTGCGTTGTCCGTTTTCATGCTCTGCAACCAGCGTAGGGGTGCGTGATTGGTGATCAGCATGAACCACCGCCCTAACACATAATATTGGAGTGTTTCAATAGCCCACTTAATTGCCAAACACTCCTTCTCTAGCGTGGCATAAGTCCGTTCTGGTGGGTGTAATTTCCTACTTATGTAGGTTATAGGGTGCTCTTCTCCTCTTTCTCTCTGAGCCAATACTGCTCTGATAGCCACATTTGATGCATTGGTCTGCACCAGGAAAGGTTTATTAAAATCCAGTATATAGGAGTGGTTGTAAGCATAGTGCATCCTTCACCACTCGGAACGCCTTCACCTCACTTTGGTTGGAGCCCTGCTTTTATCATCTCCATCAAAGGTACTACTAAATCTGCAAAGTGAGGTAAAAACTTTCTATAATAACTGGCTAGCCCCAAAAAAGCCCTCACTTGTTTTTTAACTATGAGGTGCTTGATATGTTCGCAACGCCTCCACTTTGCTCAACAAAGGTCTCACCTTCCGGCTTCCTACTAGGAACCCCAGGTATTGTGTTTCCTTTTTTTCTATTGTACATTTCTTTGGATTGGCTGTCAGCCCGCCCCTTCTCAAGTCTTGCACAACTGCTCTCAGTGCAGTGAGGTGTTCAGCTCAGTTCTCAGTCTATATAATAATATCATCACTGTATGGCCACGGTGTAACCCCCATGGGGAACCAAAACTCTGTCCATTAACCACTGAAACATAGCCGCAGCTCCATGTAACCTGAACGGCATGCGTTGGAACTAGAAGAGACCCCATGGGGTGGTGAATGCTGTCTTTTCTTGATTTTTGGGCACTACTGGGAACCTGCTAGTAACCTTTTGTCAGATCTAAAGTGGAAATGTAGCAAGCTTGTCCAATGTTTTCCACCAGTTTGTCCACTCTCGGCATCGGATAGGCATCAAACTTAGCCACTGCGTTCACCTTCCAGAAATCGATACAGAGACAGATTTTTCCATCAGGTTTAGGTACTGCTATGATGGGGCTCCGCCAGTATTCACATATGATACCTTTCTGTAGCATCATTGCAATCTCTGTTTTTATCTGGCTTTGAAGTTGCTGGGGAATCTGTGTCCAGTTCTCATGGATCACCTGGCCCAGAGGAGTCTTTATCTGGTGTACCACACCCTGAGCTTCCCCAGGGGCTCCCTGGAACACATCTCTATATTCCTTGACTAGCTTAGCAGCCTGTCTTCTCTGTTCTTCCGACAGTCACGGGGTCAATTCTATGTCACCTGGTCCACTTCCCTCTGTTAACGTGCGTCCCAATTCTAATTCCTCGGGATGAGAGGCTAAGTACATACACTCCCTGTCTTCCCACTTCTTCAACATGTTAACATGGTATACCTGCTTCTTTTTCTGCTTATCTGTCTGGTACACCTCATAGTCCATGGGCCCCACTTGGCGTATGATTTCATAGGGTCCCTGTCACCGGGCAAATAACTTACTTTCACTGCCTGGCAATAGCACCAACACACAGTCCGCCACGTCAAACTTCCTTTCCCGGGTGCCTCGGTTGTAATGTCTCACTTGTCATTGCTGGGCTTCTCTGAGATTTCCTAAAACCATGTTCCCAGCTGCTTCAAGGCGTTCCTGCAGTTGGATCACATATTGGATGATGTTCTGGCCTTTACTCTGCTGTTCTTCCCATCTCTCTTTAATCAGATCCAGGATTCCCCTTGGTTGCCGGCCGTATAATTCAAAGGGTGAAAACCCAGTTGAGGCCTGGGGTGCCTCTCTTACAGCAAACAATAACAATAATCCCCAAAGCTTTACTCACTCCCTTGAACATGCGTGACATAAAATTCATTCCCTGATTGGTCAGTAGTTCTTTAGGGAGTCCTACTTGGGAGAATATCTTCAAAAGTTCATTCACCACCTTTGGCGTGGACACTGTCCACATTGGCACAGCTTCTGGGTACCGGGTTGCATAATCCAGTAAAACTAGTATGTACTGGTTTTTGGTGCTACTTCGGGGAAGTGGCCCCACAATGTCAACCGCCACCCTCTCAAAGGGAACCTCGACCAGAGGCATTGGAATTAAAAGAGCTTTTGGGGGGTGCCTCGGGTTCACTTTCTGGCACACGGGACATGAAGCACAATACCTCTTCATGTCCTACAACAATCCTGGCCAAAAAAATCTTACCCAAATGCGTACTTCAGTTTTGTCCCGGCCCAAATGTCCACCCATAGGGAGCTCATGAGCCACCTTCAATAAGGCCCGTTGATATTACTGAGGTACCAACTGTACGACCCTCTCCTCCTTCAGGCTTCCCTTGCTTGATTCAGTATAGGAGGTCATTTCTTAATGACCTTGGGGTTGTCTTCATCAGCTCCGGTCTCAATATCTTGCTATTTCATTGGGCTAGGTGTTTCTGCAACGTCCACCAAAAATCTGTCTCCCGACTCTGCTGCAACTGGAAATCTTCGTCTTCCCACAAATGGGTGACATCCACCCCTTGTTCAGCCTCTTGTTCGGAGGGAGATTGTTCGGTTTCACCTGTGATCCAGTAGGCCTTGTACTGTTTGATGTAGCTGATCCAAAACTTGTTGCCATGACTCTGGGTCTGGGATTAGCATCTGTTCTCGTATCTCTCTTCCCATGGACACAAGGGTTCTTTTCTTCATACCAGCAAACCAGTGTCCTATGATGCATACTGCTGTATAAAACTTTCCCAGCCAATTGTGATAGGAGTGTCTCTTCTCGAGTCCGTCTATCAGTGACCCCACCCTCCTGTTATGGGCCAACCACCTGCCTTCTTTCCTGCCATGCCTTCTTAATTAATTAATGGATGTTAATTAGCGGAAGGCTGCCCATTTATTTGCCCCAGTGCCAGGGGATGGTATCTGAGGCTCCTTTTCCTCACCTACACCGAAGCCCAAGCCTCGCAGATGATACTGACGTGGTTTAATCTGGACCTTGTTGTAATTTGGCCCTCCCCTTGTCTTCCCTGGGTTTTCCACAGCCCTGTCTCTCTCTGTCTACACCTTCTTGGTGCTCCATTGCCCACTCTCTGTGAGCCTTCTCACCGTCCTCTCTTTCTGGGGCTTCTCGCTGGCCCCTCTCTCTGGGGCTGGGGTTCCCACGCCGCCGTGGGTCCCCTATGAGGCCTCCTCCAATCCCAAATAGCCTCACTTAAATCTCCGGCGAAAAAGCAAAACACAAACCCCTGGGCTATAACAAAACTCCAAGTCGCCCAGCTAAAACACCATTCAATCCCTACTCCATCCCATAACAGCATCAGGAGCTGCTTGTGCAGTCTGGCCTCTCCCCTCTGCTTCCTCTGGCAGAGCTCCCTTCCTCCTTGGCTGCCAGCAGGGAACTGTTCTCCTGGCCTCAGGCCTGCGATTCATATGGGAGCCTGGCCCTGCCCCTTCCAGTCAGCCGACCAGGTGCAAGGTGCAGCCAATTCCCTCCTTAACCGGTCATCATGGCAACCGGCACCTGGGTTCCTGTCTCTGCTCTCAGAGTAGCAGGCACCTTAGTGCCCTGCTACAGGGGCCAAAAGGTAGAGCTAACTCATCTATACTTATTTTGCAGGAATTTACGTGCAGCATAAAGAATTCTGAAATCACTAATAACATCTTGTTACCTGCTAAAGTGACAGCGATGGAGACAGAATCAGATCCCAAGGCATTGGATGCATTACAAGTGTAGAAACCCACATCAGCTTCCACTGGGGCTAGAATCTGCAAGGAGTCATCAGGCTGAAGGAGTATCCTGGACAAAAGAGAAACAGAGGAGCAAAAGTCTCTTAGCTAGGCTATGATTTTAGAGTTTCTTTTAAATGTATGTAGAATAACAGGTCATTTCTTACACTTTGGGCATTTGGAATTTAAGTAAATGAGGAAGTAAATGATGAAATGCAGGGTCAAATACCTTATGCAGCCACCATGGATTGCAATTACTTGCACATTAATTTTATTTTCAAGCCTATTGGTATACGTTGCACGTGAAGCAGGACGAATGTTTCAAGTTAAGATGCAAGCCTAAAATTTGGGAGGCACTGGTCTCTGTTTTGCCACAGACTTCTCATGTGACCTTGCTCAAAATCACTCAGCCCCTCTGTATTGAGGTTTCCCAAACATAAAATAGGGATAATACCATTGACTAATGCTTAGGTATGTTATGAGAATAAATGCATCAGAAATATGAGAGTTGCTCAGATACTATGGTAATAGAGGCCATAAAAGTACCTACATTCATTAGTCATATATTATAGGGTAGGGTAGATCAGTTCAATACAGGAGGAATGGCATGTGAGAATAGCTTGCTAAACCTACCCTTATGGACTTTAGAATAATAAAGTAGGAAAATCCTTTTTAATATATTTGTCTTGGACAGTGCATCTTGTGACCCCACTCTCTCCCACCTCCAAAGGGAAATCCACAGCAGATTATGGCACTATGAATAGTTTTAAAATGGAGAATAGGTAAATATCTCTTATTTTAAAGCAAAACCAGCCGATCACTGAGCAGCAAGTTACAATTCCTTGCAATGTTCTAGCTAAGCAAAGCTTGAATGGTACCAGTCCTTGAGCAACCTAGTTCATAGGCAGAGAAGGACTGTAAGTTTATGGCCTTTGTTAGTAATGTCCACAAATACTTCATAACATTTATGGGTCCTTCTTTATGATTCACATTTCAGAATAATTGCAGGAGAGGCTACAAATGATTTTCTCCATCTTCTAAAGACAGCACACTGTGCAGGAGTACAGGTTTTTATTCAGTCAAACATTAGTGACATCATATGTTTGCTCTTTTGACCTATTTCAGAAAACTGATGGAAAGTGGAGATAGTTAAGAGGCTCTCACCTTTGTTAAACTGATACAACCACTGCACTTAAAAAAAAAAAAGTTTTCAGGGAAATTATGTATTCCAGCTGGGTAGCTGCATTCCTCATGTCAGGGGCAGGAAGTAATTCTCATATAGGCTATAGCTTTCCAAAAGTAACAACTTTTATAATTAACTATTGCTGGCATTACAGTAATGATGCAAGGCTGTGACCAGAGGCATAACTGAGTACTGTGCCCCAAGAAATACTGTGCCTGCCCCCACTATTTCCTTGCACCCCCTGCCTTCCCTGCTCCTCACCTCCCTGAACTGTCCGTAAAGTGGCTCTGGCCCTGGTGCCAGCAGCAGGGAGGGAAGAGCAGCAGCAGTGGCTGGAGGTTCACTGCTGCCAAAGGCAGCTCTAGGGGGTGTGGCAGTGTGTCACAGCTCCCTTCTGCTGTGTGCCGCATGCACAATGAACTTTCTGAACTCACTGACATGTCAGTGCAGCTCCTGCTGGCAGTTCTGCATGTGCTGTGAGCTCTCTCAGCTCATCAGCTGGTCAGTGCAGGATCTGGCTGGAGATGCTGCTTTCATGCAGTTCTGGCACCTTGGAGGTGAGCACCATAGCTGTTTACCCCTCTCCTCCTTCTGCCCCCACCCTGAATTCAGCATGAGGGGAAAGGAGGAGAAAAGGCAGAGACCTTCATGAAAATGGGCTCAGCATTGCAGCCTCTGTTTGTTTTCTTACCCCCTGCTGCTGAATTTGGGGAGGAGGAGGGAGAGGAAGGGTAAACAGTAGCAGTACTCATTTCCTCAGATCCAAAACTGTGAGAAAGCAAGGACTCTGGCCAGATCTCACACTGAACAGCTGGTGAGCTCAGAGAGCTCACTGGCATCCATCATCACAGATAGGGATACAGTCACACCCCCTTTGGTATGTTTCACATGTACACTGACCTCTCTTCCCTCTAACCATGATCCTGGATCCACCCATAACAGCTTCTGGGGGAAATATCACTCCTTTCTGACTGTCAACATGCATGTTGTGTGGCTAAAAACCCCACTGGTTTTCAGCTATAAAAACAAGATGACATCCCCCTCTGGTGCTGTGCCACTTCCCTACCTTCCCTAATGTCAGGGCCAGAGCTACTGAAGGTAAGATGTGAGGATGCTGGGGTGAGGTTGGAAGGGAAGGACAGAAGGACAAGTTCCCCTAGCTCTGTTCCAGCACCTCCCTCCCATAGGCAGCAGACAGGACTCATGCCCTGCTCACCTACTCACGATCATGCTACTGCCCACAGCTGCATTTGAGGCTTTTGTGAGGCATTTTACAAATCCAAACGGAGAGACAGTTCCTAGTATAAAGAGCTCATATTCTTAACAGATGAAGTGAGACATCATTATTATCAACTGCAAGTGTACAAAACATCAATAATTACTTACCTTCTTTCCCCCTCCCCCCTTCACCATAATCTTAAGTTAAAATCATAAGGTTTTAAAACAAGTGAGTTCTTTCCCCCTTCTTTTTTTCAAGCAATTTGTAAGCCATTCTCTGAAAATAGGAGGGTTAGAACCTGCCTGTTCATTTATAATGAAAAATGAGATTCTCTCTCAGTCTGGAGACCAGCGCTTTAAGAGAAAAGCATCTAATATCAGAAGAGTAATGAAAAATCGTAAGAGCTATTATGCCTGGACACAGAGAAATGCAGCAAGTGGCCATCACCACCCAGCTGGGACTACAATTCAGGTCACCAGACTCTTGGTTTGCTCACCAAGACTGTGCATCCATTGGACAAACTTAGAGCCTAATTGGGCTTTCACTCAAACTAGTTTTACATCAATAACTCAGCTGACTCCAGATTTACACCTACCTGCATACTTTAAAGCAGAATATGATCCTCAGAGTTTAATCAATACTTCTGTGGCCAAGTGCCAAACTAGATATATCCTTTTATGCTAGGAATATATAACCTATCTTCATTCATTCTTCGTAAAAATGATGTAAAATTGTCAAAACTTATTGACATATGTGCTTTTCTCACCAGCAACTTTTAGCAGCTATTCTGTATAAAGCCCTTAGCCAGGATAGTGACTGAAAGAGACAAGGGTGAAGGTGGGGGAATGAAAAGAAAGGTAGAAGAAAAAAGTCTATCCAAGATATATGGTCTTAAGCCCTGAGTTGATGAGATTTTTTCCCCTCTGAATGAAACTTCTGTCTTATGGACCATGAGGCTAGAGATATAGGATAGCAACACTAAAACAAACCAGGTTAAGGCCACCGAGTGAAATCTATCTGGAAACAAAAGAGAGGAGTTAGATTTCCTCTAAGCCATTAAAATAATCATAATTATTATCATTACTACTATTATTATTACTTTTATAATAATTATCATTACTATTACTATCATCATCAACAGTCAACATCATCATATTCAATTTGTGCAACCAAGTCTTGGAATTGCTTAGGGAAATGTACATTTACAAACAAAAATGCTACCTGTTTTTAAACTGCAGACTTGCACATATAGCAAAAAAAATAAAAATAAAAATTGAGAAGTTTGTCCTTCAGTATTAAAGTCTGTCTTTTCTTAAAGCTTAGCAAGCTAAAAGGGCAAATTTACATTCAGCCACTAAGACTGCATCAGAAACCAGTAAATTTCTTGGCATATAAGTCTACACTTGCTTACAAATCAGTGTCCCTGCATGCACATTTAGCCATTAGATGCCTGTTGGTTCAATCTGCACATGAAAGGGACTTTTTTCATGGACAACTTTGACATTTTCTTCCAAAATATTACACAAACGCACAGAGCCCTGGGCCCTTATATACATACATAAACTAGATTAGATACATAGTTCCATCCATTCAACGATTAAATTAATATAGCAGAAGCAAACACATAAAAACAAAACAAAGCAAAACAGAACAACAACAAAACAGACACTGACTTATTAGAAAATGTTCTTATCTCTACTTGGGCCGGGAAACATTCCTTTAATTTAGTATGTTCCATTTTTAGCAACAGTTGCTTAATATTACATGTTTTAAAACATAAAGGGGCCAAATCCTCATCTGTTATCCATTGACTTGATTGGTATTATGAAGCTATGTTGATTTAAATCAGCTGAGGATCCAATGCAAATACTTTCAGGTGCATGGAAAGTCCAACTAAGCTCAACTCACGTGTCTTTAAAATAAATCTGATTTTCCTATGTCTCTCCCTTTTCTCCAGAAACAAATCTATATTTCTCTTAAATCCATTAATCCTTTTTTTTTTAGTTACTTTCCTTGGGAACTTATCCCATGTTATTGCCCTCTGCATGAGCTATTCTGCCCAAGATTCCCATTTACTTCGAGTTTCCTACTTGTGTTAGGTTTCTGAACAACTTATCAGATGCGGCAATCCCTTTCATCACCTCTACTAGTTCAAAAATCTAATTTTTGCAACAAATATACCCCCGCTTCCTCTAATTAGTCTAATCTTGGTTGTACTACGCTCCATAGGCAGCAAGACAATATATTTTACATGACACAGTCCAGTGACTAGTTCAAATGGCATCTGACAAGTGACTGATGTAGAAGCTGCAGGTAGTGTGATTCTGCTTGTTTAGTGATTGCCATACATAGACGCTTCTTAAAGAATTGTCTTATTATCAGGTTCTCATATTCAAAATATTTCAAACACAAGAAATGATATAATACTTAGATACTTACAAGATATGTTTAGGTTGAGTAAACAAGAAACACTATTGATTTGGGTTTGTTTTTTTTAGCCTGTGCTGTCTCTCACAAAAAGAGCATACAAACCAACACTCAAGAGAAATCAGAACTTGTGGTAGAGGTGATATCTTTTATTCAACCAAAAGCTCAAGAGATATACTTATTCAGTGGAATACACCATGGAGCCTCTGGATAGTTACAGGCTGACTGAGAGGTGCTTGGGGTTAGATAATAGCCACCAGTTCAAAACTGACCAGTGTGTCCAAAAGCTACTGATATTATTCATGTCTATATGTTAAATGACAAGAGTGTGCTCAGTGCTGTGCAAGGCACCGAATACTGAGCCTTGACACAGGATCTTATGATTCAATACACAAACCAAACAGCAAAAGAATGTGAGGATCACCAGTCAAGAGTCTCCTTTTTCAGTGCCCCTGTAGATGAGGCAAGCAGTACATACACTCTTCCTCCTTTCCTATTAAAGTGAGGTTAGTTGGCAAATTAACTCTCTCTTCTTGGTGTGGTTGGCAGAAAATGAAAGTGAGAGACAGCAGAAACTCAGGCACACCCACTGGTTACTCTTGGGCTATTTTATAACTCCTAGTGCTCCAGTAGGAGACAACTTTACTTCTGCTTTCATTTACACAGCCAACTGGCAGCCAGCAAGTGGGTCTTGAGTCAAGAAATGAACACTATTGTAAAGCACCCATCATCATACCAGTCACCATGACTTTTAAATATGCTGTGCTCAGTCAGCTGATATTAATTTTGAAGTTATTGATGCTCAGCATGCCTGAAAATCTGGTTACTGCTGATTAGCTTTTCCCCCCACACCACTAGGAGGAAGAGAGATGGCAGAGAAAGGCTGAGCAATGCCTAATCCCCCGAGGCAGGGCTGCTAAAGTACAATGGACTACTAGATAAATTGTGTGTCCCTACGTTGAGTTCTGATAGCAAATTTGAGCATATAATAGTAATCTGTTGTCTAATTAGCCAGAAATATAACACGTCATTTGATGCTATGTCAGCCAAATTGGACTTAATGCAAGGTTGCAACATACAATGCAATAAATACAGCCTCCAAAATTTCCAAAATCCTTGTTCTTTACCAACAAAACAGTAAAACATATGTTGCTAAAACATAGTTGCTTACACGGGACAGAATATATATACACTTTTTTACATGGGTTTAATATGCAGCATAAACCACAGATGGACTTCGCGTAAACTACACTTTCTTTAAATCATGCCACAAAAAAAATCACACTAGTTTCAAACAGAAAAATCACTTGATGGCATATTTACAACAGGATGTAACCACTGGCAATGGAAATCTGTGCATGAAATGTTTTGGGTGCCAGGATGATATTTTCACAGGACTATATCCAACCAAATATATGCCACAGCCCAAGTCTTGATTAAGACTGCATGTGGTTTCCACAAGAGACACACTCTTGCTCTTAAAACAAAAAAAAAAACAGGTTTTGGGTTTTGTTTGTTTGTTTTTGGAAAACCTAGCAATCTTTCTGCCAGGAAGACAAAAGAACAGACCCAGAAAAAGCACTGGTGAAAGGGCAATGACACTGCAAGTGGCAGTAAATTACAGCAACTGTTGAGACTGCACAAGTTTCAACCAGAGAAGCGAGAAAGGAGCAAGCAAACTAAATGTATATCTCAACCTGAAGGACAAACTGCACCTATGATAAATCAAGAATTCACTATATGTTCCACAGTGACAGTACCTGAAATTAATTTTAGCTTTGAGAGTCAAATCCATGTTTCTTCTCATTTCCCAGACTGACCCTGGTAAACAGATTTAGATGTTTAACCTCAGGCCTATAATTTATGTAGAAGGAATCTGGCAGCAGATTCTTGGACTTTTGGATTGAACAACATCAGCTAATATAGCTGCCTCCAAGCACATCATCACCTATCCTTACGTAGCACAGTCTCACAAAAAAAGAGTAAGCTATAAAATCCTGAATGTATACAAGACAGAAGTATGCTATCAACAGATAGTTGAACACATAACTAGCATATAAAAGTGTGTGTGCATGCGTGTGTGCGTGCGTGCGCATGCACATGCATGTGAGTGCATGTGTAAATAATGGTCATTATGTTCTAGTCTTTCATAATACTCTGAGGAATTTGTTGTAAATTGAAGGGTCAGCCTAAGGGTTTGTGTGTGTATATTTCTTCCTATTTAGGAAATAATCCAAGATAAGAGACAGCATTCTTTTTACAATTACATATTTGTGACATTTTAAATAAAAAAAAATACTTTTTTTAAAGCAACACTTCCAAATGTGGAGGGGCTAACTAAAAATACAGCTTTTTCAAACTCTTCTTTTTCCCAACCATCTTTTCACATAAATTGTTCCCTAGTGAAAATGCCATGGAAAAAAAACTCAACTACAACAAACAAAAAACCTGACCCCAACTCAGTTCTAAAAGAATGAATGATGGCTAGCACTGAAGCCCAATCTGCTTCTATCAGTCAGCCACAAAACAACACTAATACCACCTGCATAAAATTCTACGTATCAGAGAAATAGTTTATTTGAAGGATGCCAAATCACCCAAGGTTAAAGGCCATACACAGTGAGTGCATCTGCACGAGATGCTACTTCACAGTTGTTACTGTGCATTTATTTAGTACCTGTATTAGCAAGTACTAAATAAGTGCACAGTTACTGTACATATGCTGTACTAATACAAGTACTAAATAAATGCACAGTAATGGGAGTTACTGTGCAGTAGGGCTGGTGAATGTCTTTTAGGTGATGCTACTGCACAGTAGCCTAATAACACTGTGCCGTAGTGTATTAGCACTGTCTGTGCCGAGATGTGCTACCACATAGTATTTTTTGGCTACTGCACAGTCAGTCTTTTATGTAGATGTGCCCACTAAGTATAAAAGCACTCCAGCAATTAGAAAATTAACACCCGAGCTTTGGATGGTATTTTTTCTTTCACATGTTCTCAGGCAACACCTATGGATATATCACTTCATTTTAAATGTTGATGTATATGCCGGAATACATCAAGTCAGAGCAGAAGGTTAAGACCCTGGAGCATTGTGTTGGGCTAATGACAATGATGGTTGAATAGAGCTGTCAAACACGGTTCTGCCACATTAGACATAAATGTGACTGACAACCATTTTCAAACACAGTAGTGGTCAAATAAGACTGGTTCTCCAGTACAGACCAGGAGTTTTTGAGAATAGCCAGGTAGGTGAAACCATGTTTAAGATCAAGACTGTCTTCCTCCTATGGTTTGACAGTTTCTAAACTTTATTATAATAAAAATGGGCAACTGGTGATTGTAAGAAACTATATTGCAACCACATTGTAAGCCAGTTGCACACAACCCCTAGGTATGGAAAGCATCTAAGGCCTGTACTCTGCAAATCTAGCCACAGTTAGAACACAGTTACAAAGGTAGTACTATTTTGGAGTGGAGACTAGGCCTTCATCAGTAATTACATAATCCACTTCTAAAAATGGTACTCCATCATCTTTTTTTTTTAATACAGGTAATACTCCAACCCTTTGAAAATGCATATCAAGAGTAAAGTGACTTGTTAACATACACGCAGTCCTCGACTTACAATGTTTCGAGTTACAACATTTCGCACTTACAGCGTTTATAAATTGACACCCCGTTTCAACTTTATGACATCAGTTTTGATTTTACAATGCTTGATCTGATGTGATGTCATGCCAGCAAACAAATTCGAGACCTGCATGTATATCTAAATATGAAAAGGGCCTAAACCAAGAGCTCTGAGACCTCTGACCTGCTCTAGACATCTTAACTGGTTAACTGGACCTAAAGATGACAATTTAGTAATTCTTTCACTGTTGATGATAGTAGCTGAAATATCCAGGAAATGTGTTTACTCACAAACCTAAGTTATACCCTGTACCTGTATAGCCAAGGAAGTTAAAAATGTTAACATAAACAACTCAGAGTACTGTACTGATTTTAGTAATCATTTACATAATTAACTAGATGAAACCCCCTATTTTAATTTACATAAATCTACCGCAGAATCCCTCATCCACCAGACCAGATTGCTGAGAATCCAGAGACTTGCTGCAGAATTAAAACGTAGCTTGTTGCTATGTACAAGCAGACCTTGTTTTTTCCATGCTATGCAACCTAGCTATAGTTCTATTTGTCACATAAAGAGGCAATAATAAAAGGGCAGAACTGAATGCATTTGGTGCTTACAGCTAAAATAACTTCTTTTACCTATTATTGTATTTCACCTCCACTCCATTCTTAGCCCAGCTTATCATAGGCTTTGGGTTTCCAATGGCTTCACAGTGAAGTAGTACACTCAGTGTCCCACTAGCTAAGACTACCGTTTGTCCCAAATGGGTAACAACTTCTGAGGCTGAGAGTTGCTGTGCTGCTGAAATCTTCCTGAGGATAGCAGGCTTTCGACGGGGCCTTTGTAAGCCATTTGCTAGCTCTATAGATGTGGATAAGTGTGCTTCAGCAGATGATGTTCTCAAGGAGCTGGTGAATCCAGAAACGTGTTTGTGGAAAGGGTATGCTACTGAAGCTAAATTGATTCTTCTGCCCTGTGCTTTGAATATAGAATCCTGATATTCCAAATGGCTCTTGAAAATGTCACGGGCCAGGTGCACAATGAGTTGTTTTGTGTAGACATCCTTAAGTTCTTCAGGCAGCTGAGACAAATTCCTGATGATATCGTCCAAGATTTTCTGCTCAGCAACCATGGTAAATGGAAGGCTGTATTCCTGACTCTGGTCCTCTTCCGAAGAAGCATTTCTCTCTGTAGAGTCCTGAGTTTCCCACATCTCCAGGTTTTCCCCAGGCCAAGCTCTCTGCTCCAGGAGCTTTGAGATAAGCTCATCGTATTGGCTACTCACTTCAGTAAGATGCCCTCGTTTTTCGACCTTGCTTCCATTAAAGATAATTCCATTCTGATGTTTCTCTTGCATATGTAAGGCTTCGTTTATATTGGCTTTCCTCATGGCTTCTTCTTCCCTGATCCCAGATGGTGGGGTGATGAGTCTGTTGTTGCCTCCAATTAGTTTAATCACAAAATGTTCCTGTGCTGGCCCTGCCGTGCAAATGTAGGTTCCAGCATCTGAAGGCTTCAAACGGTGGATTTTCATGTACCCATAAGGTGCAACAGTAACATGAACAGAGCTGATGAGTCGTTTGTTGTCCTTTTCCCAGGTGATCATTGATTTACGGAACCTTCTCACTGGACACCGGAGGACAACACAGGTTTTGAGCAGCAAGTAGGCATAGCCACCCACAATAAAGTGAAGTTTTTTCTGTTTCCTTGTCTGGACGTAAACTTTCTTCACAGCCACAATATGAGGGCTTTGCTTCTGAGCTGGCCTGTTGTGCCCTAAAATATAATTAACATTATTAGTATGTGGTGCTATTAAGCAAAACAAGCAGCTTGCTTTGCCACAGGCAATAATTTCACCTATTACGTTTTATGGGAGTAACTGGTGACCAGCTGCTGAACATTAAGTTAGCACTGTCAAAATGCAAGAAATAACAAGGTGCTATTTAGCAACACAAATGTCATTCTGCTGAGGTTAGAAGTGGAAGCCCAAGTGCCAGGGATAGGAGTGTTGAAGATGGGAGGAAATTCTGGGGAAAATTCAGTTCCTGTTGTTAAAGTATTTACATGAAGAATGTAGCTTAATACACACAGAGAAAAGTCAAAGAAAAGGAGAGTTCCCCTTGTTAAATGTTTACCACTCAAAATCTGTAAGGCACCACAACATTAGAGCTTAAGGCAGTGAGGAGGAGTTACAACCTCAGAGATTAATATTAAACAGAACAAATCTGTTTGGAGAAGAGTTAAAACTCTAGGGTGGATAATATTAGACTTCATTAGTTATGTGGAAGCTTCCAGATTTCTGTCCAGACAACTGAACAAAAAAAGACTTTCTTCCCTGGGAAGCACAGAGGAAAGCTGGGAACGTATATTATTGGTAATGACTGTCTTGAATCATAGTATTTTGTTCTGAGCATTCAAAACCTCTGCTTCTCCTCTCCACCCCACCCAAAGAAGGATCGGGATCTGCAGTTCTGGTTCAGCCCATTGCAGAGTTAGTGCCAGATTCAGTTTTACTCTTCCCTTTGCCAGACTGTCATGCTAGCAAACTGCCTAATGTCATCCCTAAGGGTTTCCATGAATGAGGAAGCAGCTTTAATTACTGCCATGAGAAAGCCCTCTGACTCTGCTGAGGGCACATGCTGAATGACTACTGTGGATGTAGTCTTTCTGGACTTCCGGAAGGCTTTCAACACTGTCTCTCACCCTGTCCTCATCAAAAAGCTGGGAGACTGTGGTGTCGATGCCCACACGGTCAAATGGGTAGCC
>NW_017728950.1:48278166-48303173 GCF_001723895.1 Crocodylus porosus
CCTTCCGACTCTAGCTACTATGAAACTATGAAACTCTGATCTTCTCCCACCCTAAGCACAGAGCCTCCCTGCTCAGTGTTATACACTTCAAATGTTTCCCTTACTCCTTAATGGGTTCTTATAATAAGGAACCCAGACTCTATTACTTGGGGAGTAAGGGAAAGGGAGAAAATGGAACTGTGGCAGGGGACGAGGAGGCTCTTGCTCCTTTAAAAAGATCCAGCAGACATAGCTGGCCACAGCTTCAGGAAGGCAGGCTAACCCATTATTGACAAGGAAAACCATATACAGAACTCAGTGAGTCATAAAATGGGCCACGGCTTCCAGCCATATAAGCCCAAGGCCTGAGCCAGAGCAATCAGTCTGGTTCTGTGAGATGCTAAAAGAAGACCTCTAGGGCAGAGAGTTATAGAGAAGCTCCTGGCAGACGGGTGCACTGCAGTTTAGTGCCTGAGAGGCATGTGAGGTTGGGAACCATGCCAGAGTTGGAGCATGGGACCTGAGCGGGCGAAAGCAGGCCTGAGACTGAGAGGGCTAGAGCATAAGCCCGAGAAAGGCAATAGCTGACCTGAGGCTGAGAAGACTGAAGCCCATAGCCTGAGGGGGGCATAAGCTAGGGGCAGGGACCCAAAGTCCAAGGGGTTGGAAGTTAGAGCCCAAGAGGATGAGACAAGTGCTGGAACCCAGGGGCCTGGCCTGGCCCAATGTGCCTAGGCAGAAAGGAGCCAGCTAAATTGGTGGTTTGGGTAGAAATGTAAGGAGTGGTTTTCAGAGGTCCCATTAGGGACCAAAGGACACCTGACTGCCTTGAGTACTGCTAGGTGTCAGGCTCAGGACACTGGTCAGGCCCCAAAGCCCTTGCAGGGTGAAGACAGGAGCCAAGGAGTCCAGCATTGAGAACCAGGGCCTGGGACTTGAAGCCCAAAAGGGACAGAAATAAATGCCTAGAACCTGTAGCTCATGGAGGGTGAACTCTGGGGCCAGGAACCCTGAGTGAGAGGCAAGGGGTAGAGACCCCAAGAGAATGGGTTGATAAAGACACCTGTGAAAGGTAAAGCAAGGTCAGGGGCTTGTAGCCTGTGAAGGGCAAACTCTGGGGCCAGGGACTCTGAGTGAGAGGCCAGATGTGGAAACCCCAAGAGCTTGGATGGACAGGGCTGGGACCCAGGAACCTGGCCTGGTGCGGTGAGCTTATGCAGCAAGGGGTCAGCTAGAGGAAAGGGGCAGAGACTGGGATGGCTGTGACCCGAACAAGTGTGTGAAGGCATGGAGTGAACAAGCATTGGCTTGAGGGCAGAGTGCCCAACCTGAGTGAGTCAGTTACACCCGCAGGGCATGACCTGTGGGGTGGCTGGAGGTCATAAATTTAGCCCTTAAGGCATGTAGGGCTGGAGAGAGTGAATACTAAGACAGAGAGAGAATGAGAACACCTAAACTCACTAGCCTCAGGGGGCAGTTTCTCCTCATTACTTTAACAACGAGGCATGGCAGGCGAGGAGAAATGGGGTAAGACCCTTGGAGGCTGGAGCAGAAGCATGATAAGACATCAAAAAAGGGGGTGTAACAGCAACCCCAGACACCCACTGGTTACAGTCCCCTAGAGGAGAGGACATTGTTGCTGTCTTGAGGAAACTGTGCTGTAAGGTACAGCCTGCAGCACCGTAAAACTGTGAAATATAGATGTGGATTTGGGTCTCAGTTTTGAGTCACCCATCACCAAAATAAGAATGGTTCTAATTCAAGGGCATTGGTTTAGACCCAGCTCAAATAATAATTATTTGGACTCTCACTCCCTGCCCTCCCATATACACTTTGTCTTGTTCTTCTCTGTAGCATGTCACACAGCAGCATTTACAAATAAGTCAATTTTCACCCCCCGGAACCCAAAAGGAAATACAGGGCTCAGTCATTCAAGGTGCTAGGCACCTTCATAATGGCTCGTAACATCATTGGGTAGGAAAAGCTTCTTGCTACATAAAATCCCCAGAGGTGCAGCTCCTGCCTTCTCCCCACATAGGCCAGGTACAGACTTTTACTGGTAGAAGCAATTGGAAACTGATCTATACCAATAACAGAACAGAAGTTCAGCACACAAAACCAGTTTTTATCCATAACAGAACAGAGGTTTGGCACACATAGACTAGTTTAAAAATGTCAGAACCTGGTCTAAGATTTGTGTGGTCTCTCTACCCCCACTTCCCCGGCTCCCTTAGGCTTTCTGAATGTCTGTACCTAGCCAAAGATACCCATGTTTCTTGTGTACTCACTTGCACATATGGATAGTGCACAGGGCCTGACCAAAGAAGAAAAAGGCAAAGGTGGGCACAGAGAGGAATTGATGATGACAGAATCCCCAGTTTTCAGTATCTTCCTGCAAATGGCATTTCGAGTCTGGGTGCCCTTTCCACAACTCACCGAACACTAGGACCAAAAAAAAAGAAACAGAATGTGAAGGAGCAAACCCCTATCCATAGACACATTGACAGTAAGTGATACTGCATCCTCCCAAAATCTCTGTAAGGGTCCTGTGGAAAAAACAGTACATGTTCATGTAGAGAAAGGAGACAGTATAATGTCCAAGTGATTTTGTACAACTGACTTTTCCTGTTCTCTCTTTAGCATCATTATCTCTGTGCACCATTCGTTGTAGTAGAATGTGGGCAGCATGGGGATTGTCACTGCTTGTAGCTACTGTGCAGCCACACATGGTGGAGGGAAAAGTACTCCCTTATAGCCATGCAGAATCCATTGAGGTATGGTCACATGCTCAAAAAGCAGGACAGCCCCAATCCTGGATCATGCTGCTCAATGTACACAATTTCTTGGGAGCCAGAGTCCTTAATTAATTTCATTTATATACATATATGCCAGTGTTGCATATATGTATCCACTGGAGTGAGGTTAGGAGACAGACTGAGGAGGAGGAAAAGAGTTGAAAATGATATACCATCTCTGTGCATTCCCTGCCCCGAAAGACAGCTCCAAACAAAAGGCAGAAAAATAAGATTCAATATTTAAGAATGCTAGCTTGAAGACATGAGTTATATGGATTTTAATGTAAACCATGTATAGTAAAAATGTTGGAGCTGCACTCGTGAAGGAGGACAGATTGAGGAATGGGAATAGAATTACCCTTTTAACTGTCAGAATGGGTGTGCGTCCTGGCAGCAGATTTCATTAGAACATGCATTTATTTGACTAGAATGTCTTGGGGTCAAAGTAGAACAGCTCCCTTTCCCAGCACGATTGGTGCCTCCTTCATGATTAAGGTATTAACTGTCTCAGTGTGTGAAGGAATAGCAGGGGGAATTCATATAACAGGATGAGTTAACACATAACCCTGGCAGTAAAAGACTAAATTCTGTTTTCAGTTTCAGGAGTGTAAGTGAAAAGTAATTCTTTTCATGACAAATGGCCAACTTTTACTCCTGTTTTAAATACACACAGTCCTTTAATGTCAGTGAGCTTGTATGAGTACAAGAGCAGAATTTGACAAGTGAACAAACAATGTAGCAGGATCTACTGTGCCTCAAAGGGCAGGCACATCCCGGCTCTCCTGTCAAATGACTGTATTCTCTTTAAAGCCAGGCATTTTAAGGGTTGTAGTTTTTGTAGTTCAAAGATGGAGAACAAGGTTTGCTGGGAAGAAGGAGAACAAGATAAAAAGCAGCAGGTTTCTTTTCATAGGTAGGAGATATGATGGATTTGTCAAGTTAGGTGATGTAGAGCTCTGCTTTAAAGAAGCTGCAAAAGCAGCCAAGGTTACTTTGTTAGGTAAGGGGCTTGGGAAGACCCAGGATAAGAAGAAACTTTAAGGAAGTGCAAGTCACTTTGGTACAGTAGAAGTTTGCTAGTGAACTTGACACTAAGGGTTCAGGATTTAAGGCTTGGGGAAAGCAGGAGAAAGCAGTAGTTTCAGGTGGGAGAAGTGAGATAGGCTTGGGGCCTGGTGCCTAATCTAACTTAGGGGCCTATGATGATGCTTCCAGAGACTGATGAAGGATTCCATTAAGGAAATTAAGGAATTAAGGAAAAGACTAGGTGAGCCCTACAGAAAATAATTATTGGTGTTAACCTGCCTCCACACTGGGAACCTGGACATAGTAAGGAAAGAAGTGTTTAGCCTGTGGAAGAACTTTGAAACTGCCCTACATTAATGCAGGCAAAAAAAATTGGTTAGAGGGGTGGGGGAAGGGGAATGGACTGTTTACCTACTCAGATCACTGACAGACAATAAAAAGAAGATGCAATAGGATCCCATATGTGATCCCAACAATTGAGACACAATTTTGGGATTCAGCATCAGATCCCACATAGTGCAGGTGAAGGTGATCCTGATCCCAGGCTCCTCCTTTACCATCAATCTTTGCTCCCATGGCTGGGATCTTCATCAGCTGACCGGGGATCTGTAACAGGTTGCCCTTTCCAGTGCCATCTTCCTAGTACTCCGTGCCTTGCATGGGCGCCCTTGGATCCTTCTTTGGGGTTCTTATGTCCTGCCCTATACTCTCCTGCCACATCTTGATGGAAATTAGGATCATGTTCTTGTGAGCAGGAGGCTGTTTACAATATCCTATTGTATTGGATATGTTGGGGCTTTTCCCCTATGTGGGACTGACCCCTGATTTTCTCTAGATAGGCCTCCCCGTCTAAACCCACTAAACAGGGTTTGACTTTGAGGCTCTAGCCTTTTCCATTGTCTTCAGGCCCAGGGCCCCTTTTCCTGCTCCATTCTGGAGCCTGGTCCAGAGGGCCCAGGCGCCCACCCCACAGCTGGAGGGCCGCAAGCCCAAAACCAGGGGATGACCCCGAGCCTGCTGCCTCCCAGGCCACAAAAAAACCAAGACCAGAATAACTCTGCACCACAGGCACACCAGAACTCCCTGGCTTTTAAGAATGCACTTCGCTGGAGCTGGGGGTTTGTGTCCCCTCTCTGGGGCTTCTCCCTGCCCCCTCTCTGGGGCTTCTCACTGCCCATCTCTGGGGCCGGAGCTCCCACAATGCCAGGGGTCCCCTATGAGGCCTCCTCCAACCCCTAATAGCCTCACCTAAAACCTCTGGAATTAACAGCAAACAAAACACAAGCCCCTATGACATAACATAACTTCAAACTGTCCAGCTAAAATCTCATTCATGCCCCCAACGTTGCTCCATCCCTTACAAGTCTCCGGAGCTGCCCTTATAGTTCAGGCATCTTCCTTTTACTCGCTCCAGCAGAGCTCCTTCCCCCTTTGGCTGCCAGCAAGGAACTGCCTCTCTGGACTCAGTCCTGGGGTTTAAATGGGAGCCAGGTCCTGCCCCTTCTGGTCAGCTGACTGCTAGCAGGTGTGGGTCACTGGCTCCCTCCAGTTGCCCTAGCAACTGGCACCTGAGTGGTTATTCCGGCTCTACAAGTAGCAGGTACCTTAGTGCTCTGCTACAGGCTACCAGCCTGGGGAAGACATTGTGAGAGCTCTGATCAGTTCACAAGTGCTCTCAGCCTCTGAAGCACACAAGACTGTGCTCTGGAGGCTCAGACACCAGCTACACATTCAATTAAAGGAATTATAGGAACCAAACACATATTTTTGTGTAATAATTTTGTCACCGAGTCCTGATATAAATGAATGAACATGTGGCCAGGTCACTACTTACGACATGGTTAGCCAATTAATCACCTCTTAAGTGTAACATGTCAGGGGACCAAGAAAACTCTTTATGGTTTGACTGAAGGGGTTAAACATATCAGTAGAGTTGGTTTCCAAATAGGGGGAACTGAGACAATGGTCACACAGATCATTATCCATGGAACCAATGGAACCGAACAGTGGGAGGAAGCTGGACAACACGAACTTTTCTTCCTGTAGTTTGAAGGTATAGTTCCCACATACACATGTAAGGTATAGTTTATCCGAACTCTCTTGATGACGTTCCACTTCAATAACTCAAAAAGAGGGATTGGACAATAAGACCTATATTTATTCATATGCAAACATCATACCTGAGTCCAGTTAGAGAGAAGCCACTCATTAGGACAGCCCTCATTTTTGCAAGCTTGATGGGAAACTGGCCTTGGAGAGGAGCAGAAGGTTTCTGGAAGCTCCAAAATACTTCCATCTGCCAGACGCTGCTTGCAGAGCATATCTTGCTTCTGAGCACCTCCTCCACAGGTCTGTGAACACTGTGTGGAGAACAAAAGAAGCTGAAGTTGTTGGAAACATCAGTTTTTGCATTACACCGGTTGTGGCCAAAGACACAAATAGTAGGGCTGTGCGAAACACCACTGTTTCATTTTGATGTCTGTTTTGCCATTTTGAAGGGACAGTGTTTTGTTTCATCATTTCATTTCATTTCCAAGCATTGTTCCATTCCATTTCATTGAAACTGTTCAGCTGTTTCGATGCATTTAGTCATTTTGCCCATAGGCAATAATGGAAAACCATGAAAATGCCTAAAACTTTGCCATTTTTTGCCTGATTTGGATGAAAATTGCAAGGAAGGTGGCCTGTTCTGAGGGCATGAAGCCTGCCAAGTTTCAAGAAGAAAGGTGCAGAGGGTTCTGTGAAACTGCACCTCAAATTGTTCAAAGCAAAACTTTTGACAGTTGCCGGCAGCGTCAGTGTCCTGTCATCTGGCGCACAGATCCGGGGGCCCGCACCCCTGGGAGGAGTCTGGCACAGCCCCACAACCCTCCTGGGGGTGTGGGCCCCTGGATTTGCATTCCAGTTGAGAAGAGGCTGCCACTGCCGCCTGGGACCTGCACTGGGCAGCAGCAACAGCAGCCTCCTGTCATCTGGTGCACAGATCCGGGGGCCCACACCCACGGGAGGAGTCCGGCATAGCCCCGCAGCCCTCCTGGGGGTGCAGGCCCCCAGATCTGCATGTCGGATGAGAAGAGGCTGCAGTCTGGGACTGGCACTGGGTGCAGCACCAGGAAGACCGTTGCTGCTGCTGGCCCCAGGCACCAGTGGTAGACTCCTGTCATCTGCAGCTGGAGTAATGCATCCAATTATGGGCTGCACAATTTAAAAAGGATGTGGAGAAGCTTGAAAGACTCCAGAGGAGAGCCACGCTCATGATCAGAGGGCAGGAAGACAGGTCTTATGATGAGAGGCTGAGCGCTATGGGACTCTTCAGCCTGGAAAAGTGCAGGCCTAGGGAGAACCTGGTGGCTGCCTATAAGTATATAAGGAGTATACATCATGATCTGGGGGAACTCCTGTTCATTAGAGTGCCCCAGGGGATGACAAGGTCAAATGGTCACAAACTCCTCCAAGACCATTTCAGGCTGGACATAAGGAAGAACTTCTTAATTGTCCAAGCCCCCAAGGCCTGGAACAGACTGCTGTCAGAGGTGTTGCAAGCACCTACTCTGGACTCCTTTAAGAGACATTTGCTGGGATTTACTTATCTTGCTGGGACCCTTTGACTCCAGCTGACTTCCTGCCCCTGGGGCAGGGGGCTGGACTCGATGATCTTCCGAAGTCCCTTCCAGCCCTATCTATGAAATCTATGAATGCAACAGATCCGGGGGCCCGCACCCCCGGGAGGAGGTGGGCACAGCCCTGCAGCCCTTCTGGGAATGTGGGCCCCCAGATCTGTGTGCCAGATGACATGAAGCTGCTGCTGCTGCTGCTGCCCACACCTAGTGCCAGTCCCACGCAGCAGCAGCAGCCTCCTCTCATCCAGCACACAGATTAGGGATCCCACACTCCCGGGAGGGCTGTGGGGCTCTGCCAGACTCCTCCTGGGGGTGCAGGCTCCCAGATCTGCATGCTGGATGAGAGGAGGCTGCTTGGGACTGGCACTGGGTGCAGCCTGCACCCAGCACTGGGAAGACTGCTGTTGCCTCTGGCCCCAGGCAGCAGAGGCAGTCTCCTGTCATCCAGTACACAGATCTGGGGGTCTGCACACCTGGGAAGAGTCAGGCACAGCCCCGCAGCTGTGGGGCCCCGGACATGTGCACTGGATGACAGGAGGCTGCTGCCCGTGCCCAGCACCGGTCCCAGGTGACAGTGGCAGCCTCTTCTCATCCAGCAGGCAGATCTGGGAGCCTGCGCCCCCGGGAGGAATCTGGCACATCCCCGCAGCCCTCCCGGGAGGCTGCCACTGCTTCCTGGGGCCAGTACCAGCAGCAATCTTCCTGGCACTGGGTGTGGGCTGCGCCCAGCGCTGGTCCCAGTCGGCAGTGGCAGCCTCCTCTCGTCCAGCACACAGGATCAGGGTCCCACACCACTGGGAGGGCTGTGGGGCTGTGCCAGACTCCTCCCAGGTGGTGCAGGACCCCGGATATGTGCACAGGATGACAACAGGCTGCCACTGCCAGCTGGGACCGGCACTGAAGCCAAATAAGCCCAGCTTCGAAACTTTCAAAATGTTTTGATTGCACTCGCTTCATTTCGAAGCTGTTTTGATGTCTTTTGTTTCTTTTAGATTTAGCTGTTTCAAGCTCGAAACGCATTAAAAGAGCTTTGAAATGAAGCACTCGGCAAAATTTTGCACAACCCTAACAAACAGCACAAGGATAAGTGCCTGCTGCTGTTTTGGCTTACTCTGCAACTGTTCTTCATTTAGCACACAAACTTACCTAGGGCTGAGTGAAAAATGTTGTTTCAAGAAGCATCTGAAACTCATCGTGAATTCAGGTTGAATTTGCCAAATACTTTCATACAAAGCATAAGTGATAAAAAGTTTCAGAAATGTTGAACCAGTTCATTTGGAAAATGACAAAATATTTGGGGAATGCTTAAAGCAGCTTGTTTCTAAGGAAATGTTGAAACAAACTATTTTGACATTTCTGAAACATTTAATTTTGGGGCACTGGTATTAAAAGGCCAGGGGAAAAAATGCCTAGATTCACAGAGCTGCTAAAGGAGAAGCTGCCCTTCCTTGTACCTTGTTAGGAAACTCACTCAAGATGTGGAAGACTTGGGTTCAGATCCTTCATTTGTCTGACTTCCAGGCTACAGGATATACAGGGGGGAGGGACTTTCAATATCTTCCATCATCATTTCATTTGTATCAAAAAACTTAAATATGTATGGAGTTAAAGAGTGAGAGCAAGTGGAACTCCATAGTTCAGTGGTTTGGGCGCACACCTTAGAAACAACATATTTGATGCAAAGGCAAACAACATCCACAAAAAGACTGAGAACAATTCATTCCTGAATACCCTAACACAATGGTTAGGACACTACTCTGGAGGTCAGATACATGGACTCAAGTCCCATCAGACTGGGAAAGGAAATAAACCCATCTTCCCCACATTACAGGTGAGTACCCTACAATTGGCCTATTGTGTGTCAGGACATATGACACTGTGATCTCTTCCAGAAGATTTGTCAATCTCTGACTCTCTTCCCATGGTATTATTTACACATTCTCCAAAAGTGAAAGGTTATGGTCAAATACAATGTTTAATTTTACTTGAACTAAAATTTTTGGTTGTTTTGATTTTTGCTTTGTTTTGGTGAGAAAAACTGACTTCTTTATATTCAAGCCAATCTGATTAATCCCCACCCCCCCCGCACTCTCCAAGTTCGGCTGCCGAGTGGAAAAATCAGTTATTCACACAGTCCAAAAGTTAACTCCCCAACCTCAAAACCCCAATTTTTCAATAACTACTGACTTGTTATGGTATTTCTCTGATTTTTAATTCATAGGAAAGCTACATATGATCTGTAGCTACCCTAAACAACTGGTTTACAAGGTTAGTATAATCAACCATTAACAAACCACACAATCCTTTGTATTTATGACTGTCCATGACAGCAATGTCCAAAAGGAAAGGAGGAAGGTTTATTTGAATCAATGTAAGTTTGCATGATTAATTTCCAGGGAATCTACCTCCCCTCTCTTTTTAATATAAATATCCTCCTCCAAATCCATTTTCTACCCAAGCAGGACAGAAACTTTAGAACAAGCAGACTTAAGAGCTTTCCCTGACTGTCTTCTATAAACCCAGTGGCTCAGCCTGATGCACTCATCACTTGGCTAGGAATATGTTACAATTCTCGTCTAAAATCAAACCACTGCAGTTGCAATTCTCTTAAAAACCAGAGAAGGAGGAACCTGCACTAGTCTGATGTAAAACAGTTTACTATTCAAGGACAAACCCATTAAGATGGCTCCAGAGAAAACAAATTGAGATACTAGTAGGCTCAGTTGAAGACTCCATTCATAGATCAGATATTAATGCTGCTATGCATTATGCGAACACATGCAAAAATAGACCCTCACCCCAAAGAGGAACAGCTGAAACAACCCAGGGGTATTTTTTCTTTCCTCAGGGTCCATGAAGTTTTGAGTAGTAGATGGAGAAAACAGATTTTTTTCTAAATGCTTCTCATCTGTCAGTCTCATAATTTTGTTCTGGTGAAATGAATAAACTTTCACCCCTAATTCATATTGGTGAATGTGTAGCCTAGGTATACCTGGATATATACTCCCCTTTTCCAATCAAAGAGGATTGTTAGCTGGCAAGTGTGCTGTGGGGAGAACTGCAGACCGCTCAGTTTCCCTCCATCCCTATAGAACCAGGCCAGGACAGCCAGGGGACTTAACTATACACAAATTTATTTACATTAACTTATCACAAGGAAAAGAAACATGGATATAAACATATGTACTATCTATCTATCTATGATATCTAAACAAATAGCATAAACAATAACCTCTGGGTAAATGCTATAAAACATTATACCAGTGCTCCAGATATAGGTAAGTCACAGATAAGTATCTGATCTGAAACAGATAAACCCCAAAATAAACAAAGATTACCAACAGATAAACTATAGGTAAATATATATATATTTACCTATATTTATATATATATAAATATAGGTGAACAATAAGCCACAAATAAATACATATAAACAACAGGTGAATAATAGTGAAAGGGGGTCCCAACAGAGTCCTAGTCAAAGTTATAAATTTAAGGTTCTACTCATCTACTAATTTTCAAACAAGAGCGTTCACAAAACATCACACCACTTAAGGCACAAGAACCTCAAAGATAAACTTAATCCCAAGGGGAAACCCCAATGCTCTTGGGCCTTTTCCCAAACCCTTCAAGGAACCTGCTAACTTCAGGGGGGCCCTCCCAATGGGACTTCCACTTTCAGGAGTGGAACCAACTAGGGGGGACTCCCCCTCTCCTATGGGAATCTTTTTTCCCTGCAACTCATGGCTCCTAGGTCCAGAGGGTGGCTCTTGTCCTCTGTGCTAAGCTGTTCTCTCACCTGCAGTGGGCTTAGGGGGTTGCTGTTCCCTGGAACGGGTCTCCAATATGCAGGGCTTCTGGGGTCTCTGGCTTGGCCTTGGCCACTGGCTCAGTAGCTCGAGCACCATCTGGCTCCCTGGACTCAACCTTTTGCTATGGGTGGAGGCCTGGGCCGCCTTGTGCAGCACTGGGCTTGGTCCGCTCCCTGCACTGAGCTCCCATCCTTGTGCTGGAGGTTGGGGACCTGAGCTGTCCAAGCACTTCAAAAATCCTGCTCTGTGCACCATGTCTCTGGCTGCACACCACAGAGGTTGCAGACCTGAGCTGCCTCATGCAGCTCCCAGGGTCTGGATGCTGTGCACCATGCTGCACACCGAGAGCCTAGCCGCTGGAGCTGTCCACTGTTCCCTGCCAATGGAAGTCTTCAGGGGCACTTCTGGGCTACTGCTTTGCCCTGCTTAGCAGCTCTCCTCAGCTCTTCTAAGCCCTGCTCTTCTCTCTTCTCCATCCCCGACATGTCTCCCTTGTGCTGGGCATGCAGTTCCTTTTTTACTCTTCAGGGCTTTGCCCCTGAAGTCTTCTGAACCTGACAGTCTACAATCAGGTCCCGGGGGAACTCCTCTCCCCCTCCCCTCAGGAAAGGGATGTGACTTCACTCCTTTTGCTGCCTCCTGATTGGTGGATGGGCTCCACCAATCAAAACAGCAGCATCTCAAGCCTAAGACTCAACCCAAGCTCTGAAAGGTAAGCCTGCTACAAATGTAATGCAAATACTGGAAAAGATTCTGAATTTACTTATAGGGCAGGGCTAGCTTAAACCCATGTATTCCATGGGTACAAGCTCTGAGAGAGTGTCAAGTCATTACTTTGGAGTCTCAGATTACTTTTTTTCCTATTTTAATGGACATTTTTAGACCTTATGGTTTCAAAGCAAATTTTCAAAACATTATCTGAGTGCAAGTGAAGCAGTGATATCCACCCAGACTTGCACAGTGCCTTAAACAATATCTCTAAGGTGTATAAAATATTCCATTCATCACAACAATTTCTTAACGCTTCTTGCTATCTTGGAGGTCTACACTAATAACACACCAGCAGTACACTTCGGATGTGTGGCAGGAAAAGAAATCACTGTTGGTTCAGCCCACCCACCAAAGCAGGTGCACCCTGGGTACTGGAGTATACACTCCCTGTTGCTATTTCTATTCCTCTGGGGGAGGAGGGCTCTGCTTCTGAAGGAGACGGAGCCCCTGTTGCTATCCCGGCAGTAGAAGGGGGTCCCATTCTACAGTGCTTTCCAGGTGGGAAGGAAGATCCATCTGTCACTGCCTTTCCAGGTAGAAGGCAGGCTCACAGAGAACACGTTGTGATGTTTTCTAGGGCAACACTGCCTTAATTCAGGTCTGGTCTATTCACATTTTTAAATGAACCCTGACAAACTAACACAAAGTAACAAGACTTCCCCAGGTTAGCCAGTCCAAGGAGCCTTCCCCATTCTCAGACCCTGCACAAGGATCATAGACCCCTAAAATGCCTGCACTTGGGGTGCATGAAGGCCCTTCCCTTCAAACAAACAGGGGAAATGGACAAACTTTAGAGAAGGGATAGAGGAGAATGAGTCCTGGCTTTAGTGAAATGCCTGACTGCTGTAAGAGATGAGGTAGCTTGAGCAGTGCCCTGTCTGGTAGGACACTTGTGACTGCACTTTCTAAAGTATGATCCTGGCCCAGAGTTCCCCAGGAGCAGTGCAGATCTGCATTGCTATCTGCTCAAGGCTATGACTCTAATGCTTAAATCTAGCTTTAAAGCACAATCCTCTTAGCTCCCATGGTTCTGTAGGAAGACACATCTTTCTGCCAGCAGCCCTAAAGAGTCCAGGTGGCACATAGAGCTCACCATTGCCTAACTTTAAAACCTATAGTGCTTCTAGCAGATAAACCCCTGATAAATATCAGTGTGTCTAGCATACCAAATGATTAAAGAATACATCCTTATAAATTGAAGACTCTGTTTATTTAAAAATGTTCTCTCCCAAGGATAAAGCCATTAGGGTGTTTATTTTATTTTCAGTAGTGAATTTCTGAAGAGAAATGGATACCAGGATCACTTTTACAACTTCCTGTAAATATCTACTCTGCAGACATTCAGTGGGAAATGTCATGTTAATAAATCATCTTATTTCTTTGTTTTAGTACTGAATAAAGGCTGAAGTTTCCTGAATAAAGGCCCCTCCCTGCTTATGGCAGCTTAATGCTGTGCTGTCCCATTAACACAAACAGTGGCTTCCCATAGTCAGCACCAGAAAATCAGTTCTCTCTTCAGATGTTTTCCTATTCATTTTTCCTCATTATTTTATCATTTTAAAGTAATTTAATTCAGACCATCCTTCTTTAATAAACCTAAAGGCTAGGGACAGACATTCAAAATCCTGAGCCTGAATTGATTCAATCTTTGCAGGTTAATCTAACCTGGCTAGGCTAAATCACTTTGTAATGGTACAGACATCCCCCCTGGACTGAAAAAATGCAGGCACATGCCTGCAGTGGCTCTGGCTTGAAGCTGGGGGGTGGGGTGCCAGAACAGCCCGCCCTCTCTTTCACAGGGCTGAGCTGAGGGGTGTGGCCAGGTCATGTCAGGATGCTGTGATTAGGAAGCCCCCTATCTACAAGTTAGATGAGCACTTTGCCGGGGTCATCTGACCCCGGTGCTCTTTCCTGCCAAGGCAGGGGGTCGGACTAGATGATCTACCTAGGTCCCTTCCGACTCTAGCTACTATGAACTATGAACTATCTCCCCTTGATAACAGCATTTATCAGATCTGTTATCAGCATTTAGCACCCCATCAAAAAACAATGCCTCGCTCATTAGTCCAAGCTCTTCTTAAACAGCTTTTTTCAAAGGAAGGAATGGAGGGACATTACCAGCTGAGCTGTTGATTAGCTCTGAAAAGCCCTATGCCTGTCCTATCTGCCTCACATGGCATGAGCTAGCATACCACATGCTGGCTATGATCCATGCTGTAGAAGACAGGAGGAGGGATCTCTGCTTAAGCAGTGAGTGGTGAGAGGGGGTAGGGGGAGGGGTGCATAGGGAAGCCAGCAGACTCAACTGTGCCTGCAGATCTGTGCCAGAGCTACAGCCAGGGAGCACAGGGAGGGGCCAGTCCTTCTGTGGAGCAGAGAGTCCCGCCCAGCCCAGAGAGCATGCTGGGGGAGTCTGATTTAACTTAACCCAGAAAGGGGTTTGGAACAGACATTGTATAAACTGGTTTGACCCAAATCAGTTAAGTCTGATACTACATTCAACCAGGTTTATCTCAAACTGGTTTCAGCCATTTTCAAATGGGTTAATGTGCACTAAATGCCTGTTCTGTTACAGTTTTAAACCAGTTTCTGATCACTTAAACCGGTTTATGTGTAATGTCTGTCCCTAGCCAAAGGGCCTCAGAGAAGAAAACATCACTCTTGAGCCTTTGTAGTATAAATCTCTTTTCTTTGTTTATTTAAGAATTCAAGAGAGGTTTGGTATGAAAAGCAGACCTCCAGAAGGAATGAGATCTGCAGATGAAATTCTCTGTTGACCAGGAGGCAAGCATACAGACTTATGTGGTACTCTAAGGCCCTTCCTTCACATTCAAATTCAAGCTAGATAGAAACAAGATCTAGAGCTTTTTCACATTTTCAAGTGCTAACTTTATAGCTGGTTGGCTATTTTTATAGCTAGAGAGTCATTTTTATTGTGTGATAATTACTTCATGTACGTAGCTGGTTTGAATTTATTGCATGATTAACCAGTTAATTGTGTCATCATCATGTTCTCATGTCCTGTCTGAGATGGTTTATGACAGGTGTTTAGAAGTCACAGATTCATTGGGCTCTGACAAGGCAGCAAAATGAGTGCTTCTGCTATGGGCATTAATTGCATAGTATATGTAATGTGTAGCAGGGGCCTAAGGATTGAACTGGGATTTCAGTGACACTTAGGTTTGATGTGGGATTTCACTTTACCACAATTTTATCTCAGAGAAAATTCTTCCAAGGGAATTATGGCATAGCCTTGTTGTGAGGTAGACATCGTCTCATGGAGTCTAGATTCACTTCTGTTTGAACTGAATCCTCCCTGTACCTGAAAGACTCACCCTAGGGCAGGGCAGGCAGCACTTCCACTCTGTGGAGATCTTTTTAAGGGTGCCATTGAGTACTGTGCAATATTAGTGCTGTTAGGTTACACCTATTGATTATTCACAAGATAAAACCAGAAATTTCAAATAGGAATACATAGCATCAAAACCTTTCTGACTTGTAGTCTGAGTTCTTTGCTACAGAAGAACTCTTGTATTATTTTTCTGCAGTCAAGAAATGAGTGAAAGCTAAGAGCTGGCATTTTCAGAGTGGTGACTTGAATCTAATAAGGTCGAGAACCACAATAAAGTGACATTATGCTTACTCCTCTGACAGCCAGGCCCCACAGCCCACACCTTGGGGTCTGCACTGGTTGAGATGAAGCTGCAGGCATGCGTAGGCATGTATCATCCAGCTCTGGAAAGCCTTCCTGTCACCCTGTATCCTGTGCCAGATTCTGACCAGTGCTCTGTATGTTCCCAGGATACTGGAGAGCAGGAGAAATCATGGCTAAGGACACCAAGGATAATCCTTACTTTTATAAAAAGCCCCAAGAGAACAGTTAGGGCTTCAGATTTAAAGTTGTTTCTGAAGTCCCTATTCCCCTCCCCAAGTTCACCCAAAAATGAGGACTGTGGCCGAGGCTGGGCCTCATCTTTGCTCACCTGCCCAGAGAGAATTAGTGGTATGAGACCAAATTAATAACAGTACAGTAAAAGCTCTGTTATCCGGCATCCCCCAGGAATGGGAGATGCCGGTTAATCAAATAATCTGGTTAATCAAATGTGCACCGTCTGGTGCACTCCCCGGAATTAGTGTGCTGGGGGATAGGGAATGGGGGCCCATGCAGGCTGGTTTGCCCTGGGCCATGGGTCAAAGAAGTGGCAAAGAAAAAGTCGGCTTGTGGTGGCAAAATGGGAAGTCCCCCGGAAGTGGTACTTCTGGTTTCGTGTTTGTTGCGTCCCTCAGATTAATAGAGTTAATAGAGTTTTCCAGCTAATAAAGTGTCAGTTAACACAGTTTTTGTTGTATTTGGTGAGGTACATAAGTAATACTGTTCTTTCCAGGTGAAAAAATTCTGAATAAAAATGTAATAAAAATACTTTAATTAGAAAAACAATCTGTGTTTTTATGATGACTTTGTTGAAGATAAGATAAAAAGATACAACTTTCCTTGGGATTCTTAAGCCGGGCATCTATTCATTTTATTTTTTTGCATGAACTTACCAGCTTGCACTGAGAGATTAATGGATCTTCTCATGTGCGCTAAACTATTCATAGACTAAAGTAGGTCAGGTTCTTGTACTGGCATCAAACAGGATAAAATGGGACTAGGAACATGCTCTTACCTCTTGCCAGTCTGCAGGGTACCAGGATGGTGGACAGTCAAAACGATTGCAAGCTTGTACTAGGCTGGGCTTGGGTTTATGGCACAGCTCATCTGCCAAAATCACCGTCTCACTTGTGTCTCTTGAGAGTAGGTGAGAACAGAAGACATCTCGAGTCTGCAATCCAACTCCACAGGTGAGACTACAGGTGCTCCATTTTCCAATCTCCCATCTGAGAAGGGATCAGGAAAAGGAAGTCCTTGAGCATATAATGAAAACAACATGACCAATAACTCATTCGAACAACAGATGGAGTAGGGAAGCGATAATGGCACAGAAACCCAGAAGCTTCACTTTCAGATCAGTTAGAATTAATTTGCTCATCTTTTCCCCCAGCACCCTGATGCCTGAATTTGGGAAACTAAGGAAAACCACTGACTGGTTATTGTTATTTTGTATTTAAAACTCAAATCAAATTCAAATCCCTAAACATCTTGCTGTATCAGGGAAAAGTATATACCTTGTAACTCAAGGTTATTGCTAGCTGCAGTACTGGCAAATGTGCTCCAAGACTGAAAATGCTCACATAGATTGATTCCTTTCTGAAAGGGCAGAAAAGAATCAAGTAACCATTTCAACAGGGACTGATGCCAGTGTAAACCCTATGATGGCTCCTTGGGGAGGATTTTCTAGAAGGGCATCCTGCTGTGGTTCTCCTGAGTGTTTTTTTGTCACTGGGGGAGTGACTGCCAAGGCCTCAATGAATGCCTGTGCGGTTGTGGCAAGCTCTCTCCCAGTCACTGGCTTGATGCCTACAGCTAGGCCACCCTCTTTCTTAGCTATCTATGTGGCCTCTCCATCATCTGAGTCACGGTAGGTGCAAATATAAACCTAGGTTGAATTTAGCCTTTAAAAATAATGTGAATTTCATCACATTGGAAATAAAGACTTCTGGGGACTGGGGGCCCAATTGTCTTTCTCTGAATTAGTCCAGAGAACTGAGATCACTGAAAACATGTTCTAACATTGAAAATTATATACAGACCCCAGTTTAGGCAGCTGACCCCATTCCTCATACTCCAATGGAAGCCAGCAGCAGCCTTAAGAGATGCAAACACACACATACACACATAGGGTGTGTACAGATGTTACTTTTGTTGCCATTTAAAGTGCTTTATTGCCGTGACTTAACAGAAGTGAATGAGTTGACAGCACTTTAAAAATGGGTTCAGTGGTTTAAATTAAAGCTTGTTAAATGAGGTATTAACTTTGAAGTGTGGTATTTTACAGCACTTTAGCAACCTATAGCTCTTTAAATAACCTCTGTGCACTGGTCAAATTTTTGACCAGTGGAGAAACCCCAGGAGGCTTCAGATTGCCCCCTTCCCCCCTTGCTTCCTAGCCTGGAAAGTGTAGGGAGGCTCAGAGTGCCCTCTACTCCTACCATTCCAAAACACTGCATTTCTGTCATGCTTATAAAAAGTGTTCTAAACCAGGGGTTTTCAACCCTTTTGGATTGGCATAACCCCAGCAGCTGGACACAGAGCAGCATACCTCCAGCAGCTGGACACAAGGTTGGAGGATGGCATGTGGCCAAATGTGAAATGGGGTGGAGGGGGAGCAGCCTGGGATGGTGCATGGCAGTGCTTTGTCCTCACCTGTGCATACCGCCTAGGGCCTTCTCAAGTACCTCTGGGAGTATGCGTACCTCTGGTTGACAACCCCTGCTCTAAATTACAGCACTGTAAAACATGCATAGAGCACTTCTGTACACATCCCTAAACATTAAAAATGAATTTTATATGAAGGTCAGAGCCCCAAAACAATATGGCTAGACTTGAACACCCCTACATAAAAATAGAACACATCGGCTGTGTCTAGACAAGCAGGAGCATGCAGTTTGTGGTACCACAAACCTCTTTGTAGTGCCACAAACTTCATGCATGGAAAGTTAAGATGTACCCTGCACTGCAAGTTTGGGATAAAGGAAGAAGGAAGGCTGATAAATGGGGCAGCAAAAATGACTAAAAGCTGTTAGAAGGCAGGAGAGAAAAGGCCCACTTAGGTTCACAGACTGAGATCAGAAGGCAAATAGAAATGGTAGGTGCTCCATTACAGCACACACATTTATAATAAACTAGAACCCTGCATCAAGAAATATATTAGCAAGAATGGTCTTTCTTAGGCACTGAGATAATACAGATAAAGTAGCAGATTTTCTCTCCCTCTAACCCCAGTGATAAAATTGGGGTTTGTATTTGTTCTCTTTCAGTTACTTCCAGATCCAATTGGTTCAGCTTATCAGCACAGATTTTTTCCTCCCTAAATGATAGTGCTGAGCATTCAGCCTGAAATGTAAAAGCCACACTGTGCTGTTTCTGGACCACACTGGTAAACCTGTCTCAGTCTATTTATACCAGCTGAGGATGGTGATCATCATCATAAGAAAGATCCTACAGGTTGAATTTAGATGAGCATCTGTCAGTGAAATCCAGGCCACTATTTCTAAGTAGTTTGACTCTGTACTGCTGGTGACAATAGTAAGAATTTCTTTAACCCAGGATAAAAAAGAACACCTACTGCATAAGTAGGTGCCATTATCATTTTCCTGACCATAATACTTTAAAGTCCAGTGAGTCTGATAAATACACTTCTGTGGAAGAAGACTGGCATCTGGCAGCCAGTTAAGCTAATTCAAAGTGCACTTCTCTTATGAATGACCTTGGGAGAGAGGTCTAAAAGCTGATTTTACCATAAAATCATCAGTCAGAATTAATGTAGATATCAGCTACCCTCTGTGTTTGCCACAACTTAGACTAAGATATTTGAGTTGGGTGCTGAAAGGAAGGCATTTTCCTCTTTAGGGATGTATTTTGATACAGGGCTCATTATATTAGTTGCCGAGTTTCTTTTCTTCAAGTGTGGGTAATAGCTGTTGCCTCTGGTAACTCATTGTTTGTTATTAGTATAAATGCACAATGTTTCTGTTGGCAGTTCACATCTAAGCAGCTAGTATGCCACAAGAACTCTTCCTAACTCTTGGCTTCTACAGGAGAGGGTGTCTGTTTATTTTTCAGAAGAAAAATGTCATTTTTTCAATAATAAGAAAAGGCCTGCCTTTGCAGAATTTAAATTTAGGGGTTACAGGTTTCATCTATTGCCCTATCCATAGCATTTACTTGCTCACAATCCTCTCCATCTGGTCTAAGTTGGAGGTTCCTAGAGGAGCAGCTCAGGAAATAGGAGGTAAAATTCATCCTTCCTTTGTATTTTTTTTAAATATCCCTGGCTTTTATACAGTTTAGTTAGAGAAGATCTTGGTCCTTAGTTGGGATGCCTGAGTAACCACAAGAAGGTGAAGAAGTGATATGGAAAGTCAGTAGGTTTTACGACCCAAAAGCTTATGCTTTATATAGACATATATCTACTTTGGTTAGTCTACAACAGGGGTTGGCAACCCCCAGCACACATGCTGAGCATGGCACGTGAGGCCATTTTCCTCAGCATGCATTGGGGCCGGGGCCGGGGATGGCAAGGCAGCAGCTGTTTGCAGCCTTCTGGCTGCAACTGGCCCCAGCTGTGGGTAGCTTCTGCCAGCCGGGAGCCTGAGCTGCTCCCAGCTGGGAGGCTACAAGTCCTGCTGGGAGCAGCCTGGGCTCTGTGGCTATCAGCAGGTACCCAGAGCCTGGGCTGGCTGCAGCCAGGAGGCTACAAACATCTGTTGCCTCCCACCCCCAGCCCCACCTCAATGGGCACAGTGCCTGCACCTGCTGCCTTCCCAGAGTCTGGGGCTGGGAGACAGCTGGGGCTGGGGCAGGAGGGCAGCAGCTGCTTGTAGCCTCCCAGCTGCAGCTGGCTCAGGCTCTGGGTAGCTGCTGATAGCCACGGTGTGGCCCCTCTGTCTGTCCTCTCTGTGTGCTGCCATTCCAGGTTGCACACACTGCACTCCAGAGGGCCATGGGGCGGGTAGCTGGGCTGGGAGCACAGCATGTGCGACCCAGAGCAGTGGCGCACAGAGGGGCCACACAGGGAAGCTGCCTGCTGCTGCAAGCTCCACGCTGCCTGGGTCACACTTCCCGTGTGCAGGGGAGGAGCGTGGCCAGCACACAGGGTTGTGCCCCTTGCTGCTGCCCCTGCATGCAGGGGAAGTGTAGTCAGGGCAGCAGGGAGCTCAGAGCAGGCAGCTTTCTGTGCCGTGCCACACCGGGTTCCAATCCTGCTCTGGAGAAGCAGCGATGAGGGCAGCACACTGGGAAGCATTGCCAGTGTGGTTAGTCTCTTGCCTCTGCTGCCTGCCTAGGGCTGAGGCTGGGGCCAAGGCAGAGAGGCAAGAGATGCCTGCAGCTGGCTCATGTTCTGGGTAAATGTTGATAGCCATGGAGCCCAGGGTGGGGAGCAGGGGCTTTGGGTGGGGGGCAAGGGGCATCAGGGCTGGGGGCAAGGGGCATCAGGGCTGGGAGGGCAGGGGCTTTGGGTGGGGGGGCAAGGGGCATAAGCAGGGCATCCTGCCATGTACCACCTGCCCTTGTTTTGTTTTTCTGGAATGCCGGCACTCTGGCACCTTCCAAGGTAGACATTGTGGATTTTTTTGGCTCTCCAGCCAAAAAAGGTTGCCTACCCCTGGTTTATAAGGTGCAAATCTACCCTGTTTTCCAATGAACAGTTGACAGCAAAGATCATGGATAGCATCAGAAAACAGAATTAGCTCTATATAGGTGGAGCTGGTGTACCACCTAGTACTAAGATTGCCTGATACTTCCCATTTTAAGACTATTTTTTCAGCTGCTTATAACGTTGCCAAAATTTAATAATATTCATTTCATATAGTATTTTTCTTTTTGTAGTATTTTTCTATTGAGACTTTTAAAATCCATTTTTTTGCTCAGGACCCCTGCCTTTTTCATTCCAGAGGAAGGATCGGGGTTGTGTAAGACCCCTGTTTCATGTGCTGCAAGACTTAGAAGGTATGTAACAGAAGTGGTATAGGCTTGCAAGAAGGGAAATGTTGATCTCTTGGTTAAGGCAGCTAAATATTGCCCTGGGAAATTCAATTCTGCCTCAGACTGACATGTGAGGCCAAACAAGTCCACCCAAGCCAAACTTTTCTTAGGTGGTGACTAAGTGTGCATTCCTTACTTTTTGGACTCTTGGCTCAAAAACCCCGGGGCTCTATCTGCATTAGCACTGAAAATGAATATCTGCAACTGAAACCAATGGAAACACTGCTTTGAATGCAGCTAGTGTACGGTGCTGTGTGTGCTGAAAAATAGGTGACTGGTTGGCTCAGATTGGACACACCAAAATTAGTGGGTACTTTTGATTTTACTGTTTGATTCGTCTTTTATACAATGGGGTAAATGGCTACTCATTTCACAGGGGTTCTGTGAAAATAAAATACTGTTTATGATGCATCCATTTAAGCCTTATAAGGCAATTAAGAATTCAGTATTCAGAGAAGGGTTTGAAGAGTGTGCAGTAAATAAAGGGCTGAGGACATACATTGAACAATAAATAGGTAAGTAAATATTGCATGAACATTAGGCCTGTGTGAAGTGGTTAGTATTCACTTCAAATTTGGATTTGGCTGATTTGGGGGACAGCGATTCGATTCAGTGATTCAAATCAGTGTCCTGATTCAATTCGCCCAAATCTCTGAATCAATCAGGCCACGACCATTCCCTACCCTAACTCCCAGCACTTGGGGAAAAAAGATCCCTGGCTTAGCAGATGCTGCCGGGTGGGGGGCAATCCCCACTGCCCCATGCTGTGTGGGGGGGCTATGCATGAACCCCCAACCCCTCCCTGCTCCCCCAGCCCCCTCACGGGTGCCCCCCATGGGCCAGGTCTGGTCCTTTAAGGAAAAAAAACCTGAAGAAACCCCAGGACTCACTGGTGCTGCTGGCAGGGGTGATCCCCGCTGCCCTGCACCATGTGGGGAGCTCTGCAGGAGCCCCCAAAGCCCCGAGGCTGCACCAGGAGTGGTGAATCCTGGGGCTTTTCTCTGCTTTTTTTCTTTAAAGGGCCAGGGCCCCGACAGGTGGGGGGGATCAGGGGGGCCATTGATGGGGCTCGTGCAGAGACCCCCATGCAGTGTGGGGCAGTGTGGGGCATTGCCACACTGTGAGGATTGCCCCCCGCCCAGCAGCACCCGGTGAACACTGGGGCTTTTTTTAAAGTACCAAGCTGGGCTGGGCGGGGGCAGCCATGGCGGCACTGGGAGAGCAGGCGGGGGTTGGAGGTGGACCTTTAAATTGGTCCCCTTATTTGATTCGGATTCGGAGATTCGGCCACCGAATCCGGCCAAATCTCCTCCAAATTGAATCACCACTTGAAGCTTCGCACAGCCCTAATGAAATCTTCTGTTTTGTGCCCTAAATGTAGAAAGTATCTCTTAGGAAAAAAAACAAACTGAAACAAAGTGTACCTGATCATACTAAGATTGAGACTGCATATGCATATTCAAATAGTCTGGGAGAATTCTCCGAGGTCTAGTCTCCTGCTAGAAAAACATGCCCCAAGCCACATGTACTGACATTAGAAAGCCGAGGCTCTGAAGAGTGGGGAGATTGCAGTACTGACACAGTGCAGCTGGGAGGGGGCTCTGTGCACATAGTTCAGTGTGCTCTGCAGGATCCCTTCATCTGCCTGGTGACAGATGGCAGCAATGCATACAGTAGCCCTGACTGGCTGACATAGATTGCCCATGGGCTGTGTTTTCCTGCAGCACAACATGGGGATTGTGAAGGGGGCATGTTCTTCTCCCAGTTGGATCATCACAGTAGAGTGAGTGACAGTCTCTAGGGAATATGGGGTGGGGCTGAAAGCTGGAGGATCGTGTTCTCTTGGAGAAGCCACGGCATGTATAAACAATTGATTTAACCCTGGTTGTTCCCAGGTTATTATTCTCCAGGAGTGGCTATTTTTACTCTAGGAGAAAAAGCCTGAATATCTGTACATGCGTGGTTTCTCCTGGGACAGTAGCAACTCTTCCAGGAGAAACTGAATATCTGCACAAAGCCTGGGTCACTATATGTACACAGAAGCTGTAGCCAGGCATTTTGGCTCCCATTGCAGATTATGAGCAGAGCAACCCCCTAAGTGCTATTGCATAACATTACTTCCATTTGATTTGGCACCCCTCATATGAGGGCAACCAGAGCTGGTGCACTGCTGGTACTGCCCCTCCTATGGTACTGACTGTGATTTTGGTGTTTTCTGATTTCTGAGCACTTAGCTTTACAACCTTAACAATACTTTTTACACTCTCTGTAGCTGGTGCCTTTTAGGTAGCAAATATTTCAAAGCACTGAACAAAGATGAACTGAAAAGTGGCATTACAGAAGGGCTATTTAATCAACCACTATACTCTCCGTTTGTTAGCCAAGGGCAGTAAAATCTATTTTACCAAGATAAGAAATATTGACTGGGATAGAAGATTAGTTCCTCAGCTGTCTGAGAATGCCTTAGGATCTTTAACTTTTACCTCAACTAGAGGTAACAAGCTTCTTAGTTTAGAGACTTCATCTGAAGACAACAGCTTTCATAACTGAGTGATGAAAGGTGCTGCATGAAATTCCTGATCAAATTACATAGTGTGGCATCCTTTAAGCCTTTCAGAGTAGGCATGATCACTAGGGCTGTGGGAATAATTGGTTTTCCAGCTTTTTGGCTGAACAGAAAAAAAACCAGTACAAAAATCATTTTTTGGTCAAACTGCAATACAGATTTTAGACTTTTGTTACCAAGTCAGAAACTCAAACAACGCATTTCAGGTTCTTTTTTTAAAAACTTTAAAACATATTAAAATTACAGTTCAGTTCAGTTTCATTTTGAAACCAAATGGGGCTCTGAAATGAAAAAAACACCCAAAAGATTTCATTTTGAAAAAATGGAAATGAAATATTTGGACTTTTCCAATATTTATCTGCTCCTTCCCCTCCCCCCCGCCCCCTTTGCTGCTTTCTGGATGACACAAGTCACCAAATTCAGCAAAAGTTCATAAGTAGTTTTGGCTAATGCAAATCTGCATTTTTCAATTAATTAAATATACAACCAAAAATTTGTTCAGTTCCCAGTATATCTGGTTTTGAAAACAACACTGAATATTAATAATAATTTCCAGTCTGACCATATAGTTAGTTGTTAATAACCATGAGTAAAGTATTTGTAGATTCAAGGCCTATACGGAAAGATGATTCATAGAATCATAGAATCATAGAAGTAGGGTCAGAAGAGACCTTGTAGATCTTCAAGTCTGATCCCTGGCCTGGGCGGGAGAAAAACTGGACTCAAATGAGTCCAGCCAGGTAGGCATCAAGCCTCTTCTTAAAGACCCCCAGGGTAGGAGCCAGCACCACT
>NW_017728950.1:48303273-48308415 GCF_001723895.1 Crocodylus porosus
CTCAAATGAGTCCAGCCAGGTAGGCATCAAGCCTCTTCTTAAAGACCCCCAGGGTAGGAGCCAGCACCACTTCCCTAGGAAGTTGGTTCTAGCTCCTAGCCATCCTAATTGTGAAATAGTTTTTGTGGATGTCTAATCTAAACCTACTCTCCAATAATTTGTGTCCATTATTCCCTGTTATGCCGGGGGTGCTAGGGGAAACAGTGTCTCCCCCAAACCCTTCTGGTCCCCCCTAGTGAGTTTATAGGCAGTCACCAGGTCCCCCCTCAGCCTTTTCTTGTGAAGGCTGAACAGGCTGAGGTCCTGCAGTCTTTCATTGTAGGGTCTACCCTGTTATCCCCGGATCATGCGGGTGGCCCTCCTCTAGACCCTCTCAATGTTGTCCACATCCCTCCTGAAGTGGGGTGCACAGAACTGGATGCAGTACCCTAGCTGTGGCCTGACCAGCATCGCATAGAGGGGGAGGATCACCTCCTTGGCTCTACTTGACATGCACCTGTGGATGGATGACAAGGTCCGGTTAGCTCTGCCAACCGTGACCTCACATTGTCGGCCCATGTTCATCTTGGAGTCAGTAATGACTCCGAGATCCTTTCTGCCTCCGTGCTCTCAAGAAGGGAGTTTCCCATTCTATAAGTGTGCTGCTGGTTTCTACTGCCTAAGCGCAGCACCCTGCGCTTGTCAGTATTGAAACGCATCCTGTTTATATCAGCCCACTCCTGTAACGTATCCAGATCTTGCTGCAATCTTTCTCTCCCTACTAGCGTGCTCACCTCACCCCAAATTTTGGCATCATCAGCAAATTTAAACAGGTTGCTTTTCACCCTGTTGTCCAAATCGCTGTTAAAGAGATTGAACAGCATGGGCCCAAGGACTGAGCCCTGGAGGACTCTGCTGCCCACTTCCCCCCAGGTTGAATATGACCCATCCACCACCACCCTCTGCGTATGACCCTTGAGCCTACGACCCTATGATTCTATGATTCTACCCCAGGAACCCCACATCGTGCACACACCCCACACTTACCTGCCTTTCTGGCGGGGAAAGGAGGCTGAGCTGCTGACAAGCGGAGTGGTCTTTGGGTTGTGCAGGGTGGGGGACTGGTGCTTCCTTCCATGGAAATGGTAGCCCCCACCAGGCGGCACCTGCCCACAGGCACCCAGCTTGGGCAGTCCTGAGGGGCACTGCAGCTGTGAAGGGAAGCACCAGGCCCCCACACAGCTCAGGCAGGCAGGCAGGCTCTGGTGGGGGGAGGGAGGAGGAAAAAAAAACCAGGCATGCTGCTTTTCTTGGGTGGAGCCTGTTTTCCCAGGATGCTGCCAGGCTGCCTGCAGGGCTTCTTGTAGAGCCATGGAGCTGCACAGAGCCCCGTGCTTCACTCTGCACCTGTAGGGACAGCAAACTAAAACTGCTGAAAGGAGTTTTAGTTTGCTGCGCCCCAAGTCATTTAAAGCGCATTATGCCACTGAATTTCCTACAGCAGATGGAATTAATGGGCCATACACATTAAAGCAGTGCAAAAGCATTTAGCCCACTTTAAAGTGTCGTGCACACACACTTCTCATTTAGTCTGCATTGTCTTTCCAGTTTTTCCCACAGCAAAGTTTTGGCATGTATCTCCACATCATGAGATTCTGCTGGTTGTTGCCCTGTTAGTTTACCCCACGGGCAACTCCCCTTTTCTCCTTTACCTCCTAGAAAGTAATACTGTATTTTAAACACAAACTAGATACCTAAATGATTGCAGTTACTGGACTTCAAAAGGATTAGGAGCACACAGCTTTTGACCCTGGTTTAGATCTGCACACATCTACCACACTGAGGTTTTTGAACTAGCTGAAGGAAAAAACTGTTAATACTGCTACAGACTATTCAGAGGGCTTGGCATGTTTTTTATACTTATGCCTTACAAATGAACATAAATGAAATGTTTATTTTTAAAGGTTCTAATGGAAATGCAAAGTATGCAAATGACAAATTAATGCATCCTGACTTGCTGTCACTACAATAGATGGGTGAAAAATCTGTGATAAATCCTGTGACACATCATTGAGGCATCACAGCGAATTCAAAATGCAGACCAGGTATTTTAAAAGTTTATGATACTTCCACGCACTTAATGTACAAAGTAGGTAATGAGATTACTTGTGTGTACTGCCTAAGTATTTTGCATGCTTCAGTACTTTGCTGATTCAGAAGTAGTATGCTCAAGAATATTCCAGAACACAGAAATTGAGATAGAAAAATAAGCAATTGAAACAGAATATGAATATGAATATCATCCACCCAAAGATCCCATGTAGACCAGGGGTTAATTTGAAGTCCTAAGCTTCCACACAGTTGCTGCTCCCTGTCAGTCTGGCTGCAGTAGCAGCAGCAGCTGGGGGCTCTGGGCTCCCCATCCCTCTTCTGGCTTCAACTTCCTACTCCAGCCACAGAGGAAGTCTGAAGTTGGGAAGCTGAGGGTGTGGCCAGGCTGCCCACATGCGAGGTGTGGAGTTGGGAGGGTTCCCATGCCTGGGGGTCCAGTGGCTTGTGCTTGTGCACCCTGTACTGTGTCAGTTCACTGTCTAAATTAATAGATGAAACTCTAGAACAAAGCACTCAAGTAGCATGATGATAATCCCAGTATCAATAGACTAGACAGGCAGAAGCTCAAGAATGTAGTGGCTTGATTAAAAGTACCTCAGAATCAATGGGAATTCTTTGCTTACTTCAAACAGGCTTGTTGAACAGCAAAAATTGTGAAAAAACAAAGCATTCCTGTAATGTACCTGTGACATGTAAGGAACAGTTTTTAAGGTACATAATTTTCATCTTGACAATGTCCCTTCAAGTAATGCCAAGAAAATTGAATAGCACATAGGAAAAGTAAACAGTCTTTTACACAAAGACCTCCCAAACTAGCTATAAAAAATGAAAATGTTATCATTTTTATGTGGTTAAACCATATGAAAGCGAGACAAGAGGACTTATTATTATTTCTAAAATAAACATTCTGCAGTGTGGAGTGAGTGTGGTTGTCCCTGAGCATCTTCTTAACATCTGACATCTGTCTGTCCAGGGACATTTCTCACTGTGCAAGGCCTGTATGGCAGCTGTGTGTATGCACATGCATCAGATGAAATTAATCAAATATTACATTCATACACGACTTCCTCTCCTTCCCTCTCATCCCACACATCCTGCATCAGATGTTGAACACAGAGGAATCTCAGATGAGATAGCATACATCCTTTCTTTTTTGTGATCCATTGCTTGAACTGCTACTCAATTTTGTGCATGTGAACACATGTTTGTTTGATACTCACAAAGACTATCTGTGTGAATCATGAAAAAGAAAGATTTGTTTTCTAATGGTTTGGTCAGAGGACTGAGATCCTCTGGATTGTACTCTTGGCTGTTGCCTTATACTAATTTCCAATTCAGGAGCTTCACATTAAGAACTTAATCTCTATTTGACCACCTATCTTTACAGATGCTGAAATCCATAATTCGCACTGAAATCCTAAGGAGCTATGAATCCTCAGCTACTCTGAGAATCACTCATTGTTAGGTGACTAAATACAAATCTGGGAGCCCAGGCACCCTAGTCTGAAATTTTAAAATATTTTTATTTTACTAGTACCAGGCCTCAGTTTCCCCTTCTGTAGCACAGAGATAATTATAAATGGGTGTATACCTTGGAGGAACATTGCAAGGTTGACCTGATGTTTGCAAAACTACTTTGACCCTTGGCTAAAGTAGATGTCATAGGGCTAACAGAAACATGGTGGGATTCGTCCCATGACTGGGCAGTTAGCACTAGGGGCTATACGCTTTATAGGCGGGATAGAGAAGGAAAGGAAAGGTGGGGGTGTGAAGCTCTATGTCAAGGAGCACTACACATCCTCTGCCAGCAGAATGGGGTCAGAGGAATCGCTCTCCCCACAGCCCCCTTGAATCTCGACCCAGGCTAAAGTGCTCTGGGTCAAGATTCAAGGGGGCTGTGGGGAGAGCGATTTGACAGTGGGGGTCTACTACAGACCCCCCAACCAAGGGGAGGAGCTGGACCGGGAATTTTTGGGCCAGCTTGCAGAGGCACTTAAGGCAAGGGATATAGTTGTCATGGGTGATTTTAATTACCCGGACATCTGCTGGGAGGAACAGTCAGCCAGGATGGACCGTTCCAGGAGGTTCCTGGCTGAGATACAGGACCTTCACTTAATTCAGGAGGTGAATGGTCCCACCAGAGGAAATGCCCTGTTGGTCCCAGCCACAAGCAATGACCTGGTAAGGGGCCTCCAGGTTCTTGACCACCTGAGCGATAGCGATCATCGCTTGCTGGAATTCACCATCCAGCGCAGGGTGTCAAGGGCCTGCAGCAAGACGGTAGCCCTAGATTTTAGGAGGGCCAGCTTCAACAAGTTGAGGAGACTAGTGAGTGAGGCGCTGGGGTCATTGAGGGCAGGGGAACTCATTATCCAATGTCCTCAAGGAAACGATACTCAGGGCCCAACGGGAGTCCATCCCAACAAAAAAGCAAAGGGGGCAATAGTGCCCATAAGCCCCCCTGGCTCACCAAGGGCATCCGGGAATGCCTGCTTACCAAAAAGGCAGCGTACACCCAGTTGAATGGGGGGGGTGCTATCTCCAAAGAGCAGTATACCTCCTCTGCTCGGGCCTGTAGAGGGGCTGTCAGGAAAGCTAAGGTGAACATAGAGCTAGGACTATGTCCAAGATCAAGGCTAATAAAAAGTCCTTTTTCAAATATATAGGGAGGATGAAGAAGGCACCGGGTAATGTGGGGCCCCTGCAAAGTACGCTGGGCAATCTGGTGGTTGTGCCAGAGGAGAAAGCGGAACTCTTTAACCAATTCTTCATGTCCATTTTCTTGTGCGGGGACAGGGACTTCGCTGCTGTGATGCCAGACGGACTCGAGGGGAACGCCTCCAGACCTCAGGTTGGGGAGGACTGGGTTAGAGAGCTTCTGGAGGGGCTGGTCATGTTCAAGTCAGCGGGTCCAGATGTTCTCCACACCAGGGTGTTGAGGGAGCTAGCTGGGGTTATTGCAGGGCCCTTGGCACAGCTTTACAAGCGCTCGTGGTGCTCGGGCCAGGTGCCAGATGACTGGAAGATAGCTAACATGGTCCCCATCTTCAA
>NW_017728950.1:48311533-48330751 GCF_001723895.1 Crocodylus porosus
GAAGGCTGAGGGGGGATCTAGTGGCCTGTTACAAACTAGTCAGGGGGGGATCAGCAGGCACTGGGGAAGTCGCTGTTCCCCCGAGCACTGCCAGGAATGACCAGGAATAATGGTCACAAGCTGGTAGAGGGTAGATTTAGGCTAGATATCAGGAGGCACTACTTCATGGTCAGGGTGGCTAGGGCAACAAAGAGCAGCCGCAGGCAGGACAGTCAAGGAAGACATGAAAGAGGTTCTCCTCAACACTCCCAGAGCAGAAGGGGCAGGCCATCGAGGCAACTGCTTAAAAGTGGGGTGCAAACATGCCAGTGGCTAGGACACTGTGCAGCAACTGCCACTGCAGGTGTCCAATCTCCTTGGTGGTTTGCAGCTTATACAACGTGCGCCAAGCCGGGTGGGGTAGTGGGGATGCTTGGGGTAGCCGTAGTGTGGGGGACCTGGTGTGCCCATAGATGGTCATCCAGGGTGGCTGTTGTCTCTAATGGGAGGGCAGCCTGGATGTCATGCAGGAGATGGCCCACACTGTGGACAGAGCACATGCCTAGCCGGGTGGTCAGGGGCTTGGTGGCTTGGCTGGGTGGTGTCAAGGAGATGGCCCAGGCAGAGGACACACGCCTGGATGAGACCAGCTGTGAGGCTGGCAGAGGTGCTGCAGGGCTGGGTTGTGCACCAGGGGCTCTCTTAGCAGCTGTGGGAACTGCAGGTTCTGGGCCCAGGGCTGGAGGTGGAAGGTGCCCTGCCACGCTAATACCATGATGTGGTAGAAAGCTGGAAGCACCGCCCAGTTCAGGAGCAGGAGGAAGAGCTCCCAGTCAAAGCTGAGGGTCCCCACCCTCTGCAGGAATCAACACGCCAGTTGTTGCCAGGGTAGGCACTCCTTGCCATAGAGTGGTCACTGAAGAGCTTGCAGGCAGAAGGCGGTGATCTTGCTTGCCAGATAGACCAGGCTCTGTCCCCCCTCACTGACAGGTAGGTAAAGGACAGCTCATGGGAGCCAGTGGCCCCCATCCCAGAAAAAATCTACCAGTAGGCGCTGGAGCCTCTCGAGTAGGTCCTGTGGTGGGTTGAGTATGGCGCACTGGTGCCACAGGGATACCACCACCAGGTTGTTTGCAAAGATGACACATCCATGGTAGGAATGGCTGCCAGCACCACCACTGTAGGCAGGCCTCCACCCCTTCCTCAAGGCCATCCCAGTTGCATGCCATGAAGGTTGGTGGCCCCATGAACATGCCTAGGACCTTGAGGCCCTTACAGTACCAGGTGAGGCCCCTGGAAAATCTGGGGTGGTCGTCCTGATCCATGCACTAAGCATCAGGGTATCACTCTTGGCCCAGTTGATACGGGCTGAGAAGGCACGTTCATAAGCTTGCTGGCAGTCTGTCATGGCCCACACATCTTCCTGGTGTTAAGGAATATGGTGATGTTGTCTGCACATGCCGACAGCCAGAGTGGAGGGCCAATGGATGGGCCCATGGCTGATGGCAAGGCCACAGCACTCAGGTGGTGCTGCAGCTCATGCAGCAGTGGCTTGATGGCAGGGCATGTGCCCCTGCACATAAGAAACGGGGTGCAGAGCATGCTGTTCAACTTGAGCAGGCTGGAGGAAAGGGGCCTGAAGTCAAAGGCCTCCAGGGTCTGGAAGAGGTAGGTGTGGCCCACCCAACTGAAGGCCTTATCCTGGTCCAGAGAGATGAGGCCGATGTCTAGGCCAAAGCGTTCACTCCCTGTGAGTAGATCACACAGCAGGAACAGGTTGTCTTGGATGGTCCTGCCCAGCATGCAGTAGCTCTGCTGAGGCCCAGTGATGGAGGCCATGACGGTGCAGAGGTGGGTCACCAGTGCTTTGCCCAGAACCTTGTAGTCTGCACACAGCAGGGAGACTGGTCACAGTTCTTAATGTAGCCAAGGTCTCCCTTCTTGGGCAGCAGTGTGAGCACTGCTCGGTGGCAGCTGATTGGCAGGACCTTGTCGGCAAGGCTTTCTTGGAAAATGTGCAGGAGGCAGGGGTTGAGGAGAGGCCAGAAGGTCTTGTAGAACTCGGCAGGTAACCCATTGAGGCCTGGGGCTTTGCCAGAGGTGAGGCTAGCCGTGGTGGCTGCCAGCTCCTCCTGAGACAATTTCCACTCAAGCTCACTGGCCTCCAGGGCACAGAGATGTGGCAGGCCCTTGTGGAGTGCCCATGTGGCCTCGAGCAGGATGGCTCAGCTGCAAACAGGTCACGATAGAAGGCAATGACATGCTCACATACTTCACCCAGGTCTGTGAATACCCGGCCCTTGGGGGTCTTGAGGTGATTTAAGACTGTGCTCACTCCCCGCCAACACTCCAGGTTGAAGAAGCAGGTTGGGGTGTTGGTTTCTGCCAGCTCTTGGCAGCAGGTGTGGATCCTCACTCTGTGGGCCACGTTTTCCATCAAGTCATGCAGGCATTTCCTGAAGAATTGGAGGCTCTCACACAGCACCGCATCCCTGCTGGCAGTTAGCAGGGCGGCCTCGAGCTCTGCCACATCTTCCTCCAGCTCTCAGATACAGCAGTGCAGTTCATTTGCAGCCAGCTGGGTGTACTGCTGGCAAAAGGCCCGGATTTGTACCTTGCCCACATCCTACCATAGCTTCCAGGAGGAGTACCTCAGTCTTGTGGCCTCCCAGCCCTGCCAAAAGTGGGTGAAGCAGTCCTGGAAGTAGGAGTCTTGAAGCAGGCTGATGTTGAAGCACCGATAGGGTGCCCATGTGCAGGTCATCCCTGCCAGGCTCAGTTTACAGCAGGCAAGGCCATGATCTGACAGGCCTGAGGGAATAATGTGGTGCCAATGGTGAAGTTAAAGTCCCTGCCTATGAGAAGCAGGTCATCATCCTCGCTAGCATTGCACATGAGGGCAGCCAAGGAAAGCAACCCTCTCCTGGCCATCAGTGGGTGTGTAGATGTTGATGAGTAGCAGGTAGTGTTGTGCTACAGTGACACTGATAGTCAGTAGGTGGCTGGGGATGACCTCTTGCACCACCACTGTAACATGCTGTAGTTATGGTGACAGGAGAGTTGCAACCCCGGTGATAAGGTTGGTGCCATGGCTCAGGAACAAGTGGCCTCACCAGGCAGTGTGCCAAGCCACCTAGCTGAGCCCATTGGAATGTGTCTCCTGGAGGAAAGTGATGGCCAGCCGCTTCTGGTGCAGGAGCTCCAGGATGGCTTCCTGTTTCACTGGATCTTGACAGCCATTGATGTTAAAAGTGCCAATGGTCGTGGCTGCTATGGGTGTGCGTATGGGAGAGGAAGAGTGAGGTAAGGTGCAGGTGGAAGAGCGACCACCCAAAAACAGAGCAAAAAAGCAGAGACAGGTCGCGGAAGGCTTATCATGCCCTACTGTACTCCAGGGATCCCCCCAGACCTTACTCGTCTCTCACCCACTGTGAGAGCTTCCCCAGATGGTAAGCCATCTGCCGAGTGCCTAGATCCTGTTGCATAAGTTTGGCTGGAGCTCTGGCAGCCTTGACAAAGAGTTTAGGATCTGCACAAAACTGGGTGATGCATCCCACTACATTCTTTTGTCTTTTGGTCTGCTACAGAAAGGCCAGGAGACCCCCATAGTTGGGGCCGACCCAGGGGTTCTACCAACATGGGCTGGACATTTCTGACAGAAGAACAGTGAGGCTGCACCCCAGGTGGGAGCTCACCCACAAACACAGTGTCTACACCCTCAATGTCTAGACACATCAGCCTCCTCTCATCATCCAGGTTGAGGACTGGCTGCAAGAGAGCGACCCTGACCTTCTTTGGGGAGAGAGGCCATCCTGCTTTTGAGGTCACTTGTGACACTCAGAAAGGTGGATCTCCATCTCACTAGTTTCCCCATCCAATTCAGTAGGCTGGGATGTGACCAAGACTTTAGCAGACTCCTGTGCTGCCTCCCTGGCGGGCCTCCAGAAGAGAGACAACTTCTACTGCTACTCAACTCCAGAAGTTGGAAGACAGGTGAGGGGTTGGTGACCCCCGCTGTCACCTCCCCCACCTTCAAGTTGTCCCCATCTGTGGTCATATGCAACAGGGTCACTGGCATAACAGCTGGAATGGGGTCAGGCTCCCCTGGCACCAGCAGAAGAGGGTCCCGGCGGGGATGGGGTGTCCTGAGAGGCCCCCTTCACCTTCCTCTCTTTGTTCTTCTTCCTAGTGGCAGGTGGCCCACCCTTCATAGGGGATGAGCCAGACTGCTCCTGGCCCACCTCCCTGGGGCCAGCCACCTCATACAAGACTGTGGTGGAGGGCAGCCGGAAGGAGGCCCAAACCCCATCATCCAACAGGGCCTTGGTGCCATGGTCACTGGCCACCCCAGCTGCCTCTGCCAGGGTGGTTGGGACAGGCAGGGGGCAAGTGGAGGCATTAGCCCCTCTACCTGGTGGGGCCTCTGCACCAGTGGGGGTGGGCACCATAGGTGGAATGGGCAGAGGAGAGGGCTGGGGAACAGTCCTAGCCCCTCCACTGGAGGGTGCTGTCACACCAGAGACCCCAGCCCCCTCAGATGGAATGGCGGGGGAAGAACTCCCAGCCTCACTGGGAGGGACCTGTGTTCCAGAAGTGGATGTACCATCCGTTGGTGCCACTGCAGTTGCCAATGTTCCACCTGCTTTCCTCTGCAGGCACTGGGCTGCTAGGTGGGAAGACCTACCACACTGGAAACACGTGGTATCCCCCAAGGAAAAATAAATCACAAATCTCTGCCCATTGAACATGAGGTTCAGGGAGTGAGGCAGAGACCACGGGCCCTCCCTGAAGAGCAAGAAAACCTGCCTTCGAAAAGACAGGACATGTTTCAGTTTTGGGTCTTTGCTTCTAATTGTCAGGTGGTGAAAAGGACTCATAGGAACCCCATTGGGCTCAAGTTCCTTGGTTAGCTCCCAGTTGGTCACATGTGGGGGCATATTGGAAATCACCAGCCTCACTGGATGTCTAGGGGCATGACAAAATAGTGTACACCCATGATGTCCAGGCCCTCCATACACACCCTGTTGACCAGGGTGGAAGCACTCAGGTAAATCACGGGGACTGTGTTAACACGACCCATGTAACCTATGTTACGCTGTCCCAGGAGATCAGCTAGGGCACCTATGCAGTCCTCAACCCTGACATAGGGAGGGGTGTGAACCCTCAAGCCCTGGTTAAGGGGGAGGTCTTGAGAGGCATCCCCATGCCAGCTGTTGGGTGTAGGAGAAGCCATTACTGCTAGGATAGGGTTAATTACAAAAGCTAAAGCTAAGGGAACAAAAAAAGAGATGTGTATACTAACTACAGAGATAAGTGTCTGGGAATGTGGCATAATAAACTAAATGGGAGGGAGAAAGGGGTGGAGTGAAAAGTGTCAGGTGGGGGGGCTTATGAGGGTTAGGAAAAAAACAGAAACACAAAAAAAGAAAAAAGGGGGGGATTAAGAGCACCTCTCAAAAGGTAAGATATAGAAAAAGATAACTCCCCACAACAGCAAAAAAGAGAGAAAGAAAGAAAAAGAAACAGTAAAAAAAAAGCTGAAGTAGCAACTTGCAGACAAAGAAACTGGAAGTGAAGGGGAAGGGGATGGACAGCAGAGAAAGAGAAGAAAAAACACTGTGAAAATGCAAGAAAAGAATCAGAAAGGGAGATGAATAGAAGCAAGATACCTTTAGACAGGCGGGAATCAGAAAAGAAAAGAGATAGGAAGCCGGGGAGTCTTACATTCAAGATTGCCCCACACAGCTCCACGTGAGCATGGTCCGAAGTGTCCAAAGTAGAAGGAAGGAAGGGTTAAAGCAAATGGCCAAAGAAAGATTCATGAAACAATGTTAGGAATAAGGTGGTGTGTGAAGGTGGTTCCAGCCTCTCTCACTTTTCCAAACAGTGTTGCCACTTAAATGGCAAATTTAAGCTTCCTGGCCTGGAAGTATTACAGGGATAAAATTTTCACCAAGATGACCTCTTTTTGAACTATTTCCCCCAGTTTTAGGCACAAACACTATTTCACAATAGCCAGTAGGCAGGTCTTTGCCTATATTTTTTTATTAAAAAAACTGCTTACAGGACTGTGGTCAATATATGGAGACCCCCAACCTTTGCTTTTGTTTGAGTTTTCCTTCTAAGTGCCCCCTTTTGCAACACTCTGGAAATGTGCTGAGCAAGGTCTTACTCCAAAACCACAACCAAACCTAAAGTATTCTCTTTAATACTCCCCCTCTTCCCCCCACCCCCTTTGAGATTCAGAAGTCATAGACCCATTCAGTCTTTTGGAGTAGAAATTGGTTTTCCTCATCCTGGCAGGAAAAGGTTCAAACACATGTACAGCTGCTTCAGAAACAAAGAGCCAGCTTCGCATCTCATTTATATCACTCTAAATCCAGAAGAGCCCTGATGAAGACAATGACTTTACAGCAACATTACTAAGACCAGCTCAGAGGCTCGGGGAAGTAGTAGATTTAATACTATCCACAGGGATGGCATGAAAAGTATTATTCAGAACATGAGAAGACTTGTGCTAAGGCACTTCTGGGGAGAAGAGTGAAAATATCATCCTGGGAAATTTCTGTGCACAAAAATTGCTTTAACTAGCCAGGCACAAAGTAGTACAAGCTCCAAACCAAACCAAAGCAGACCAAGCTGTGGTGGGACGTGTTTAGTGGACAATGTCAAAGAAAAATCTCTGATTCCAGCTGCCGATGGTAAAAAGGTCAAAAGGTTAACATAACATATTTTGTCATCATAGTTCCGTATTCAGCCCTCCCCCAGCTTAAATGTAAATCACATGCGCAGTCAATCTCGAATGAAACCTAAGAACACACAAAGTCTGCTCACAGTCATAATTGGCAGTCCTGTAATTATTCAAGCCTGGTGTGTTGTGATTGGCTACCTGAGAACCTTTAATTTTGGAAAGATTTTCGCCTTCTGCGGAGACCTCCACGCGTACCCAGGAGACATAGTCAGCGATCTGGCCAGTCGCTGACCCCTCCCCACCTGCGGCAAAAAATTTTCAGGTGTTGTATCTGATTTTGTCGACTCGTCCATTCTCACCAAGAGCTCACGAACGTCTTTGAACCGAAGTTACCTGTACACTTTGCTGAAAATCTGCACCAAGCAGTTTATGATCTGTGCAACAGATAACATGTATCATAAAACCTACCCTGATAGAAGGAACCTTTATATTTTGCAATCTCAGCAGAGAAGGCTAGGAGTTAATGGGATCAGAGAGTGAATGGGACATACGTAGGGTAGGTTGTCCTACTACTGCCAACATTGGGCATGTCCACACATGCACTTGCAGCAGCTCAAATAGAAGTGGTGCAAATTTGAGCCAGGGCTTTTTGCATCAGCAGATTGTGCCACTTGGGGCAAAATAACCCTGCCTGACTCCTGCTGGATCTGCAGCCAGGGGGAGTTGGAGCCCCAGCAGTATAAGAAGCTGCACTAGCAAGCAGCTCAGGGCTACTCTCTCTCAGGAACTTCTGGGGCCTGGCCAGTTGGTACCTGGGGACACTACTCCTTGTGCCAGCTGGACTGCTGCAGCAGCATCCCCAAGTTCATTTTTAAAATATCCCCAAATCCAGGTTCTTCCACATATGCTGCCACTGGTGCCACAGGGGCTGGGTTGGGGGCTAATCATGTAGCATCCCCTGTTTGGGCCCCTCCATGTCCCCCACTGGGACATGACCCCCTTGCCACTCCCCATCCCCCTCTGCTCTCCATAGCCCTCAAGACCCTCTCTACTACTGACACCCTTCGACATTCCCCTTGCCACCCCTCACACACACTCACACCCACCCCACCCATAACCCCTCCACCCCCATTCCCTAACTTACCTTGGACAGCACTGAGCACTGGCTGAAACCAGAGTGTCTTTTCTGGAGGACTGACTCCTATGTTTGCTCCTACATTTGCCCCACTGTTTTGTGAAGCATTTTTTTTTCCACCCCTGAATATCCAGGGGTGTAATTTTGTCCCACATGTGCCTCTTGTCGCATCTCAAAGGAGTTTCAGATGTGGCAAGAGGCATGTGCACACTCATGTGGATGTGCCCATTATGTCTACTTACTGGTACATAGTTCTTTGCTTTATCAACCAGCACTTTTTGTAAGAATTTAAATTAGTTCAAATTCTATTACAAATGAAAAGCAACTTATTTCTCCCAAAATTTACTTGATGAACAAGTGTGATCACCACAAGGGGTGATTCTTTGTGGTTGCATAAGTAATGCTCAGAGTTTCTCCTGAGTATGTTAGGACTGCTTTTTCTTCTTTTGGTTTATGTCCCTTCCTTTCTTTTGGAAATCTTCATTGCTCCACAAGCACCTGAAATTCCTCAGTTCACTATTATAACAAGATACTTTCCTTGAGTCATGACTTGAAGATGACACAATGTCATAATTCTCTGTTTCATTGTAGGTTTCACAATATCAAGCTGTTGCTTTTTAAAGAATCTAAATAACGATTCACATGCCAATTGTGAGATTTTGCAAGGGATTAATACAACAACTGTGAGATGAACAAAGGCTATTCCCTGTGCAGTATATTAAACTTTTATGGCTCATGCAGAGACTCCCTCTTTAGAGCCATGGTTGGGAAATCTTTCCTTTTGTAGTCCAAAAAGTAAATTCCTTTTGCTGAGGCGGTGAATTTATACCCAGGGGAAACTGAGAATACATTCAGGGAGAGGAAACCAAGAATAAGAGGTTATGGTGGGAACTGAGGAAGGGAGAGTGTATTTCTTCTAAATACTAAAAAATATTATGTGGCAGTAAGTATTAGGTTCTCATTAGAGTGGGCATTAGAAAAGAGAAGAGTGGAAAGCAAGGTAGCTGCAACCAGGAAACCAACAGTGCCAGGAAAAGAAAAATGAAGGGGAAATTGACCTCTCTATGGTTCGCAAAGTCTCTACCATGAAGTAAGCTCATACACATCATAAACCAGTCTATAAGCAAAAATTACAGTAGGCAATGGTCAAATTATACTCCAATTTGAGTAAATTGACTGTCAGTAAGCAAGGTTTGTAACCCTCAGATTGGAGAAGAGAAAGACATTTATCTAGATCTTCAAGACACTGAATGAAAAGTGTGATCTGGCATCCTTTGAAGTGAGAAGGAAATATGGTATGCCCAGAAGTCATTCTCAGAAATTATATACAGATGTGCTATAATATTTTGCAAACATATTGGACTATGAAATGAATGTGAGCTGAAGCCGGGGAGAGTACTGACACATGAAAACCTATCATATTATTAAAGAGAAGACTTGAATATTAATCCAGAGTAGATAAACTGAGAAACATTTTGCCAGGAAGCCTCTATAGTTGTTTTATTTGGCAATTTGTATGTTGCAGCACTGCTAATGTTTAATGGGGAATGTGTTAGGAATGAAGTCTCCATATGGGCATCCCTGGATACTAACATTGGGATTGCTATTGAATAAGAGATGAACAAATAACACATGCAGGGCTATCTGTAAAAGTCATGCCATGTATCTTTTGGACAGTCACTTAATTGATGATGCCCTTGAAAGCAGAAGGGTTAGCAATGCTGGTGGAAATTTGGAAGAAAGCAAAACTGTTCCCTAAATCTGAGATTCATAGACGCTAAAGTTGAAGAGACTGCTTATGACAATTTTGCCTGCTTTCTTGGACAGTATAGAGCCTAGAACCTCATCAAGAAATTTCTGCATCAAGTTCACAACTTGTGGTTAAGGTAAAGTGTATTGGAAGGAACTCTGAAGACTTCAAGTGAAGGAGAATTCTCTTCATCTCTTGGTAAGCTATTCTAATGGTTCACTGGACATCTGAGTGGGCAGTGGAACAGACAGACATTGGCATGGAATAGACAATGTCCAACCTAGTCCAGTCCTTCTCAGGGAAATTGCTGCAATAAGAGTAAGTATCTCGTATATCAATGCAAACATAGTGAAAAATGACGTCACCATCCTTTTTCAAGTAATAGGTAAAGAGGCTTCAATTCTGCTCTTCATGGTCTTTACACAGGTTATGCAAGATGGGATAGCCACCTATGCTTTTTTCTGAACATCTGCATAAGAACCAGAGAAATGACCTCAGGGTGTAGCCCTAAGAACACATTTAATTCCTCTCATGTCCTTGCTTAAAGCCAGCATGGCCCACAATTCTCTGAAAGAACCTTCTTTAAACAAATGCTGATTCCTTTTTCTCCTTTATACTTTGACTTCACCTGGAAAATCTGACAGAACAAAACAGGGGAAAAATTCTGCACTCGGTAAAAATTAAATAACATGTGTCCTATATTACACAAAATAAAGCAGGCAGCTTCAGGGGGAAAAAATAAAAGCAGCAGCTGAACACTCATTTGGTGCCTAGCTTGGCCCATGGTTAACTCCAGCCTTGACTTCTAAGACATGTATTGGAAACATCAGACTGGTCTTATGGTTCTTTGTCTATTCTTGTTAGAACCAGAGAGAAAGTAGAAGTATGGGGTGGAAAGGGAAATCTTATGCTATTCCTGGAAGCGTGTGCTGTTTGTTCATTGTCTATCTGTACTGCAGCATTCAGATGTTCTTTGTTGCAAAAGAACAGAAGTCTAGTTGAAAGTATGCAAAACAAAGCTCAGGAATTGCCTGGAATTTCCTTCATTTTCACCCATCTGGCTTTCATTGCTTTGCCTCTCTCCCCTCCTCCACACACGTTTACCAAATCTTTTCAACACATGTTGACCAAACTACTCAGGAGTTATAACACAGCTATGACACTCTCTTTCTGCCTTTTGGTAGAGTGGACTGGTTTACTGTTAGCTGTTCATGCTACTCCTGTTATAAACACAGGCAATTATATCTGATTAAATAACTTCCTCTGTATTTTGGGGAAGACTGGTAAGAGAAATATTTTTAGACCTGGGGTGTTTTGCTCTCAAGAAAGAATAAAGACACCAGTGGAAAGGAATTCTTCAGACTCGCTTTAGAATAATTTAAAATATAATTAGAGTTACAGGGAAAAGCATGTATTTTACTTATAAAAAAACCCCTCTCTTACAACACAGTTGGAAGAAAAGTTGTTTATTTTTTTAAACTGCTAGGTTCTTCAGAGTCTGTTGCGAGGCAGGTCTATTCTGTTTTTGCTATTCACTTGCTTAAGAACCAATTTTGCTGTCACTGGCCACATCTACATGAGATGCTGACTGTGCAGTCATTACTGTGCAGTCATTTAGTAATTGTATAAATAAGTACTAAATGACTGTGCAGTAACCCACGTTACTGCACAGTAGCAGCAATGAATGGCTTTTCTGTGACACTGACTGTGCAGTAGCCTGAAACTACTGCACAGTAGCATCATATCACGGTTTCTACCACATGACCCTAGTAAGTTCATAGCTATGAAGCACAAGCTGTAAAGATCTTGGCCCATTTAAGCCATGAAGAAAAATCCCATTGGCTTAATCAGGGCCAGCATTTCAATCATATTTCTGGATCAAAATTTCTCTTTAATCTTCTGATGATATTAAAAAAAATCCCTTTTTGATCTCATCATCCATGGGGACTGTTGTAATTAATGTTTCATAGTAGCTAGGGTCAGGAGGGACCTGAACAGATCATCTAGCCTGACACCCTGCCACAGGCAGGAATGAATACTGGGTTCACAAGACCCTAGACAGGTGATCATCCAACCTCCTCTTGAATTTGCCCAAGGTAGGGGCAAGGACCACTTCCCTGGGAAGTTGGTTCCAGATTTTGGCCACCCTAACTAAAAATTGCCTTCTGATCTCTAACCTAAACCTATTCTCCATCAGCTTATTACCATTGTTCCTTGTCACCCCAGGTGGTGCTGGCGAGCAAAGGGATCTACCTATTTGCTGTTGATCTCCCTTGATGAGTTTGTAGGCAGCCACCAGGTCCCCCCTCAGCCTCGTCTTGCTGAGGCTGAACAGGTTCAGGTCCCTCAGTCTCTCCTCATAGGACCTGTCCTGCTGCCCTCTCACCAAGCGGGTGCCCTCCTCTGAACCCTCTCCAGGCTGGCCACATCCATCTTGAAATGCAGCGTCCAGTACTAGACGCAATTAACTGATATTTTCAAAATTCCATTAGTGTACGTGATAGTGTAACAGACAGTCCTAGCAGACCTATCATTTCCAACCATGGGACCCTAACTGAGGAAATATCAGGTTTCGTCGAATCAATCCTAAAACCACTTGTCACCCAAAGAGCAAGTTTTATGCAAGACACTACAGACTTTCTACAGAAACTTAAAAATATAGACCATCTTCCCAATAACACCCTCCTGGCCACTATGGACGTTCCCAGCTTATATACCAACATCCCGCACCAGGATGGCATCCAAGCCTGCCTTACATATATGTACAAGAGCAAGATTACAACTCAGAGTACAGACCCAAAGATTTACTGACCTTTTATATTTCATCCTCACACACAACAATTTCACTTTTAATAACCAATACTTTCTCCAGACCATGGGTGTAGCTATGGGCACCAAAATAGCCCCACAGATTGCCAACCTTTTTATGAGCCACCTGGAAGAAGAATTTCTCAAGGACTGCACCATCAAACTCTTGCATATCGATAACAGCTTCATCATTTGGACTGAAAACCTGCAATCTCTCCTTGAGTTCCATCAGAAATTCACGAATCACCATCCCTTCATCCAGCTATCTCTTGAATACTCCAGCACCAACATCTCCTTTCTAGACACGATGATCAATATCCAGAATGGTAAAATACAGACCACGTTATGCAAGAAACCCACAGACCAGAACCAGCAATCACCCTAAACACACCAAGAAAGCTGTGATATACAGCCTCAGATACCACCAAATTTGCACAGAGAACACTGGGATTGCCACCTCGCCAATCTAAAAAAGGCTTTCATCCACCAAGGATGCTCCTCCAGAGAGATATCACACATTTGAAAGAGCCACCTGTATACCATGTGAAGAATTGCTGGGGTACAGAAGAAACCCTCCCACGAATCCATATGGAAAACTTCAAACAATTGCAACCCATACTAGAAAGAGACTCTATTCTTAAAGAGATCTTTCCAGAACCAACCATTCTAGCCTTCAAACAAGCACTGAACCTCGTTAACCTCAACACCAGAAGCAAACTTCCTCAGGCCCAGAACACACCAAATGGATCCAGACCACGCCATGAGAAGAAATGCAAAACCTGCCAACACATCCCCACCACCCTCACAATTACTACACCCCACAACTGAGCATATTACAGCTGCACCTCTAGAAATGTAATGTATCTCATCCAATACACCAAATGCACTTATGGAAAATACGTAGGAGAGACCAAACAACAACTGCACATCAGAATGAATGTACACTGGAGATCTATCAAAGACAAGAATACCTAATTACCTGTGGGGGCACATTTCTCACAAGAAAACCACTCTCTCCCCAATCTCTCAGTTCTAATCCTCAAAGGAAACTTACAAAACACTTCTCAGAGACGAGCCTATGAACTTCATTTCATCAACCTCTTGGATACAAAAAATCATTGACTCAATATAGACATTGGATTTAAGACACGTTATAACCTGCCTGACATCTGACTCCCCAGGTACCTCTCCACTATTTAACTGCTACATTCATCCCCCTTCTCACCCTGCACCCAGCCTGTCTCTCACCCATTGACTCCTCAATTTACATCTTCACTGACTGCCTGTCTTGCATGCATACCAGCTCAGCCTCTGGTGTCTTTACAATGCATTCCATCCAGGAAGAACACACACCAACTGCTGAGACTTCCTCAGCCTGACGAAGGGTTTTTAAAGCCGAAAGCTTGCTAACATTTTTTTTCCAACTATTTAATTTGGTCTAATAAAAGATATCAGATTCACCCAAAGAACCTTGTCTGCCATTAGTGTACATGGCATTTGACAAGGTTCCTTAGGAAACAGCATTCCTATGCTAAGGAATTAGGTTCCTGTGAACCCCAAATGCCTGAATCTCATGTCCAATGGACATGGCCACGGGTGGCAGGGGGGTGAGCAAGGGCTGTGCAGACAGCTATAGCCCTCACTCGCCCTGTGGCTGCAGGACTTACGCCACTGCATAACCATGTTACTGCTGGACCCTGCCTCCACCGCCAGATCTGTTGCAGAGGCCATTGGCTCTGCAGGTCCAGCTTGGGAAATGTCCCACAGTTCAGATTTGGCCCTGGGTGGGTTTGACATCCCTGGTGTAGACAAACCTCAGATACTTTGAATCTAGAAATATATCCATAGCAGCCTGGAGCTCAGCATGGCCTAAAAGCCTGTGTATTTTTCTAGCATCTCAGTCTAGTTTTGTATTTCATATTGAATTCTGTACTGTTATAGCTAGAGAGTGACCTAGCAAGTTTCAGACTACATCAAATATGTTTTATACCATAATCTGAGGAACGACAAAAAATAGTTTATACTCACCTTAAGGATCTTTTATACTGTCTGAGTGGGAAGGCATTCTCTCTCTAAGAGAGAATTGGTTCTTTAGGCTAAGTACAGACAGTCAAAAAGCCTGAGGCTGAATCGAGTCAATCTAGGCATCTTCCTCTATGCTGTGTAGGTTAAACTGATAACAAACTGAGCTGACATTCAGTTTTCAATTGGGAAAGGTAGAAGGAGGCCTGCACTGACCCAGGCCAGTAGGTGGGGGGCGCTAAAGCACATCTTCCAGCTTGCTGGTCATTGCAAGCCCAGCCAAGTGTCCCCAAATCCCTGCTGTCCCCCCACAGGGGGTTCAGGAACTCCCTGTCCAGGTGCTGGCCCCCAGCCCAGGCAGCCCTGCCTAGGGAGCTGAGGGGAATTCCCCACCTCCCCCTTCCCAGCTGCTGATTGCTTTAGCGGGTGCCACAGGACGGAGGGAGAAGTCCTCTGGGCCAGGTGCCTGCCCCTGCAGCCTAGCATGGAGGCATCCGGGAGCATCCATGTTGGGGGGCTTCCTCCTACCCTACCCAGGATCCCCCAGCCTCGAGCAGCCCCAGGGAGCTGAGAGGAATTGTTCCCCTCTCTAACCCCTGCCTTAGTTGCGTTGAGTCTTAGGGATGCCTCAGGGAACACAGGGAAATTCCTTTGCTCCCCTGCATTAGTTTTGCCTCAGACTTGCAGCAGCTAAGGCAAAACCAGCTGCAGAGCAGCAGGAGAATTTCCCTTCACTTCTTGAAGCTGCTGAGACTTGCAGGGGCTGAGGCAAGCAGCTCTGTGGTTTGGGAAGGGAGAATTCCCCTCAGCTCCCTAGTGCTCCCATGCTGGACTGCATGGGCAGGCACCCAGCCTAGAGGACTGCTTCTCCCTCCCTCCTGTGGCAGCCACTGAAGCAATCAGCAGCTAAAAAAGGGGAGGGGGAGGGAAGAGGGCTGCCAGGGTCTGCAAAGTCCCCACCACAGGGGCTTTCCCTCCCTCCATGTGCTGTGTAGACTCCAGCTACTGGTACTGGGGATCTGTTTCCTTGCTCCCTCTCCCTATGAACTGACAGACACAGGCAGGAAGCAGGCTAAGGAGCAGAGAGGTGAAGCAGTCCCTGCTCCACTGGCAAAGGCAACATAGCCCAGGGCTGCAAAGCATACTAGGATGCGGGGGGACTCTAAGTTAACTTGAACCAGGAAGGGATCAGAAGTTCCATAAACCACTTTCAAAATGACCAGACATGGTTCATGTGCACCAAACTTCTGTTGTGTTACAGGTTTAAACCAGTTTCTGATCACTTAAACCAGCTTATGTGTAACTTTTGTCTCTAGCCTTACTGTCTAACATGAATATATAATCCAGGGGAGCTGTGGTAATTTATGTTCACTGAGTATCTTTCTCATTACACATACTGCAACACAGGATCATTCAAATCTAAAGGAGTGCTCATACTGGTGGGAAGAAGAACAGTCTTGGAAGCATTCATGAGAGCATGTTTTACAGAGGAACATCAAAGGAGAGAGAGAGAGAGAGAGGAACTGATTAGTGTGGGGGGAATGAGAGGCTTTACAGGCCAAAGGGGTCACATAAAAGTTATATAGCCAAGAGTGAGAGCAGGGAGCTGGGCAAAGAGCAGAGGAATGAGCCTGAGAAGAACAGGGGGATGTGGTGGACCTGGAATTTTCAGGTCAGCTCACGGAGGCTGTAAGGACAAGGGATGTGGTTGTCATGGGTGACCTAAACTACCCAGACATCTGGGAGGATCAGTCAGCCAGGTCTGAATGCTCATGTAGGTTTTTAGCCTGCATACAGGACCTCCACCTAACCCAGGACATACACAATCCCATCAGAGGAAATGCCTTGCTGGACTTGGTCCTTGCCACAGGCGATGACCTGGTGAGGGATCTGTGGGTGCTCGACTACCTAGGAGTTAGTGACCATCATCTGCTGGAATTTATTATCTGGCACAGGGTGGTGAAAACAAGTAGTAAGGCAAAAGTCCTCAACTTCAGGAGGCCTCACTTCAATGAGCTAAGGAGATTAGTAAAAGAGACACTGGGGACTCAGAGCCTCAATGAGATGGGAGTCCAGGACAGGTGGTTGTTCCTTAAGGAGACGTTCCTCTGAGCTCAGAGGGAGTCAGTCTCAGTGTGAACCAAAGAGGGCAAGAGTGCTAAAAAGCCCCCTTGGCTCAGTAAAGGCATCCAAGAAGGCCTGAGGGCAAAAAAGGTGGCATACAATCAGTGGAAGCAGGGGGCTATCACCAAGAAGGATTACACGTCTGTTGCTCGTGCCGGGAAGCGGTTAGGAACGCCAAGGCAGAGCCAGAACTGGGACCAAAATGAAGGATAACAGAAAGTCCTTTTTCAAATACACAGGGAGTAAGAAGAAGGCACCAGGTAACGTGGGGCCCCTACAGGACAGGCTTGACAATCTGGTGATTGCAGCAAAGGAAAAAGCTGATCTCTTCAACGAATTCATTGCCTCCATATTTCTCTCCCACTGGGATTACGGACAGGCTCCGGGGACACGATGCATTGCCTATGGTCAGGGGCGATCTAGTTAGGGAACTTTTGGAGCGGCTGGGCATGTTTAAATCAGCAGATCCAGATGATCTTCATCCAAGGTTACTGAGGGAATTCACAGATGGCATAGCAGGGCCCCTGGCACAGCTGCATGAGCGCTCATGGTGCTCTTGTCAGGTCTCAGAGGACTAGAAAAGGGCCAATGTGGTCCTCATTTACAAGCAGGGGAGAAAGGAGGACCCGGGTAACTATAGGACAGTTAGTCTCACCTTGGTCCTTGGGAAAATTATCAAGAAGCACATCTCTGGGGGCCCAGCATGGGAGGTAATGCTCAGGGGCAACCAACACTGGTTCATTGCGGGTAGATCCTGCCTGACTAACCTTATTTCCTTTTACAACCAGGTCACCAAGTCCTTGGATGTGGGCGTTGAGGTGGATGTCATCTACCTGGACTTCAAGAAGGCCTTTGACACTGTTTCTCACCCCATTCTCATAAAAAAACTAGGTGACTGTGGCATTAATGCCTACACAGTCAGATGGGTGGCAAATTAGTTCGATGGTCGCAACCAGAGAGTGGTGGTGGATGGGTTGTTTTCAACCTGGAGGGATGTGGGCAGTGGAGTTCCCGAGGGCTTGGTCCTCGGACCTGTGCTATTCAACATCTTTATCGGCGACTTGGAGGTGGGTGTGGAAAGCATGCTGTCCAAATTCACTGATGACACAAGGATGTGGGAAGAAGTGGGCACACTGGAGGTGTGGGGGGAGAGAATCCAACTAGATCTAGACAGGTGACAGAGGCGGGAGGATGATAATAGAATGGAATTCAATGCAGACAAGTGCAAGGTACTGCATCTAGGGAGAAGAAACCTGCAACATACCTATAGGTTAGAGAACACCCTTCTCAACAAAACAGTAGCTGAAAGGGATCTTGGAGTCATTGTTAACTCCAGGATGGACATGAGCCCACATTGTGAGGAAGTGGTTAGTAAGGCTAACCGCACCTTGTCATGCATATACAGATGCATCACAAGCAGGTCCAGGGAGGTGATCCTTCCCCTCTATGCGGTGCTCGTCAGGCCGCAGTTGGAGTACAGCATCCAGTTCTGGGCACCTCACTTCAAGAGGGATGTGGCTAACCTTGAGATGGTCCAGAGGAGGGCCACTCACATGGTCAGGGGGCAGCAGTCCAGGACCTATGAAGATAGACTAAAGGGACTGAATCTACTCAGCCTCCACAAGAGAAGACTGAGTGGGGATCTGGCCATCTATAAACTCACCGGGGGGACCAGCAGAAAATAGGTGAGGCACCACCTGGAATAACAAGGAAGAACGGCCACATATTGATTGAGAGCAGGTTCAGGCTTGATATCAGGAGGAATTACTTTACGGTTAGGGCTGCCAGGCTCTGAAATGGGCTTCCAAGGGAGGTGGTGGTATCTCCCAGCTTGGGGGTCTTCAAGAGGAGGTTGGATAGATATCCGGCTGGGGTATTATGATCCCAGCACTCATTCCTTCCAAGGACAGGGGGGTTGGACTTGATGATCTGTTCAGGTCCCTTCCGACCCTAGAAACTATAAAACATTTAGTAGGAGAGCAGAAAGAAATGGGAGCAAAGTTATAGATGTGAGTAGACTGAACCAACAGGCTTCCCCCATCTCAAACACCCAACATGACTTTTCAGGGCCAGATATTATTATATCTTAAATCCCTGATAAGCTATAACTCGTGTCCAACCAGGTGGGGTAAACTACCAAATCACATCATGTTATACTGTCCCCACCCAGGACTAAGCAAACAAGTATGTCTAGCTTCTGCTGACCAGCAAGAAGAGTTAAGTTTAGATCTCCTGGGTAGCATCACTCATACACTGAATTTCCACTAGACCGGATTTACTATTACAATAACTATTTATTATTTGCATTCTGCTTGTATTACCTCTAGGAGCTCCATTCATGAACAAAAGCCTTGTTATGTTAACTCCTGCACAAACACATTATATGGCTGGTCCCTGCCGAAGAAAGCTTCAAGACATATTTATTTTGTTTGTATTTTTAAAATAATATTGAAAAAAACATTTGGTTTAATAGATAGATTCTTCAGTGTATGAATACACCAACAAAAGCACCTAGGAGTAATTCAATTCCCAGAAGATCTGGTCCAGTATGTCAACCTTAAAAGAAACACTGTAAGCAAAGAACACCAGACGGCCCCTCCAAATTTCACAGAATCATAGAATCATAGAAGTAGGGTTGGAAGGGACCTTCAAGTCTGACCCCCCCGCCTGAGCACGAGAAAAACTGGGCTCAGATGACTCCCACCAGGT
>NW_017728950.1:48331205-48344088 GCF_001723895.1 Crocodylus porosus
TTGACTAATTCTATACTTCCAGGTACAGGACAAAAAGGGTGATGTTTTACACTGCTGGCAGAGCTGCCACCATCTGAAAGGGAAAAGAACCAAACTCAGATCCCCTCAGGCCTATGACAGGCTCAGTCAATGGATATTTTCACTTTTATATTAGACTTCATAGAAGTTTCTCTCTCCCTTTATTTAAAACAGAAATTCCCTATCAATAAGTTCTGTCTCAACTAAGTTAAGGGTACATAGGTGATACCTATAAACAGACACAGTAGTACCACTTAGTATTTTCATAGTTCTTTCCATCTTCAAATTGCTTTATAAATGTTAACAAATGTGTGTGTGTGCACTGTTTAATAGAACACAACTGCTCAGGAGTTCATTTTACTAAAAGTATACTTATAACACAGGTTCTGAAATATGTAGTTAAGAAGTTCAGTCCATTTGGCTGTCATTATGACTCAAGTCAGAATTTCTGTCATCCAATCAAATTACTTCCTTTGTCCAAATATCTTTAAGTATTCTTTGATGCTGGACACATTTGATTTCTAGCTTCAGGATCACACTGTACCCCAAACCTATTGATATGACAACATAATTATGCAACATATGTAGCAATTTCAAGGAACAGCTTCTTGCATACAGTAGGGCTTCTCTTATACCACACTGCCCATGTAGAAGGGCCTTTAAATAGTCATATATTACTTAAACTCACTTCAAGAATTCTTTATGCTGCCAGAAGGATGTATTTGAGCTTCAGTATAACTATGAATCAAGCTTTAGACAATTAGAAAGATATGCAGTTCATAAATATACATGTACAATTCTCTCTAGATTTAGAAAGATTTAATGAAAACTAAAGAACCTTTTAAAATATATTTTAAGAAGTGACGTAAATATGGTGCCCTGCCCTTTTTCTAGGTTTAGGTTTGCTAATTTTAAGGTTAGGGTTTTCCACAGTACCCTTCACTAGGAGAGTTAAGGACAGGAACAAAGATGCTCTTGAGGCCTTTTGTGGGTTATAAAAAATGATGGGAGCCAAAGGAAGTGATCTCCAGTCCTTCAGGCAGATATAGACAATGTTCAAATCAACAGGCAAATATTTGGATGCTTCTCTGAGTTTGTCCTTCATTAGTTTCAGTGCTGTTCTGTATTACTAAGCAAATTAAGACTTCATACACACATTCAAATCATTTGGGAGAATTCTCTTGGGTTTGTTCTTCTTGTAGAAAAAATTATCTAGAGATGCCTGAACAGACACTTGATGTCTGAGCCCTTGAAGAGTCAAGAACTTGCAATGCAGACACTGCACAGCTGGTGTATGTGTGGGGGCTGGGCACACATCTCAGCATGGTAATAGATAGCAGCAGAACAGAGCAGTCCTGATTGGCTGGCCCAGACCACTCATGGTCAGTCTGTGTCTCCCTGCTGTATAATGTGGGATTTTGAAGGAGACATGCTCTACTCTCTGCTTGGCTGGAGTAGTAATGCAATATATTATCTTCTGAGGGGGGCAGGAGCAAAGCAGCTTGGGATGCTAGAGGACTGTGCTGTGGTTTCTTTCAAAAGAGAATGTGTACAGACATTAACTTGCTTAGAAGAAACTATTCTGGAAGTTATTTTAACACTGATTGTTCACATGTTATTTTTCTCCTGGACTGGTCATTTCTCTGTGGGAGAAAAAATTGGGAACATCTGTACACTCTTAGATTCTCCTGGGAGAGCAGCGACTCTCCCACGAGAAATGGAATGTCTGTATTAAGACTAAGACCCAGGGAGGTTAATTAGTACAATACAGTAGAGATATGTGTCTGCTGGGGAGATAGGAATAGTTCCTTCGTGCTCTGTTTCTTGTATTATTGCTATTGTTTAAATAGTTTAGGGCAGTATTAACATTATGCTGGAATCATTTCATGCCGGTGTATTAGATTTGTTTTTTGATGTGGTACCTCCAAATCCCATTGAACAATCTTGGAATTGTTATTATTACAATCATTAATAAGACTTACATCCATGTAGCATTTATACCTGTGGATTTTATGACCATTAGGGACCATTAGATCATCTAATCTGAATTTTTGTATAATACAGTCAATGGAATTTCACAGTTAAATCATCTCTGCTTGGCCCAGAAAACTGAATTTGGGAAGATGTAATTGGGTTAAATACTTCAGGCCTTGTTTTCAATTATGGAAATTATAGTCATTTCACTGAAGTCCTGGTTCATACCAGCAAATATGACCCCACTTTCCTAGTTTCACTGGGAATGTGGGAGACTGCACATTCATTGGAAGGCATCAGTTAATGATAGTTACTCCTCTCCTGTACACATGTAGCTACTGAAGGAAATAATATAAGCAGCCTACCTTGGGGGACAGGGCTCCGGATTACAGGCTTTTAATAGCTGTGGAGGACGGCGACTGGTCACACACAGAGTTTCATCTGTAATCTCTCTTGTCTGTTTGTTCAGGCAAGTCACCACTGCTTCCTGGATACCTGCGCACAACATTTTACAGTCAAGAGTCAGTGCACATATCCCACAGGGAGTGATAAAGTATAAACATATCACTAGCAGGAGGACTGCTAAGCTGCTGTAGGAACTACTGTGTATCAGAAAACAGTTTGATATTCAGGATTGTCACCAGGTTTCACTCAGACGTTTTTGCCAAACCTGTGGCTGGGGAGGGGGATGCCACTCAAATGGTAGTGTGACCTGGGTTGAACATGCTCTTCTGCCACTTGGTGTACAATACAAGCTGTTTCATGCTGACCACTAGCTCTAAATTGAGCAAAGTAGGATGTCTGGCATGTTGATGGTGGCTTCTTGGTGGGGAAAGGGGCCTTCTTGGGGGCAGTTTCCTCTGCCTCTTCTGTTTTAAGAGGAAACCTCCATTCACAACATCTGTAACTCTTCAGAAACAACCATCCCTAGGGATGTATTATCCATTGCTTCTCCTTCTGTCCTGTTCTTCACCCAGCTGGGAAGAGGTCCAATTATATAAGTATCAAACTCCATAGGGACTTTCCATCTCAGAAAAGGTCATCAAAACAAAAACAAACACACAGAACAAATGTTCTTCAATCACTGCACCTCTAACATGTAATCAACCAAAGTATGTGTTAGGGTGACAGTATTTGGATTTTGGAGAGCACTGGATTTGCAACTGAATAAAGGCTTTTTTTGTGTCTCAGCAAAAGCTGGTGGTCACAAAGCAAAATGATACATTAAGAATAACTTTGCAAATGCTTAAGCAAGCAGTTTTCTAACAATGGGGTGGTGTGCAAGATGCATGATTCCTTGTGTAAGAAGAACAAGATGCAGCCCACCAGCTATCATCAGGAGATAAAGCAGAAGCAAGGCCTTGGAGAGGATGCTGAAGTCAGCAAGAAACCAAAAAGAACCAGCAAGTGACCGAAAGAAGTGGAGGTCAAAGTCTTATGCATGTTCTCCTAACAGAGAGGCATGTAAATTAATAAAATGCATAGGCAATAGTAAAAAGTGAAGTAAATAGTAAACTGAGGCGGAGCTTGAGATGGGAGAAGAAATGGGTGGAACAGAAGGTGGAGTGAATGTTAATGAGCATGAACTAAGTTTTATAAAATGTGAAAAAACTAATGTTCACTGCTGCTCCCCAAGTTCACAGACTGCATGTCTGTGAGGGAGCTCGCCCGAAGCTGTCTCTATTTTGAATAAAGCTGTTGCGAGCAATGTGTGCTGGTGTTTGCTCCCTGCTGGCTCTGGCTAATAAGTAACAGGATCTGAGGCAGAAGGTCACCTCTGTTTCTCCCCAAAAGCTCTGCTCTGTGACAATTTGGTTAGGATGGGCCCAGCAAAAGATACATACCTTACCCTATCTCTTTAGGTAACCTGAGCTGGATACATTCCTGAGGGAGGGGGGAAACCTGCTCCCTCTGCCTACGTGACTGGCATCACATACCTGGATGAGGGGCTTGGGCTTGGCTGACAGCCAACAGATGCTGGCCTCCATTGGACCAAGTAAATTAGGTCATAAGGGCTATATAAGTTCAGGACTGCCCAGGAGGAGGGGGCAGCAGCCATGAGGAAAACTCAGAGTGAGTGAAGAGCTGGACCATCTGAAACTTGCTTTCTCTCTTAAAACTCATGATCAAAGAACAGCCTGCCTCCAGAGGGAATTTCCACCTGCCTCTTCATGATACTTGAGAGTAATCTACCTGAGATCTAACTAGATATATAGCTTGCAGTAAGTCAGATGCATGATCAGAGGTTACTCCAGCCACCCTGTTTGCTCTATGTGATATCTCTGATACTACTCAACTCTGTACCCTATTCCAACTCTACTCCTTGTAACCAGTGAAGTTCTCCTTTGTACCTAGCATGGGAGACTTATTGAGAGTGGGTCTAGATTATGCCTTGGGGTCCCCTTGGTTTGGCTGACTAAGGGAGACCACTACTTGTGCTTCCAACTGAGGGAAGCACCCCAAGTTGGTGAAGTGAGTCAAGTACCCTTAAGGGCTACTAGGCCTGTGTTTCCCAGGGACTGCAGAGCCAGAATCAAGTCCACCCCGGGTGGTGGCAGTTCTACCCCCAGGCTAGCGGGTGTGCTCTAGGAAGGGGGTCGGCGAGATGTGAGGTGCCCCCAGGGAGGCACTCAGACCCTGGAAGGTGGTCAGGTGCAGTGAGGTGGGCGGCTCAACACAGGAGCACCCCCTACTGGCCTGCCACAGGATCCATGAGCAATTGGATCATCATCTCCCGAGTCATTGGGTGCTGCATGGAGTCGGGGTCTAACAGCATGTACTTGCGAAGAGGGCACGTGATCACTGAATGAAGGCAGGTCCTTAACAACTGTATGCCACATAGCAAAACCCCATTTTTTTTTTTTTTTTAAATGCATTTCCTCCCCTTCCCCAACTATTTCTGACTTTCCCTCTCTATCCCTTATAAGTGATTACAAATAGTACTAGATACTACTGTAATAAGCCCCTGTATTACGTCTGTAATAAGTCCCTAGGTATTACTGTAAAAAGCCCCTTTTTTAATATATTGTAAATAGTGTTCTGTTATGTTTCTATTGATTTTTACTGTTTTATATTGTATTATATTGTATTCCTATCATTTGTGCATTGATTTTTATTGTTTCATATTAATATTGTATGGTTTAGGCCTGTGTCTGTAAAGTGACGTCAAGTATCCATTCCCATCTTGTTCCCAAGGCCTGTTGTGTAAGTATGCTGCAATTCTGTAACCTCTCCCATGTAATTGGTTTTCCTTGAATGCCTGAAACAAAAGAGTGAATGGATGAGTGAAATACAATGATAGCAGGACCTCCTACTAAATCACCCCACCATCAAAACCAATACCTGGACCAATGATCCAGCCACTGGAACCACCCTCAACATTCAAGAAAAAAAAGATGAGGCAACCCACCATTGTGCCAAGGCTGCACATGCTTCTTATGAACATCTGGAACCCTCTGGAACAGGGCTGACCTTGCCTGGACATGTCCTCCCCATAGGAGATCATAGGTGGTCTGCCCCATAAAAAGGGGTAGTGAAGACTGACTCCATGGGATGCCATCTTCACCTGGACCATACCTGCTCCACGACACACTGCCAATCAATCCAGAGGTCCTGCCAGCAACCCTCCTCTGGACAACACCTGCTGGAGAAAGACCCCGACTGGCCATCGAGGACCCCCTCCCAGCCTGGATAGGTAGGTATCACCCACATCCTCTCTTGAACCAAGGACTTAGACTCTGTTTCTCTTCCCTACCTGGACTCCAACATTGAGTCTCTTTCTCCTGCTACCATTGTGTGAGTGTGTGTGGGAGTGCTTCTGTGAGTGTGTGTAGGAACCAAGATGTACAGTAAAGTGTTCATTTAATAAAACTGTTATTTGGAACCCTGAGCTGGATTTTGCTTTACTACTGTTGCAGCCCTGCTCCAAACTCTGCTCCTCATCACTCTAACTTCTGTCTCATTTCTCCCTCTACTGCTTCTGGCTCACTGCCACCTCCAACACCTGTCATGCTCCTGTGGCTCCAGCCATCCTGAGCTCTTCTCTGCTTGCAAACCCCTATTTCTTTGCTATTGCCTCATCGCCACTGCCTTTCCCCTTGATCTCTGTCACTGTTATTGCCTTATCTCCACTGCCTTTCCCCTTGATCTCTGCCACCTGCTCTTTAGTTACCAAGTACCCCAAGCATAGGTACCATAGGCACCAACATACACACATTGTCACCTGAGTCAGTGTTTAAATTGTATGTATGTGTATGCATGTGTGTATGTATTGTGTATGTTTTCATGTCATTATCATTAGAGTGTGCATGTGCTCGAACTGGTGATAGGTATGCATGTGCCTAAGCTGGTCATCTTGGATGTGTATTTGCCTGAGTTGGTAGTGTGTGTGTGTGTGTGTGTGTGTGTGTGTGTATGCACCTAATTGATTTGTGTGTTTGTATATATGCAATTGTGTCACACCCTCCCATATAACAGTGGGATATTGAGATCCTGAGCATTGGCCTGACCCCAAAGGGCAAAGAGCCATATTCTAACCTAGGATAACATGGTATTAGGTACAGAGAAAATGCAAAATGATGCCATAGCAGTCAGAATTTGCAGACAATAGATATTTTCAGGTTGCTGTGCCTGGAGCTCAAAATATACTTGAATCATGCAAGAGAAAATGGCACAGCTGAGAGTTGGAATCAAGGAAGGAACAGAGTAGGAGCAGCAGTGAGGTCTAAAAGGGAGTTTGGATAGTTTTAAATGCTCTGTCCCTGGTTCTGTCAGATTTCTACTACACCATTAGGCAAAACTGTCTCATTTTCTCCATGTAGAAACTGTGGCTATTTTATTTTACAAGGCTTTAACGAGAGTAAATTGATATGGGCTGCTCAGATATACTACAGCAGTTAAGTCTAAACAGTCTAAACAACATTTCACATAAACTAATTTGGTTCTTGGAATTTGATCCACCAAAATCAAATGCAAAGGTGCAGGTATAAAGTTAATCGTTTTTCTATCCTAGCTGGAAACTCCCAGTCCACAGCAATTCAAGTGTGGTGGAAGTATGTAATTTGCATTCATCCTAACTTTCCAGAATTGGAGAAAGTTTGCTAGACTTGTCCTCTAATGACTCCATCACCGTAACAGTGTATCAACTGCTTTTCCAAAATGCCCCCATCCTTTGAAGACGGAAATGTTTATGAAAGTACTGGGCAAGCCTCAGTAGCAATGAGGAAAGAGCAAGAATAATACTGCCATGGGTACAAATAAAACTTGCAATATGCTTCGCTGTTTTGAAGTTGAAACTGGTGCCATTTGGAAAACACCAACGTGCTAGTCTGCAATGATGGATTAACATGGTATGGCCCACACCAACAGTTTGGCCAAAGTCATGGAGCTTCACATTCTCCCCACATTCAAACTATCTGCTCTTTTCCTCTAAATGCTTAATAAATTTCCAGGTAATTTTTTTTCTGCTGAATACATTATCATATACTATAAAGTGAATGCAATAAAGTGAATGACATAAGTAACCACTCAACGGACTGACAAACAGTGGTTACATAGCAGAGGTGGTCTTCTAATCAAGACAAAACAACACTGTGCTCAGGACATTTGGCACTAATTTAGGACAGCCTCTTGTACACACTATGTTAGTGAAAATAACAATCAAAGTGAGAAGGGGCTGTCAATCAACACCTAGGAAAACATTTGGATGGCTTTCTATGAAATGAAACCAATGAATTCCACAAATCTCTATGAAAACAGGTAGCATCACAATTTTAGATCTAACTTGTCATTCAAGCACTTCTCTACTACCTACTTTGATCTGGAGCCACATTATCTCTTTGTAGTGTATCTATTTAAGAATTTCACCTATGTAATGAATTGCCATTCATTGTTACACAAGCATCCCACGTTCTTTTAACAATCTCACATTACTTATTTTGGATCTGATTTTCCACAGGGGTCCTAATTTTAGCGGTAATGATTGCAACTCTCCCTCTGATTCTCACCAGAACTAAGTATTCACAGCATATCACAGAAACAAACTTTTTTGTTTCTCTTTTCCATACAGTAGGTGCATCTACACGAGATGCTACGTCGCCATCGTGATTAGCAATGGCAACATAGCTTGCCACTATGGTAACGTAGCACTGGCAGGCACAAACCGTGACACCGATGCTACTGTGCAGTAGGGCCAGAAATGACCTGTGTGCCACCAGGACTGTGCAGTCATGGCGGTTAAAACTGCACAGTCGAGGGCATGTGTAGTTGTACCCAGTACTTTTAAAACCATCCAGTTCTTGCTTGTGTACTCTTCTTCTTCCTTATTCATGCTATTTCAATTGTCTCTAAAGTATCTATCCAGTAGCTTTATTATTGTTTATCCTGCAAGGAAGCAACTCTGATCATTAAAATGCTTGGTAACTTTTTAAGAGATTCCAGATTTTATTACAAACCGGTTAGGTCAATGCAGAGTGGCGCACCTGAAATTTATTACTAAAACATATACTCTGATCCTGATAGCAGGATGTTCTTTTGTATTTTGTTGAAAAGAAACCACAGCAAACCTAAAGACATGTTTACAGACAAATACATAGTTTGAATGGTAGCTACATTAGATATTTTAGTGGCAGTTTACTGGCAGTGCCAACAGAAGGCTTAAAAACTATTCTAAAATATCTATCATAGGAGATAGTCATAGATAATCAGAGTTCCCCAGTCAGCCTCAGAGCTGCTCCTAGGTGCTGACTTTGGTTTTTGCTTCTGGGTGCTTGGATAGGTAACCCCCTCCCTCCTCCCCGCACAATGGTGCTTTACTTTAAACTTGGTGCGTTCCCACCCCAAGCTCGGCAAATGCCCACAAGCAGCAGCGCATTACTTCAAACTGGTTCTGCAGCATCTGTAAGGATTGGGTACTTTAGTGAAGCTTTTTAAAACACTTATCTAATATTTGTTTGAATCAGGTTTAGCTAAAAGTGCCAAAAAGCCCAGCTGAAGCAACTGATCTTTACTGATGCTACAGAGCCAGGTCAAAGTAATGCACTGCTTCTTCTGGTAAAGCACTATTTTTATTTTTATTTTTTTATGTCTGCAAGTAGCCATGGCTATGGCTATGGCTTGTAGGTGCTGAGCACCCATTAATTTTTTTTGATGGGTGATTGGGCTCCAGAGCATTCACAGAGTCAGCACCTATGGAGCTGATAATCTTTTAACATTTGCCCAAGATAGGAACAGACTCAAATACAGAGCCTAGGATGGCTACAAGTGAATGCTATTAGGACTGTTTTGTAAGTCGCACCATATATCTTTTAGGGTTAAATCCTGAACATTTGCTACAAAAGGAAAACAAAAAGAAGTAGGAAGTAAAGATCTAGTGTGTAAGTAATACTGCTGGTCCACTGGATAATAGCACCCTGTCTTAGTGCACAGGTATGTCCCCACTCTGACTAGGATAAGACATGCCCTACAGTCCATGGGAGCCTGGTTATCCACTCAGAGTGTACAGTTTGCACACAATCCAGCTGGCCTATATTCCACCACCACCACCTTACACAGATACAAACTAGGCAGAAGTTACAATACAAAGAGTAGTCCACTTCTTCTCACAGCATCAAACATGTTCACAGCAGAGCATGATTGCCTTATTTCTGACTGCTGCCCCTATAACTCCAGGAAGATTGTTCCTTTTGCCCTGGATGCATCTAGGTCTTGGACAGCCTGCAGTCTACTGTCATGGTGAAGTTTTAGCCCTAGAAAATAAAGACATGTTCTCTTTCCTTATTCTTTCTAATGAAAATGAAGATTTCCCAAAGAAACACACTGCAAGCTGACAATTAAAGAAGTACTATCACTGTCCATAAAATGGCAGTCTTGAATATAAATGCTGAGTAAAACCTCAATATATATACTGATTTCTCCATAAAAATGTTATGGACCTTACAGTATTTTGTGTGTAAGGTCCTTATACACAAAACCTTACACTATTTTGAACATTACAGTATTTTGAGGTATTTGTGGAATGTCATGTAAGTGTTCTTGAATTTGTTTTACTGATCTGGCATATGTAGTCTCTATGTATAGGTAGCATTAATCTGTATTTAACCTTATCATTATTATGTCTGTATGAATTGTAGGATTCAGCATTTAGTAGGGGAATAATGAACACGTGTTACTCAGCTACTGACATGAGAGAAGTAATCTCTGAAAACTAGCATCTGCCATGGGACTGCTTACCCGCTAGTCAATTAGACCCTTGTGGATGTAGTCCTAGGTACTTGAGCCTGGCCATTCAGACAATGAGCTCACATTTTAAAAGAAGACATCTGTATGAATAACACCCGAGAACAGGTTTTCAAAGATGGATATTTATCACAGTGAAGAAATAAAATGAAAGACAGTATCTTTAGGATATAGGGTTAGTAATTTTTGTGTGAAAAGATGTACATATTTTTCTGGTCATAATTAGCTCAGGAAAAACTTCTGGTTTAGTAAACAAATACATCTTTGGGGGACAGGAAGTTATATGTATATTATGGGCTCCCCAAAAAGGGGTGATGTTTCTAAATGAACAGATAAGAAATCAAACTTAAGTTTTGCCTTGAAACAGTGGTTGTTTTTAGTTTGCTCCTGGGCATAGGGAATGACTTTAAGCCCTCAGACAATGGGCTAAGTGAAACAGACTCATAAGAGAACTTGCAGGAAGCCCCGTCAGGAAGGTCAGAGGCAGGAGCTACTTTCTAATCTGTTGAGCTGAATAGAAGATGTTTTCTTAGGTTTTGGATCCAGGGTAAAATCAGATTATTGTCCTGATATTTCTTTTGCTTGTTTATTTTTATATCTCTGCTTGTTTCTCAGTGTAGGGTTACTGATTTCTTATGCTTGTTCTTGTTTTTATAATAAATCTCTTTATTATCTTTTACAGCATACTCACTGTTGGTGATAACTGTGATTTCAGAACATTTGACCACACAGACAGGCCTCTTCCAAGGAAGGGGAGAACCTGTCATTTCTGAGCACATGACTGGATAAGGATGTGATTCTTTTAGCTGGTAAAATCCCCTCTGCTAAAAGCTGGCAAGACCTGGATGAGGTGGGTAAAGCTGAGATGACACCAGTCAGGGAGGTGACCTGTGGAGCATCTTAGACTGTTCAATAGTCAAGCAGCAGATGGCAGACAGGGGTTTGGAGTCTAAGGGCACCGTGAAGGTGTGAGAATCCCACGAGTGTGAGAGCATCTACATGTGTGCATTTACTGCACAGTAACCAAAATTACTGTGCAGTATGGGAGCACATCTACATGTGCACACCTGTACTGTGCAGTAAATATGGCAACTTAACCTGCCTTGAGTGTAAATCTGATACCTGCATCATGCAGGTATCAAATTTATGCCTGGTTAATTGCTGCTCAGTAACGCACATGTAGATGCCTTACTGCGCAGTAACACAGTGTGTGTGGACTGACTTGGGACTAAAGTTAGTCCCAAGTCAGTCCACACAGCATTAATATGCTGCACGGGTAGACGCTGGCCTATTCCCTCTTACTGCACAGTAAATTTAAGCCAGCGTAAATGCATGCATCTCTCAAAGCCACACCTGACTGCACCTAGGGTCAGAGTGTTTTATAGACCCAATTTACGGCATGATCCTGATGATTTGAGCCACCCCAGCAGCACAATGCAGCATATCTTGCTTAATGATCAGTATGAGTATTTCTCCCAATGTAAGATCACCTTCCAGTGTACCAGATACGTTGTAACAGCCCTGTTAGTACCTGTGAGGCCAGCTGACAGCACTGGTTTTGTAGAAAAGGGGGTTTGGCTGAGTTTAGCTAGTCCCTGGATTCTGCCTGACCCCACAGAGGAGTATAGGTTGCTGTAACTTGTGTCAAGGATTAATCCAAATTCTGGCTTATCAAAGGAGCATAAAAATACTTCAAATGAACTTCATCTTCAGCTTCCCCACCCCAGTTGGAACGTACAGATAGAGGTGTAGCTTTCCATACTGCTTCATGGAAAACACTTTGAGTTAGACTGATCCTCCCAACTTAACAGATGTTAGCTGTTGGATCAGGAGGGTGGGAGACTGAGTTTCAATTCGGAGGCCACCGTGGGAGAGAGGCTGCATCTCTTCAACTTCTTTCCCTAGCTCTACTGCCTCTCTCCCAGCTCCCATGTAGACTGTCCACCCACCCCATCCTCAAGTGTTGGCTGGGCAATCCCCAGAATAAGTTCCCTCTGCTCCCTCCCCACCCTCCAATTCTGCAAATAGCACCAGCATTGGGATGTGTTAGCTGAGCCTGCTCCTGGCAAGTGCAGACAGAAGTTACTGAGGGCACTCTGCTTTGGAGCACGTTCATCTAAACTCTCATGTAATGAGGGTTCAAGCTTTTTGTGGGATTGGTCCCTTTAAAAGTGCTCTGCACCTGTGCACTTGTGTTTGGTCATGGCTGTAGAGCATTTTCAGGAGCCAGATAGGGTGAAAATTGTCACTTCTCTCTGCACCTTGAGTGTCTCAGTGTAGGCTGACATAATATGCCCCAATATTTTTCATAAGCCAGTTCATGCAGCTAAAGACAAATACTAAAAATCAACCACTGCTTATATTCTCTAAATATCATTCTTCCATTATTTATCAGAACCTGTATAGTACAGAGCTTATTAAAAAAAGTCTTCTTCTCCCATATCCACAGAGCACTGACCTAAGGCTTATTTTTTTTTCAATTAATTTCTAAACATAATTTATTGCACAGTATATCACTGATGGTGTTTAACACCGAAAAATGCAAGGTTCTCCACCTCGGGAGGAAAAACCTGCGGCATCCTTATAGGCTCGGCAGTGCTACGTTGGATAGCATTACAGAAGAAAGAGACTTGGGGGTCATCATTGACCACAAGAT
>NW_017728950.1:48344738-48355153 GCF_001723895.1 Crocodylus porosus
AGCTGACTTCCTGCCCTTTGGGCAGGGGGCTGGACTGGATGATCTCCCGAGGTCCCTTTCAGCCCTGATGTCTATGAAATCTATGAATGAAGCTATCCAGTTTGAAACTGTTTCCCCTTAAAATTCCTATTAGTTCCATTTCCTTAATGGAATATTAAAATGCAAGAGGGTGTGAGGATGGGGCATGAATATAACCAGTTTAAATTCACTTTCAATATACCATTTTCTATGTTTATATCTCCCAGAAAAGAATAATTATTACATGATATTTGATGACAGCTCTGGGAAATGCAGCCACTATCTGCAGAGTAAATTACTAACTAGTTCCTTCTGGTTGCACCTCTGTAAGGTGAAAGGTTTCTTCTGTCTATCCAATTTCATTCCCTGAGAGTACAAAAACAATAAAATTAGCTTGACCTGCTTTACAACTTTAGCTAGAAAAACTGGTTTATAATCTGTTTCTTGATCTGAAACTTTTTGGTTGATTTCAGATGCAATGATATATATATTTTTAAATCTCCCAGGTAATCATTTTTGTTGACAACACAAAGAGATTACATTGATAAAGCAAAATGTTTATGTCATGTCAATTTATGCATGTTATGTTTGAAATGTGCACATTTATGTACTATATGTATTGAAACAGTTTCAAATGGAAATCACGCAAGATATTCAAGGTTCAAGGATTACAAATATTACTGAAAGTCCAGTGGTTGCCATTAAAAGTCAGCAATAATTATTATTAGGTTTTCCCTATATTTAGAATAGGAAATGTTTAATAACTGTAATTTAGCTGCAAACAATTGATGGGAAATAGCAAGATACAAACATTTTGTTATATACTTTACATCATTTCCTATCCGATGGACAGCTTTCATAGTGCATCTGATGGCCCAAAAATCAACTTTGAGCCAAAAATTAAACGGCCATACACTACTGACCTCTTTCCAATTCTGCAGTATCATTCTAATTTCATATAGCAAATTGATTCTTTGGCTATATTATTTACACTCATTCCATTGTAAACAGGCTTAAAATTGCCAATTTAAGAAGTAGCAGCTGGGAAAGTCTAGGTGTTTACAAATTAGAATAGGCACATTTTTCAAAACTGATTGGCCAAAATGATGGAGAAAATCCAAATGGATACAACACGATGTACATTAAATAATTTGCATAGCTTGTGTAACCTTTTACCTTGATCAGCTTTAAGACACTGTGAGTACATCTACACATGAAATTAATTCAATGCAATAAAATCCAGCAAAGTTTGCCCTAGAGTTTATTGCTCCTGGGTGCAGTGATGCATGTGTGTCCAGGACCATTGCACATCGAGCTGAGTTGGAGCAGCTCTGACTGGTAGGGGGCCCTAGGGGCCAGCCTGCAGCTGCTCTGACTTAGCTCAATGTGCTGCAGAGGGGCTGGCTGGGGCATGAGGGTGCTACAGTGCAGGGCTAACCAGCAAGCAGCCCTGTATGGGAGCACCCTCATGCCCCAGCCAGCCCCAGCCAGTGTCTACATGTGTTGTAGTAGAGTAAATAACTCTGCTGTACAACAGTACCTGTGTTGGGCAGTACTAGTACTATCTTATGGTGGAGTTTATTAGTTTACTCCAGCATAATAGGACCACTTGCTGTTGTGCATGCCTAATAGCACATGTAGATGCTGATGTTTACAGCAGAGCTAATTAGTCAGCTTTGCTGTAAACGTCTCATGTAGATGTGCCCAATAAGTGCCAAGTCTGCTACCTTTAGACAATCACTTGGTTGGTTATTTTTGCCATATGCTTTTTTGCTCCAAACTCATGTCACCTGGTAGCACAAGCTACAGAAACCAGCTGAGCCATCAGCAGACTGACAAGAAAATGCAGCTGCAATGGCAGAACTATTTGGCTGACTACAGAAACAGAAGTGGGTTTTATTTTCAATAGCTTCCCACTGAAGCAGCCTTTCTGATAGTACCCATTGCAAAACATGTGGCTCCATGCTTGAAAACAGGAAAGCAAATTAAATAAGGAAAGAAACGTATCACTCTCACCTCCTCCACATGACTCTGAGCACTCTGTAAAGCCTGCATACTCCCAGTCATACAGCTCATCAAAGTCCTGCAAGCTGCCATAGACAATGTCTGTTTCCTCAGGGTTATATTCAGCAGCCTCCCCACTGCAGGGACCACTGTAACAGACTCGTTGTGATGCAGGTTTGGGACCTTCACATTCATCAATGGGCAGGTCAGCAACAGACTGAGAGAAAGACAGGAGGACCTGACACTTCACTAGCCGTACCTGGCTGCCCACTCCACATGTGACACTACAGGCAGACCAGGCCTCAGGAATAAACCTACGGTAAGAGAAAGAGCAAAGTAAACAGATTGTTTGGCAAATAAAAATTTGGCAAATAAAATTCATAGCATCCCTTCTCAATGGCTGCAGGCAAAACTTTTGCTTTGTCTTAGAAACAAGTGCTTTATCTCATTGCACCATTTTTGTAAATCTCTCATAAAAGCCATCATGTCCTGGTGGCACTTCCATGGTTCTTGGGGCAGAAATCAGTATAATCCTGAAGTCTCCCTCATCATCTCTTTCTTCCTGTGATTTATGGAAGAGAAAAATGCATTCTCCAGTTCATACTTCTGTCAGAGTAGAATCATTCCCTATAGCACGTTGACTAGAATTGGTTCAGTCTTATATGAATAATCTCAAGCAAAAGAGCTTCCATTGATTGTCCTCAACAATCTAAATGACCTCACTGGCATGAAGATTATTTTACTTGTGAAGGATAGGGAAGGATTATTGAAATTGGTACAAAGGAGAAGAAGTAGGAATCGTGAGATGGAACCTAAATTTTCACATTTGTCATTCAAATGTATGCAGACAATATCCCTCCTTAGCTATTAAATAGCTAACCTATATGTACTTGGCTCTTCTAATAAATTAGCCCCTCTTCGGCACTCTCAAAGCACATCCAAAGTAGATTCATTTACTGTGGAGGTTCAATCAATTGGTGGAATTGAACAGATATATACAAAGCAAATTTTGAAGACAGTTGTACAACACAGATGCATCTGAAGGTAATTTTTGGCTTGCAGCATTTCTTACCCTTAGGGATGACAATAACACACAGTAATAAAGAATCCATCTTAACTATCAGATTCCAGGCTGACTTATTTGCAAGGTCTAACAGTAGTGGGTAGGGGTGGGACATGTTTTCAACTGTACATTAAGCAAAGCAAATGTAAAACCACAGAGATAGAACAATATAGAGCCCCATTACACCATTTGTAATAAAATAGATTTTAGCACATAGTTTTTCTGGGTCCCTTAAATATGTGGATGTGTGCTATCTGAAAATCCAGGTGTTGCAGAGAGTTTATAACAGGACTTCTGCATGGCTAAATTTCAACATCAGAGGGATATCACTTCCTAGGCATTTTTCAGCATTAATATTCCATCATGCATGTATACTTGTCTGTCACATTCACATTTTCAGGGCCTGGTGAATATACTTCCCCAGCAGCCTTACCTGGAATTCTTGGGGCCTCCTGGGTTTGTAGCAGCAATGATCCGGGCATGTGGAGCCTGGCCAGCAACTGGAGCATGGCTCTGGGCAGCCAGGATCTGGTTTTGGGCAGTAGTGAATGCCTATGCCATGTGTGCTGCCTCACTTTTTTGTCCCACACCTTTTTTTGATACCGGGATTTCCTGGTATCAAAATTTGACTCTGTACTGCAAATATGTAGCACGGAGAACCAAATTACATGCATGTAGTCCATTTTGTGGTGCCTAAAAAGCAGCAAAGCACATGTGAGGCCATTAGTAGACTGAGATTCACTCTTAGGAAATACACAGTTCTCAGTGATGCTGCTGTAATTATAATGGGACATGAATGACACATGCCCCCGGTGGCTGGGGGGACATGGCAGCAACAGGAGCATGGCAGTGGTGGCGGCAGGAAGCGTGGTGGTAGTAAGCAGGGGAGCTCCTGCAGATACTGCCGGCACTGTTGACCATGGAGGGGTGGGGGTGGTAAGCGCTGACCAAGGGATGGTGACTACCTACAGCTGTTGCTGACAGCATCAGCATTGACCAGCGGGGATCATGGACTGCCCGCAGATGCCACCACCGGTGTCAGTGGCAAGGTGGTGAGCAGTGACCACCTGCAGGTGCCACCGACAGTGTCGGTGGCATCTTTTTGTAGGGGGTGCACCGCCATGCTCATGTCTACATGTACACCCCCTATGCATCACCCCTACAACGGGATATTGTATTTATAATTTTCACCTCCACTACAGTTCTGTGAACTGTTGAGCAGACACCCATGTCTAGTCCAGAATGGATTCCTTTTAACGACTGTGACTTCAAGAGTGTATAAAAGACTTAAGAATTTTACTGATGTTCTATGATAATGATGTAAGCTATTATGATGTAACAGTTAAATATGCATCAATATAGGCGTACCAAAACATTTGAAACTTTAGCCCTGTGGCATTAATGTTTAAAGTTAGAGATTTAGCTAACTTGTATCATTATAGGAGCAAGGAGACACAAAACCTGCATGGTAAAAGCTGATGTGTGTTCCTTAGTAGTTATTCCCCCTTCTGTTTTAAAGTGGTTAAAAGTTGTGTTTGTCTACAGACTAATAGGAAGAAGAACAAGCAAGCCAGCAAGCAGGCAAGCAAGCAACTTAGATTTCTTTGGAAACAATACTTACTATATAAGGCTAGGTACAGACATTCAAAAAGCCCGAGGCAGAATCAATCTAAATTACGTGGTTTTCTGTAAGTGGCATACTTTAGATCAGTAGCAAACAACACACATTTGCCTTCTAGGCACACAGAGAAGTGGCAATTTTCTCCTGATCTGGCCCCAGAAAGCAGTCTACAGACATGACCAAACAGAAGTACATGGCTGCAAACTGCTTGAAAAGGGCCCAATTCCACAAAAATCTGAGCACATTCCGTAACTTGTGTCTGCAGAACTCCCAGCCTGTTACTGTTTTCAGAACAGGAGAAGGGAAAGAGAAAGAAGGGAGTCTGGTCTGGGTTTTTTTCAGTCAGTCCTGGAGGGTGGGATGGGTAGATGCAAGGTGGGGATGGGGAAGCTCTAATCCACCCATCCCACCCTCCAGCACCAGCTGAGGAAGCCCAAGAATGATTTCCCTCTGCTCCTTTCCCCCACTTCCATTCTGAACAGTGTCTGGGCTGGGGAGCTGGGGGAGTGGCATTGCTAGGAATGGGCTTCCAAGGGAGGTGGTGCTCTCCCCTACCTTGCAGATCTTTAAGAGAAGACTAGACAAGCACCTAGCTGGGGTCATCTGACCCCAGCACTCTTTCCTGCCCAGGGCAGGGGGTCAGACTCGATGATCTACTGAGGTCCCTTCTGACCCTAAAAATCTATTAAATCTATGAATCTATGAAGTGGTCATGACTTTCATTTTATATCTGCTCTGAACAATAGTACCTCCAGCTGCAGGGTGTTCTCTGTGAGAAAACCATAGTATTAGTTATGTACTAATTCCAAGAGAATGGAGACACCTGTTGAGGGGGAAAGATGGTCTTATATTTAAGAACAACCTTCTTAGACCATTTATGAGATCCTGAACAACTCACCTGAGTAGTTCTAGCCATTGATTTGAGCTCTCTCAATTTGGGGGAATCTTTCTTAAGGTCCTAATTATTCAGAAGTACTGAGCACCCAGAATGTTAGGTGAACCTCAAATTAGCCCAAAGATGATTTAGAAAAAATAAGGAGCAGTTATAGACAGAAACAAAAGAAACATCAAGGAGCAGCCAGATGAGTGTTAGTGAGGGAAAAAACAAGAGGATTTCTCTTACTGCTTTAGATGATAAATGTTATTAGTAATGTTTTTGGCTTTTCCATAACACATCATTGAATACACAAATCCACAGTTGACAGAGCTGTGTATTTGGAGAGATATGGAACACCCTATAGATCTTCATAAAGACAGCAGGTCTCATCCCATTCCCACTAACTTCACAGAGCCTTGGATCAGCCTCCATCTTTCAGCCTCCCACTTCTCCAGTTTCCCCACAGCTCCTTTCATAAAGCCAAGTATGCTTTACCACTCAGCCATGTTCTAGGGAGTTTTGAGGATAAATTAAAGTGATCACTTCATGCCAAAACAAAGTATAGGCACTGCCACCACTAATATCTGTTTAAAATAATAAGGTCCATTATTTTGTTTTTATAAAGGAGATGATCTTTAGCTGAGAAGCCACATTTTGAAATACAAATGCTAAATTTTGAAATATATACCCTTCTATAATTTAAAAAGGGCTTAGATCATTCTAGCTAAGCTAAAAGAAGTTTACAAAACTCTAAGCATAGGGGAGAGAGTGAGGGTTGTCTTATGTTTTGAGTACAAAACTGAGAATGTTAGCATTGAACTTAATGCAGACCATTCAGCAAAAAGATTATTGTGTCCATAATTTTGCAGGCACATTTTTGTGTGTGCAAAAATTTGTATGCACAAATAGTGATTATGCACCCAGCTGCAGTAGTATAATGACAGGTGGACAAGTGATTCTTTCTGGTAGGGGAGAGGGCTGTCTCACCCCTCCATCCCCTGTCCCTGTCCTTTTTCCCCCCTAGGCTCCAGCAGCAGGACGGGCAGAGAAGTGGTGGCAGCTCATGGTAAATGGTTTGATGCTGCTGGGGGAGAGGACCTCTCCCAGTAGCAACAAACCTCTAGCTGCTACTTCTGTACCACTGCCAGAGCCAGACATACCTGGGATTCATGGACACAAATGTGTATGTCTCTATTTTTTAAATTCCCATATTCCCCTAAAATATGTTTTCATGAAAGTATATTAAGTTGTAGAAGTGTCAAGCCACATCTGTTCTCCTTTCCATTGGTGTAGGCTCAAAGCACTGAAGTCAATGTCAGTGTCACCACTCTGGGTCTGCACTACCTACTGGCATGCCTGATATATGGTGTTGCCTGATATATGGATTATGTTTTTGTGAAACTTGCCTGTTTTTGTGAAACTTGTGGTAAACAATGCATCAAAAATCTTTTCAGCTGAAGTGAGTCCTGTAAACTATGCCAAACAACAACTAAGAAACAATATTGGAAAATACACTTTCTCTCTTAAATACAGGATTAGTCATTTTGCAAGGGAATCTAAGAAAATCATGTAATAGAAAAAGGCTGTTTGGCCCATCGGACGTGTGCCTGCAGCTAAAGAGAATGAGTATAGCACTTTGTTTACAAGAACCATGTCTTTTTTAACATATTTTTCTTTGGCATGCTTTCCCCCTTTCATCCCTGCACTCCCTGTTTTATTGACTTGCCTATGCTACTGCCTACAGAGATGCCCACTTGGGGGTGGCAGACAGTGACATCCTTCAGACTTGCCCACAGCTGGGTTCGATTATACTGACCATGAGCCAACAGTTCAGTAACAACAAACACTAAGACCATTCATGACAGAATGCCTTTCCTCCAGTTTTCACTCCTCTTAGTAGTGATTCCTTGATGTATCGAGTGAGTGGGTCCCCTTAAAAATAAGACTTCATCTCACCATAAATTCACTTGGGAAGGTAAGTCATTAATTCCATCAAATTGTCCACATTTGCTTTGGGGATGAAACAAAGTCACTTTGCTTATGCAGAGATAGGAAGAAAGGACATGTATGCCAGGAACTGCCACACTAAGGCACACTGCCCCTAGTCAACAGAGAAGTACCACAGCTGCCAGGTCTGTATTCAGGCAATTGCATTGGGCTTTTGTACACATGCTTGCACTTTTAAAAGTGCCCAGCACTGTGGCACATGCATTTGTATAAATGGCAAAATGCACATCAGCCCTGAGAAAATAGCAGCAGAGCACTTTTGAACTAAAACACATCAAAGGTGTTTTAGTTCAAAGACACACCACCGCCATTTTCTGCACACTGATGCACATTTTGCCACTTATACAATTGCACATGACGCAGCGCAGTGTGCATCAGCTCACATATGGACGTGTCAGATCTCCGGTGCATCACAGCATGAAAAGGTATGTGTATAAAAGCCCCGTATTTCCACTTTGGGAAGTAGCATACAAGTAAAGCACTTCCACTTCAGGAAGAAGCCTGCCTTATGGCAGTGCTCACTGCTATAGTAATGAGGCAACATAGGCATGCTTGAAATAACCTTTGATGTGACAGCAACACACTCGTGTCAAGACAGTATACATTTTGCTTGTTGATGTTACTTAAATAACATGGCCAAGAATCATTTTGTATCACTTCATTGGCACAGTCAGAATTAAATTCTTTCAAACAAAGATCATCTTTGTGTTCTGTGTTTGAATAGTGCCTAGCACAAAGGTGGCCAACTTGTAGCACAAGTGCCACAATGGTATGAACAGCCTCTTTGTGTGACATGCAGCAGATTGGGGAGGAGACAGACATCGGAGTGACAGACAGCTCATGAAGCAGAAAGCAGAGCACATTTGGCAGGAACACAGAACAGGGAGCAGAAAGCACTTAGCAGGAGAGGACCTCATTTGTTGCAGTCCTGCCGAAAATGTTGGCTCCCACTGGCCTAACATATTGGGGTTCTGGCCCATGATTCAGATTAAGTACTACTAAAAATAATTTGCAGTTAATAGTATTGTAATTATTATTTGTTACCATTATTGTTGCATGCGCTATTGGCAAAACACCATTTACTGCACAGTAGTACCTGTAACAATCTAATAATTTCCTGTTCCCTTGGCAAATCTTCTATCTTCAAGAAAAATATCCATCATTCATAAACTAAAAAAGCACAAGTTTTGTGTCAGTCAAAATTGGTAAGATATATAGACTGAAAGAAAAACTTCAAAACTAAGGATTGTCTGAAGTTTTCATTCTTGTTCGCTTGGTACTTTCACTTAGTCTTTTACCGTTAAAGATCTCACAGCTATGTTTGACAGCCAATCACAATTTTCAGTTTTTAGTTTAGGGGAAATCTCTACAAGCTCTACTGTCCTTGATAGTCCTGTTAAGCTGCTCCAAGTAAGTACGGAGCATAAAATGGCAAACCTACGTGGTTTTTGTTTTGTTTTGTTTTCAACTCTACCAGTTCCCAATCTGTGTTTGAAGACAGTGATTATGGAAGTGCAAGACCGTGCTTCTAAAGTTTTAATTCAGACTGTTAAAAAAATGGGTGGAGGAAGCTGAGTAAATGCATCATTTCTTGAAGGCAGTTCCAGTATTTACATTATGAATTGCTGAACATGATGAAATAATACAATAGTTGTAAATGTAATTTAGTCCAGGTACAGACATTACACTTTTACCAGTATATGTGATCAGAAACCACTCTATACCCATAAAAGAACAGAAGTTTTGAATACACAGACTGGTTTTATTAAGGCTGGTCTAAGATTTGCCATCCCCCCCACAACTACCAAGGAGTGCAGACAGAAAAGAAGCTCCGCATTGTAACTCACAGCACTTTGCATGAAGCACTGTGGGTTGCAATGATCCCCTGGACCAAACCTTGGGGAACACCACTGCCCACATATTTCCAGGTTGAAAATGACCTGTCCATCACCACCCTCTGGGTGTATCCTATAAGCCAACTTGTTGACATTAAAGACCCCAAAGCTCCATTTGCAAAATGAAGGGCATCAAGCCATGTTCACAGTCAAAATTCCAATCTGGGTAATTACAATGTCTCCCTAAATTTGACTTGCAGCTGCAGTTGAATAAGATTATTTCTCTTCCTTTTATGCAAAATCATTCTGTCGTGTTGGTGTTCACTGTTAAACAGTTGCTGCTTTTCTCCCCAGAGGTGGATAAAATTATTCTATTAATATACATCTCCCATCTCCGGTGACAATTCACAGAAGCCCTCTTGTTCATAACAAGTTATGGTATAAACAAAGATGATTATTTCATTTTAGATTATCATGTTTATGATATTTTCTACTACTGACCATAAGGATCTTCACTGCAAGCAATTGGGACCCGATATGAGAAAAAATATTCCTTAAAATTTCTAATTTGACCTTCATTTCCTGAAACTGATGAACAGAATGAATGACAGCCAGCTCTTGTTGACAATATTTGTCTGTATCATTATTGCCATCTTGTTCATCTAATATATATTTGGTAAAAAGTAAAACAAGGAACTTATATTTAAAAATTTTGGCCAATTTCTAGACTTAGTCATGACTGCCACAAATACTAGGTAAAATATCAAGACGCAGAAACCATTTTATAGTTTCATAGTTTCTAGGGTCGGAAGGGACCTGAGTAGATCACCTAGTCCTGCCATGGCAGGAAAGAGTACCGGGGTCAAATGACCCCAGCAAGGTGTTCATCTAGCTTCCTCTTAAAAACCCCCAGGGTAGGGGCCTGCACCACTTCTCTTGGAAGTTGGTTCCAGATCCTAGCTGCCCTGACAGTGAAGTAACGCCTCCTGA
>NW_017728950.1:48355803-48357259 GCF_001723895.1 Crocodylus porosus
CCAGCCAGCTGGTGACCCATTTGACTGTGTGGGTGTCGACACCGCAGTCCCCCAGTTTCTTGATGAGAACGGGGTGAGAGACAGTGTCGAAAGCCTTCCGGAAGTCCAGGAAGACTATGTCCACTGCTACCCCTGCATCTAATAGGATGTAATAGGAAAGATGGACTAAAAATATCCATGAATGTTTGGAAAGATAAAAATCATCCTTTAAAATTATAAAGAGTTATTGGGGGACTCTGGCCTCCATGTCTGTGTGCAATTCCCTCAGGTCTATGTTCACACAGATGCATGTCAGGAATTTCCTTTCGTTTCTTACTGAACAGCTCCATCACTAGACTGATGCCATCTGGCATCCAGATATTACTCTTTGTCCTCTGGTTTTTTTATGGGTCACACCAGGGTTATATATGGAAACATATTAAAAGCTGTGTATCGTGTTAACATACAAAAAGTGTTTTTCAAGAGTTACAGAATGAAAAATTTTTAAACAATAGCACATCCCAACAAAACCAATCAAACTAAAAATAGCTCAGCCCATACCTTTTCAATCATGACTGCTTGTTTGGCTCTGAAGTATACTGGTGTAAAATGAGCCCAAATGAAAGAGATCAGGTAGCAATAAATCTTGGCTTGTCCCTCATATAAGATATTTCTAAAGAGGGATGAATGATCATTCCCAAGATGAGTCATAATAGATATCCTATCCATGTAGTGACAAAGCACAAAGACTTATCACCATGTTTTGCTATACTATTAGCTATCATCATGTGGTGTTCTTTTTGATCTACATTAATGTATCTAAAGTGCATGTATAACTCTATAATTATGATGGTTTTGTGCTGGAGTAGCATGACAGATCAAACTCTGTGGCTGTGTTATGCAGAAGGTCAGATTAAAGCAAGGGTGGGTTGCTTAATAAGTTTTGGCGAGCTGTTGAGGGCTGCAAGGGTACTTCCATCCCTTGGCAGGTGCCCTACCCCCTGGTCACCATCTTGGGACTGGAAGTAACACCCCCTAGCCCCTGACCTTTGCCACTGGAAGTCCCTCCTCACCCACAGAAATACTCCTTTTGGGAAAGTGGGTTTGCCATCTTAGAACTGGAAAAAAAACAAATTGTATACTAAAAATCAAACATTGACAATAACATATTTTAACTTTATTTTAAAAAAAAATTTTTGTTCTGATTTGTGTGCATTTGTGTGCTGTATATAGAAGTGATTGCATAATAGCTCAAAATGAAGTCTTGCTCTTGTATATGGTGGGGGACAGGGTATAGAGGGGTGGGTGTGGGGGTTGTGGGCGTGTATGTGGGGTGTGGAGGAGGGTGTAGGAGTATGTGTGGATGTGGGTGGGTATGAGGGGTTTGTGGCGGTAGGGTTTGTGGGGATGTGTGGGTGTGTGTGTGGGTGGGTATGGGGTTTTTGGGGTGTGTGGAGGGGGAGGGTAGCTAGGTGTG
>NW_017728950.1:48357397-48359173 GCF_001723895.1 Crocodylus porosus
TGTGTGCATGGGGGGATGTGTGCACATGGGCAGTGGGGTGTGTGCACGTAGCAGTGTGTGGGGCTCCCCCCAGAGATGCGTGGATATGTGGAGATGCACGTGTGGGTGGGGAGGGTGTAGGTGGGTGTGGTGTTTGTAGGGTGTGTGATTGTGTGTGTGGGAGGGTGTGGTTGTAGGGTTTCTGAGGAAGGGTTTGTGGGTATGGTGGGGTGTGCATGGGAGCTCCTGTGCATGCCCCCCCAAGTTGGTCTGCCCCTGTTCTCACCCCACAAGAGCCTGGAGCCCATGTGCTCTGCAATGCCTCCCCACCACTGTGAACAGCATGCAGCCCCAGTGCACCCCGTGCCTGCTCCAGATCCACCCCCACCGGAGCAGGTTAGCTGGAACCCAGGCACAGCCCTGATCCAGCCCGCCCTGCGTTGCCCACCCATGATGAGTCCCGCTGCCCCTCAGCTACGCAGTGTGGCTGGGGCAGCTCCACAGCTGGACTGCCTTTCTAGGCAGCATGGGTGGCAGTGGCTACTTCTGGCTGCTGCCACCACCAGCCCCAGCCCCGCGGTACTGACAGGGACCCGTGCTGCACAGTCCCAACTCTGTGTGCCCCATGCCCACTCTCAACATGAGGTAAAAACAGCTCCTCTCCTTCCTGCTGATGGCAGCTCCCTGCTGCAGCATACTGGAGCCTGCACCATGCTGGACGCCTGTTCTCACCAGGGCTGAGCTGCCCTGTGTCTGCTCTGTGCTGCCACCACTGCCCTGTGGGGCAGCCTGGAGGCAGATCGGATGGCAGTGGAGACACAGGGCAGCCTCACACAGGCTCCTGGCACCTGCAGCAGGGAACCGCCAGCAGCGGGAGGAGGAGGGGCTGCTTTCCTCCCATGCTGAGCAACAGCTTTTGTCCCATGCTGCAGTTGCTGAGCCTCAGCGGGCCAGCCTGGAGCAGGCGCAGGGCACGTGGGATCAGAGCTGTGCACTGTGGGGGGAAAGTGGCCCTTTCCCCTCTCAATGCCAGCAGTTCCCTGCTGCAGCTGCCTGGAGCTCACATGGGGCTGCCTTGCGTCTACACTGCTATCACCACAGCTTTTGGGCTGCCTTGCAAGGCAGCAGGGATAGCACAGAGCAAACGCATGGGGTCTGGGCAACTACAGCAGGGAGCTGCCAGCAGATGGAGGAAGAGGGGCCACTTTTATCCCATGCTGAGCAAATAGCTTCTGTCAGGGGCTACCGCTGCTGTGCCTGGGCAGGTAAGCCTTGAGCAAGCGCAGGCCGCCTGGGGTCAGAGCTGTGCAACAGGTCCCCGCCAATACAGTGGGGCTGAGGCTGGCGGTGGCAGCAGTTGTAAGGACCTGCTTGCCGCCTGGTCTGCCTAGAAAAGCAGTCCAGCTGTGGAGTGCCCCAGCCCTGCTGTGTGTTCAGGGGGTGGCAGGACGTGCCACGGCTGCACTGTGCCTGGGCCAGGAGATCAAGAGACCCTCTCTGCAAGCCAGACAAAGACCTGGCCTGCGGCCCATATTTTGCCCACCCCTGTGTTGCAAAAAATTGTGGTCCATTTCTTGGAGGCCACCAAAATCATAGACACACACTCATTTAGCAGCACAAAAGGTGTATTTGCAAATAGGGTCAGAGCAGAGTCAAAGACTCAGATTACCCTGAATCCCCCACGGAATTTTTGCAAGCTGTATTTATCTTCTTCCTCCTGGGCACGTGTGCAGAAACAGGAACTCTTACAGCTCATTTCCGTTTCATACAAACATATATGTGGTTACATCACTACAT
>NW_017728950.1:48360743-48372927 GCF_001723895.1 Crocodylus porosus
AGAAAGGCTAGGGGGAGGCTGGGGGAGAGTCTGTGATTTAGTATAAGAAGAGCTGTGGCAAGGCTGGCCAAGAAAAAAAAGTCCTTGGCAGTGTTTTTTTCTTATCAGGTGCGAGATGCAAACTGTGCATTTCTAACAATACTCCATTTCTAACACCTGGATCATCATGGTCCCTTTCTTGCTTTAAAGGATCATCATACTCCCTTCCTGCTTTAACAATAATGAATCAATCACAAGATCAGACAAAGCACTGTAAGCCTATGAAATAAAAAGGGAGCTACTAGCTGCTCCTCGAACAGGGGTTGAAAACATTTTTGAAGATGTTGGCATGCCAGGGGCAGATGGTAGGGGAGCCACAAGGGGCCCAATTTTTGCCATGGCAGTGCAGCATGCATGCAGCCGCTGATGGCAATAAGTCAGGCCGGGGCTGCAGACCCCAGAGCAGCTGCAAGCCTACACCAGGGTCCAGAGCCACAGCCCCTTCCCTGCAGTGCATCTTGAGGTGGATGTGCAGGTGCCACCACCACAGAAGCAGGCCATGTTTCTGAACCCTGGTATAGCTGCTTCCAGCCTGCCTGCCACCTGCTGTGAGCAGCCTGGGCTCTGTGCCAGAGGCAGCTGCACACACACCTTTAGGCACACAGTGGAGAACGGCCTGCTGTTGCACTGCCCCAGGCACCTTCCCTGACCTGCGACCTGAGGCATGTGTGCAGCTGCCACTGGTCACGGAGTTGGGCCAGGTCCCAGTGCACTGGTTGCAGCCTCCCAGCTGCCTGCCACATTTGGCCTGAGCTCTGGACTGCTGCTGCCTGTCATGGAGTTGGGCTGCTTGCATTAGGGCTTGCAGTGTCCTGCTGCAAGCAGCTTGGACTCCGTGGCCGGTGGTAGCTGCCCAGAGCCTGGGATGGCTGTGGCATGCTGAGTAAAATGGCCTCACCTGCCATGCTCTGGCACACATGCTGGGGGCTGCAACCCCTGTCTTAGAAGCTTCGAAACTTAGCACATGAGCAAAGACAATAAGTGATGTAGCCAACAGAGGGAAAGGATAATTTTATAGTGAAATTGTTACATTTACTATAAAGTCGTGCTCACAAGGCATCAACACCAAGATAAATAAAAGTATTTAGGCACGTAATTCGTACTAAAATCAGTGGCAGTTAGGGGCCTAAATAGGAACTGCATGTCTGACTAGCCGCTGTCTAATGTTGTGTAGACACCAGGTAAAAAGTAAAATTTAAGGAGGGCAGTGGCATAGTAGGAAATTACACAGGCATGATTTGACTCTGATTATATTCAAACCCATCAGAACTACACAATCTTTTCAGCAAGCATTTCACTTTTCTATACCTGGAACCTCCCCAGGGAGCCCTGGAGGTTTCAAGCCACAGCACCTAATCCTGCCACCCCACAAAGATCCAGTTCTGAGTAAGAGGCAGAAGCCTGCCTTTTGTGGCTTGAACCCTGCTGGGGCTTAATGAAGCGGTTCAAGCTACAAGAAGATGTCCCCCACCCCTTGCACAGACTGGGATTACCCCAGTTTTGTGCACTGTCGTGATTGGAACCGTTTCAGGTTCAAGCCCCAGATAATGCCCCACCATGCTGCTGATGAGCTTATCAGCAGGACTGGGAAGAGCATTGCCTCTGGTGGCATGACCTATTCAGGGGACATCTAGGACAGAACGCTGGAACAAACCCTGCTCCCCACCCTGTGTCTGCTCAGTAGGGCAGGGAGGGGGAATGCATTGGTGACACTGCCTGAACAGTCCAGGGACTTTTTTGGAGTGTTCAAGCAGCAGCAGCAGGATTCCAACATGGCTCTTTGGCAATCTGCTGCTATGCAGATTATCAAAAAGCCAGTTCTGGGTCATGAGGAAAAGCAGAGGACAATGGGATATGGGTCCTCAGGACCCAAAAGAGGCATACAGGCACTCAAGCTGGCATGAGAGATGTGAGATCTTTGTGATAGGAAATGCTTTAATTTTTTGGCAAAAAAGCCATTTCTCGTCATTGAGAAATGCCTTGAACCTGCATATGCTAAGCTTTTGTTCTGGGAGTAAGGTGCTTCTCCTGGCATAAAAGTAACACTTGTCCATAGCCTCAGTTTACCTAAGGGAGCATTGACTCTTAAATGTATTACCAAACATTATTTCTTACTGATTGACTAACATTAATTTCCCTCATGAGACTGGGGTGTGTAAATGCATAGTTTGTGCTTGATCATGGCCTTAATCTGATCAGTAAATAAGCAAATATAACTATCTGCACAAACGTAAAAGATCTGTTGAATTAGAATGTGCCATAACCACATTTTAAATACTTTTAAATGCTTGGATTTCTTTTCTTTTTGTAACCCAAAGCCTTTTTTTATATAATAAATCACATACCCATATTTTTTCCAAATTATTTTAATAAAATTCAAAAAAGCTGCTTCAGCATTTTCAAAATTCAAAAAGCTGCTTCAGCATTTTCTCTGCAATTTATCCATAACCTTTTGCTATAATATGGTAGGTCTCTCATATACAAATTCCTTGTATTAATATTTGAGACAGAATGTAATAATATAAAAAGTAAATTAGAAGATTATTTTTTCTAAAACAATGTCAAAATTAATTCTCAAAATTCAGCTTAGATCTTTTGTCAATAGTCTAAAGTCACAGTTTCTTTTTTCCATTGCATTCCAGCAGGAATGTGGTCTGCATTTCATAACATGATCATATTCCATTGTAAGCAATATGATGACTTTTCGATAAACTTGCTGACAATACAGAAGTTTCATTGTGCTTTAAAGGGGTAATTATAACTTCTTAAATACATACTTTGAGAAACAGCTTCATAGGGTGGGGAGAAAAGATTGAAGAGCACAAAAACTGGGCTACACAAATTAAAAATTAATGCTTACAGATTTATATTACTTTTGGCATTAATGAATAAATGAAAACATAAAATTCATAAGACAAATAGCATCAGTGTGCACATTGTTATCTAGACTACAGCTGCCATTAACATGTGTGTATATGTATATAGAGATATACACATATATATATAATGTAATATATGTGTGTATAACAGTGTGTATATACATATGTGTGCAACAGGGGGCCTACCGGGGCCAATCTTGGCGTGGCCTGCCCACCTGTTCTTAGGCAAACCACTTGCCTTCCCGCCCACCACGCTTTGGTCTTAATTGGTTAATAGATGTAATTAGGCAGGAGGCTGCCCATTTTCTGCCCTGCTGCTAGGGGGCGTTATCTGCAGCTCCATTCCTCCCCTACATGGCAGCCCAAGCCTTGCTGATGGCACATTTGAAAACATCATGATGTCAGTCCCCACGATGGGGCCCAGAATCCTGCTGTAGGATCCCTAACTGAGTTCCTCCCTTCAGGTGACTCTGCTGCCATCATACTGGGCCATATATCTCCCTGCCACCGGTTCTCCTTTGGGTGTGGTCCCCTCACTGGGACCTTTGACTCACACTAGCCCCGGCCCACCTTCAGGCCAGTCGGGATCCCAGGCCCCTGGCTCTTGTGCCCTCTCAGTGAGCCTCATTGCCCTTTTGACCCTCCTGGTCCTGGCCCCCGCCTGGGCCAGTCAGGGGAAGCTCTGGCAGACCTCGCTGCATGACCCATACTCTTATCCCAGGGTCCCCCCCTCTGGGTCCTCCTCCACAGATGTGGGGAGCTGGGGTTACCTCACACCATGACTGGAGCCTCAAGGTCTCACAAGGGACTCTCACTCCCCCCTGGGCAGCAGGTCATGGTACTACTACTGGTGTTATATTCGACCCAAACTCTGCCTCCCCACATTGGAGGACTTACTGGGGTCAGGACTCAGCTCTCTCTCTCTCTCTGGCTGACCCCCTCTCCCTTCACAGGGCTCCACATGCTGCCCCCTCACACTGGGGGCTCCACACTGCTCGTAACACCCCCTTTACTTGGGGTCTCGGGGCTTCCCTCCACAGGTGGGCTCAGGTGGCTGTAGCCATGCCTGGCCCCAACTCTCCTCTTTGGGGTCTTGAACCCCCACAGGGCTCAGGCGGCCTTGGCCACACTTGGCTTCCAACTCTCCTCCTCAGGGTTTGCGCCCCCACAACTACCTCCGGTGGAACGTGACCCACCCTAAGGTGAGGGCTAGGGTTTAAGGTGCCCTGACCCACCTTCCACCAGGGTAGTAACTGGTTTGGCATTTCCTGGGGGCTCCCGCACCACTGGGAGCCCCACCAGGCCACCCACTCCCAGCAGGGTGTAGTTTCCGGTCGTACCCAGGACCAGGAGCCTCCTACCATCCCCTACAGCTCCTCCCTTACATCCAGATGAAACTTGGCAGCCCTCAGGCCAGGCAATGTTATTGCCCACCCTCCAGCAGCCAAACTGCCTTGTTTATATAGGCAGCCCTGAGCCTAAAATGGCTGCCCTCATTAGGCACCTGGAGGCTGCCAGCTCCAGGGCCTTAAAGTGTCAGGCACACCTAGTACCCTGCCACAATGTGGAGGCGGGGGGGGAAGGCAGGTGTGACCCAAGGGTGGGGTGGAGGGGGCAGACATGACACTTGCTTGGCCTGGCAGCAACAATGCATATTATATACAATGTATAATAATGCAATTGCCTTGAATGCAATATTACACATTCCTTTGCTCTCTATCAGTACTCTAATTATAATTTACTTTAGTTCACATTAACTATGCTAAAACGGCAATGCTACTGCATAAAGGATAACATTTAATCAACCTCTTATATTGCTGTAGTTCCAGTGTGATGCACCATGGTTAAGAACAGACATTCAGGGCATTCAGGGGAGGTTAAATCAGATCATAATGGCTGCCTAATATCAGGTAAGTCAGGATGGAGGGGCTAGCTAGGGGGATGACAGTGGGAAGGTGTGATCCATGAGGGATGGGGGAGGTGTGACCTGGGGTGCGGTGGGCAAGGCTGGTATGACCTGCAGGTGGGTTGGGCAGAGCCAGTGTAACCCATGGGGGGTGGGCAGGTGGCAGTAGATCAGGGGCAGATGTCACCCATGAATGGGGTGGGTGGGGCCAGCATTGCCTGGGGGGGAAGGTAGGTGTGACCCAAGGGTGGGGTGGGGGGCAGACATGACACATAAGGCGTGTGGGGGGGCAGGAATGACCCATGGGTGGGGTGGGGTCCCCCCAAGCAAACCTACACCCCCATCCCTCTTCCCACAACTGCAGCTGTACCTGCAGTGGTTTGTGGGATGGGGTTGAGAGGGCTGGCTAGTCAGTAGTGGGAAGCAAAGGGCCAGGAGGCACAAAAAATAGCCCAGTGTGGGGAATGGGAAAACAGCAGCCCTGTGGCTGGTGTCAGTGGCTGGATTTTCTTAGTCCTGGGGAAAACCAGTACATGGATGGAAGTTCCATGTACTGGTTTGATCTAAATCAGGTAAATCTGATACTACATAGATCCAGGTTAATCTTAAACTGGGTTCTGCAATTTTTACACGGTTTGTATGCACAGAACTTCTGTTCACTTACTGATTGCCCATCACTGAGACAGGGTCTGTAAGTGTAAAGTCAGCACCAGAACAAGCTAAGCTTAAATCAGGCAGTCATTTTGAGCCTGATTTAACCTCCCCAAGTGTCTGTACTCAGCCCACAAATTTAACTGCACTGAGAACATTCTGAAGTGTGCCTACAGCTATCTAAAGCTACAGGCGCACTGTTATTACTACAAGGCATGTTCACTACAGTTCTTACTGAACCCCACCTCCCCCCAAAGCCTTGTCCTTACAGTCTCTTCAGCCTCTAAGCCTGGTTGCTAAGAGCTGTAGTTATGTTACTTTTATTATACCTCCCTTTTCATACCAATTAATTATGTTAAGGCTGTTTAATTGTCAGAACATGACAATATAAATTAATTTGAACTGATTTTCTGATGCTTTTAAAATTGCTCATAATTCCTCATCTATTTAAGCAGTCAAGCAAAATATTGGCTTGTGCAGCATGTAGTAGTTTAGTTGTAGCAAATTTCTGCAATTTTGATGCATTTAAAACTTCCATCCCTTGTACCTGAAAGGTGAGTCCTGCATCTGAGAAGTGTTTTTATCCCACTTTTTCATACTGTTTGCAGCACTCAACCAATGCAGTTTTAATTTACGTTGCAGTACTTGCTATAAATGATGTTTTTTCTTTACTTTACTGATTTTTCCAAATGGGTAGCATAAGCACACACAGGCTGTAAAAAATTAGGGGGAGGAGAACAGCTGGGACAGAAAAAGGCAGAGATACTTCCCTTCCCCAAACCTGTTAACTTTTCATTTATGGATGCAGTCAAAACTGCCATCCAGATAGCCCTGCAGTGGGGTGCAAGGACAATACCTGTTCCCTGGGAAACAGAGTATTCACCAAGGTCTAGATTGCTTAGGTGATAAGAGGAAGAACTATAAATGGTCTTGGGCTAGGCAAAAGCATAACTCCTCTGTGTGTGGGGGTGGGCGGAGGAAGCAGGATGTTGCCTCCTGTTTTTGCCAGTGACATATATGTTAAACAGCTATTTAAATATCACCCCCAACAGTGGCACATCTCTGGCCACTACTCCTACCACTACTGCCACTCTGCCCTCCCCACAGCTAGAGCCAGAACCAGAGCCACTGCCAGAAGGTGCAGTGAGGCACCACCCTTAGGCAGTGCTTAGGGCTCATGCCCCACTCACCCAACCATCCTTATGCTACTGCAAACATAGGAGAACCCCTGGAAGGGCGATGGGACTGAGTAAAGTCATGAACTCAGTTTCTCCAACTTAGCTGAAAATTGACACAACCTTCAGTGAAATCCACTGGCTTTAGTGGGAGTTGGATAAGGCCTTTATAACCTAAGGAAAGAATTGCATGCTGTTTTAAGGTTGAATGATGATTCAGTGTAGGCTTTGAGTTTCAACCTCATAATAGGCTGTGTTCAACGAATTATGGTTTAAGACTTACGATGGTTCTTCAGACACCACAGCTCCTTCTTCCAGCTCTTGAGCTTGTTTATACCATGGCAGCTTTGCTTCTACAGGAAGTTTCTCTGTGGAACATACAAAGCACATGAAAACAGAAAACATGCAGGAACAATTCTATGGACATGGGGATCATTTCTGTAAGTGAATGTGCCTGTATTTACAAATGTACATGTGCACGGTGAACAGCAGAGAACAGGGAAAGGGTGAGAGACTCTGTTGTTTCTTGGAGTATACAATATTTGAAGAAATATGGTCAATAAGAGAGCTTTTGCTTTTACATTTCTAGAAAGAGCTTGGCTAATTATGTGTATAGTCTGTGCAGGTGAACATTTCAGCAAAGCATTTTTTTCAAAAATAATATTCACATCCAAGTTGGCTTGTGAAACCATTCATTTTGAAAATCAAAGGGGAAAACCAATTTTAAGTCATTTTGTAGAACCTGAATATTTTGAGCTGCATATTATGGCTTTTGTTTTTCTGAATTTGCAAAATACATTGAGCCTCTAGTCCTTCTCCCTACCATTTAGAAATAAATCATTGTGTAGTGCATCAAATTCATTTCCACAAGTCACAAAGGAGGAAGTTCAATGTTGTGTGGGGGGCTGGCAGCACTTCAACCTCATGTAAGCTTTCAAAATTAATGCCTAATTGAGGCTTATATGATGCATAAGTCCTTGTGCTGGCTTTCACGCCAAAACTATTTTCAGCAGAGGACAAAAAAATCCCCAGAAACCCATATTGACTCCATAATAGACCATCATTAACACTGCATTGATCAAGTGTCCAAAACCCTATCTACCTTTAAGTGTTACAGCCTCACAAGGCACATTAAACTGATAGATTATGACATTGAAGAAAATCCAGGTCTGATGAGTGATACCACAAGAATGAGAGAAAACCAAAACAAAATAGTTCAGTGATGTTCTTCACCTTTAAGCTTATCAGTTCATCAACTGTGTGGATTTAAAAAATGAGTTGGATACTTTATCTGTCATTTTTGATGGAAAACATAACAGCTGCTTTTTCCCTCCCTCCACGATCTGCATAAAATATAATAAGCTGTTTTGGGGAAGAAAAAAGTCCATGTTGAGAGCTAAATTCTGTTTTCACAGTGGCATTACTTTGGACAATCTGTGCTTAACTCAATAGAACCACTCTGGCTTTACATTGGTATAAACTGAAAGCAAATTAGGCATTACTCCTCCAAGTCACCTCTGAATTTTTACTGAGTATTTTTGGTCAGCATTAGAAAAAAATAGCATGGAACACCAAAGTTGAATACAAAGGATGAGAACCAGGGTCAGGTCTCTTTACCACTTCAGTCCCATTTAAGCCTTCTAGATTCAGTAATGCCAGCCTACAACACCACTTGTGCTGGCCTACAGCTAAGGGTTAATTTGACCTGAAAGGAATGAAAATTTTCAGGTATTTGGTGCATGTCGTACTGGAAATTTTGTATGACACTACCTCAACTGCCAGTAGCGATATTAGTAATTTATAAGGATCATAATTTGCAATACCACATCTTAGCTACTGCAAACAATGCAAGCAGACAAGTAAATGCAAAGGTTCCTGGGAATAAATTAGTGGCTGGGAGGGAAAAGCACAACAGTAGAGTTGTTATGCCTTCATTACCAGAAATAACTAGCTAGGATCCTTTTCTCCTATATTTACTGGTGCTGTATAAGGATGAATATATGCCAAAACAGCTCTTAGATTAATCTGTATTTTGCTGCATTTGTTATCCAAAAATGTAAGACAGATGTCTATTTATACACCATACAGCTTATATTACAGGCTTTGGAAAGCCAGAAATTATTACTTTGCTTTCATTTTTAATGCTGCTTCTTACAAAATGCAAAATATACTCTTCTATGCAGATAACTACAAAATTACTTTTTTTATAAGTTTTCATTTTGGGGTGTGGATGTGGGAAGAGATGGAAGTAGAGTAAGTCCAATAATTTAAATTATAAAATGAACTACTGTATTAGGGGTGCGATTTGACATATAAGGAAACAAAATAAATTCCTAATGTAATTCAATGAAGAAGCTAACATTTTAGAGATAAAAGAATAGCTCACCTTTCGGTAACAGATTTCTGTTTTTAATATGGTACAAACTCTTAGACTGTGTTATTCAACGCAACTGACAAGAGGAGCACTTCATTCTCTTCTAAGCACTGCATTCTCTTCTAATATTAAGAACCGATATTTCAGCTACATGCACTCTGGGCCAGATACAGGCTTCTACCAGTCTAAACTCAGAACAGAAGTTCAGCACACACAGACTGGTTTAAAAATGGTGGAACCTGGTCTAAGATTAGGAGGTCTTCTCACAACCAAAGGGTGAATGTGTTCTGCTTGTTACCATTCTAAACTAAACCGATTACAGAAAACCACATAACTTAGATCCATTCTGTTTTGGGCTTTTTGAATGTCTGTACCTAGCCCTGAAATGTACCAAATGATCCTTTATTAGTCTTGTACACAGTCAGCACTGACAAATGCCCAGGCCCTGGCTCTAACTCATGGTGCTTTACATAATGCTGTTAGCCTCTTGGGTTGGGGTGGAGGGGCAAGGGGAGGAGAGATGGAGCTACCCTTTGGAGTTGATTGAGTAGCCCCCCCTCCCCCGCAACTGTAGTGTTGTCTGCAGGAAGGGAAGGGGGAGAAGCGAGGGGGATGGGGAGGCTAGTTTCAAAAAGTTAAGTTAAAACTGCTGTTTGCCCTTCTATTTCATACAGAGAACATTAAGATAAAGATTTGTTCTTTATTTTCTGTTTTACTGGGTCAACCGGATGGAATCATTGATTTTCTGACCTGTGTTAACCCTGCTTCAAAAAGCAATAGTAAGGTAGGAGGAAGTATTGGACAGAAGATATGTGTTTTTCTACAGATATTGGCTATAATAATGTTAGGCTTGTTAAATAAATCATCTCTTTTTGGATCGATCTCTAGCAGCATTCAAGGCCACAGGAACATGGGGCTGCAAATTGTACCACCTGATACATATGGAAGCATTGAACCTGAAGCAGTTTACATTTAAAACCAAACCAAAAAAAAGGTCTTCAGATGAAAACAACACATGGCATGTGTGGTTCTCCTTTTGTGAGGAGATGAAAGAAAGAATGAACCACTCAGTATTACATTATATAATGTACGATTGGAAGCTGCTCTGATACTACATCAGTATTGTAATTAATTCCATCCTTTATTATGATTGGAAAGATCTTTTTAAATATTATCTTCCATTAGCAAAGTGCTACAGGGACAATGTAACTCAGCTGGAGTACACCACAGATGAATCTGGACTTCCTCTCTAGGGGCATCTATACATTAGGCTGTGTGAAGCTTCAGTCTCTGATTTAATCTGGTGGAGATTTGGCCTGATTTGGTGGCTGAATTTCCGAATCGGAACTGAATCAGAGGACCTTTTAATCTCTCTGAATTGAATCGGAACCCACTGAATTGGTTCAGAGAGAATTGGAAAGATTCGGTGATTCTCTATATACCTCTAGACAGCAGGCGGCTCATAAATGCTGCAATGCTGGGGCACGTGGAGTGTCCCACAGAAGCGTGGGGGGCTCCCAAGCACATTCAGCAGCAGACCCAGAAGTGGACCAAAAGCACTTCCAGTCCACATCCGGGTTCACCACTGAGCATGCACAGGGCCCCCCATGCTTCCATGGGATGCTCCATCTGCCCCAGCATTGCAGTGTTCATGAGCTGCACCTGGTACCTCGAGGCATGTAGAAAAAAACATTTAAAGCTGTGTCTATGTCTGAATCACTGATTCTCCAATTCAGCATCGAATCTTCAGATTCGGCCGAATCAAGTCAGGGACAGCGAGCTGAATCAATGAATCAAATTACTGTCCCTGATTCGTGCCGAATCTGAATCCAAATAGAATAGGGCCTTCTTCACATGCCCCTACTATACATGTGCTCTAGGGGCAGGAAGAGGGGCTTTAGTTAGAGTGGCTTTGAGCAGCTACCGCATCACGTGTATTCAGTTTCCTGTGCTTCAAAATGGTGACGGGAGCCAATTTGAAACATGGGGACACTGAATACATGTGATGCAGAGGCTGCTGGAGCAGTCTTATTAGCATGCTCCTGCAGACTTGCAGTAGACTCAATTAATTGAGTCTGCTCCAACATGGGCTAATTAGCACGTGTCAGAGCAGAGGTCCATCATGTGCATAGGTGCCCTAGGGTGCTGAGTCCACAACTGACAATACTAAAACAGGAGCCTATTAAGGAGCTACAGGATGCCAGTGACTGGTGCAGTAATGGCAGAGTCTGGTGGGTAGCAGTTCATAAATTACTGCATTCAGGTGAACTCAGGAAAGTGTAGTTAAGATACCAAGATGCAAAATCATTTATTTTATGTGGAAGAGCCCTACCTTTGGGTTTATAGCAAGGAGTGCGTACGATGCATTCTTCCTTTATGTGAGGCTTTGTTTTTGGGCTGCAGCCTCCTGTGTGCATCCCTCTGTGATCAATGCACAGAACTACACGGTATTTAAGCCCCTGTCCACATGTTATAGTGCACTGAAAGAAAGAATAAGCACAGAATCTCATATATGCAGTAAATACAAAAAAAAAAAAATCCCCAAGGGAAAAATGTTGTATACAAGAATAATGTATTAGCAGTAGAGGGCAAAATTGGGAGCAGAAACAGGTCACATAGATGATAGATCAGTCATGTTATTTGGTACTGACCAGTTAAGAAAAAGCTGACCGACAGTTGCTGTTTCTTCCTTTCTGTTTTGTACAGTTTGCTTTAGACATTTGGCTACTGAGTTTCGCGTAGTGTCACTCCAATACCACTCTCAGCAGTGGCCACTTGGCCTCTGGTCATTAATTCCATATCTGACTTGCTTACTAACATCTTGTCATTTTCAGCTATGGCCGCTTCTCTTCTGCTTGCACTAGGTACTAGAACTTACAGAATGTAACACCAAGATATTTTGGAAGATGGCACTATGCAGAATGAGAAACCATTTTGGCTTCATTCCTTCAAACATTTTCTCATGTCCGATTTCTTGTTCTTAGTAAGATACAGCATTTTTTCCTCAGGAAACCAGGCTTCAGAGATAGCTGGACTGGAGACATCTAAAGAGCATTAACCAAAGAGAATGACAGTAAAAAGTAACAGCGTGGAGAGGGTCCAGAGGAGGGCCACTCGCATGATCAGGGGACAACAGTGCAGGCCCTATGAGGAGAGGCTA
>NW_017728950.1:48373037-48413354 GCF_001723895.1 Crocodylus porosus
TGGGGGAGTCCCTGTTCCCCCGTGCGCTGCCAGGAGTTCCCAGGAATAACGGTCAAAAGCTGGCATGGGGTAGATTTAGGCTAGCTATCAGGAGGTGCTACTTCACGGTCAGGGTGGCTAGCATCTGGAACCTACTTCCAAGAGAAGTGGTGCTGGCTCCTACCCTGGGGGTCTTTAAGAGGAGGCTGGATATACACCTTGGTGGGGTCATTTGACCCCAGTACTCTTCTGCCATGGCAGGGGGTCGGACTAGATGATCTACTCAGGTCCCTTCCGAACCTAGAAACTATGAAACAGTGCTTTGCATTCAAACAATGCATAATAATGAATGCATATTATGTGTTCATTATTATCCTTGAAATCTGTTTTTTTTTTTGAGGGGGGGAGGATGGGAGACAGGACAGGGATGGGGACTGAGATAAATAGGCTAAGTGACTCATCTATGGTCAGGCCTCTTGAAACAGAACTCACACCTCTCTGTTTCCAGTCTTGTGCCCTTAAACACAAGGAGAATCCAAGCTTGGTAAGTAAGTGGGGATCACAAGCACCACGCAGTGATTACACATCATGATCACAGTGGTTTCCTGCATTTTTAGCTCAGATGTCACAATACTGAGCAACCTTAGGCTTAACTTGATAATTTCTTATTGCCATGAGCAATGTCAGAGGGGATAGTGGTCCCCAAACTCTGAGCTATGGGTCTAATCAGGCCACAGGTCAGATATCCAGGATATGAGATTTGAAGTCAAAGGCAGGTGATAAATGTGTATTTGAACACATCCATGCTCCTCTTCAGTATGGTATGTATCATCATATTTATCACTTGTAGCTGATTGTTATTAAATGTGGCCCATCTGATTTGCTCTTTCATCCACCTTAGTTGATGTTATTAGTCCTGAATATTTATTCGGTCAAAATAATACACCAGGTAAATGGCAGGCAATTTTCATAGGCTCATTAAATTATCACAGACTTTTAGTGAAACTGAAGATCTGGTCCCAATGCATTAAATAAATAATCAAAGTAAAAAACCCAAACAACCAGAACTAATTACCGGAGACCACTCTTGAGCCAGCCACTTTGGACAATCAAATATGTTGCAGGGCTGAACAACAGGCATCTTTGGAGTGTACATGCACTTCCACTCTTCCACAGGGCTGATGTGCCCCTGAATGTCTTCCTCTACACAAGAGACTGTGCGGCTCTGAATGCCTCCTCTACATGAGGAGGAACAGGCTGTCCATGGAGTACTTTCCCACCTGCAAAACAAAGCATCAATAAAGGGGAAAAAAAGAAAAATGCCTAAACTTTTCGGTAGGTCCCTCCCAACTCCACTCTTCTCCACAACCTCTGTTTTTGGACTAGCAAGTCTTGCTTTCTTAAGGAAAGCCTGAAAAAGAAAGCATATGTCTATATATTGTCTTTTAAAGAAGTCTTCTAAGTTAAAAACTAGTGGTAAGAACCTCCCGCTTTTCCAGGAACCAAGGATATCACAGAGAATTTCAATTAGCAGGATCATTATATCCTGGTACAATGTGCCATGTCTTGGGAAATGCAAATCCCAAGGCAATGGAAGCTCAATATGCCTTACTGCTAATGTCCTTACGCGAAGAAGCCAGGCCACCCATTACTACAATCCCCATATGATACTGTTAGTCAGGGAAAAACAAAGACAGAAGGAAAATTTCCAAAGTGAATAAAATGAGATTGTGATAAAGCATGTATGAACAGTGGATAAGGCTATATCTAGGGATATACTGATGCAGTTAGTAACGATCAAAGAAATGATGGGAAACAATGTTAGCTTTGTCTGACTAGTACTGAAATAATGAAAGGAATTTAGAGACAATTTAATTAGATTGACAGGTGGCATTTTGTTGAGAAAAAGAAAGTGAAATATTGACAGACAGATGTATATATTTTCAGAAAGCTGTTGCTACTTTATGAGAGTAAATTATATATTTAAACATACATTTCACAAAAAATACATGCACTGTATAGGTGTACCAACAATACCTGTGCGTATTTGTGTTTATACATATATACATACTTATAAAATACACACAAGGGTATGTACATATGCACTGAAAACTTGCTGGTCTGGAAGCAAGTCATGTTGGCAACTATTAGAAAGAAGATACTGAATTGCTGATCTGATCAGGCAGTCCCTGGATAAAAACAGTCTCCATGGGTATCTGTGCATTAGAATGGCCCAAAATTTTTCAACAAAATATTTTCCAAATGAAAGTAACTTTTCAACATTTTCTCTCTCTTTTTTCTTTTAACAAAAGGATCAAAATTTGTCAAAACAAAAAAAATCAATTTCAGCAAAAAAAAAATCTTTGGCTTTTAACCAGAATAAGGCTTTTTCTCCTTCCCCATTGCAATAATGTTAATTTAGTAATTAAACAAAATTTAAAAAGTTACAGAAATATCACAGGAGATGAATGCATTAGACTTCTTCTCCATTTTTTTTACCCTATCTCCTAACTGGTACTAATGTACACATATGGTGCATACAGGCTACATAATAGCTGGCTTCATGGTAAAAGAGTTTCACTAACATCAAGATGTGATGGCTGCATTGTTTACAAGTGCCAAAGACTCTGGTGACTTATGTAAATTGCCCCAGAGGAGTGCTGACACAACTTCCCGTGTTCCACATGTAGCAAAACCCCCAGTTTTTCTTTTTCTTCTTTTAAAATGCATTCCCCCTCCCCTTCCCTAACCATTTTGTACTTTGTCTCTCCCTCGCTATTCCCTATAGATAAGTACAAGTAGGCTAAGATATAGGATAAGCTTTAACATTTTATTTTAGGTAGTAAGTTTTAATTTTTCTCTCCCCTCTTTGCAAATAAGTGCCCTGCTATTTTGATATAGATATCCACTGTTTTATACGTGATAATTATTATGTTTGTATTGATTCTTTTTTACTGCTTTTATATTGTGAGATTACTGTTTTAGGTCTTTAGGTAAGTTAGCATAAGTCATGTCAAGTTTCCATCTTGTAATGTCAAGCCTTCCTCTTATCCCCATGCCCAGTTGTGTAACCTATGACTCATACTACCCCTCCTATGTAACTTGGTTCCTGAATGAATGGGGATGAATTGAGAGTAGGCAGTAGGTCTAAAAAATAGCTCCCTCTGAATGACTGAGCTATAGACACCAATACCTGGACCAACGACCCAGCCACTGGAACCACCCACAGCATTCAAGAAACAAAAGATGCAGCAACCCACCATTGTGCCAAGGCTGCACATGCTCAATATGAACATCTGGAAACCTCTGGAACAGGACTGACCTTGCCTGAACAGGCCTTCCCATAGGAGATCATAGGTAGTCTACCCCATAAAAAGGGGTAGTGAAGACTGACTCCATGGAAACGCTATTTCCATCTGGACCAGACCAGCTCCAAGTCTCACTGCCTCCCGGACAACACCGAGCTGAAGGAGACCCCAACTGGCCATCAAGGACCCACTTTCAGCCTGGGATATGTAAATATCACCTGCATATTTCCTCCTCCAATTTGGACTCTCTCTCCCCTCTCAGATTTCAGCCCCTGCACCAAGCCTCTTTAACGTCTGCTGCGATTGTCTGTCTGTGTGACTGTGTGTGTATGCGCAAAGGAACCAATAAAATATCGTGTCACCATCTCCCCTGTTCAATAAAACCACTGCAATTTGTAACCCTGAGTTGGGTTGTGTTTTACTGAGCCCCGGTCGCTTCCCTATCTTAAATTCCAGTCTCTTTCTCCCTTGGCTCTCAGCCCTGTTCCTGCCACTTTTTGCCTCCCCTCTGTCCCTTTTCTGCAGGCTCTTAGCCCCGTTGCTTTCTGCAGGCTCTCAGCCTCGTTCCCGTCACTTTTTGCTTCTTGCCACCTCTTCCCAATCCCTCTCTCTCTCTGCCTTCTCTTTCACTCTTTCTGTCTGTTCTCCAGCTTCCCCCACCCCAGCAGCCCCACTCTCAATTTTCCTCTCCCCACGTACCTCTCTGCTCCTCTGTAGCCTCCTTGCTCCAGCTCCAGCCTCTGGGCTTCTCCTGTTGGCTTTCTGCTTTCAATTAATATCAATTAACCTTGAGTTACCCCAACTTCCTTCCAGTCTCCTGGTTCTAATCCCAGCACTGGCAACTTTCATCTCAGTCTCCACCTAAAATAACCCCAAGCCTCAGCTCCTCAGCACAGCTCTTTCTAGTCTACTGGTTCTAATCCCAGTCCCAGTGATTTTCTCTCTCTCACCTTAACCTTCTCCCAAGTACACCAAGCACATACATACACACCACACCATCCAAGTTAGGAACTCACCTGTGTGTATCTGTAGGTGAGTGGTATGTATGTGAACTGATACACATGTATGCCACGGTGTGAATGATATACGAATTAGTGATCTGTGTATGTGTATTGGGTGTGCAGGTATTGGTAATTGATTCTGGTCTAATTTCTTTTGGTCTGTATAGTGTGTGTAGGTGCTTGAATTGGTGATAGGCGTGCATTTGCCTAGGCTGGTAATTTTGGATGTGTACGTGCCTGAATTGCTAGTGTGCATGCCAGGTGGGGGTGCATGCACCTAGAGTGTGTATATGCACCTAGTGTGTGTGTGTATGCACCTAATTGCTTTTTGAGTGTGTGCCTGTGTAGTTGTACGTTACGCCCTCCTGTCTAACAACACAATATTGAGATCCTGAGAGTTGGCCTGACCCTACAGGGCAACACACATATCCCTCAGATATAGGGTTAGCACTGTACCTGTTTTATTTTACTGGAGACTTTTCCCAATAATGCTGCACTGTGTATTCAGGACCCTTAGGTACTTGAGGTCTGACAGCACAGGCTGCAAATTGGAACTCATAAATATTTAAAACTCTAACAAGAACTTCATATAGCTTTTCCATACATGACAATGGGAGGGTCTGAAATCTCAGGACCTTTTAGGGGAGTCGACAGCTGCTTTTAAAGGCCACTTTCCAGATGCTTTGTGCTGCCTTCGAGGTAGCTGCTTGGGCCAGGGTATGAAATAAGGGCCCAAAATTTAGCCCACAGGCTACACCAATCTAAAATGGCTGAAGGAGTTTGTGACTCATGACTCTTAAAGCAGGGGTCATGGTTACTTGTGATGTACTCAGTATGCAACTGCTATCGCCAACTTGTGATGGAGACGTTGCAGAAGCTGGAATTAAGCATCACAAAACTGTATGCAAGTATTACATTTAATGAAGGACATATTCCTACCTCCATGATAAAACTCATGGCAGAAGCGTCTAGACAGAGAAATGTCTACAGGCAGCCCATCCCAAAATTCTTCCCAACTCACTCCCAAACTTCCAGATCCGTTAGGGGCTTGCTACCCATTCTGCTATGGCTTGAAGGTGTATTGCTTTTTCTGCTTAAGCTCAGTAGGTCAGAAGGCAGGAAGACAATCTGTATCTCCCTGATCCTAGCCCATCCTCTTAATCAGCCCAGTCCTTCCACTGATCCAGTCAGACTCAACTCATTGCATGGGCTCTGGACCAGTAAGGACTGAATAGGGAGGAGAGATGGTGCTGAGGAGGTCTCTGATCCACACTTTCTTATGCAAGCGGATGAGATCCATGCAGAGACTCCCCTGCAACCTTGCGATTTTTAAGTGGTCGATAGTACCATTCAACAGTTGGGTTCCTGATAAGAGTGTCTACAGATGAATGCTGGGATTGGGGGAGTGGATCTAAAAGGATTGTTACAGGGTGAAAGTAAAACCCAGAAAAGCTTGAGGACCAGTCTTGTGCCTTTGATCATTCCCATGGAATGATATTTTTTCTTGATTTCTGTGTTGCTGAAAGCCAAATACATCAGGGCATTTTGAGCCTTTATTTTGGATGTTCTTCAACTGTTGAAAAGCCTCTGTCAAGTTGCCAGTGCAGGATGCTTTTTGCTCAAAGACAGTCCTTCCACTGTTGAGTGCTGCTGATTCATCCTGTGATCTATAGAGTCTCTCCCTCCCTTTCTCTCTCCTTTCCTTTCTCTGTTGATGCTCATGAACTTTGTTCACAGTTAAAATGAAATCTTTTCTAAGCCAAGATACCTGTCTTTTATTAACAGGCTCTCCTTTTCACCCATTTATTTTGTTAATTTTTGAGTTTTTGAGAGGGTATGTTTGCGAATTCTGTTTCAAAGGACAAAGAAAAGAATTTTCCGAAACAGGAGGTGGAGATCTATTTTATGTCTAAGGTGATAAATAAGCCTAATGAGATAAGTGGCAGATATATACTGCCAACAAAGGTCTTTAATTCATGCAAAATATGTGGCTTTGTGTTCATATGCCAAATGCCTGCCTTACCTTGCAGTACTCAAACTACATATATCATAGCTAAGAGGTGACAACCTGAGAGGCGGCTACAATTGTAGGCAAAACCAAGTTGCTCTGCTCCTAGCTCTCTCATTCTGTTTGGGATGGCCATTATGCAGCCCAATACCATAATTCAAGTCTGGATGAAATGTTGTTATGCACAGAGTACAACAGAGATCTGTGGTATTTGTGCAAGGCCTCACTGAGGTTTGGGAGAGGTCACTTTCTCAGCAAGGTGAGATAAACATATTGGCTAATAGGAGCCTTTAGTAAAAATGGGAAGCCCAACAGTACAAGGCACGAGCAGGGAATGAAACAGTAGAATGTCAACACTGAACTGGAAGGACACATTCTACTTATTGATGGGCCTGTTTAATCTGTGACAGCACTGTTGGTGCTGATCCTCCGTTGCTATTTTTTGGGTTCCAAACTTCTACTGATACAAAGGCCATAACACAAGTTATCAAGAGATAAGCCAGGGAGTGAACTCACAGCATGTTAGCTACTCTACAGTAACTGTCTATCCATATATTCTTACTCTAGTAGTGAATGCAAGGCTCATTTTCATGGAGAGAGAAGTTATAGCACATTTACCGTGGGATAGAAACTTGCCTGTGTTTAGTCACCGAGGGACAGCTGACAAGCTATGAGTTCACACCCAAGCCTTCCTTGCTACAATAATGGGTTCATATGCCCAGTATGGAGCAACTTTTCTATGATTTTTAAAGCAGCTGTTTATACTTTAATGGCATTTGTAATTGTAATACCATTAACAGGGTACATTGCAAATTTCTTATTTAGTTTCTGGTTCTGCAAATGTACCTGAGAGTAGGTATACCCAAAAAAAACCAAAGGAAATTGCATGGCTAAGTAAAGTTATTCATGTCACATGTATGTGTTTGCAGGACTGGGTCTTTCCACACTATTTATTTATTTAAAAAAAAGAAAAAGACTGACCCTTCCCCCCCCCCAAAAAAAACCAACACAAAGCAACAACAACAAAAAACACCACTTCCCTCCTCTTTTAAAAACCCTATAACTTGTTTAAGAGAGACACTAATACATAACATGCAATGAAAGCTTCTGGGATTTTACATCTGTAGCCTTATAATACTTTGTGGAATATATTTGCCACTGCTGAGGAGGCAGTTTAACAGTTAGTTACAAAGCCAGTGCTGACAGTCGCAGTCAGGGAAGGTTAAAGGAAAGGAGGAAGACAAGCATATATATATATATATATATAGATAGATAGATAGATAGCTAGATAGACAGAGAGAAAGAAAGAAAGAGAGAGAGAGAGAGAGAGAGCACACATGAGCAAGAGCACTCAAGAGAGAGATCCAGTAAACTCAATCACACTGCATTACTGCTTCAACTTTGATGTAATTTTAGTTCAGCATTAATAGGCTTTATAACAATCAGATTAGCACGTGAGCAACTCATGATTATTTGGCAGTAGAGTTCAGAACAAGGGAAAAGCAGCATCTGCCACCTTAGTTCTACAGAAAAGCAGCAATGCAGAAAAAAGGAGTAAACTTATTTGTTAATCCTACTGTCTGGTTGATTGCTTTACGTACCGAGGAAGGGGATGGTAGAGGTCATAGGGCATGATCTGCTTGTATCCATCACTGTTAGGAACAATAATGCCAACCCTCTGAGTAGAAGGTACACACAATAAAATAAACACTAAATGATTATATTATACAACTTTTTTCTTTTTTACACAGTATTAAGTAAAACTGACAAAAACACTAGTTATGTTGCTAACATTTTGAAAAACAAACATAAGCTTTTTTGTAGTATTTCTAGTAGTATGCAGGTGGTTATATAAACTAACCACTTAGTTCACGCTGGAGCCAGGTATAGACATTACACTTTTACCAGTCTAAGTGATTGGAAACAAGTCTTTACTGGTAACAGAACAGAAGTTCGGCATACATAGACTGGTTTAAAAATGGAGGAACACGGTCTAAGATTTGCCCCTCCTACCAAAGGGTGAATGTATGTTCTATTCACTACAGATGTAAACTATGCTTCTTATGGAAAACTGTACAACTTAGATAAGTTCTGCCTTGGGCTTTTTGAATGTCTGTACCTAGCCTGAGTGGTTAATGATCTCTTATTCAGGTGTCACCCTTGTGACCAAAAATATTGGTCCACTATTGCAAATGACCCACATACTTTCTTCACTTATGGAGTAATTACATGTCAGGAGGGATCCATTTTTTTACTATTCCTAACACTTCCACACTTAAAGCTTAATTCAAAGGCCACTGAAGTCAATGAAAAAATCAATTTAACTTCCTTGGACTTGGGGCAGGCTCTTATTTAACCTTTATATGGTTGTTTCTGCCCTTCGGATGAAACAATCCACTGTGTACACAGGAACTTCTGATAAGAAACTGAGGGCATTCTCTGTGCAGGGACCTCATCTCTTGTATTCATGACTCCCCATGCCACATTCTTCTTCACAAGCTTATCCATTTATTCGGGCCTCTTTAGACAAACTGAGTTGAGGGAGAAACTGAACTCTGTGTGATTTTTTTATGCAAGATGGTTACTGTGGTTTGAAGATTTTCTATTATTTTTGTCTGCTGTGATATCATTAACACATGTAAAAATGTAATAGGTATTTATGTAAATAAAATAGGTACCACTGAGTGTACCATATTAGCTATTATGATATTGGTTATTTACAAGGTGAATAACATCTGGGAAATGGCCACTTGCAGGGTTCTATCACATTGTGGGCTCAGGTGTGGATGCTAGCTTGGGATTTAAAGTTTTGGTAGGATGGTGGGCTTTGATGGCTTCTAGCGTGGAGTAATGCTCTACCTGTCTGAATCCCCTGCTACTGGAAACTCCTGCTGATCTTTGACTGTTGTATTCAATGTGTCCCACAGCCTAGCTGGTGGTTATCAGTTTGTCAGGTGAGGAATCTGCAAGGGGCAATGTAGCAGGGGCTCAGAGGAGGGCCCTGCTAGACCCCCACAGGAGGGGCCAGGACAGGGAAAATCACTCCTGGCAGGGCTCGGACGAGTGGTGCCATCCTGACCCACCAGCTGTGAACCATGAAAAAGAATTTACCTGGCCAAGTCTGGGAATACCACATCACCCGGCACACTGAGGGAAGCTGCCGGGAGCTGTGGGACTTCTCCAGCAGAGACTGCATGAGCAGTGCTGCCCCAGTGCTCTGAGGGAACTCTGGGAGAGGGAACCTGCCCAGCAAGGGCCAGAGGATCCAGACTGCTAGGGAAACATCAGGGGAGGCAGACTCGCCGGTCAGAGTCCTGAATGAATGGTGCTTCCCCTGTGCACTGAAAGGAGCTCTGGGGAAGGGAGCAGGGGCTGCAAACCAACCCGGGGAGCATGTGCCCCAAGGGCCTATGCTGATTGGCTGAGGGAAAAACCCAGGAAGTTTAAAGGGAGAATGCCGAGAAGGGCTCAGTGTTCAGCGTGGAAGGAGGAGGGGACACTGCAGCAAGACTGGGAGGAGGACTCTGCCACAGCCACGACCCAGCCAGCTGAAACCTTGAGGGATGCCAGAGAGACTGCAACCCCAAGGGAGGAGGCAACCCAATCAACTATTCAATTAAGTGAAACTGGATGGTGGGGTGCTTATGGGTGGCCCCAGCAGCTGAGAAGACAGGGACACCAGGAAGAAAATACCCCAGGGAATGAAGGGTAAACCTTCAGGAAAGAGGGCAAGAGGGGATACTGGAGGCAGAGAGCCTCATAGGGCCCTAGCAACCCAGGTAAAGGAGGGATTTGCCCAGAGAAACTGAATGAAAGAGCCCACAAGCTCAGAGCCCTTATGGACAATAAAGCTGGAGTTCAGCACAGGCTAAGTTTTCTTTTGTTGTGTCATTCAGTAATCTCAGACTAGGGAAATATAGCAGGAGAAAGCCAGACCCGCTGCACACTTGAGTTCTGATTAATTAAGCTAGACAGTCAACACCGGAGACCCAGTGAGGCATCGAAACATGACCTCTGGGACTGGAAGGTAGAAATCCCATCTTCCCAGAATCCACAGATCCCAGAGAGAAGGAAGGTTACCACAAGCTGGACAAAACACTCAAGGAGGAACAACCCATCCAGAAGATATGGCCATCAGCTATTTCCGAAGCCCACAGCCAAGCTGGGTTGGAAAGGAACACCAAGGACTAGTGACACACACTTGGTGCCAACAAGACGATATGACTTATCACCCAAGAGGAAAGGTGCAGGGTGTAGGAGTGGTGGAGCCCTGTGGAAGACTGACCTTGCCTGTACAATCACCTGAGATACCATCTATACTCCTGAAGAATAACTTGACATCAAAGATGTGGCAGGAAAGAAGATGAGGTAGAGGTCCCCATGATTCCAATGGGATGAACAGCAGCAAGTAAGCCCACCCACAAGCATAATATGTTGTTCAGAACTGAAGAGCTATAGATTATGCAGGTGCTAGGAGGTCCCTTGGGAGGAACCATCATGGAGCTGAAGAAGGTCATAGTGAAAAACAAATTCATGAAGTGAAGTAAATGGCTGTGGCTCCACAACAGCTGGACCCAGACTCTGTGCTGGTAAGTATGGGGTGGGGGGGAGGAGCTGGAGGAGGGAGAAGGAGATCATGAGGGGACTCCAGCCAGGCCTCATCCCCTGCCCTCCTGAATGTCCTCTGACCTCCGCCCACTCTCCCAGCCCTATCAATGGCTGCCCCACTTGGCTCCAGGATCCCAGCACTTAAAAAAAAAGTCCCATACACACTGGCTGCTACAGCAGCCATCAGGGCCTCTGGGGCTCATGGCAGAGCTCCCCCCATGCAGTGCAGGGCATTGGCGGGGAAGCAGGGATTGCCCCCTTGCCCTGCAGGAGCTGATGAGTGTGGGGCTTTTCTTTTGTTTTTTTTAAGTGTTGGGACAGTAGGGCCAGGTGGGACAGCCATTGATGGGACTGGAAGAGTGGGCAGGGTATGGCACTTGTTTGACTTGGAGATTTGGGCAATTCAGTGGTGGCTGAATCTCTGAATGAGATTCAGCCAAATCGATTCGGGACAGTGATTCAAATCACCAAATCAAATCACTGTCCCCCAAACTGGCCGAATCCAAAGTGAACACTAGCTGCTTCGTGCAGGCCTAGCTAACACGTCCTATTTTTCTTTCAATGGGCAGGGATTGTATAAGTGTAACTCCTCCATGATGGGAAAATAGAGTTCACTGTGTTTTCGCAGTGAGGAATGAGAGCTGGGTCAGCATGCTAGAATTTTCCACCTAATGTATTAGAAGAAGCTGAAGCCACTTGAGTGTTTGTGATTAGAAATGGGACTGCTGTCTGTCAGGTTAACCACCGCTGCAACTATATTATTGACATGTGTATACACCGAGCAGTCTCTGCTGCTCAACTTCTTACAAGCCAACAAAGAGCGAACTAGAATTTGGGAGTTTAAGAAATAAGGATGGATCAGTTAAAGTATGCTCAGTGAGCAAATCATTCCAGATCTGGCTTGACTGACAGGAGAGCTGCACTGACTTAAGGAGCTTTTTGTTTATATTTGAGGCACAATGAAAGACATTTTGTCAAGTTCTTGGAAACTATGCCCTGTTGCCCTCACTCCACCACCACTGCTATGGTACACTGTACTTCTCAGCAAACTGATGAGCTAGATAGGAAAGGATTCATACACAAAGTCCAGAAACTGAAGTAAATATGCTGCAAATGAGTCTGCAGTACTAGGGAGCCAAATTAACTCCACCTCTTGCCTTCTGCAGTAACCAGTTAAAACTTATAGAAATGTTTTCCTTCTAATAAAATGTACTTTGAATAGCTAAACAAGGCCAGAATCATGAGGCTCTGTGCTGCCATGTACACTGCAATGTATAACTGAGGCCCTTCCAATGGAAATAATTATCCCTACCTCCTCAGGCTGTTGTAGGGATTAATTAATGTTTGTAAAGTGCTACAGAATAGCTAAATAATATTATTGTTAGGGATGTGCATTGTTTTTGACACTGTCAAGCATTCAGGGGGTTAGAGTTTGTGTTTTGATGTAAAATGTAAAAGTTGTGTTGTATTGTCAGTCTGAAGTATTTGGAGAATACTGCCAGTGGATTATGATACCACGTCATAAGACAATAATACCCTGCTGGAGAGGTGTCATTGTGAGGCTGAAAAACATATTGAGCTAACCCCCAAAATATGATTTTTTTTCCCAAGCAGAACATGTTTCCTCAATGCCTTGGACAATATTTGACTACAATAGCCTTGTTTTGTCAGTGATTGTGACTGAGGGCACGCTCGGGGCCGGGTCTCATGCTGACACGCCTACCTGTCTTTACGGGGAAGTCCACCCAATCTAGCCTGTCATGACTTTGCTGTTCCCATAAACTGGTGGCATAATGCGGGAAGCTGCCCATTTCCAGCCCCAATGCCAGGGGGTGCTATCTGCAGCTCTGAACCTCCTCTACACTGCAGCCCATGCCTTGCAGGTGGCATCCATAGGATGTAATTATAACCTACACCACGACTGGTGCTCCAGGGTCTCACAGGGACTCTCCCTCTTTGGAGCAGCGGGTCATTGTGCTTGCCCTTAAGGTCTTCCTTTCATCCTACTCTTGGCCTCCTTGCAGCAGAGGACTTACTGGGTAACTCTCTAGCTGAGCCATCCTCATAATCAACTACTCACGGGGCTGGCCCTTGCACTGCCCTTGAGGCTTACTCTCAGTTCGGCCCTACTTATCCAAAGTGGGTAAGTGGGTTGGCCCCTCCAGGACTACACTGCATGTGGTGCCCACTTTAGCACGCCTGCTCAATGCCAGATCCAGCACATCTCTCAGAGTGGCTGGTCACTCTGGGTGCCACATGTGATGCCAACTCTGGCTACTCCAGGGCTGTGCTGCATGGGGCACCTGCTCTGTCCACTCCAGGACAGATTTTGGATCCAGCACGGAGTGGACTTGTGCTGGTGTGGGCATTTCATGGGGTGTGTTGGGCTATCCAGAGCACTCTACATGCTGCCTATGTGTCCACTTGAGGCTCATGGGCAGCACCAGGGGCCACATGCAATAGAGCAGTAATTGAAACAGCTGTGCAATGTTGCTGTATAAAGCTAGGGCTGCTATACAGGCCAAAATCTACCTGACAGTCATGATTTTAATGTCGGTCACATATCTCGTTAGGAAGTTTCACATTAAATGGTAGGCATCCTGATTTTGGGTGGCAGTATATGATGTTGCACCCTAACCTAACAAAACTGATCTGAAATTTAACAACATAACATTGTGATCCAGCATTGTGAGATTATAGCCACTATTTTGTCTGACAAAATGGATGCAGTAGTCATGCTCATAAAGTTAATATACTCTACACATACTGTTTGAATCACAATGTTCAACTTGGACTGGGAAATATCTGAATTAACTGTCTGGTAAGAGTTTACAATTTTATTTTTAATGACAACTAGCAGATGTTGAGTAGCTAGTCTATGTTACTGAAAAAAGAAGCACCCTCAGTTCTAGAATCTGGATCATTGCCCTTACTCTCTAAATACATATCCAAACAACAAGTGCCTTCACAGGGAGCCACAAGTAACATGGTATTTATTATGTCTGTGATGCCTCATAGAGGCATGGTGCTTTATAGACACGTAAAACCAAAGTCCCCTCTCCAGGGACCTTAAGAAATTAATCTGATTGTCAGTGCCTACTTAAATAGTTTAATAATAATAAATGCAGATGTTCCCTTTGAGAAAGCCAGCTTTATTCATAGCTCTGGCTTATTTTTCATAGCTCTGGCTTATCCTTGGAGAATGTGTCTCATACTTTATATAATACATTCATGATTGTTCATCTAGATCCATTTTAAAACATGAAGGATAAAACTGAAAACATTCAGCATCTGGCTCCTGGTGCTGCCCATGGGCTTCAAGCAGACCCATGATTTTAACATTCATGATTGTTCTATCTAGAACTATAATGTTTCTTCATCATTATAAATTAAATTCACCTCTCTGATGTGTTTTTCTCTCAAATTTTCCTTTGCAGAAATATACGGCTAACGTTTATGTCAGCACCATAAACTGCTAAAGACCAGTTCCAAAGTCTGGAATAGATCTTTCATATTCTATGCAGTCAAGATAACCAAACACAACTAATGGTGCATCTTTAAGAAAAAGCTTCCCTAGTCATATTGTATAATTTGCACTACGGGCTTAGAATGGATGCTATCAACTTAAATTGGGAAGGAACAAAAGAGCACTGAAGCTACTTTTTTTTTTTTGCCTGGGATACATAAGATAAAGCACCTTCAAATCTCTTGTGCCACCAGTTAAAACAGAAGATACAAATATCAATCTGTCACGGAGTGGGTGCAGGGGCGGCCGTGATCCCGCTAGCGTCCCCTGCCGTGTCCAGTTAGGTGATTCAGCACCCTCAACTCGCCCGCCACATCTTTGCTGTTCTAAGTTCAGTAAGGGAGGCTGCCTTGTCTCGCCTTGGACACTACTCCGCTCTATGCCCCGTTCCGATTGGGGTGCCCCAGTGCACCCCTGCCTTATGGGCGATGCGTGCCTCCAACCTCCCCTTTAGCACGCCCCAAGCCTCGCAGTTCTTCGTTGGACGATATCTGGTCCTTCTGTCTTCCTGCACCCTGCCTGGCGCCTCTGGGTTAGCCTCACAACCAGCGCCCCCTTGTCTGGTGCCTCTGGGTTGGTCTCATCCAGGCTATGCCCCACTGGAGCCTGTCTTACTCTTTCTATGCACCTCACCCCCTCAGGGGCCTCTCACCCACTTGTGGGCTTTCCCGCCCCTCTCGGGGTCTTTGCCGCACGTCTCTCGCCCCTCTCAGGGTCTTTGCCGTGCGTCTCGCGCCTCTCGGGGTCTTTGCCGTGCGTCTCGCGCCTCTAGGGGTCTTTGCCGTGCGTCTCGCGCTTGCCACCCTCTCTGGGGCTCTACCCCCACGCTTCCCGCGCTCGTTGCCCCCTCTGGGGCCTATACCGCGCCTCTCGCACTCGTTGCCCCCTCTGGGGTCTCGCTCGCGCGTTTCCCACGCTTGGGGCTCAGGTGGCCGCAGGCGTGCCTGGCCCCTTGACCTTTTCCTGAGTCGCTTACCCCACTGGACAAAATATCACCCTCACGGGCTGGGTTCCAAAACCCCGCACACTGCGCCTCTCCGGCGCAAACAGCTGTGCCCCACTGGCACCGCTCACTGTGCCACTACTGGGCACCCGGGACCCCCAGGTTATTGGGGAGCTCCTGTGAGGCCTCCTCACACCCCTACAGCCTCACCCGGTCCTCCGGTGTAATCATAACAAAACATGAGCCAAGCGGCTGCAACGTAAGCAAAAAGCCCACCGGCTTATAACATAAACCACACACAATGCTGGCTCTTACCAATACCTTTCTCAGGGGTTCTCTCCCTCCCCTCGCATCACTGCAGCGGCCAAACTGCCACCGTAAGCCCTGCTGCTCAGCTCTCCGCCGCGGAGCTCCTGCTCCAGCAATGGCCAGAGGGGAACTGCTAGCTAGGCTCCGGCCTGGGCTGTTTATAAAGGCTCGGCCCAGCCCACTTCCAGCCAGCTGACCAACATTAGTTGCCCTGGCAACCCTCACTTGTGCTGCCCTATTAATTGGCAGCTGTCCTTATTAGTGTTGCTAGTAGCAAGCACTCCAGTGCTGTGCTACACAATCATAACCCAAAACATCTCATTTTCTGTGTTGATGTTGAGATCTGGTCAGTACAGGGATTAAGATTTGCCAATGCTTTCTTTTTTTTGAATGGTGACAACAAAATAACCAATGCAAAGCCTAGGAACCCTAAGACCTCTGTAGCCAACTCACTTTCTATTTGCTGGAGTTTCATTCACAGCAAATCTTTATAAAAATAGCCTGAATTCAACTTTCCCACAGGTTTATCCAAGATGGCAACTGGAGTTTGGCATTAATCATAGTATGGAAACTACTCTTTGCAACAGAACCAATTATCTATTGCATCAAGGGACGGCAACATTTTTGGGCTGAGTGCCAAATACACTTACAACCGTGACTTGTAAGATGTTGGTATGCCAGGGATGGATGGTGGGGGAGCTGTAAGGAGTCCAATTCTTGTGGCAGCAAAGCCCAAGCCCCTTCTCCACCATCTGCCCCAAGGTGCACATGACAAGCAAAATGTCTTTGCATGCCAGGCTCTTGTATCCATACTGGGGGTTGCCTACCTCTATGTTACACCTTGATGGGTGGCTCCTTGTTTTTTTTTAATCTAGCCTATTTATTTTAACATTAATTACTCCTTTTACACTAATGGCACTCAGCTCAAGATACCTTGAAACACCCAGATTGACACCTCCTGACCCACCCTCTCTTGTTTGTCCTGACAAAGTTGTTTCATGGCTTCACTGCAAATTCCTTCAGCTTTGCTGAATGTTTTCAATTTCACCCGTCATGTTTTTTAAAAAAATGTTTCTTCACAACCCATATAACTTTTATCCTTGATATTTCTCTTCAACTTGAATGAGGCAGTTGCTACTACCTGGGCAACCTCTTTGAACCTAAACTTATTTTACTCCCCCGCAGGCATATCTGTCATTGACTCCACTGCATTCCTCAACTAAAATGCATCATTATTTTGCTTCCATCTTTACTGAAATCCACATCCACAGTTTTCACCCTGCCAGTTGACCCAACCCTGTATCACAGCTATCAATTACAGGCTCACACCCTACATTTAATTATCACTAGGCTCTTTTTTTCTAGCCCATATACTTTCATTACTGCCTTCAGTTGTATCCTGCATGATTTAAAAAAAATGTTTCTTCACAAGTCACATAACTCTTTACATCTTCTGCTCTTCAGGAAGGACTTTATCCTACCACCTGATGGATTTGCTATCAACATCTCCGTTTAACTCAAAACCTCTTTTCTCTATTTTTTGTCTTTCTCTTGTTCCCAGTTCACTGCACCTCAAAGATAACAACCTGCAAGTCCTAAGCACACCCAGTTAAAGTGAAGTCTAAGCAGACTTTCTTTCTTATTACAGAGAAGATTCCATTTGCCAATTATTAGAAAATAGGTACCCTATTTTCACATACCCCCTGGGAAAGCATTGGTGATATTTAAACTTCTCCTTGAGTCCTATTTGAGGTAAAAATCTTCTACCTTGTGAACATTTTGGAAAGTTAAAAAGGCTTGCTATAAATTTAACACTCCTAAAAAGCCTTAGATGTTGGATGTTGATTTTTGCCCTGGCGTAGGTGCAGCACAATTACTGGCAGTTAAAGCACTCACACACTGCTCTTCCACTGTCCCTCAACTCTAAGCAATGAGACTCTTGGGAATTGCTGGTGGTTCATTTTTCATGCCCATTCAGTCCCTGACCTCTCTGTTGCTGACAGTTTAGAGTGGTGGCAACTCCTGCCAACAAGGGACAACAAACTGGAGGTGAAAGATTTTGGGCAGTCCATTCTCTATAAATGCCAGGAAACTGCAGTCCCTGTAAAACTTACTTTGTCCTTCTTCTCAGACTAAGATCTCCTTTTCATTGGAACTTTTAAATTTAAATTACCTACAGTAAACACCTCTTGCTTTCTTTATACATGTGGCAGGTTTGAGCACCAGGGATGGCCATTACGCTCCCAGTGACCATGTGGCTTCTGCCTGGCTTAGACTCTAAGGTGGACCTCCCTTAATTGCTCACCTGCCATGCCTTGATCTTATTGAATATTATGTAAAGGAGGCTTCCCATGGGCCTTACAGTGAGCCTTAATCTGTGCAAGTCACTAATAGGCCCCTCTCAAACCTTCCTAGTCTCAACTGGCACTTAAACTATGCAGAACCTCTCAGCCTGTCTGCACCCCTCTATGGTACCTGTGTTTTTAAGGACTCAATGTGTGGCTCCACTCCATCCCTACACCATACCCCAAACCTTGTGGATGTTATCGTTCAATGATATCACCTGACATTCATTCCACTTAGCGCTTCCTGGGCTCCTCAATACTCCCAGCTCTTCTCTGGGTTCTTGGACTCTCCGGTCTCACATGCAGCTCCTTTCTCTGGGCTCCCAGATTCCCCAGTCCCATGGGGAAGTCCCTTGTCTGGGCTTTTAGAGCCTCCTGGTCCCATACATGGCCCCTCTCTGGGTTCCTGGACTCTGGTCCCATCCTCAGCCCCTCTCTCTGGGCTGGTGGACCATCTAGCTCAACTCTCACCCCTATTGTGGACCATGGACTGTTTGTAGCCCATCCTGGAATGTGCCACTGCTATAAACAGTCCAGGATGGGCTACAAACAGTCCATGAACAGTCCTACTGTGGGGTAGGGATAGTGGTTGCAGACTCACAGTTGCTGTACACTGCTGCTCGATCCCCCAACCCCCTGGACACAACAGTGAACATCTGCTGGGTCCAAGGGATTGCTGTAACTCATGGCACTTCCTGAAAATCACCATGAGTTACAGCAGGGAGCTGTACTTCTGTCTGTGCCCCTTGGTGGCAGGTAAGAATTACAGCTGAGGAAAATGAGGCAAAGCCATGGTAGAGCACAGAAATGAATGTAGGACTCCTGGCTCCCTTTTCTATGCCTTACCCCATTGTGAGGGAGCAGGGCCTAGGGGCGGCCATAAACTCCCTAGCACCCCCTACCGTCACGTTAGGGTGAACGTAGCACCTTCAGAATCTCGCCTGCCACAACTTTGATGATCAATAAGTAGTATGGGAGGCTGCCTGTTTCCCTAGTGGACGGTACTGATGTTCCTGTCCCTACTCCAGAATGGGGTATCTATATGCGCCCCACCTTAAGGGCTATGCGTGCCTCCAAACCTCCCCTTTAGCACGCCCCAAGCCTCGCAGCTGTTCTGGGGGATGTTTGTATAGTCCCTTGCCCTTCGGGTGCCCTCATTCTCTCTCTCGGGCACCCTGGGCTCCTCACCCACCTGGCGCCCCCTTGGGCCGGGCTCCTATCTCCAGCCTACTCCCTGCGCCCTGGGCCTGTCTTGTCGGCATTCAGCCAATCGCTGGCGCCCCCTGGGTCGGGCTCGCTACCACTGCCCCAATACCGGCGCCCTTGGGCCGGATTCTCGCCAGCGTCTGGCTATTCGCTGGCTCGCTCCTGCCGCCCTAATGCCGGCGCCCCTTGGGCCTGGCTCGCTCCTGCCACCCTAATGCCGGTGCCCTTGGGCCTGGCTCGCTCCTGCCACCCTAATGCCGGCGCCCTTGGGCCGGCTCGCTCCTGCCGCCCTAATGCCTACTGGGCACCGGGAACCTCCAAGCTGCTGGGGAGCCCCCGTGAGGCCTCCTCGCTCCCCTACAGCCTCACCCGGTCCTCCGGTGCAAACTGTAACATAAGCTCAAGCCATCTGGCTGCAACATAAACACAGAGGCTCCGTACGCCTAACCATAACTCCAAGCCCCACCAGGGCTCTCAGTCCTACCTCCCTTCAGGGTGATCTTGTTCCCCGCATCATCGTAGCCGGTTAGTGTGGTAAGGCTGCGACCACTTAACTCGGACCACTCAGCTCGAGCCGCAGAGCTCCTGCTCCTGCGGCAGCCAGAAGGGAACTGTGAGGCAGGCTCCGGCCTAAGCTGTTTATAAAGGCCTGGCCCTGCCCCCTTCTGGCCACGTGACCCGCCTGGTTGCCCTGGTAACCGGCACCTGAGCTGCCCGGGTGATTGGCAGCTCTGCCAATCACCCTCACAGTCACGGGGCACCTACGTGACTCCGTGACACCCATGATAATATTTTCTTCCTGGGCTCCCCAGAAAATTTTAAGTTTCTGAACTTAAAATCTTCACACTATAAGTGAATTTCCTTTGATTTGAGTCTGTATTCCTAGTTTTTTGTTTCCCCCAGAAAGTCACATCTGAGAATAATAAGGTAGTATTCTTGGTATTCTGTGGACACATATCCACTTAGCTAATTGCTTTCTTGTACTCTCTGTACATTGGGACAACACAACCTCGTTTCTAGATGTTTCTCTTTCACTGCATGGCCTTTATGTTAACACCTTTGCAGTGTTATGTCTTGGGTAAAACAAAAATTACTTCCTAACATCCACCCAACAGTTATTTTTTTCTGTTTCCTCCCATGTATCATGCAGCCACCTGTTTTAACATTTACACATGTGGAATTTTAAATTATTAAAAAAACCATGGAAAATAGCCACAGTGTAAATTCCAGAGACAAAAGACATATGTAATTCAGAGCTTTTTTTATAATAGCTAGGTCAGATAAGAAATATTAAAGACAATGGCAAAGTAAAATATTCTCTTATGAGAGTAGGTGCTGCAACAATTGAAGTTCTAAAATAGCTTCCACTATAACCTGTGGTTTTTCTATTGCTATTTGGGAAACACTTAAAAGTTCCCAAGTTTCTATTATAACAACTATTTTAACTACAATTTGAATATATTTAAATAAGTCTATTTTCTTGGAATGGGATACAACACTATAGACTGCTGCTTCTGGGACAGCTTACATTAGGAAGGCAGCAAAAAGGTCTCAATAAAACACATGAAACATTTCCTTAATAGTAGAGACAAGAGAACGCCAAAGCCCTGAAAAAAAAGGAACTAGCAATTTGAGTCTGCTGATTTTTCTCTACCTAGTTTACTCTGGGTGCATCTACCCTTGCACTTTACTGTAGAGATGACTAATTAGGTCTACAGTAAAGTGCACTGTTTAAACATGCACCCATATTAGGGTGTAGGTGCAGTAAATTAATTAACTGTGCTGTAGTATAGTACTGTCCAGAACAAGTACTATTCTACAGTGGAGTAGTTATATGTGCCGAAATGCACAATTAGATGCTGACCAGGACTGGCTGGGGCATGAGGGTGCTATAGTGTGGTGGCTATCTGCTGGCTAGCCCCACACTGTAGTACCCTCATGGCCTAGCCAGCCCCTCCACAACACACTAAGCCATGGTGAAGCAGCCCTGGGTTGCCAGGTTGACCCTTCGGTCCCCTGACAGTCAGAGCTGCTCCACACCTGGCTCAACATGCTGTGGTCCCAGAAGCGTGTGTAAACCCTGGTGTGAATTGTGCTGAAGTTTATTGCTATGTGCTAATTGTACATGTAGATGCACTCTCTGAGTTTTAAACTGTCCCTATCACTTCGGTATTTGAAGGCAAGATTCAAAATAGGACTTGGGCAGAAAACATATAACTTGGTGTAACTTTAAGTCCCCAAGTACAAGAAAGCAATCCACAAAACCAGCAACTAGACATTTGAAATCCTGAGAGGCCCTGGTTGCCTAAAGTTCTTCTATGGCACATGACTGGAATCACTGTTGCCTAGGCTGAGCTAAGCATCCTGGTACCCACCTTGCTTGGGATTTACAAAAAATGCATCATACCATGTCTAACATATGCCAACAGCATTCAGTGCATACAAAACATAGTATCTGAGGAGGAGGGATGGTGGTGGACATCCACCTTTTGCATAATACTGTAGAAATTAGAGGACTTGGCCATAATGTGGGAGATTGCTGTTACTGGCCCCCCTCAGACCAGGAGAGTGCCTTACCTGCCAGGTTAATTTCTTAAAGCAAGGATAAGAACTCTCTCCATCCTTCTTTTTGAAACAAAAGGGAACTCTTGCACCTTAGTTCATGATTCCAACACCCAGTTGTGCATTTTGCCTTGAAAAGTCATTGGAGAAAATGCCATAAACAGTACTGGGTACAGGAATCAGAACCCAGGAATCTCCCCTCCCAAGAGAGTGATCTCATCACCAGGCTAGAGTTTTGCAAAGTTTGCAGTCTTGCAGTTTTGGTTCATCCAGCAATTTTCTGAAAATGTGAAAATATTTCAGGTTTTTTCAAAAGAAAGATTAGAGATTTTTTCATTATCAAAGTGCAGGCACCACAAAGAACCTACGTGAGTGATGATCCATTTAAACCAAGCTATGGCATTTGGCAACAGAAGGAGCAAAATCTCCCTCATCCAAATAGGATTTTAGCCATAAGACATAAATTGAACTACTACCTTTATGAAAAATCACAGCTTTACCTGCTTATTAAAAAAAGTAATCATGGAAACCCTAAAGCCACGTAAAGTTTCACAATTTAAAAAATCAAATTCAATTAAAAGAAAACCTTAAAGTCTTAAAATTAGAATTAATTTGGCTGTGCTTTACATAACAGGCCAGATAATTAGCTGGTGTAAATTGCTGTCCCTCTTCACATGTTGCCAGGGTTCTGCTGATTTACAGCAATTGACTTTCTGACATGCTATTTCTTTTACCTGTCTCCTATTTACATGTGTTGCATATGACTATCACTATAGTATGTCACAGAATTTATGTGCAATATGACTGAGATAATATTGCTCTTGGAGTCTTGACTTTTGGTGATTTTAACTGTGTAAACTTAAGACTGCATTGATCTAATTTTGGCTTTTAATAAAATGCAATAAAAGATGTTTAAAATATTCCTATACTGCTGTTTTGGTCACTGCAGACTATTCCTTGTTGTGTAAGAATCACGAAGGAAATAATGAGAAATGATGGCACTATAACTTCCTTCAGCTTCCCAGCTCATTCCCCTTTAATGGATGTCTAAATAAATAGAAGCCCTTTTTATGGGACAGAACTTATGAGCCAAATTCCACCCTCAAATATACACATAACTCACATAAATGCCAAAAGAAGGCTGGATTGTGTGATGAAAAAACCCAAGAACCAGGAATATCAAGTCTCTCATCCACACCATTGCATCCTTCCACCCCTCTGAAAAGACAATGCATGTTCAGGATGTCAGAGATTGAATACATGGGGCTGCACCAATATCATCTTTAACTTTAGACTGCCTCCTTTTTGCTGGTCTATTAGCCCTATCTCTATTAATTTTTGTTCTAAATTTTTGAAAGGTTATTAAAAGATGCTTTTTTGATGTAAAACAGTATGTACCTCAGGGCCCGCGTAAAGTAAGTAGCACTACACATCTTTGAGAGGGTAAGAGCTTTAGTTAGGAAGAGCTAGAATAAATGTATGACAATTTTTAAGAGATCAAGGGGCAAAATCAATTTGGACTAGGTTGGCTTTATGATCTTCTGATGGTGCAAACCTGGTCTAAAGCTGCCTTAACTGGTTAGGGCAGAATCGCCCCAGAACAAAGGGATCTCTATGTATGATAGAGCTGCTTAAAAGACCCCTAAATTATCTTCTTCATCCTCTTTGTAACTGATGCATGTAAAGTGGCTGGGGTGTCATTACAGACTGGGGATCCCCAAGAATCAGAGGAACAAATTGATAGCCTTCAGACTGCTGCTATTCCTGGAGTCTGAAGACCAATTTGGCACAGAGCACCCACAGTCACAGTACCTGGGCTTCATTAAGCAGTTTCATGGCAGAACCACAAGAATCAGAAGCAAAAGGTTTAGAAGCACAGAGCATGCATGTAGTTTGTGAACAGCCACAGCCCAGTCCTTCAAGGCAATATAGGGCCTGTTGTAATTGCCACCTGCATTTTAAATGGCTCCAAGAAGCTCATTCCCTAATAAGCCAGAAGATGATCTAATTTTGTGCCTCTGCTCGTTGCACTATTAGTTTTAGAAAGAGAAGCTCTTGGCAAGAAATTGTGGGGAAGGGTCTTTTGTTTTTAGTGTAAGTTCACAGCATGTTGAGGATTAGGCTACATTCTGCATTCATTTTTCAAAAACCGATGGGGTTGCAGGCAAGCTTTTTAATCAAGGTTAAATACCTCTAAAAAGAATAAGTCTAGTGGTTATGGCTACTCACTGCCAGCTAAATTCTTTCTCCATCAGGCCTGATCTCACTAATAGAGTGACACATACATGCTGATCATGGGATATTATCCTGGGCAATTTGTTTTCTCACACTTCACAATAACTTTTCAAGCAGGAAGTAATCTGGAGGGAAGAAACAACCATCTCTCTCTGAACCACCCTCTATGCTATACCATGGATAAACATGTAGACCTTATGCTATCTGGTACACAATAGCTACAGTAAAAGGAAGATATATTGTAGGTAAAATAAGAGCAGGTTACGTAGTTTTACAGTTAGAGCCTGGTCTCTTCTGATTATAGACCTGACTGACCTGGCTGGACAAGGGTCCAAGTTACATTCCTGAAGTTTTGGCTTTGGCTTGATATTTTCAGGGTAGTAGTGACAGTATTGATCAGCTACTACCCGATTGCTCCTCAGATCAAAACACTCAGCAGATGTCAGTTGATAACCTGCAACATCCAAAGAGACAAAGAGTGTGTGAGCAATATGGACACAAAATACAAGCAAGTTCTTCTCTCTTTTATTTTGTGAAGCATTGTCAAAATGTCTGTGGCCTTCAGCTTAACAACAGGCTATTCTATATTATTCCCAATTTACAAAACATATTTTACAAGGAGTACCCCTGACATTTTGTGTTTTGTAATTTGAACTTATCACCATCATTTTTCTAAAAAAGGGCAAACTCAAAATTAAAGAATTTTGCTTTTTACTGAAACAAAAAGCCCTGATTGATGTCAACTCTCTTTTGTCCCTATTGCTTATTATTTGCTTGCCTCTTCCAGCACTGCTTGCAATCTCCCTTCTCCCCTCCCTCCCTTCCCTGTTATTTTTGGGGAGGGCTTCAAATTACATTCTACTGGATAGATTGTTCTGTGCATGTCCTTTCACAGCATATGACTGAGTTCAGGCTCAAAGCTTATGTATCTCTGATTTAGTTAGTTTATGAGATGCATCTCCACCCTGCCTTCTGCCTGACTTGAGACTAACACAACTATTTCTCTCTGCACTAGGGTAAAACTGATCCTATTTGTGTTAGTGGAAAACCAGCATGAGATCAACATTAAGCTAAGAAGGCCCAATTTTGAAAGGTTTATGCCTAACCTGTCTGTGCAAGTGGGCATGCAGATGGATTTAATTAATGGGTGTAAACTTAAGTGGTATTTAGGTATACAGGTGTAAAATGTTATAGTTTTAATTCAAAAAAGCCATCCTGTATCATCCTTAGGGCTTTATTCTGAGTTCTATCCTCTCCTTTCTAATAGTAATTCTGCTAAGGTAACATTATAGTCAAGTAAACACAACACAGAAGAAATTGCAGATTCATTAACATAACAGAAGTCAGAGAGTCACAGAAGAAGAGATCAAATGATGTATAGTTATTATTATTAATCATACTTAAAATTATACTACAGACAACACAGGAGTCAGATACAGATGTCAGAGAGTCATGGAAAAAGAAGAGAGTAGATATTTTAGGTACACTACACAACAACATAGAACAGTAAATAAAACAAAAGACAGAAGAAGAAGAAGTAGTCACAGATTCAGAGTAACATAACAAGTCATAGAGTCAAAAGAAGAAGAGATCAAATTATATACAGTTATTATTAATCATACCTACAATCACACTACAGACAACACAGAACTCAAATACAGATTAACACAACACAACAAGTCAGAGAGTCATAGAAGAAGAAAAAGAAGAAGAGGATAGATATTTTAGGTACACTACACAACAACACGGAACAGTAAACAAAACACAACACAGAAGAAGTCAGACACAGTCAGTGATATTTCAGAGAAGAAGAAGACATATATTCTATTATTAGTTACACACAGAGACACATTTTCCAGCACAGGAAAGATTAATATGAAGCGTGCTGGAAAGGCAGGTGCCAGGTCTTCTGGCAGGTGAGAGAGAGGGGCCAGAGCGGGTAGGGGTAGAGTTAGAGCTGCAAGTTCCCCATCCTTGCCCAAACATAGATGCATCCTCTTTCCTGGCAGCCATGAGGCTTCTGCTGCCAGTGAAGGCAAGGAGGTGGGAGCAGTACCTGGCCCTGCACCTGCACCTGCACCCCCCCCCCAACTCCAGAAATAGGCACCAGCAGCAGAATAACAGTCTCCTCCACCTCAATTTCATCTCCCAGCATGCACCTCCCACTGCCAGAGGAGGAGCTGGATCTGGAACCAGGGGACCTGAGTGCCCTAGCAAAAGAAATTTTGGGGGCCAAGGGGGAATCTGACTTTGTGTTCCACACCCCTCAAAGTTCCCCTAGACCCAGGTCTACTTGTCAGGAAGTAGCCTCAGAAGAGGTTGTGCAGGAAAGTGGCTCAGCTTAGTCAGCTCTTCCTGCCGTTGTGCCTCTGCCTGCTGAGAAGGGGGGATAAGGCAGAGGCCCCACCCTCAACCCAGAAGCAGGGGACTAGTGTAGTGTGGGATCATTCTGAGGTGGCAGATGATCCCAGGTTTGGTATCTGCCAGTGCTGCCAAAGGCAGATCAGTCAGGGCAAGGAGATGAAACACTTCACCACCATGGCAATGCTGTCGCATCTCAGGAGGCAGCACCCCCTTGCCCTTCTTCCTTCTCAACCTGGCACCAGTGCGAGTGTGCCCTAAAGGAAGTCCCCTGCTTATTCCAAAGCCCCCGTTACCTCAAAGCAGAGGCAGGCCACCATGGAGTGGTGGAGAAAGGCTGCAAACTGAGGGGGGTGCATTGCAAGGGCAAGCAAGATCACTCAGAGCATTGGGGAGATGCTTGCTCTGGATAGCTAGCTCTTCTCCTTAGTTGAGCAGCCAGGGTTCAGATGTCTCATGATGCTTGTGGCCCCATCTTACGAAGTGCCTGCATGCACCATCTTTAGCAGGATGGTGGTGGCCTTCCAGTATGAGGCATGCAGGGAGTACGAGGGAGGAGCTGTGCAAAGCAGGGCCGTAGGTGCCTTGTGCTTCACCTCCAACATCTGGAGCAGCCAAGGTGGAGATAACACCTACAGGGGTGGCTTATTGGGCAGGGAGAGCTCATCTTCAGGTTCATGGTCACCGGCAATGGAGCCAATATGGTCAAGGTCGTCCATGATGCCAACTTTTTTGGCATCCACTGTGTGGTGCACAGGCTGCACCTCATAGTCAGGGATGCCTTGGAGGGGGACAGGGCTGCCAGGGATAGTGCCATCACTACCTCCCAGAACATTTCAAAATGCAGGAAGGTGTCAGGCTACTTCCACCACAGTATCAAGGGGGGCAAGAGGCTGTGGGACAAACAGGCAGAGCTGAGCATCCCACAACACAAAATCATGCAGGAAGTGGAGGCTCAGTGGAACTCCACATACTTGGTCCTGGAAAGGCTGGTGGAGCAACACAAGGTCATCCATGAGATGGCCTTGCTCGGGGAGACTGGGATCAGCAGTCCCCTTAACAGAGCTGAGTGGGATACCATCTCCCAGATATTGGTGGTCCTCAAGCCCTCAGCACTGCTGATGCCCTCCTTAGCCAGGTGATCCCCGTAATGAGGGAACTGGAGAACCAAATGGAGAAGTTCCAGGAGATCAGTGTTCCTGGATGGGCAAGCTGCTGTCACCAGGCATGCAGGTACTGGTGAGGCAGCTGAAGGAGGGCATCAGGAGATAGCTGGATCTCTTGTGGTCCAGTATGGTCCACATGCTGTTGGGCATGTGCGACCCAAGGGTGAAGAGAAGCATGTGCACTGGCAGCACCAAAACCCCCAAACACTAGACGCAGGTGCTAGTCAACAGAATCAGGGAGGAAAAAGGGCAGAGGCAAGGGGATGTGGAAGAGGGGGATCCACTTTCCCCTGCCAGCACTCCCACCACCAGCACCGGCACCAGTACCAGCACCAGCACCAGCCAGTTTCCTCCTTGCCACCAACTGCCAATGTGGGCCAAGGGCATGGCTTCAATGCTGGGGTCCAAGTGCACCAGATCCCAGCCTCAGGAAGGAAGCACTGAGGCTTCAGTGTCTACCTTATCTTGCTGAGGACATGGAGCTGCTGGATTGTGACTCCTAGGCCTACTGGGCAAGCCGCAGCCAGATGTGGCAGGATGTGGCCATGGTTGTCTGTGAACACCAGTCCTGTCCACCAACCAGTGTTCTGAGAGAGAGGGTGTTCAGCATTGCTGGGGACATTGTCACACCCCACCACACCTGCTTGGATCCTGGTTTGGTGGAGCAGCTGGTGTTCTTGAAGACGAATCTCCTGAAGCTGGAGTTCCCCAAGCTTCACCTGAAGACACACTAAGTGCCAACTGCATCTGCACCTATTTCCATTTTATTTTTTTACACCAGTTACTGCCCCACCCTCAGAGCTGGAGGGGGCACCGGTGATGAGGTTAGGTGCTTGTTTGAATTTACAAACCACTTTTCAGAGCCCGGCCTATAAACTTTACTTCATCAGCTTCCTAGGTAGTAGGTACAGAAACTCATGAAATTCTGACACACTACAACCTGCCAGACATCTGACTCCACAGGTGCCTCTGCACTTTTACCTGCGCTGCTACATCCCCTTCCCCACCCCAGCCAGTTCCTTACCCCCTGATGCCTCCATTTCCAATTTCACTGACTGGCTTTCTGGCCTGCATTGCATGCCAGCTTCTGGCTTCTTTACTATTCCTTCTATTCAGGAACAGCACAGAGAGACAGGTGCAGGTGCTTCCTGACGATGGGTTTTTCAACCCAAAAGCTTGCTAAGATATATTTCTCTATTTGTTTTTTTTTAAATAATAAACATATAAACATAAAAACACAACATAACCCATCACACACACCACAAGTAACACATCATTTATATATCCAACACAACATCTCTATTTCTTCCATTCAATTCTTTTATAAAAATTCTCATTTTGGTAACCATAAGCCGCTTAGCCCCATGGTACAATCAAAGAAAACATCTCTCCAGAAAATCAAAACACAACTGCTCACTGTCCCAGCTTTCTCTAACTATTCAGCTGGTCTACTAAAAGACACCAGATTGACCCAAAGAACCTTGTCTGCCAGTGCTATGTCCTTAGACTAACACCACTAGCATCTGTCTCCAGTCAGCTGACCAGAAGGATGCAGAGCCCTGAGCAGTGGGCACATCTAAGCCCCAAGGCTGGGACTTGCAGGGAATGTTCTTTGGCAGCTGCTAGAGGAGAAGCTCCTGCAGGAAAGGAAAAAAAAACAGCTCTAGTCTGTGACAGTTTGGTAGCCTGATAGGGCTGTGCAAAGCTTCAGGTGCTGATTAGATTCAGAAGAGATTTGGCCTGATTCAGTGCCTGAATCTCTGAATCCGAATTGAATCAGGGGACCAATTAAAAGGTCTGAATCAATTCAAAGCTCTCCAAATCAATTCAGAAACTATTCGGAGAGCTTCAGTGATTCGGGCTGCCTGCTGCAGCAGGGAGCTGGACCTGGACTCCAAGCTGGTAAGTAGGGGACAGGGGAGCGGGGGCTGGAGGAAGCAGGAGGGGACCATGGGGGGACCCCCGCCAGGCTCCATTCACTACCTGCTCCTCCATCCCCCCCAAACCCTGCCTGCTCCCCCAGCCTCCCTACCATGGCTGCCCCATCCACCCTAGCTCCCAGCCCTTTTAAAAAAAGAGCCCCCATTGACTGGCTGCTGCCCACTGGGTGGGTGCTCCCCACTGCCCCATGCTGCATGGGGGGGCTCTGTCTCGAGCCCCCCAACCTCCTGGTTCCCCTTCCCCACTCGGCCCAGCTCTCAGCCCTTTAAGAAAAAAAACAACCCTCCCTGGAATCACCAGCTCCTGCAGCAGCCTCAGGGATTCTGTGGTCTTGTGTACAGTGCCCCACAGCATGGGGCAGTGGTGGGCAGCAGGGATCAGCCTCTGCTGGGCAGGAGCCTCTGAGCTCGGGGGATTTCTTTGTTTTAAAGAGCCGGGAGCTGGGGAAGCAGGGCAGCCATGGTGGGGGCCTGAGACAGTGGGTGCTCATGACAGAGCCCTCCATGCAGAATGGGGCAGTGGGGGGCATCAGGGATTACCCCCTGCCTGGCAACAGCCATTGAGTAAGGGCTTTTTTTTTTCCAAAGAGCCGGGAGCTGGGGTGGGCGGGGCAGCCATTGCTGGGGCTGGGAGAGCTGGCAGGGAGTGGGGCCTGTGTGATTCAGAGATTTGGCTGATTTGGCAGTAGCCAAATCTCCAAATCAGATTTGGCTGAATCAATTAGGGACAATGATTTGAATCACCAAATCAAATCACTCCCCTGAATCTGCCAAATCTGAATCTGAAATGAATACTAGCTACTTTGTACAGGCCTGCTGCCTGAGATGCTGCTGGTGCTACTGTGCACTGCAATGCTTACCTGTTGTTTTTTAAAGTGGTGGACTGGGCACAATTGTAGGGGAGGAAGAAACCTCATTGGGGCACACTACCATGTTGTGTAGAGGCCCCAGCGCTAGTGAGGGTGCACCTTAACACACACACACACACACACACACACACACACAGAGTCAGACAGTAAGGGCACACCTTAACACACACGCTGGAGAAGAAGCTCCTGCAGGAGAGGAAAGAAGGGCTCTGTCACAGTTTGGCTGCCTGAGATGCTGCTGGTATTACTGTGCTAGTGCTCACTAAGTTTATACCTGTTGTCATTTAAAATGGTGGACTGGGCTGAGGCTGTAGGGAGAAGGCCTCATTAGGAAACACTACCATGTCATGTACATGCCCCAGCACCAGTGGGGGCGCACCTTATCACACACACAGTGTCACCCACCCATGTCACAAGTTTTACTTGTCTACAGCCAGAGGTGCAGTTTCCAAGAAACCCCTGCACCTATCTCCTTGAAAGTTGGCTGGCTTCATGGCCTCAGCAGGGCCTAGCAGGCCTGCAGTTTTCACCTCCCTGTGCCTTAACGCAGATGCAGTCACACAATCACCCATGTTACGAGTGTTGCCTCTCAATAGCCTGAGGTGCAAGTTCCCAGAACCCCCTACATCTATCTCCTTGAAACTTGGCAGGCTTTGTGGTCTCAGCAGGGGCTAGTTTGCTTACAGTTTTCACCCCACTGTGGCTTAACACACACATGTGACAGGAGTTCTGCTTTCATGACTTAGGTGCAGGGGTTTCTAGGAAACTGCACCTCAATCTCCTTGAAACCTTGAAACTGAGGGCTTCATGCCCTCAGAAGGAGCTACCATCATTGCAAATTTAATCTAAATCAGCCAAAACATGACAAAGTTATAGATATTTCAGTGATTCCCATTACACTCTATGGCCAGAACTCCGTATCTCTCTGAATCAGCACCGAATCTTCTGAAGACAATTTGGCAGAATCAATTTGGAACAGTGATCTGAATCTCTGAATCAAATTGCTGGCCTCCAAATCAGCTGAATCCGAACTGAATACTTCCCTATTCGTACAGGCCTATGAAGCAGCCCCACACCCACCAGAACCTGGGACAAAGACTTACTATGAGATAGCTGTACCATTCACTATGACCACATGGACTTCAAGGTTTGAGAAAGGATGGAATTGAGGGGACGCTGTTTCCAAATGCAGGCTCCTATCACTGAAGTGAAAGGAAAATATCAAGCATCAATTTTGCATAGGCTAGCCATAGAAGGAGACCGCTATACAACTGAACGTGTCTGACCTCTATCTAGTAGGTAGGATGCATCTCTAACACACACACAATACTAGCTACAGAATATAGCTGTGATTTATTACCTCCTCCACAGGATGCTGAACAAGGAAAAAAATCTGTTTCCCTCCATCGGTGAATGATAGGCTGGTAGAAGATGAACTGCACTGTACTGTCAGCAGTACCAGCGTAGTGAACCTGAAAAAATGTAATGCCAAAGGTAAATGCACCAAACATAGTAGCATTAATACCCTGTGGAAACATATTGCAGCAAAGATCTTGTAAATACAACATACTACATGAAATACTAGAGATATTTTGTAATTAGAAAGTAAGAGGTATCAGTAAAATAATGCCTGTTGAAAGAGATTGAAACTCTGAATGAAATGGCACTTGCACAATGAATGAGTCAGAATCAGCCACTTTTGCACGTGCTGTGGGGGTGGGGCAATGCCGAAGCATCTTGTGTATCAGCATCCCTGTGCTTCACAATGGTGTTGAGGGCACTTGAACTAAAGCTCATTCAACAAGCTTTAATTTAATTTAAGTGCCCCTTCCACCATTTTAAAGTGGTGGGGGGCTAATACACAAGATGCGGGAGGCTGCTGGAGCATGGTAATTCACTCAATTAATCAAGTCTGCTTTGAGGCGCTCTAATTACAGCATGTCAGAGTAGCCTCCATGCTTGTGTACTGGCACCCATAGAATCATAGAAAATGAGGGTTGAAGGGACATCAGGAGGACATCTAGTCCACCCCTGCTCAAAGCAGGACCATCCCCAACTGGATCATCCCAACCAAGACTTTATCTAGTTAATGTTGCCCTACCTGTTTTACAGCCTGCATTCTGTAATGACAGAGTGAAAGGGTTATAATTATTAGGTAACTTTACAGACAGGTACCTCATAGAGGACCTGAACCTCATGACACCAAGAGATCAACTGCTGGGATATACTAGGATATAAATCAAAGCATGTTTTTCCTACGTCACTCAAATGAAAGTTAGATGTTGCCAGGGAGCAGCTTCTTTAAAACAAAAGGATTTGTACTCTACTGTATAAGCACAGGCCTAAAAAGGAAGATAGAAGGTTATAACAGAAAAATACACAAGGAAAAAAAGAACAGGCATAACTATCAACACTGGTTAACAGCCAGAAAAGAGAAAAATATTTGAACTACATCAACTTTCCACCATTAGGCAGATCAAATTCTTCAGTGTTTCAGGACTATCTCTTGTTCTGCCTACAACATGCTCTCTCCTTTTCTCATTCTTTCCTGTGATACTGTTTTTATTATAGACTAGCTGAAGAGTGGCCAAACCATGGCTCTTGAGTCACACATGGCTCTTAGGCAGGTTAAATGTATCTTCTGAAGAAAGAGTAGTAGTTAAATAACAGCTTTCTTTTTTCTTCCTGTTCATTATTTTCTATTTATTAATTTTCTTTGGTTTTTATTATAAGAAGCCATTTAGCAAATTAGTATTTGAGCTGGGGTGTTGCGCATAAACCACTGACTTGAGGCATCCACATCTTGAAAATATTTAATCCTATAGCCCTCAGTCATGTCAAGATACTGGTTTGTGGCTAGAAAGCTTAAAGGAAGTTTGGCTATCTTTTTCATTTCATTTTGAGTTTTCAACTACAATCGGTCCTTGGCTGTGGCCAAGCAAATTCACTGAATTTTATTGCATGATTGTACTTTCCGTATCCTTATCTTGGGTCATCTGGACAGATTCCCTGGCATCAGCTGGAATGCTTTAGTGCTAATTGTCCCAAAGGGTTGAAACAGGAGGTGGGGTTACTAGACATAAGAACATAAGAAGTGCCAAACTAGGTCAGACCAATGGTCCATGTAGCTCAGTATTCTGTCTCCAACACCGGCAGAAATGGATGCTACAGAGAGAGAGCACTAAACTGGATGTCTGTATAGTGATCTATCCCCAGCATCCACCATTATCGAGAGATACTAGAGGACACATCTTCAATCATTCTGTTCAATAGCCATTAATAAATATATGAATTGATCATATATTTTGAACCTGGCTATGCTATCTGTCTCCCCCTCATGTGGCCATGAATTCCATAAGTTAACTAATATTGAATAAAAAGTACTTTCTCTTGTTAGTTTTAAACCAGTCACCTACTCATTTCAGGCAGTGCCCCCTAGTTCTAGTATTCTGGGACTTGGTGAACAACAGTTTCTGTGTACTTGGTCCACACCCTTCATGATTTTATAGGCCTCTGTCGTAACCCCATTAGCCTTCTCCTTTCAATACTGAAGAGTCCAATCCTTTTTAGTATGGGAACTGCACTGTGCCCCGATCATTTTTGTTGCCCTTCTGTGTACTTTTTCTAGTTCTACTACATCCTTTTAAAGATATGAGGACTAAAACTGCACATAGTATTCGAGATGTGGGCACATCATGGATTTGTATAATGGCATGATGGTGTTCTTCATTTTGTTTCAGTTCCCTTCTTAATGATGCTCAACATTTTATTAGCTCTTTTGGTTGCCACTATATACTGATATTTTAGAGAACTATCTATAATGATTCTAAGGTCTCTCCCTGAGTTGTAACAGCTAGTTCAGAAGCCAATATTGTGTATGTTATAGTTGAGGTTATTTTTCCCCAGGTGCACTACCCTGAATTGTTGACATTGGAGTTCATCTGCCATTTTTTTCCGCAAACTCACTTGATGAGATTTTTTGTAGCTCCTCTCCATCATCTTGGGACTTGACTACGTGAAATAATTTGGTATTATCTGCAAACCTGGAAATTTCACCATTTCCAGATCAATGATGAAAATAGGGACCAGCAGACAACCCTGTGGGATCCCACTTCTAATCCCTTATATCTTGCAAAGTGACCATAGGCATAGGGAAGTCCTGAAACCATTTTCTTTATCTCAGTGATGCCTCTAATCCTAACAGGTCTGAGGGGGTTGCTATATATTGGCAGGGCAGCTCTGCATCAGTGGCCACTGTGCAGGAGACAATATGACTCATGCAAGTCAAAAATAGAGAAGACTTACTGAACCATCTGTTCCATCCTTCTGCCTGTGCAGAACTCTTCCCTTCAGTGAGTTTTCCAGTATTTTATTCAGCTTAGTTTTAAACATTTTGATATACCCCCTCTCCTCTCACTAGATATTCAACAAGATGCCCCTCTTTTTAATTGCTTAGATTTTGTTTTAAAATGAGGCTTTATTTGTTTTTCAAAAAAGCTGAAGAGCACCATCAGTGGAAGGCACTAGTCAGGAGAACAGGAGCAGAAAATAGCAAATCAAGATGAATAGTGTAGTATCTATTCTGGGAAGTGTATTTTCCCATAGATGGACAGAAACATGATCACAAACCACAGTAAGTCCTGATCTGCATGAAAAGGGAAGGAGGAACACAGAAATGCAGTAGAATATGTCAGGGGCTACAGGAGTTCTAGTGCACTGAGAGCGTGCTGGTCTTTTCTAATTAGAGTAAACACTGATGTAAATTCCCAACAGAAAAAAAATACAGCTGTAGCAATACAGGTTCCTCAGCAAATGGGAGGCCTCTTGTATGGATTAATATCATTTAGTTCTGTATGTCAGAAACAGGATATCTAATTCCTTGTGCTGGGATAATGCATTAATCATACTCTTCAGAAAGACCTTTCTTAGTTCACAAAAGCCTAGTGTGCTCCTGCGATAAGTGCAGTATCATGCTGGAAGTCATTAGCAACGGTCTCTCCAATTTGAGCTCACTGAAATTATATCACTGGGGAGAATTTACTCTTCCTCTTTAAAATAAAGATCAACAATAATGTTTAAACCAAAAAGATCCACTCAGCTGTGCAGTCTGAGGTGGAATGTGATAAATGAGAAGAGAGATTACACAGGGTTTAGCATAAAGGGGGGAGGGAAAGGTTTCACATCAAAAGGCAGGAAGGCATAATAGTCTATCTCCCCACAGATTATCCTTGTGTGTCTGTATGACTGTCTGTCTTTTCTGACACAGAGAAGGAGATGCAGATCTTTTCCAGAAAGTAGAAGTCACCTGACTAGCCATGACAACTAGTGGGTGGGAAGGAATCACAATGAGCTACAGATACAAATTAGATACTTCTTAAATGAGCAAGGTGAAAGAATCAGAGGCAGCAGTGTTTATTTTGTTTAATGAGAACTATAAGCATGGGAAGAGCAGGTATGTGCTGATTCCACGCAGCAAAAATCTCACCATGGTTTTGTCTGAAAATTTGTTAAAGCTGAAGGCCTTGATCCATCAGAAAAACATCAGAGGCTGCCTAAGCCACACAACATGCTGACTCTAGGGAAGGTGAAACACATAAGAAAACAGGTTGGCTTGCTGCATGAGGCCAGATTCCACCCTCATGTGCTAAACTGAAGGACTGGGAAACTTGTGAACCTGACCTACCCCTATATTTACCTCTTCCAGACCTTACTCAGGTGCTGGGAAATACTAGCTTCCATCAAAAGAGAAAATAATGTTTAACTTTAACTGCTGCTTATTTGTTGTGCAGTCTCTTGGGATGCCATTAATGCTTAAACCAAGAAAATAGCATTTACTACTACATTGCTATTACGTTAACCACTACTTAAGTGAAAAGTATTAAAGGCCAGGCAGCCGCTGAGATGATAACAGAAGTCAGGATCCTGAGTGTGAGTTGGGCAGTTATATATCCTCAAAGCCCACTAAAGTCTAATAGGAACTGAGGGAACTCAGGATGCCAGAAAAGTGTCCAGCACCCGGAAGGAAAAAGCCCTAACACAAGACCATCATGATATTTTGCAAAGATGCAACCAAATGCATAGGCTCAGTTTTGTCCAGCAGAAATCAATGCTATACTTACTGATTGATATTTTCCCACCTCTCAGAAAGCAAAAAAAAAAAAAAAAAAAAAGGGCCTCAGCAATCAATTATCACCTGCATTTGTTTATTTAAACTTTTTATAAATGATATCTTAAAGTCGAGCCCATGCTACAGCATGGGTGTGCACCAGCCGCTCAGTTCTCTGATGAATTAATATATTTTGGCTCTGATAAAGTAGAATCTTAATTTGGTAATAACTACAGGATCCCAAATGAAAACCAACAAATAACCTGAGTTTTGGAGCACAAAATTAGTATAGCATTTTGAAGCAATTAGCATTTTCTTCTATACCATCTATCAGCAGACTAAAATATCATGCTTTGCCTCTTCATTGTACTGATCCATCCCTTTAGTTTCAGACAAAATTAATCCACAAAATTAAAAACAAACAAAAAACCTGTTTGGCTTTGGCAGTGTGCTATCCTGCTATTTATTTACATTTCTTGTAGATCACAATTGTGTGACCTGCAAGACTGAATTACCGTATGTTTACTTTAATAACTGTGGTGTTAAATAAACTAGGCATAATGAATTAATCCTTACCCACTCTTCAAATAGTTACAGCTGTGAGAGAGAATGTTATACCATAATGGCTGCTTTCTATAATATGCACACACTTTATAGGTTTTGTGCATGTGCATACACACATGAATGTGTACTGGGAGATTATCTTTTCTTTTTCTGTATAATCCAAACCACGGGGTTTATTATCTTTTGTCTTGTCAAGTTTGATCTGGTCTGTTATGATCTCACTCTGTCATCACCATCCCTGCTGTAAAAAGTTCTAAAGGATTTTTCTTCGTCATCACCACAGATGCTTTTGCAAGTGCCAAGTCTCAGACCAACAGATTTGATTTCTTATAGTAGGCTTCATGTTAAACCCTTATATAAAATAACGAGCAACAAAAAAGTGGAAAAAGAGATATCCACATCTGGCATATGCAATTTTGACCTTTTTATGGTAATAAAAACAACAAAAAAGGCAATACCTTTTTGTACAATACTTTCCTTTCCACAGTTGCCGGATTTTAATATTCCTAATTGTATGTAATGACACTTTATGTTTAAAGTGAACTGGGGCACGTAAGGAACTATTTATTCTTTGTATATGAAGTAGAAATGGGATTTATACAAGGGAAGAAACAAATTAAGGGGGTAATTTAAATAAAATTAAAAGCACAAAGTACTATAAACTTCTAGAGATTCTGGATGTTTTCAAGTGCAGAGTACAAGACAGGACAACAGAACAATTCTTTAAACTTGTCTTCTTCCTTTTGTAGAAAGGGTATGTAGCCACTGAGCAAGGGACATGAAGTACTCGCATGGCCCAGCTTTGGCTTCATTCCTTTCAATTTTAAAGATCCTTTTGGACAGGTAGAGCTTTCCTGACAGAAGAAAGCTTCTTTTGGTTCCTGTCTTTGCCTTTTTTTTTAATCTGCCAGAGGCTTCTCCATAAAAATGACGTAAAATGCCTGCAGTTCACCAACAACTGGGCACATGATTTTTGTAGGCCATAGACACTGACTTTATGGGTGCTTCAGGACTCAAGCACCCACTGAAAAATATTAGTGGGTGCTCAGCAATTACAGACCACACTGGGTGAGCTGGGTTGAAGTAATGCACTGCCTCTTCTGGGCGTGCGTGGGGTTCAGTGCTGGAATGCAAAAATATGACACCCACTGGCAAAAACCAAAGTCACCACCTGTGCTGTAGGCCATCAACACACTCATGAACAAAGGAGCAAGCTTGAATTGGACTGAAACTACAATTCCATCAGATTACTTTCTGTGATTATTAAATGCACATTTTAAGGTTTATTTAAACCCAAGCTTCCCACAAAACCACAAGTTATCAGGTTCAAGTCCTTGCTTGAATTTTATTACTGAACCAAAGCAAAGAACTGGTGGGAAAGTGAATTTAAAAGGGTGAGACAGGAAACTGTACTGAAGAGCCTACATTACACAAAACAAAATTTGAGAAAGTAATTTTTGCATTTACAATATGGAAGCAGAGATTTTTGTTACAAGATTATGTAACTGAAATCAAGATGAAAAGCAGAACAAAATCTGTAAAAGTCATTAGCAGATATTCACTAATTCTGCAATAGTTTCCAGGATGCAGTTTTTCTTTGTTAGAAAGTATTTATCTTGGGGAAAATGTGTCCTTGTTCAGAGGAATAATATGCCTTAGGATTTACTTAAATCCAATTTGAAAGTTTAAATGCTTAACAAGTTTTTGCTGACCCACATATTCCCCCCAGTAATGACTAGTTGAATCCCAGAAGGTAAGGAATTTGGAAATGGCTGAACAAAAACCAGGCTATAGGCTCACTAGATGGACTTCGGACTGCAAAGCTAATACATACTATTTAATTGCAATTATTCATTGTACTGGACATAGCATTGTGCTTATGAGACATAGCATAGTGTTTGTGAGTATTATGTGGATTAAGATTCTATGAAATCCCGATGGATCAGATGCAAATTCACTACTTTGTCCAATTAATTTTGGCTGACTTCTGTGCATCAGAGTCAAATCATGCCTGTGTGATTTCCTACTATGCCACTGCCCTCCTTAAATTTTACTTTTTACCTGGTGTCCACACAACATTAGACAGCAGCTAGTCAGACATGCAGTTCCTATTTAGGCCCCTAACTGCCACTGATTTTAGTACGAATTACGTGCCTAAATACTTTTATTTATCTTGGTGTTGACGCCTTGTGAGCACGACTTTATAGTAAATGTAACAATTTCACTATAAAATTATCCTTTCCCTCTGTTGGCTACATCACTTATTGTCTTTGCTCATGTGCTAAGTTTCGAAGCTTCTAAGACAGGGGTTGCAGCCCCCAGCATGTGTGCCAGAGCATGGCAGGTGAGGCCATTTTACTCAGCATGCCACAGCCATCCCAGGCTCTGGGCAGCTACCACCGGCCACGGAGTCCAAGCTGCTTGCAGCAGGACACTGCAAGCCCTAATGCAAGCAGCCCAACTCCATGACAGGCAGCAGCAGTCCAGAGCTCAGGCCAAATGTGGCAGGCAGCTGGGAGGCTGCAACCAGTGCACTGGGACCTGGCCCAACTCCGTGACCAGTGGCAGCTGCACACATGCCTCAGGTCGCAGGTCAGGGAAGGTGCCTGGGGCAGTGCAACAGCAGGCCGTTCTCCACTGTGTGCCTAAAGGTGTGTGTGCAGCTGCCTCTGGCACAGAGCCCAGGCTGCTCACAGCAGGTGGCAGGCAGGCTGGAAGCAGCTATACCAGGGTTCAGAAACATGGCCTGCTTCTGTGGTGGTGGCACCTGCACATCCACCTCAAGATGCACTGCAGGGAAGGGGCTGTGGCTCTGGACCCTGGTGTAGGCTTGCAGCTGCTCTGGGGTCTGCAGCCCCGGCCTGACTTATTGCCATCAGCGGCTGCATGCATGCTGCACTGCCATGGCAAAAATTGGGCCCCTTGTGGCTCCCCTACCATCTGCCCCTGGCATGCCAACATCTTCAAAAATGTTTTCAACCCCTGTTCGAGGAGCAGCTAGTAGCTCCCTTTTTATTTCATAGGCTTACAGTGCTTTGTCTGATCTTGTGATTGATTCATTATTGTTAAAGCAGGAAGGGAGTATGATGATCCTTTAAAGCAAGAAAGGGACCATGATGATCCAGGTGTTAGAAATGGAGTATTGTTAGAAATGCACAGTTTGCATCTCGCACCTGATAAGAAAAAAACACTGCCAAGGACTTTTTTTTCTTGGCCAGCCTTGCCACAGCTCTTCTTATACTAAATCACAGACTCTCCCCCAGCCTCCCCCTAGCCTTTCT